>NC_081810.1:6272500-6916785 GCF_030704535.1 Vitis vinifera
CGTTATATGGCTTAAAGCAAGCTTCCCGACAATGGTTTGCCAAGTTCTCTACAGCTATCCAAGCTGCTGGCTTTGTTCAATCCAAAGTCGATTACTCGTTATTCACATGTCGGAAAGGCAAATCTTTTACAGCTTTGTTGATATATGCCGATGACATTCTTATTACGGGTAATGATGTCAATGCCATAGTAGCTCTCAAGCAATTTCTACATAGTCATTTTTGAATTAAAGATTTGGGTGATTTGAAATATTTTCTTGGCATCGAAGTTTCTCGGTTGAAGAAAGGTATTTCCATCTCGCAACGACAATATACTTTGGAAATTTTAAAAGATGGTGGGTTTTTGGGTGCTAAACCTGTGAACTTTCCCATGGAACAAAACATAAAGCTCTCGGATTCAGGTGAATTGCTTAAAGATCCATCTCAGTATAGGCAACTTGTTGGACGCCTAATTTATTTGACTATTACTCTGCCGGATATCACCTATTCGGTCCATGTGTTAAGCAGATTCATGCATGCACCACGTAGACCACACATGGAAGCTGCCTTGCGTGTATTGCGTTATTTGAAAAATAGTACAGGGCAAGGTTTGTTTTTCCCTTCTCAGAATGATTTATCTTTGCGAGCTTTTTCTGATTCGGATTGGGCTGGTTGTCCAATATCTCGTAGATCCACTACGGGTTATTGTGTTTTTCTGGGATCTTCTCTTATTTCTTGGCGGACAAAAAAGCAGAAAACCGTATCTCTCTCCTCAGCAGAAGCCGAATATAGAGCCATGACAGGCACATGTTGTGAATTATCCTGGCTGCGCTCATTATTAAAAGATTTGAGAATATTGCATCCAAAGCCAGCATTATTATATTGTGATAACACAACAGCCTTACATATAGCTGCCAATCCTGTTTTCCACGAAAGAACTAGACATATAGAGATGGATTGCCATTTTATTCGTGACAAAATACAAGATGGTTCAGTTGTAACCAAACATATTGCCTCAACAAATCAACTTGCAGATGTGTTCACTAAGCCATTGGGAAAGGAAACTTTCTCAACTATGATACACAAGTTGGGAGTTCTTGACATTCACTCTCCAACTTGAGGGGGAGTGTTAAGAAAGAAAGGTCAATGATATCTGACCATTCATTAGGCAAATATATTGTATTAATTGTATATTTATTCAGTTGCCTTTTATACTTAGAATAGATTAACATGATTGTAGGAAATTAGCATGATTGTAGGAAATCTCTTGTATAAAGCTTCGTCTCCTGATTCAATAAAATTATTCAAGGCAAATATTATTTTCTTTTTTTACACTGGGTGATAAAGCCAAGAGAAAGAGAAAAAGAAATGTTTCCAACCTTTAAGAGGAAAAAGTTTCAGATTTGAGAAATTTGAGATGGTTCGGGTCAAGTGTTTTTTGTGTTTTAGATTTGACAAGTTTCAAATTCCTGGAGAAGATATAAATATGCAAATTTGAATTTTAAGGGTTTCTTTTATGAGATGAGAGCAATTTTGGAAAATTTTACAAGGTCTCTCTAATTCGGCTGGGTAAGGAAGTGAAGAGAGTTGAGAGAAAATGTTCCCAAATGAAAGAGATGGAAAGTTTTTGATTTGGGAAATTAGAGGTGTTGTCAGGATGGGTGTTTTTGAGAACTTTTAAATTCTAATTTTTGTGTTTTGTTTAATTTCAGAAGGTCTTGTTGACATAGAAGCTGACTTGCTGCTAACATGGAGACATTGAGGGACAATTTGGGAAGAGAAAATGTAAACATGACATAGTGCACGAGAACGATAATATTTTCTCCAATAACAGGGAAATCTCATATTTCATATACTTGGGGTTTGAAAAGCATATAATTTTCAAATCACAGACTGAAAACACAAGTTTCCCATAAATATACTTAAAGCATGTTTGATAATAATTTTGAAAAATAATTTTCGACAATAGTTATTTAAAATTGTTTTTTGTTGTTTATAACATAAAAAAAATATATATATAAAAAAAACTTGTTTGACAACCTAAAATATTTTAAAAATAATATTTATATTTAATATTTTATTTTTAATAATTTTATATATTTGGATAATTACTTTTAAAAATAACTGTAAAAAAAATAAGTGAAAACAAGTAAAGATGTTATCCGAAAAAATTATATTTTTTATTTTTAAAAACATATAACATTTTTTCTTATTCTCAAACAAGTTTTCCTGTTTTTTACGAAGAAAAAATTATTGTCAAACAATCCCTTAGATACTTGTGTTTTATTAAGTGGTGAAATATCTTCATATGAATTATATAGCAACTCATAAGAGTAGCAGAAAAAGAGACAATTTTAAAAGCGCATATGACAAGTGGAAATTATTATAAAAAAAAAAAAGAGGCTATTTTAAGAATGGATTTGATGTGTCACAAAGACCACTAAAATTTGGTGTGAATATATTTAAATATATATATATATAAGTTTTAAATTTTGTTGATTAGCATATCTATAAAAAAATTTATTTATAAAATTTAATTTTTAGAGAAATTTTAGATAAAAAGATTTTATATCTATTCAATCAAAAATTGAAACAGTAAATGTATTTACTCTAAGCTATGGTGTGTGAATTAAACCAACCTTCAAATAAAAATAGAAAAAAAAAAGTGAATCATAATAAAAAGGAAAGTAGTCAAAATCAAAAGGAGAATCAAATTTGATTTCCATATTAGTGATTTTTTTAAAAAAATTCTATTATCATTGTAAAAAATAATTCAAATACATTAATAAATTGAAAATAAACTTAACTCTTATTCTCATTTTTTATTCCAATGTTTCAAATATAACGTCCATTTATTGATTAGTGTTGCCAAATCCGAACAATTGCATAGCAATACAAAGAAATAGAATTGAGCATATAAAACACAAATTTCTCAATAAATAAAACCATAGCGAAAGTGCAAGTATATAAATAACATCAATTTTATCATACAATCTTAGCCAACACTTTTTTTTTTTATAGTATCAAAAAGCTACTGAAAAAAATATTTCTTATCACCAAGAAATTACTTTTTTTAAATGAAAAAATTATTTTCATTGAATGAATACATAAGTCGTATTTGGAATAACTTCTTGTTCTTAATTTTAATTAAAAGCTAAAAGTCACAAATTTTTAAAAATAATATTGATATTATAAAAAATGTATTAAACATAAAAAAAAAACTTTTTAAATAAGTCAAAATAAATCTTTAAAAAAACATTTTCTTGATTTTCATATTATGTTATTTCTTAAGTTATAAATTATTTAAATAAAATGAGCGGCATAAAAATTTTTATTGAGCTTTAAAAATGGTTTTTGACTACTCAAATCTACCCAATCGGAACCATAGTGCCCGATAACTTGGGGCTAGAAAAATTGGCAAAAGGAATTAGGTTAAAGTTCAGTACATGCTACATGCATCTTGTTAAAGGCCATAAAAGCAATTCCATAATATATCACATTTGGAGTTTTGGATTTGGGTTTTTGATCTAAAATGAGAGAAATTTTGGGTTGTCGAAATTGAAAGATGAGAGAAAGCTTTCAAATGAGTAAATTGAAAACTTGCAGATTGTGTGTGTTTGTGTTTTTTTTTAGAAGTTATAGACTAAGATTTTAGTATTTTTTTTTTCTTAATTTCAGTGGTTCTGTTGATATGGAGGTTGGAATGATGCTGAGCTGGAGACACGGATGGACAATTTAGGCATAGAAGATGGAGCCGGCTCAGAGGGCACAAAAACAATAATACTTTTCATATTAAAAATTGATTTTCATATTAAATTTTATACATCTATTTTAAAACAATTAAAATTTTCTACAATATTCAATTATAATATAAGTACTGCCTCTCACGGGTCGATACTAATGACGAGTGCATGAAATTATTATAAATATCTCATGGAATAAAGAAGAGGAGAGAGAGAGAGAGAGAGAGAGAGAGAGAGGGAGAAGAAGAAGACAACCAAAAAAGAAAAAGAAGACAGCATTGTAAACATAGAAAATGGAAAGTATTGGAAATATTTCATGAAATCGGAGTAAACAACAAAACAAAATAAAGTACTTTTCATTCCTGTTTCCTACTTCTGTCATAAAGTATAAAGTATGGATAGAGATGAGACGAAGGAGGAGAAGGAGGAGCACTCAGCTTTCACCGGTACTGCAGTGTGTTGTGGTGGTGTAGCATATGGTAGGATGTCATTCTTGCTCCAAAAGTGTGGGCAGATCCATTTTTATTTTCCTTTTTTCATCTCTGTCCTCACTGATTCGTTTTGGGTTTCCATCAATATTTATCAGTGGGCTTGGTGTTAGTCAAAAGCCACCAATTTTTCTTTCCTTTTTTTTCCCATATATTAGAATGAAATGTTGTTGTCCATTTTAGGGGAAGGCGTTATGCTGAACTGAACTGTGCGAGGGGAATGAAAATTAATTTAGGGGTTTTCTTCCTCCTCTATTTTTGGCTCTCTTTCATGAGGGTACAGATTGTCTTTTTTTCTCTCGGAGTGTTTGGATTGTTTCATTCCATTTAACTATTTTTGCAGCATATTCCGAGTGTTATAGGTATTGGGTAATCAGTAATACAGAAAATGTAATATAATTTTGTACTATGTATTTTTGGACTTGGGGTAGGATGAGTTTAATTTATGTAGATTCATGTCACTATTCTCAGCCTTCAATGCATTGATTTCTCCATATTTTGATATATATATATACAAACTGCAATGGGAATAAAAAGGATGGTTGTTTCTTCAAGAATTCTGAGAAAAAAAAAGGGGGTAGGGGGGCAAGAGAGGTTTGAGGAGGCCATTGGGACTTTTATCAGTTCTGTGTCTTTTGTTTTCAAGTTGTAAGAAGTCCCTGTTATGCCATTTTCTATGTTGTTTGTGTCCAATTTTCAGTTGAAAGAGTGGTAGATTAGAGAAGGAGGAATGGCTCAGACATCTGGATGCAGCTCTGGAGATGGTAGATGGTCTCTCAAGGGAATGACTGCTCTCATAACTGGTGGAACTAAAGGAATTGGGTTTGTGATGTTACCTGTATTCTGTCTTTGGTTTGGACTACACCTTCCTTCCCATATATAAATGTATGTATCAATTATGCAGGCATGCAATTGTGGAAGAACTGGCTGGACTAGGAGCAACCATACACACATGTTCTAGAAAAGAAACCGAGCTCAATGAATGCTTGAAGGATTGGAAAGCTAAAGGTTTTGGAGTGAGTGGTTCAGTGTGTGATGTATCCTCTCGGGCCCAAAGGGAGAAGCTAATGCAGACTACCTCTTCTGTGTTCAATGGGAAGTTGAATATCCTTGTAAGTTCCCCTAGCCTGTAAAGTTCCAACCTGTGATCTTACACATAATTTGTTGAACTTATTACAATTGAGTTCCCCTGCTTGAATTTTTGTTGGATTCAAATCAACAATGCTGCTATAAGTATTCAGAAACCAACAGTAGAGGTCACAGCTGAAGAGTTCTCAACAATCATGGCCACAAATTTTGAATCTGTGTATCATCTGTCCCAAATCGCACACCCCCTTTTAAAGGCATCAGGAACCGGAAGCATTGTATTCATCTCCTCTGTTTCCGGCATAGTGGCACACAAGAATATCTCTGCTTATTCAGTAACCAAAGGTATTTCATCACATGATCCATGGTATATTCCAAGTGCTAGGAGTAAATTCCTATTTACAAGAGCAATACTGAACAAGAGAAACATATAGAATTTATAGCGGTTCTCTTCTAATGCTGTAGCTCCTTGGTACATCAAAACTCCAATGGTGGAGCCGGTAATTTCTAATTTCCCTTCACATCATTTAGTTGCTCGAATTCCCTTCTTTTTTTCTTGGTCTGGGAAAATAGAATAATTGACTCGTCCTTCCTTCTCTGTCTTTTACATTCTCTGGGTTCCAGATGCTCACTAACCAAGCCTTTCTGGAAGAGGTGATAAATCGAGCTCCACTTCGTCGTGTGGGAGATCCAAAGGAGGTGTCATCTTTGGTAGCATTCCTCTGCCTACCGGCATCATCTTACATTACTGGACAGATTATTTGTGTTGATGGTGGCATGACTGTTAATGGTTTTGAGTCAAACCTGCTCTAGGAACATCATATGTGATGGTATTATAGCCCTAATTTTGCTGGCATGTATGGAGACTCTTTCAAACATCTTAGCTTCCTCTACTGCTTCCATGCCTGGATCCTTTCTTTTTCCTGAATAATCTGCTTGTCATGTCAAATCTTCAGTTTTTTTGGTGTGGGGTTCCCTTGAAAACCTTGCTGCATGATGCTTATAATAATGTTTGGAAAGTTTGCTAATTTTTATTTGGGTTCAAATTTTAATTTTTCAAAAAGTTTCTTATTATTTGATGAGATTCTTGTGAAGGGTGTTTTTATAAGGATTTTAATTCCATACATTAATCATACATCTTTAATCTCAATACCATTGAAATATATATCCAATCCTTTGTTGTTCTTTCATTTTTTTGTAACTTAAATGTAGTAGGATCGGAAATATGCAAACACTTTCTACTTTTGACCATTTGCTTTGCTAAATTAGACCAACTTTTCATAATAGTATTTCTTCATTTTCATTACAATGATCATGCATGGATATGGAAAAACTAATCGGACTCTAATGTCGTTCAAATGCATTTCATAGATCAATCTTCATCATCATATCATAATTTCCAAAACTTGTTAGAACTTCTAAACTTAGTCAATATGTATAGACATGATATCCTCCATGATTTTTTTTACTGGAACGAAAAAAAGTCATACATTCTATACTTGATCCCTAGAAAAAAAAAAAAAAAAAGTCTTGCAAAAATATTAGGGTTGCACAAAGTTTGGTTGTTAGAATAAGTAAAAATGATGTGCATCAAAAAATGTCTTTGAGAATGGCAAATATGTGAGAGTGCTTTAAAAACTCAAATAGCTTCAAATGAATTTTAAGGAAATGATTCCAACATATATTCATCTTCTTATACCTTTCTGTGCTTCTCCACCATTTGTAACGATTTCCTCACTCATTTGTAATCCTAATAAACCTTCCGGACTATTTTAAAATTTGTCATTATATTTTAAGCTAAGCTCACCATCTATAGTATCAAAAAAATTTCTCCTTAATCCATGTGGGATATGTATAATGAATAATATTTGCTCAAAGGTTAAATATATGAAAATAATTAAGATTCAATCACATAAAAATTACATATAGCAAGTAGGGATAACAATTTTGATACTAATATGATAAAACGACTCAAAAATTACATGGATTTTAGCAGTTTTGGGTTAAGTATAATCATATTTATGTTATAATTGTGTAAACACATTTATTAAACCAATGATATTGGAATGTGACTATTCAACTCATTTAACCCATTTATTTATTTAGATCAAAACACATCTATGATATGATTATGAGAACTAATTTATGATTGACATAACCAATTTATAACTTATTAATTAATTCATATAAATTTATTAATTTTATAGATATTTAAAAAATATTAAAAATTTAAAACACTTTTTCAATTCTAAAGATGTCCTATAAAACACCAAGGAGGTCACCCTTATTTATATGTGAAATTAGGGAATTAAATTTGAAATATCTGATATTTGATTACTTAATTTAAAGAATTTGATTTCTTAATTTCAATAACTTTTCACCCTCATTTAAGAAATTTGCCAACAATCAAATGTTTTTTCTAACTTCCTTTTTACTTCAATTTCCCAATTTATTTCTCCTATTTGGGAAATCTATCAATAAGAAAATATTTCTCTCTAATTCCTTTTTAACTTTAATTATTTTATTTTATTTTATAAGACTAGATTTTGTAACTGTTCAAATTTTACCGTGTGTTATTTTTAAAATTGTATATCGCATGTTCAATATATAGAATTCATGACTTATGAAATCCAAATTTTATTGAACTAAAGAGTTATAACTTTAGTGACAAATTTTATAGTAATTTAATCCTTCATTTATTTTTAAGCCTACATAGCTCAACAAGTTGAATATATTTTTATCGTGTTAATGGGTTATCAGTCTTGATTTAATTTAATTTATCAAATAGGTTAAATAAATGATTCCCAATTTGCCACCACAATAACAAGAGACAACAGACAGAAGGGAAGGGAAACTAAACTACGTAATGTGACTTTTCCTTTCATATTGCTTACTATACTTGGTGTCTCTTAATTTGTTTTTATTCTAAGATATTAATAATATGATTTGATTGATTTATACCCCATATATGTCATTTGAGGGATTGAAAATATTGCAAATTCATAATTAAATTTAAAAGATAAATATATATATATATATATATGAATAAAAAAAATCATCTTTGTATAAAATAATAATTAGTATATTTTTATCATTTTTATGTTAGAAGTTAATAGAAAATATATTTTTTATTTTTCAATAATTTATACAGAATTATAATAAAAATTGTATGCTAGATAAAATTATATTTTATAATTTGTAATAATTTAATTATATCAATTTAATATTTTGATATTCGTCATAAATTATATAGAAATATTGGAGTGCAAATACTAAACTACATAATAACAACAGGACACCTTATTTATCCAAAATTTCAAATTTTAAATAAAAAATATTAAAAAAATAATTTTTAAATTTATTAAATATTTATTTTTGTAAAAAAGTAATTAATAAAAATTTTAAAATTTTAAATATGATTAATGAGATTATTATGGGGGTATTTATTACTAATATTTATTATTAAAAAAATAAAATAACAATATGATATTAAGATTATATTTTTATAAATATAGCAAAATGAGATTATTCTAAATTCAGTGATGATAACATTATAGTAAAAATAAGGAGTGATATAATTATAAATATTTCACTAAGAGCATAAAAAATAAAAATAAAATATGGTAAATATAGCGAGTAATATTGTTACCATAAATATCTGGTGACACGACGACAGATATATGAGTAAAGAAAAACCTGGGTATTCTACATATAGAGATTCAGATACCATTGCCTATGTCATGAAATCAGAGTCCACAAGAAAACATAAAATGCTATCGATCCATCGCTGTTTCTTGCTTCTGTTATAAATTATGGATACAAACATAGATGAAGATGAGAAGTAGAAGGAGAAGAAACACTTAGCTTTCAAGGAGTGGTAGAGTAGAGGAGGAGACATGGCTCAGACATGTGGGTGCAGCTCTGGAGATGGTAGATGGTCTCTCAAGGGAATGACTGCTCTTGTAACCGGTGGAACTAAAGGAATTGGGTTGGTGTTACCTGTTTTTATGTCTTTGGGTTTGGACTATACCTTCCTATATATAAACGTATGTATCAATTCTGCAGGCATGCAATTGTGGAGGAACTGGCTGGATTAGGAGCAACCATACACACGTGTTCTCGAAAAGAAACCGAGCTCAATGAATGCTTAAAGGATTGGAAAGCTAAAGGTTTTGGAGTGAGTGGTTCAGTGTGTGATGTATCCTCTCGGGCCCAAAGGGAGAAGCTAATGGAGACTGTCTCTTCTGTGTTCAATGGGAAGCTGAATATCCTTGTAAGTTCCTCTAGTCTCTAAGGTTCCTATCCATGATATTCCACATACTTTGTCGAACTTCCTACAATTTGAGTTCCCCTACTTGATATATATATATATATATTTTGGTTCCGGATTCAGGTCAACAACGCTGCTATTGTTATTCAGAAACCAACAGTAGAGGTCAAGGCAGAAGAGTTCTCAACAATCATGGCCATAAATTTAATTTGAATTATATTAAATTTGATATTATAAATTCCTAATTAAATTTTAAAATATATTAAATTTATTTGATAGAAATATATATAAATAAAAAAAAATTAATATTTTCATATAATAAATTATATAAAAATAATAATATTTTTTTATCAAAATTGTTTTCAACAATATTTCAAATATATATATATATAAATTTGGGAAACTTGTGTTTTGCGGTTGCTATTTAGGAATTATATGGTTTTCGAAACCCTACAATGGGAAATATGAGAATCAGTTTTTAATATGAAAAGTGTTATCATTTTTGTGCACTCTGAGTCGGCTCCATCTTCTATGCCCAAATTGTCCCTTCGTGTCTCCACTCACCATCCTCAACATCATCCCAGCCTCCATGTCAGTACGTAGGACCATTGAAATTAAGAAAAAACACTAAAATCTAAATTTATAACTTCTATAAAAAAAAACACCCCATATGCAAGTTTTCAATTTGCTCATTTGGAAGCTTTCTTTCATCTTTCTTCGCTCCCGACAACCCAAAATTTCTCTCATTTTAGTTCAGAAACCCAAATCCAAAACCCCAAATGTGATACATTGTGGAATTGATTTCATGGTCCTTATCAAGATGAATGCACCATGTACTAAACTTTAACCTAATTCCTTTTGCCAATTTTTCTGGCCCTAAGTTACTAGGAACTATGGTTCCAGTTGGGTGGATTTTGAGTAGTCAAAAACCATTTTTAAAGCTCAATAAAAAATTTTATGCCGGTCTGTGGACCCCGTATTTCTGCCCATGCACTTTCACTTGATGGTGAACTCGTTTTTTATTAGAAAAAAATATTTATTTTTTTTAGAAAATGACTGGGAGTCGCCACTTATTTTAAAGGGAAAACAAAATAAGAAAAAAAACTCTAAGTGCGATTCCTTATTTGGAAAAGATGGTCTGCAAAAAAAAAAAAACCAAATCTGGGCTCGAGAGTCAGGTTACTTATTAGGAAGATACGATAAAGACCGTAACACCCCTCTAAGCCCCTAAAATGGGTCTCTACTAAATATGATGAAGCAGACGTGACAATTAACTAATAGATTAAAAGATACCTAAATGATATTACAATAGAAGCCAAACATGTATAAAGGATAGTCAAAGTGAGAGTGCGAGCATACCTTAGCAACAAACACTAATGTGCTATCAAGAATTAGGGTTAGTGCACAATAATGAGTACAAAAATATGTCACATGCGTCACTAAATAGAATAAGAAATCACCCATGGCAAACATTGCACTTCACTCAAATTTATTTAATTTTATTAAGAAGACATCACTAATGTTGGCCCCTCACCAAAGCCCAATTTATTTTTGCATAAATCAATTCCATAAATTTCATCACTTGGAATTACAAAATTAAATCCATGTTTATTTTAAAACATTTTAAAAATCAAGGAAGATGTGAAAATTGCTTGCCCAAGATAAATATTAATGACAACAAATTTTATTGAAAAAATGGATTTTTGATGAACCTAAAAATTCTAAGGATGATAATTCGAAGAGTTAAAATAATTTGAAAAACTAGAATTTGGAAAATTATTTGCAAACTGGGATTTGAGAGATTATTTTTTTTAAATCAAAGATGAAGAAATGGAAAGAATGACATGCACATGGCCCAAATGTAGCCATGCTAGGTGCATAAGTGGGAGAGATGGTGAGGGATAACCATGCAGGAGTGGAGGGAGTCCTACAGCCGGATTTTGCCTTGGAGCTCCTTATCTACAGAATTCTGCCAATATTCATCTTCAATATTCTCCACTGATGATTCTTTGGTGGATTGTAAAAAAAAGATGATCTTCAGATAAAAATTCGGCAGAATGGTAGATCCCTTGGGTCAATATGTGCTTGAGTATCATTTCCATCAGTACCATCCACAGTAACTTTTTCGTGTTGCTCTTTAGCATCCTCTGCTATCGCAGGTTGACCTCCAAGAAGTACTTCAGAACTGGGCATCTCTCACCTGTCTCCAAGCTAATCACACCCTTGTGGACATGCACACCCTCAGATAAACCGGGTTTTTTCCTAAGATCCTCAACATCTTCTTTTTATCCCAGTAGAGCCAAATGCTACACCTTGGACATGGGCATTTTCATCCACATTAGCACACACTGAAAGACCCTGATCATGTTCAATTGGAACAAAAACAACAGATTCAGCATCAAGATTGATCATTTCTTTATTATGCAATGATTTCATTTCCTGATGTAGATCAGTCTTTGAGGCATTGATGATCTCAGAAGAAGAAAACAACTTTTCTTGCAAATAGATAAACTCATTAATACCAGAGTCTAAATTAGATACATGTTCCTCTACATTCAATTCTTGAGCCTGAGCCAATCCATTTGAGTCAATTGGCAGCAGTATCTTTCCATTGGTTCGTCCGGATTCCCTCTCTAATTCACAGCCTTCAGACTACTCCATCTTATCACTAGTATTACCATCATCAACATCTTCAAAGATGCTATCTCCAACATTAAATTGAGAATCGCAACATTGTGTTGAGATATTAGGAATGCTTTCCGTATATCATTATTTCCTTATATTATTTAGTGTTGAGATATTAGGAATGTTTAAATATTAGGAAAGTTGAGATATTAAGAATATTGAGATATTATGAATATTGAGATATTAGGAAAGTTGAGATATTAGGATATTAATTGTTATTTCCTTATATCATTCTTTCCTTGTATCATTCCTTCCCATTCTTAGAATGGTGATTACCCTCTATATATTCTCTGTACATGAACGAATGAAAGGATGAATGGAAAAAACTACTATTTATCAATTTGAAGATGGTATCAGAGTCATGGAACTGAAATCCTGGATATTTTGTCGCTATGGTAGTTCGACAGCGATCATCCATCCTAAGACAAGCCCTAATATTGATAAGTCAACCTTCAAATGCACTCACTTCAATAAGATTGATCCCACCAATCTGGATATCCCACAATTTCAAAGCAACGACTCTTGGTATGACCAGGAAAACAATGAGGAACCGAGGGTTTGAACCATGGACCTTTAGATCATGTTTAGGCTATCAACACTTTGTTATTAATGATAATAATCGTGATCAACGAAAGAAGGATTCCAAGAAAACCTCGATTGCAACTGTTGCCGAAATAAAAACAGAGGCTAATGTTGCTGAGAAAGCCTCTGCATTGGTAGTCGCTACAGATCATGGTGGTAAGTTTTTAAATACTTTTACACCTGTTATTAATAGTGCATGGATAATTGATTTTGGTGCTATAGATCATATGACTTTTGATTCAAGACAGGTTTCACCACTTAGACCTTCCTCACAAAAAATTGTTTCCACAGCCAATGGTAACACAACCCCAGTCATTAGGGAAAGATCCTTAACTCTTACTGATACTTTGAATTTGGATTTTGTTTTAGTTGTTCCATCTTTAGATTACAATCTTTTGTCAGTTTCTCAAATTACCGCAGCCTTATCTTGTATTGTCATTTTTTGGCCTGAATTTTGTGTGATTAAGGACATCCAAACAAGACAGACGATTGGTTGTGGTATTAAGCGGGGAAAACTCTATTACTTGGACTTGCAGTCAAAGGATTCAAATAAGTTGCAACAAGCCTTGATAGCAGATGGATCTGAGGAGGAGAAGAAAAAGTCTGAAATTTGGTTGTGGCATCGACGTCTGGGACATGCTTCCTTTGGCTATTTAAAAAAATTGTTTCCTAGTTTTTTTGCAAAGAGTGATATTTCTGGTTTCCGTTGTGATATTTGTGAATTGGCTAAAAGCCATTGTGTTTCGTTTCCGCTAATTTTGAACAAAAGTCCGTTTCCTTTTATGGTTATACATTCTGATGTTTGGGGCCCATCCAAAGTCCCAACTTTGAGTGGCTCACGTTGGTTTGTTACTTTTATTGATGATTGTACCAGAATGACATGGTTATGCTTGATGAAGACCAAAGATGAAGTGAACTTGTTGTTTCAAAATTTTCATAAAATGATTGAAACTCAGTACAATGCAAAGGTTCGGGTTCTGCGTAGTGATAATGGTGGAGAATATCAAAGTTCTGATCTTCAAAAGTATTTGGAAGGACATGACATCATTCATCAAACTACTTGTTCCAATACACCCCAGCAAAATGGAGTCGCTGAACGGAAAAATCGACACTTGTTAGAGGTTGTTCGTGCTTTCTTGATAGCAGCAAAAACACCGATATCTTATTGGGGAGAAGCAATCACATTTGGTGCATACTTGATCAATCGGGTACCTTCCAGCTCAATTAACTTCCAAACACCTCTCCAAGCTCTTACTAATGTCGTAATTGCCCCAACTGTCCCAAATCTACCTCCACGTGTTTTTGGTTGTGTGGCATTTGTGCATCTACACAAACACCAACGCACCAAGTTAACTTCTCATGCATTGCAATGTGTGTTTGTTGGATATGCATTACACAAAAAGGGATATCGATGTTACCATCCTCCAATACCATCCTCCAACTCGACAAATGTATATTACAATGGATGTGGTGTTTCATGAAGATTCGATGTATTTTTCATCTGAGTCTGAACTTCAGGGGGAGTACCATAAGGAAATTCAGACTCTCGATTATGATTATCATATCTCTAAGGAGAATGAATCTGGATAATCTGAACTAGTGAACCAAGAAGCGGGTGAGTTGGATATGAGTGGTCAACAATTTGGGTCCGAAGACGTCTTCACTGAAATACCAAACCAATCGTCGTCTGTTGAAGGTGTTCTTAATTTGGAACCTGATCCATTCATGAAACGGTTACCACACCGTCATAATAGAGGTATTCCTAAACCCACATATGAACCTGAATTGTCTACCAAAGTCAAATATCCCATGAGCAACTATGTGTCTAA
This sequence comes from Vitis vinifera, assembly GCF_030704535.1. Taxonomy (NCBI): domain Eukaryota; kingdom Viridiplantae; phylum Streptophyta; class Magnoliopsida; order Vitales; family Vitaceae; genus Vitis; species Vitis vinifera. The sequence continues at coordinate 6,287,161 of NC_081810.1, forward strand.
CCATCGTTTGTCTGAATCAAATAAGTCATTTGTAAATCAATTATCTACTGTAGCTATTCCTAACAGTGTGCAGGAAGCCTTAGTTGATCCAAGATGGAAAGCAGCCATGAATGAAGAGATGAAATCATTGCAGAAGAATGAAACATGGGAACTCGTAGAATGTCCACCAGAAAAGAAGCTAGTTGGGTGTCGTTGGATCTATACTGTGAAGTACAAGGCAGATGGTAGTATTGAACGATTTAAAGCAAGACTGGTAGCAAAAGGGTACACTCAAACTTATGGAATTGACTACACATAGACATTTGCACCTGTAGCTAAGATCAACACAGTTCGATTATTACTGTCTTTAGCTGCAAACCTAGATTGGCCATTACAACAGTTCGATGTGAAAAATGCCTTTTTGCATGGCTAGTTATCTGAAGAAGTATATATGGATCTTCCACCAGGATGCATGGTGTCAGAAAAGCAATGTCAGAAGGTGTGCAAATTGAAGAAGTCATTGTATGGGTTGAAGCAATCCCCGAGAGCATGGTTTGGAAGGTTCACAAAGTCAATGAGAGCTTTTGGCTATCGTCAAAGTAATTCAGATCATACTTTGTTCCTGAAAAAGCAACATGGTAAGATTACCGCACTCATCGTATATGTGGATGACATGGTAGTTACAGGAAATGATCCTGAAGAAAGAAAAGCTCTGCAAAATTATCTATCTAGAGAATTCGAAATGAAAGATCTAGGTCCTCTGAAATACTTTCTTGGGATTGAAGTTTCTCGATCAAGTGAAGGAATTTTTCTGTCTCAAAGAAAGTATGCCTTAGATCTTTTACAGGAGACTGGAATGTCGGGATGTCAACCTGTTCATACACCAATAGAAGAAGGTCTGAAATTGTGTGTTAAGCCTAATCAAGTATCAACCGATAAGGGAAGATACCAGAGACTTGTGGGGAGATTAATGTACTTAGCTCATACAAGACCAGATCTTGCTTATGCATTGAGTGTAGTGAGTCAATACATGCATAATCCTGGAGAGCAACATATGAATGCAGTTATGCGTATTTTGAGGTATTTGAAGAATGCTCCTGGGAAGGGAATTTTGTTCGCTAAAAATGTTAATCATCAGAGTATAGAAGTATATACTGATGCTGATTGGGCCGATGCAGTGGATGATAGGCGATCTACATCTAGATACTTTACCTTTGTAGGTGGTAATCTTGTGACATGGAAAAGTAAGAAGCAGAATGTCGTCGCTCGTTCAAGTGCAGAAGCAGAATTTAGAGGTATGACTCTAGGACTTTGTGAGGCATTATGGCTAAAACTTCTCTTACAGGATTTAGGTTACCTATCTAGGCAACCAATACGATTGTTTTGTGACAATAAAGCCGCATGTGACATTGCTCATAATCCAGTACAACATGATCGTACAAAGCATGTCGAGGTGGATAGATTCTTCATTAAGGAAAAGTTGGATGATAAGATTGTGGAATTGCCTAAGATTTGATCAGAAGATCAATTGGCCGATATCCTCACCAAAGTTGTCTCAAGTCAAGTGTTCTCAAAATTTTTAGACAAGTTGGGCATGTGTGACATCTATGCACCAACTTGAGGGGGAGTGTTGAGATATTAGGAATGTTTTCCGTATATCATTATTTCCTTATATTATTTAGTGTTGAGATATTAGGAATGTTTAAATATTAGGAAAGTTGAGATATTAAGAATATTGAGATATTAGGATATTAGTTGTTATTTCCTTATATCATTCTTTCCTTATATCATTCCTTCCCATTCTTAGAATGGTGATTACCCTCTATATATTCTCTGTACATGAACGAATGAAAGTATGAATGGAAAAAACTACTATTTATCAATTTGAAGACATTGATACTCAAAAGGACGTTCCCATGCATCCATTGCAGTATTTAAATCCCAATGTGATCGATCATCTTGCAATGATGACTCATGTGTTCTAGTTGTTTCATCATATTTATTTTTTAAAAGATCTACGACACAGTCACATGAGAATCTGGCAAAAATGTGGCAACAAGTTTTTTTTCGAGCTCTGTGGAAGAACAGGAACCAACTTCTTTAGTAGAAATTTTAGCAGAACTCATAAGGTCTTCCATGGGAAATCCCTTTGGCAATGAGCATAATTCATTATTCACCAAAACATCAAGAGAACCCTCATGTGGAGAAGATTTTCCATCTCGGGAAACTCCTCCTCAAAACCACATTCTCCTCCTATGCTGCTACTGCATGCAGTAGCCGCAAATAGGCTGAAGATGGAAACAGTGTCTTTTGGACTTGAGTTGGATTGTTGATCATTCTCTGGAAGTGGGTTATGATCAGAAATTTGAATGGAGCGAAGTTCTAGTCCTTCCATGGAAGAACGTAGATTAAACTAGGGCCGCTTTCCTTTCCTGTTATGTTATCTTCTATTTCTTGCTTATCTTTTCAGCTAAGGCCCACCAACTATCTTCACCCTTCCTTCGTCCCGCTTCCTCCACTTCTTTCTTTTCTTCTATTCTCACTGCCACTACAGAAGCTGGATGGATTCAGAATGTCCACTAAGAGTTCTCATATGGTCTTCGGAAAGGCTACCTTAATTCAGATTTCCTTATTCACGTGCCTGAATGCTACATACTTGAAGTCACCTGGATTTCTCCTCTGTTTGTCACCAAGTTCGTAATATTTGTACCGATGTTAGGATCACGTGTTGCGCTTTTGGCACATCTGAAAGTCATCGTTACTCCATGCCAGACACTCAAATTGTTCTCAAGCTTGGACCTGAAATGGAGAGCCGTTCTAAAGAGACCATGTCGTGGTGGCTTGATCCATATTTCTCGAAAGTCGTTGCAAACAGCATGATGCCAAACAGACATGGCGGTCACGAGGAGATGGGTTAGGAGGATGAGTTTGAATGGAAAAGGTGGAGAAAGAAGTGGGTTTTATAGGGATAGAGGTTGAATGGAGCTATGGGTAGTAAGAGAAGTGGGTTTGGTGGTGGAATGGAAGATGGGGATATGGAGATTGGGAAAATGAAGGTTAGTAGGATGGTGAGCTGGTTTGATTCACGCAGGTGCAACATGCATGGGGTGCAGAGGCCAAGAAACAGGTGTAGTGTGATTTCCTTTGCTAGGGAACCAGGCAATTTAACGGAAGAGGTAATCCCATGTCGACATAGAGGGCATGGAATAGACCCAGGTGGGCCCACCATGGCAGCTTTGAGTTAGTCTAAGCTAAACTCGGTGAAGCTAGGCAGCAAGTTCCAGTCAGCTTTACCCCCATTCTTGATATCAAAGAGCATGTGTGCAACAACACTTAGGTGGGCTGTAATCTCATTGTTGTATAGTTCTTTAGATAACCAGTTCATAATAAGCTCATGTATTGTGATACTGTACAATTAGCATAGTGTAACGCCCAAGTTTCTTTTTAGGAAAATATTATTAATAATAATAATTAATTAATTAATTAATTAATTTAATAAAATGTAAGAGGGGTGAAAATGTAATTTTACGAATAAATACCCTAGGTATAATTGTATAAATTAGAATTTTGTTCTTCCTGTTCTTTTCTGAATCGTGTTCCTATTCGCAGAGAATTCCTGAAAACGTAAGATTGAAGTCGGATTTCAGGGTTTAAAGAACATATCTCTATAGGTAAGATTCTAAACCCTGTATTAATATTTTAGATTCATTAGTTAATTTTAAGCATATTAGATATTTTTTGGAAAACCCAAATCTAGATTAGGGTTAGTTTTTTTTTTTAATTCATTTTAATATCAAAAGAGTGAAAATTTAAGATTTTGATTTATTGTTGGAAATTGGGAAATCTTAGGTTTTTAGATGAAAAAAAAATATTTGGAAGATTTCGATTTAGACTAGGGTTAATTTATTTTTTAAAAAATAAATAAATAAATATATTGTTAATTGTGGCTTAAGGGATTAGAAAAATATTAAAACAATTTGATTTAACAAAAAAAACGCGTGTGCACTGGAAGATAGAAAATTTGTGGAAAAAAAAAATTGTTGCCTGCGTGGGAACTGGTTAGTTTTAGGTTAATAAATAAGATATAGTAATAATGGTTGAATGTAATAAATAGAATGAGGTAGTTGCAAGGGGTGCAATCCATGTGTGCTGGAAGCATGACTCAAAAAGTACACCAGCCTAAGAAATAAAAATAAATAAAAAAATAAAGCTTGAAATAGCCAAGACATTGTTACTACTTAAATAACTAATGAACTACTCCAAAGAAACTTCTCTTACATGTAGAAATGTCAACAATAAATATATATATATATATATATATATATATATATTGTAGAATTTTATAATGAAATAAAAGTGCATTTTAATTAAATTAGTAATGAGTTATTAGAAACAAATTGGGAATTTATTAATTTATTTAAATAAGGAATATATTAGTTAAATTATAGATAAATAGTAATAGTTATTTCTCTTATGTTATATTAGGTGAAGATTAGATTTTCCAGAATTACTTTTCTCCCAAGTTTTCAAGGACTTCTTTTGAGGTAAGGGAAATTAATGCAGTTATTATTATTTTTTTAGAAATAAATTTTTATATACATCATTTGGAAATATTTTGAATTAATATTCGTTTTATGCATCGATAAAATATGTTTTGTATGAATAGTATGTTAGAACTTTATATTTTGTTTACAATAAAGAAATGTGGAGATATTATGTTTTGCAAATTCGAATAATTGAAATAAGTGTTTGACTCTGGTTTGTTTGGCCCTTGTCAACGGGATATAATAGTTGACCTTTACATTTCTTGGTGGGGAATGTAATTGATTTGGATCCCAACCTCTAAGGGTTTGGTTATAGGTTACTAGTACTAGTAGTGTTTGGTTCCGTTCACCTTAAAGGAACAATTTGAGGCTAGCCACCTATTCGAAAAGTCTCACCTAATTGGGCACCATTTGATGTTTGATGATCAGAGTAAATAAATAATTTGAATGTTTTGATCGAATTTGATATGAAAATGCTTGAATCAGAAATGAAAGTGTACAATTAAAAGTTTTGAATGAATTGGCAAAACTGACTCGAAGGTTTATAAAAATAATTAGTTATAATATCTCCTATTTTGCAAGTGAACTTGAAATATTTGATCCATGAACTGCATTAATGTTCCTTATTGGGCTTTGAGCTCATTCCTATTTGTTGATTACTTTTTAGGCAGCCTTAGTTCGAGCGAGGAGTGATGGCTAGATCAGGGAATGGTCATCATTAGGATTTTGATTAGGATGTTATTTGGACATTGTTAGCTTATAAGTTTATGTTCATTTGGATTATTTGGTTTTTGGAAGCTATTTAGATATTGAGCTTTTAAATATATTTTTTGATAAGTTTGAAGTTGAGATTTGGAGATTATGAAAATTTGTTAGCACTTGATTTATTTGAGTTTGCAATCTATTTGGATAATGGATTTTGGTTGATGGATGCTTAGTTTTAAAGTTATGTTCGAAGATTTTAGAATTTTGTTCCGCTACTCTGAACAGGGTTTTGGTAATTGATTACTTCCAATTACAATATGATTGTTTGGGTCAAGTTACACTTTAAGCCTTTAGGTTTGAGGTGTGAAATGACCATCATGCCCTTGGAATGGGTCTTGGGGCATGACAAAGTGGTATCAAAGCGCTAGGTTGTGATCTTGATGGGAACTTGTTTAGTTTACCTTTGGGAATAGATGAGTGACGCATTAGTTTGAGTTTCAACTTCATCTAGTCCGATTCTTTTTATTCTTTACAATTTTGATTTGTTTATTTGGCTTCTTAGTGACTAATTTAGTTATACCTGTTGCTTTATAGGACACCATGCCACCAAGAAGACCTACATCTTCCCAAAACAGTCAGGCTAATGATGATATACCTCCTCCATATGAGGTTTTGCCCCCTATGAGTATTGAAGGGCTTCTTAGATACTTAGGGACTTTGGCTGGCTTAGTTGAGCGTCAGGCTAGAGCTATTGGAAGTAATGGTCAAGGACAATCCTCATCTACTAGGAGTAGCTCCTTTGACGACGTTAAAAAGTTGGGTCCCCCCTACTTTTCTGGTATTTCAGATCCAACAGAGGTAGAGGCTTGGATTATGAAAATAGAGAAATTCTTTGATGTCATTGATTGTTTTGATGAGCAAAAAGCCTCTTATGAAGCATTTATATTAGACAAAGAGGCAGACCATTGGTGGCGCATGACTAAGAGGCTTTTGGAAAATCAGAGGCCTATTGTTTGGAGTTAGTTTAGGGAGGTTTTTTATAAGAAGTACTTTCATGACAGTGTTCGATGACAAAAGGTGGGAGAGCTTTCCCGTTTGGAACAGGGGAATTTGATTATGGCCCAGTATGAGGCTAAGTTTATCAAACTATCACGTTTTGCCCCACAGTTGATTGCTACAAATGAGGAAAAAGTAGTTAAGTTTCAGGATGGACTGAAGTCTTATCTGAAAAATAAGATATCAATTCTGAAGCTTAGTGTTTATTCAGAGGTGGTGGACAGAGCCCTTATTGCAGATAAGGATAATGAAGAGCTTCACCAGTATAGGGAACAACAAAGGAAGAGGAATAGAAATGATGGTGCTCATGGTAACCAAACATAGAAAATGTCTGCTCCAAGTAGAAATCAGAATAAAGGAAAAGCAACACAAAATTTAGATGAGATTTGTCCTACTTGTGGCAAAAAGCACGGGGGTAGGTCATGCTATAGAGAGACAAAAGGTAGCTTTGGTTGTGGAAAACAAGGACATATGGTTCGGGATTGTCCAGAAAGTAAGAAGTTTGTATTTGGGAAGCCTAATGAGGAGAATAAAGAGGATAGACAGAAACCTAGGGCTCAAGGGCAAGTATTTTCTATGACTCATAGAGATGCTCAAGCTACTTCTAATGTAGTGACAGGTACTCTTCAAATTCACACCTTATTTGTTAGAGCCTTAATTGATCCCGGTTCAACCCACTCTTTTGTTTTTGTATCTTTTGCTGGTTTGTTGGGTATGCCGATTGATAACATGGACTTTGATTTATTTGTTGCTACTTTGTTGGGAGATTTTGTTGTGTTTAATAAAATACTTAGAGATTGTTGTGTGATGATTGGGTATAGAGAGATGATAGTTGACTTAGTACTTCTTGACCTCTAAGATTTTGATGTGATTTTGGGAATGGATTGGTTAACTTCATACCATGCATCTGTTGATTGTTTTGGGAAAAGAGTGACATTTAGCATTCCTGGTCAGCCTGATTTTAGTTTTGAGGGGAAGCATGTGGACAAACCACTACGTATGATCTCAGTTTTGCGAGCTAGTTCTTTGCTCAAGAAAGGTTGTCAAGGTTTTTTGAGTTATGTTGTGAATGAGGAAAATGATTTAAAGTTGGAAGACATACCCATTGTAAAAGACTATCTTGATGTCTTTCCAAAGGATCTACTTGGTTTGCCACCAGAGAGGGAGGTGGAGTTCACCATTGATGTGACACTAGGGACAACTCCTATCTCTAAGGTCCCTTACAGGATGGCTCCTTTAGAGCTTAAGGAATTGAAGATTCAACTTCAGGAGTTGTTAGATAAGAGCTTCATTAGGCCTAGTGTTTCACCTTGGGGAGCTCCTGTTTTATTTATAAAAAAGAAATATGGATTTATGAGACTCTCCATTGATTATAGGGAGCTGAATAAGGTGACAGTGAGAAACAAATATCCCCTTCCTCGGATTGATGATTTGTTTGATCAACTTCAGGGTGCATGTGTGTTCTCTAAAATTGATCTTCGGTCTAGTTATCATCAGTTAAGGATTAGAAGTGAAGATGTACCTAAGACTGCTTTTCAAACTAGATATGGGCATTATGAGTTTTTGGTTATGCCTTTTGGTTTAATTAATGCACCTACTGCTTTTATAGACTTAATGAATAGGGTATTCAAGCCCTATCTAGATTAGTTTGTGGTAGTTTTTATAGATGATATTTTGGTGTACTCAAAGAGTAGTGAAGAGCATGAGCGCCATTTGAGTATTGTATTGCAGACTCTCAGAGATAAATAATTGTATGCTAAACTAAAGAAGTGTAAGTTCTGGTTAGACAAAGTCTCTTTCCTTGGGCATGTGGTGACCAAGGATGACATCTTTGTTGACCTTGGAAAGGTAGATGTCGTGTCAAGTTGGAGAAAACCTAATGCTGTGATCGAAATTCGAAGTTTCTTAGGACTGGCTGGTTATTATAGGCGATTTATTGAGGAGTTCTCTAAGATTGCCCTACCTCTAACCAGGTTGACTCAGAAAAGGGTTAAGTTTTGAGTGGTCTAATGATTGTGAACGTAGTTTCCAAGAGTTAAAGAACATATTAGCGACAACTCCTATTTTGACTATCATTTCAAGCTTAGGAGGGTTTATGGTGTATAGTGATGTCTCTCGTCAGGCTTTGGGTTATGTTCTTATGCAACATGGGAAAGTTTTAGTTTATGCTTCTAAACAATTGAAGCCTTATGAAAAAAATTATCCTACTCATGATTTGGAATTAGCTACAGTGGTTTTTGCACTTAAGATCTGGAGACATTTTCTTTTTTGTGAAACTTGTGAGATATTCACAGATCATAAGAGTTTGAAGTATTTATTTTCCCAAAAGGAATTGAACATGAGACAAAGGAGGTGGATTGAACTACTTAAAGACTATGACTACATTATTCAGTATCACCCAAGGAAGGCGAATGTTGTGGCTAACGCCTTGAGTAGGAAATCTGTTGGTTCCTTAGCAGTTATTAGAGGTTGTCAGAGGCAATGCTTGGAATATTTGACGAGTTTACAAGTCCATATGAGAGTTTTGGATTCGAGAGCTCTTGTGGCAAACTTTAGAGTACAACCAGACTTAGTTGGGAGAATTAAGGCCCTACAAAAGAACGATTTGAATTTAGTGCAAGTTATAGAAGAGGTTAAAAATGGCAGTAAGCCTGACTTTGTTTTATCAGATGATGGAATTTTGAGGTTGGGCTAGACTGTGTGTCCCAAATGATGGAGACTTAAAGATAGAGTTTTTAGAGAAAGCTCATTCTTCTAAGCTTTCGATCCACCCAGGAGGGACAAAAATGTACAAAGATTTGAAACAGAATTATTGGTGGTCAGGTATAAAACGAGATATTGCGCAATTTGTGGCTCAATGTTTGGTGTGTCAACAAGTGAAAGTTGAGCATCAACGACAAGCAGGGTTTTTGCAACCACTTTCTATTCCCGAGTGGAAATGGGAACATATTACTATGGATTTTGTGAGAAGGTTACCAAGGACCTTAGGGGGCAATAATGCAATTTAGGCGATTGTTGATCGATTGACAAAGTCTGCTCATTTTTTGCCTATGAAAGTCAATTTTTCTATGGATTGTTTGGCTTCTCTTTATATTAAGGAGATTGTGAGAATGCATGATGTACCTATTTCTATAGTATCTGACAAAGATCCTCGTTTCACTTCTAGATTTTGGCATAGTTTACAGAAAGCATTAGGTACTAAGTTGAGTTTTAGTACTGCTTTTCATCCGCGAACTGATGGTCAATCAGAGAGTGTAATTCAGGTCTTGGAAGATTTGTTAAGAGATTGTGCTTTGGACCTAAAAGGTAATTGGGATGATTATTTGCCCGTAGTGGAGTTTGCCTATAATAATAACTTTCAAGCTAGCATTGGGATGGCACCTTTTGAGGCTTTGTATGGTAGGAGATGTTGATCTCCTGTTTGTCGGGATGATGTTGGAGAGAAGAAAATTTTGGGGCCTGAACTTGTGCAATTGACTGTTGAAAAGGTCTCTTTAATTAAGAAAAGATTAAAAGTAGCACAAAGTAGATAGAAGAGTTATGCTGATAATCGCAGACGAGATTTGGAGTTTAAGGTGGGTGATAATGTTTTCTTGAAAGTTTCACCTATGAAGTCTATAATGAGATTTGGAATAAAAGGGAAACTTAGTCCTCATTTTATGGGACCATTTGAGGTATTAGAAAGAGTAGGCACTTTGGCTTATAAAGTGGCCTTACCCCCAAGTCTATCTAAGATTCATAATGTATTCCATGTTTCGACTTTGAGGAAATATATTTATGATCCCTCTCATGTTGTGGAGTTGGAGCCTATTCAAATTTCTGAGGACTTGACCTATGAAGAGGTACTCGTTCAAATTGTGGATGTGATGGATAAGGTAATACGACATGCTGTTGTCAAGTTGGTAAAGGTCTAGTGGAGCAATCATAGTATCCGAGAGGCCACTTGGGAGTTAGAAGAAGAGATGAGAGAAAAACATCCTCAATTATTTCAAGACTCAGGTATGTCAAGTTTAGAGGACTAAACTTTTGTTAAGGAGAGGAGGATGTTACGCCAGCCCAAGTTTCTTTTTAGGAAAATATTATTAATAATAATATTAATGTAGACCCTCAATTTTGTCCCTCGACACTGGCATTTATCCTTCGGGTGTCACATCCACCCATCGTTCGCATATAGCACCACTTGGGTCCCTTTTGGGCTTAGTCGGTGTCCGAGCCTCATGTGGGTTTGTGTGTGGTCCATTGTGGTGCATATGTGGTTCATTTCGGAGGGTCACCATGGCCATTTTCCTAGTCGTTCACATCACGCTATAGGAAGGAAGTGGGTCATCCCGATGTTTTAGCTTAGTTGGGGTTTATAGGGGCATGTTGAGGTTCGGAGCACTCGGGCTTGTTTTGATTGTATCTCCCTCATCCAAAATTGGAATCAAGAACCGTTTCTTTTTATGGATTCCTTATTCTTCTAGGAACATTCTGTAAAATTTTCAAATTTTTTTGCAACCGGTCGGCTGGTTGGCAGCCGGTTCAGCCGGTTCATCGAGTCAGCCGGTGTAGAACACTGATTTTTGGTAATTGTTTTGATCATATCTCCCTCTTCCAAACTTGGAATCATGCAACGTTTTTTTTAATGGATTCCTTACTCTACTAGGAACATTCTGTCAAATTTTCAGAATTTTTTTCCATCGGTTCGACCAGTTGGCATCCGGTTCGGCCGGTTCGGCCGGTTCATTGAGTCAGCTGAGGTAAAACACTAATTCTAGTAATTTTGAGGCCCAAATCCTACATGGCTCAGGCCCATAAGCTCCAAATCGGTTTTGGGCAATGTTGTGGGTCCATTTTGGGCCTTGGTTTGGGTTCCTTGCAGCCCACCACGAATCCATATGGATTCTTGGTGGTGAAGCAAGCTGAAAAAACTGAAGGGAGTGAGCTAGCCTTGTAAGTCTAAGAGAAGTAATGAGGGGTGTGGTTCCCATGCTGATGAAGGGAATTTCGGTGCTGAAGGGGAAGGAACCCAGGAGGCTCAAATGCTAAGAGGGGTATGAGTATAAAAGGTGAGAGGATAGGAGAGCAAAGTGACCTTTGGACATTTTTGAAGAGGGGAAATTCTGCTGGTGAGAAAAACAAAAGGTCAGTAGCATCTTCTGAGTTGAGAGTGTGGAGGAAGCTTCAGCACTGTGGTTTTTTTGAAGAGGAGAGTGACAGCCTCTCAGTTTTGGAAGTCATCATCGGCATGCACGGATCATATTTGGTGGAGATTCTAAGGTAAGCACGCTGAATTTTCTTTACATATAGTTTATCTTCCTCGTCTTCATATGTTTTTTCTCCTTCCTAATCATCTTTTCTTCCCTTTGATATGAAGATTGTATTGCTTGGGTGTGGATAATAAAGGCCACACATGATTGTTGTTGTTTGCTTCCTTGGTCACTTAGGAACTTTCTGACCGAATTAGGGATTTTATACCAACCGGATGGACCGATTTGGAACCGGTTCAACCGGTTCAGCACCATAGCTGGCTGCCTCTGTCAGCCATGAGGAATACCTGCATTTCTTTGTTTGGTTCTCACTCATCCGAGCTCGGAATTGAGAACCGTTTCTTTTGTTTGCTTCCTTAATCACTTAGGAACTTTCTGACCGAATTTGAGATTTTTTACCAACCGACTGAACCGGTTTGGAACCGGTTCAACTGGTTCAGCACAATAGCTGGCAGCCTCTATCAGCCATGAGGAACACTTGCCTTTCTTTGTCTGGTTCTCACTCATCCGGGCTTCCTTAATCACTTAGGAACTTTTTGACCAAATTTGGGATTTTTTACCAACCGGATGGATCGGTTGGGAACCGGTTCAACCGGTTCAGCACCATAGCTGGCTGCCTCTATCAGCCATGAAGAACACCTGCCTTTCTTTGTCCGGTTCTCACTCATCCGGGCTCGGAATTGAGAACCGTTTCTTTTGTTTGCTTCCTTAATCACTTAGGAACTTTCTGATCGAATTTGGGATTTTTTATCAACCGGCTAAACTGGTTGAGAACCGGTTCAACTGGTTCAGCACCATAGCTGGCTGCCTCTATCAGCCATGAGGAACACCTGCCTTTCTTTGTCTGGTTCTCACTCATCCGGGCTCGGGATTGAGTGTCATTTCTTTTGTTTGAATCCTCACTCATTTAGGAGTTTTCTAGAAAAATTTTGGAATTCTTCTCAATAGGTTGTACCAGTTAAGAACTAGTTCAACCTGTTCTGTTGGAGGACTTTAGGTAGCCCTTGATTTTGGCATTTTTCGAGCCCTTATCCATGGGGGGCTCAAACCCATTTGCTATAGGGCACTTGTGAGCCATCTTGAAGGTTTAAGTCAGTGTTTGATTTCAGTTAGTATGGGCAATTTGGAAGTTATGGGTGGTGTGGTCTAGATGAGTCTAGTTCGATTTGTATGACATTTGGGGAGTCTCTTACCTCATTTCAACCAGCTATCTTCCTTTTTGGCACAAGCTTTGATGCTTGATTTTGAATACATGTTGCGTGATTGACTCACCCTCTGCTGCAGCGCTTGGCTAGAGACCACAGGTACGCAACGTTGGCTTTGGTTGTTGAATTCATATGCATGCATGGTGCTTAATCTTGAATGTTTGTTATGTGTTTATCTGTGTTTGGCTGACCTTTTATGCAGCGCTTGGCTAGGGACCACAGGTACGCACCCATTGTTTTATTTGGTTGAATTCATATGCATGCCAAATACCAATTAGGATTGTGTGATTCATGACATCTATTTAGCCTAAGGTTTCATTTGACCTTTGACCCATATGCTCCCACATACCCAATTCATTAGTAGAGACCGAGTTTCGGGCCTAGAGGGGTGCTACCTCGCATGAGGTACCTTCCCAACGGGTAACCTGATCCCCGGACCCAGAATCTAGTTTTCGTAGACCGCTTTTTCCATACTGGGGTCATTAGGGGTTTTTGTTCTTACTTAATTTTCCCCATTTTAAAAACAAAAATAAAAAGTAAGTGGCGACTCCAAACAACATCGTTCCTCACCGGGGGCGGGTTTTTCAAAACTGGAAAACACCAACTTTTTCATTTCTTTCTTTTCTTTTAAAAGCGAGTCGCGTCGGTCCGGTGGATCGGGTGAGGGTCCACAATTAAATTAATTAATTAATTTAATAAAATGGAAAATGGGTGAAAAGGTAATTTTATGAATAAATACCCTAGGTATAAATTAGAATTTTGTTCTTCCTATTCTTTTCTGAATCGCGTTCTTGTTCGTAGAGAGTTCCTGAGAACGTAATATTGGAGTCGGATTTTAGAGTTTGAAGAACAGATCTTTACAGGTAAGATTCTAACCCTTGGATTAATATTTTAGATTCATAAGTTAATTTTAAGCACATTAGATATTTTTTGGAAAACCCAAATCTAGATTAGGGTTAGTTTTATTTTTATTTTTTTTTAATTCGTTCTAATATCAAAATAGTGAAAATTTAAGATTTTGATTTATTGTTGGAAATTGGGAAATCTTAAGTTTTTAGATGAAAAAAAATATATTTGGAAGATTTCAATTTAGACTAGGGTTAATTTATTTTTAAAAAATAAATAAATAAATATATTGTTAATTGTGGCTTAAGGGATTAGAAAAATATTAAAACAATTTGATTTAACAAAAAAAAAAAAAAAACGCGTGTGCACTAGAAGATAGAAAAATTGTGGGGAAAAAAATTTGTTGCCTGCGTGTGGGAACTGGTTAGTTTTAGGTTAATAAATAAGATATAGTAATAATGGTTTAATGTAATAAATAGAATGAGGTAGTTGCAGGGGGTGCAATCCATGTGTGCTGGAAGCATGACTCAAAAAGTACACCAGCCTAAGAAATAAAAAAATAAAGCTTGAAATAGCCAAGACATTGTTACTACTTAAATAACTAATGACCTCCAAAGAAACTTCTCTTACATGTAGAAACGTCAACAATAAATATATATATATATATATATTATAGAATTTTATAATGAAATAAAAGTGCATTTTAATTAAATTAGTAATGTGTTATTAGAAACAAATTGGGAATTTATTAATTTATTTAAATAAGGAATATATTAGTTAAATTATAGATAAATAGTAATAGTTATTTCTCTTATGTTATATTAGGTGAAGATTAGATTTTCCAGAATTATTTTTCTCTCAAGTTTTCAAGGACTTCTTTTGAGGTAAGGAAAATTAATGCAGTTATTATTATTTTTTTTAGAAATAAATTTTTATATACATCATTTGAAAATATTTTGAATTAATATTCGTTTTATGCATCGATAAAATATGTTTTGTATGAAAAGTATGTTAGAACTTTATATTTTGTTTACAATAGAGAAATGTGGAGATATTATGTTTTGCAAATTCGAATAATTGAAATAAGTGTTTGACTCTGGTTTGTTTGGCCCTTGTCAACGGGATATAATAGTTGACCTTTACATTTCTTGGTGGGGAATGTAATTGATTTGGATCCCAACCTCTAAGGGTTTGGTTATAGGTTACTAGTACTAGTAGTGTTTAGTTCCGTTCACCTTAAAGGAACAATTTGAGGCTAGCCACCTATTCGAAAAGTCCCACCTAATTGGGCTCCATTTGATGCTTGATGATCAGAGTAAATAAATAATTTGAATGTTTTGATCGAATTTGATATGAAAATGCTTGAATCAGAAATGAAAGTGTACAATTAAAAGTTTTGAATGAATTGGCAAAACTGACTCGAAGGTTTATAAAAATAATTAGTTATAATATCTCCTATTTTGCAAGTGAACTTGAAATATTTGATCCATGAACTGCATTAATGTTCCTTATTAGGCTTTGAGCTCATTCCTATTTGTTGATTACATTTTAGGCACCCTTAGTTCGAGCGAGGAGTGATGGCTAGGTCGGGGAATGGTCATCATTAGGATTTTGATTAGGATGTTATTTGGACATTGTTAGCTTATAAGTTTATGTTCATTTGGATTATTTGGTTTTTGGAAGCTATTTAGATATTGAGCTTTTAAATATTTTTTTTGATAAGTTTGAAGTTGAGATTTGGAGATTATGAAAATTTGTTAGCACTTGATTTATTTGAGTTTGCAATCTATTTGGATAATGGATTTTGGTTGATGGATGCTTAGTTTTAAAGTTAAGTTTGAAGATTTTAGAATTTTGTTCTGCTACTCTGAACAGGGTTTTGGTAATTGATTACTTCCAGTTACAATATGATTGTTTAGGTCAAGTTACACTTTAAGCCTTCGGGTTTGAGGTGTGAAATGACCGTCATGCCCTTGGAGTGGGTCTTGGGGCATGACAGAGTGGTATCAAAGCGCTAGGTTGTGATCTTGATGGGAACTTGTTTAGGTTGTCAAACATACTTTTTTTTTTTTTTGTAAATATCAAAAAACAGTTTTCAAATATTAGTTACACGAGGGTACTACTTGTGTGAAACCTCGAAACTTCATTTATGGACATTACTTACTTTATTTGTGAACATTAGAGTATGACATTATGTGCACCTTTGATATAGTGGTGATTGTACCTTAGGTACTACCTTAATCTACCTTAGGTATTACCTTAACCAACCTTAGGTACTACCTTAGTTAAACTTGGGTACTACCTATGTGAAGCCTCGAAACTTCATTTATGGACATTACTTATTTTATTTGTGAACATTAGGGCGTGACATTATGTGCACCTTTGACATAGTGGTGACTATACCTTAGTAACCCTTAGATACTACCTTAAGTACTACCTTAATTAGACTTGGGTACTACTTGTGTGAAGCCTTGAAACTTCATTTGTGGACATTACTTACTTCATTTGTGAACATTAGAGTATGACATTATGTGCACCTTTAATAAGTGTTACTAAGGTAGTACTTAAGGTACAGTCACCACTGTATGAAAGGTGCACAAAATGTCATGTTCTAATGTTCACAAATGAAGTAAGTAATATCCACAAATGAAGTTTCGGGGCTTCACACAAGTAGTACCCAAGTCTAACTAAGATAGTACCTAAGATTGGTTAAGGTAGTACCTAAGGGTTAATAAAGTAGTACCTAAGGTACAGTCACCACTATATCAAAGGTGCACATAATGTCATGCTCTAATGTTCATAAATAAAGTAATGTCCATAAATAAAGTTTTGAGGCTCCACACAGATAGTACCCAAGTTTAACTAAGGTAGTATCTTAGGTCGGTTAAGATAGTACCTAAGTTAAATTAATGTAGTACCTAAAGGTTACTAAGGTAGTACCTAAGGTATAGTAAATACTAAAGAATAATAAATAAAAATAAATTATCTTCGTATTTTGGGTAGGAGTTAGGGAAAAATGTAACAGAATGACAAGAAGACAAGACATTTTTTTTTATGAAGCCGATATTTTGGATTTCAGCTTTCCGTTTGAGTACGCTTTGCTATAGCAAAATCAAAATCATAGTTGCGCCTATTGAAGCCATCTTTTAACTGGACATTCCTAGGATGGAGTGTTCCATTTGGCTGTTGAGAAAGTAGACAAGAAAGAAAAATGCAGGTTGGAGTTTTGGATTAAGGGTTTCTTTTCTCAAATTAGATAAATTTTTGGAAATTTTAGATGGGTTTTAGGATCGTCTAGTTGATAAAGCCGAGAGAGAAAGAGAAAGAGAGATATGTTCCCAACCTTTGAGAGGAAGAAGTTTTAGATTTGGGAAATTTGAAATGGTTCCCGAGTTGAGTGTTTTTTGTGTTTCAAATTTGAGAAGTTTCAAATTTTTGAAAAATATATAAATATGCAAATTGGAGTTTTAAGGGTTTCTTTTCTAAAATGAGAGAAATTTTGGAAAATTTTACCAAGGTCTCTCCAGTTCAGCTGGGTGAGGAAGTGAAGAAAGATGAGAGAAAATGTTCCCAAATAAGAGAGATGAAAAGTTTTTGATTTAGGAAATTAGAGGTGTTGTCGGGACTGGTGTTTTTTGAGAACTTTTAGATTCCAATTTTTGTGTTTTGTTTAATTTCAGAAGGTCTTGTTGACATGGAAGCTGATTTGTTGTTGACATGAAGACATTGAGGGGCAATCTGGGAAGAGAAAATGTAAACATGACATAGTGCACGAGAATGATATTATTTTCTCCATTAATAAGAAAATCTCATATTTCATATACTTAAGTTTCGAAAAGCATGTAATTTTCAAATCACAGGTGAAAAACACAAGTTTCCCATAAATATGCTTAAAGCATGTTTGATAACAATTTTGAAAAATAATTTTTGACAACGGTTATTTAAAACTGTTTTTTGATGTTTACTAGAAAAAGAAAAAAAACATGTTTGACAACCTCTAATATTTTAAACCTATCTTTAATATTTTTAAAATAATTTTTATATCTAATATTTTATTTTTAATAATTCTATATATTTGTATAATTATTTTTTTTAAATAATCGTCAAAAAATAAGTGAAAACAAGTAAAGATGATATCCGAAAACATTATATTTTTTATTTTTAAAAACAGAAAACAATTTTTCTTATTCTCAAACAGGTTTTCCTGTTTTTTACTCTAAAGAAGAAAAAACTATTGTCAAACAATCCCTTAGATACTTGTGTTTTATCAAGTGGTGAAATATCTTCGTATCAATTATATAACAACTCATAAGAGTAGGAGAAAAAGAGACAATTTTAAAAGCAAACAAGTGGAAATTATTAGAAAATAGGCGATTATATATATATATATATATATAAGTTTTTAATTCCGTTAATTAGCATATTTATAATTTTATTTATTTATGTATAAAATTTAATTTTTGGAGAAATTTTAGCTATTCAATCAAAAATTAAAAGAGTAAATGTATTTACTCTAAGCCTCATGGTGCGTGAATTAAACCAACCTTCAAAGAAAAATAGAAAAAAAAAAAGTGAATCATAATAAAAATGAGAGTAGTCAAAATCAAAAGGAGAATCAAATTTGATTTCCATATTAGTGATTTTTTTAATTATATTATCATTGTAAAAAATAATTCAAATGCATTAATAAATTGAAAATAAAATTAACTCTTATTCTCATTTTTTATTCCAATGTTTCAAATATAACTACCATTTGTTGATTAGTGTTGCCAAATCCAAATAATTGCATAGCAATACAAAGAAATAGAATTGAACATATAAAACACAAGTTTCTCAATAAATAAAACCATAGCGAAAGTGTAGGTATATGAATAACACCAATTTTATCATACAATCTTAGCCAACACTTTTTTTTTTATAGTATCAAAAAGCTACTAAAAAAACATTTCTTTTCATCACCAAGAAATTACTTTTTTAAAATGAAAAAAATACTTTCATTGAATGAATACATAATTCGTATTTGGAATAATTTCTTATTCTTAGTTTTAATTAAAAGCTAAAAGTCGCAATTTTTTAAAAATAATATTGATATTATAAAAAATGTATTAAACATAAAATAAAATAAAAACACATTTTTGAATAAGTCAAAATAAAGCTTTAAAAAAAAAACATTTTCTTTAAGTTATTTTTTAAGTTATAAATTGTTTAAATAAAATGAGCGGCATAAAAAAATTTTATTGAGCTTTAAAAATGGTTTTTGACTACTCAAAATCCACCAAATTGGAACCATAGTCCCCAATAACTTGGGGCCAGAAAAATTGGCAGAAGGTATCAGTTAAAGTTCAGTACATGCTACATGCATCCTGTTAAGGAACATAAAAGCAATTCCACAATGCATCACATTTGGAGTTTTGGATTTGGGTTTCTGAACTAAAATGAGAGAAATTTTGGATTATTGAGAACAAAGAAAGATGGGAGAAAGCTTCCAAATGAGTAAATTGAAAACTTTTTTTTTTCTGAGAAGTTACAGATTCAAATTTTAGTGTTTTTTTCTTAATTTTAGTGGTATGGGATGATGGTGAGCTAGAGGCACAAAGGGGCAATTTGGGCATAGAAGATGAAGCCAACTCATAGTGCACAAAAATGATAATACTTTTCATATTAAAAACTGATTTTTATATTAAATTTTATACATCTATTTAAAAACAATTAAAATTTTCTGCAATTTTCAATTATATTATAAGTACTGCCTCTCATGGGTTGATACTACTAGTGAGTGCATGAAATTATTAGGGAGAATTGTGTTTTGGGCCCAGCTGGGCCCAAAAATTAACAATTGGTCCATAGATGTTACAAAATTAATAGAAAGACTATGAGATATTAACTGACCAATATGCCCTTCATTATTTCCAAGTTAGATGGTTGTAAATTAAAGTGGTTTCATAGGTGTTAAACTTGAAATGCCATGTCATCTGACTGAAAAATCTGAAATAAATGGCAAAAAGGGTATCCACCCTCCTACCCCTTTCTCTCCCTCCATAAACACCATGGTCAACAACAAAGCCAACTGTGAATGTCCCCCAATCGATTTCTTCAACAGCCGAGGATTGTGAGCAACTCAGAAAAGCCTTTGCATGTATTTTATCATCATCATTCCCAAATCAAAATGAGAGTAGGTGTGAATTATTTTTTCTCACATTTTGATTTGATCATGTTGGTTCCTTTGATGATGTGGTGGATGTTTGTTTACTGGATCAATACAAGGTTTGAGGAAAGACATCCGTTTTGATCTCGTGTTGGGGTGTTCTTAAAAAAATTTGAACTTAATAACAGCGTGTTTTTGGGTGCAAGGTGGGGTATAAATGAGGCTTTGATCATATCCATCTTGGCTCATAAGAATGAAGCACAACCTAAGTAAATTGAAGAAACTTACAATTAATTTGTTGGAAAAGATCTCCTAAAAAATGGCATTTCACCTGTTTGAAAATTCTTCACTTTATAATCTGGTTATTGGGTTTATATTCTAGAGAATAAATGGGTATGGTGCAGGCGGTGAGCTGTGGGGACTAGTTAGTGCACTTTTGATGAATAAGAAACTAAATTAGGTTTCATTTTCCCCCTTTTCACTGAGCCATGACATTGGGAAGTGGTTAACCGACCCATATGCACTCGTTAAGTTGTACTTAGGTTGATTTCCTGCAACTGTACAAGACATTTACACTAAGTATACAAGGTCAATGTACTAAATGTACAAGGGTGTACAAGGGTGTGTATCTTAAGGGTTTTCAAGTGATTTTGAAGAACTTACTCATTTACTTTTTCCAATCGTGGGGGACATTCCTCACACATATTGCTTGACAACACACTCATTGCACGCATTTCATTTGATGTCTACCATGTTAATTCATTCTATTAGCTCCCCTACTAATAATGCATATGAACCAAAACGAGTGTTAACTTTTTCCTCATTTTTCCTTATCCATGAGAGTGGAACCATTGTTTTCCCACCCATATGCATTTGTTCGGTCGTCCCTATATTGGATTTCGTTACTATACAAGGCATTTACACTAAGTGTACAATGCAAATGTGCTAATTGTACAAGTGTGTACAAGGCTACCTATCTTGAAGGATTTCAAATTTTTTTCAAAAAATTCCTTACTCATTTCTTGTTTCATAGGGGGACATTCCTTGCACTCATTCCTCATTTCCCTTCGTACACATTCATTGGAATGTGCTAGTACACTTATGATGAATGGGAACCTAAATTGGGTTTCATTTTCCCCCTTTTCACTGATAGAAAGTTATGTCATATGCTTATTGGAAATTCAATAATGGAGCAATGATGTCATGTTTTATCATGCCTCATTGAGCATTGAATTTTACATAGCCTCCAAAATTAAGTTCTTGTAGTTGTAAAGTTTCCATTAGTGTCTACATAACCATGCATGCCTTCATGATGTTGTCCGTGTTTACACCTGCAAAGGCAATGGTCTGTGTGTAACCTAGTGTGTTGTTCTTCAACTTGTGCCTAGGATGATGGTGATTACTACTCAAAAAGTGCTATTTGATAGCCTATAATTAATCCTTTTAAACACTTTTGAGTAGTAGTTTTGGCCTTTTAACTCAATTGGCATGTTAAGGACCCTTGAAAGCAATTTTGATCACTTTGTGTAAGTTTTGGTGTTTTTGTTAGTATTTTGATCACCAAAGCAAGTCAAGACTGAGGAGAGCTATGAGGAATCTTGGGCAAAGCTTAGAAGTCATTTGCCAAGAGTAAATCCGGATTGCAAGGAGAAAAAGCAAAGAGAATCTGCCATAAAGCCTATTCTTGATGACAGTCGTAGCAGCCACTTTTGGAGCACTTTCTGAAGTCCAAATGATGCATGCTATATACCATTTCAAAGCTCAGGAAGTCAACAATCCAATGCTTCAAACGGTGTGCAATTCGGAGTTGAAATGAAGAAGTTGCAGTCATTACAAGCCAATCACTCTGAGCTGAAGGAAGCATTTTGCAAAGTGTTGCGAAATCACCCTTTTGTTGCGAAGTGATTTCGCAGCCTTTTTGAACAGTGTGATGTTTCTCCTTCTGACGATACCCGATTTATGCCACGAGAAGGAAGCTGGGAACCTCAAGGTGGAAGCCAACTTCGCAGCCCTGTGAAGATAGCTTGGTGTTGCGAAATTATTTCGCAGCCCTCTTGAGTGTCTGCGAAATCTCGCAGACACCATTTTTCTCCTGCGAAATGGTTCCTGAAGCCTCCCGATATTTGCTACCGACATTGGGAGATATTTTCCATTAGATTTTTGTTGTCTAAATCCCAAAATACTCCTTGTAAACCACCAATTACATGATTCCTTAGTTTTTAAGTTAGTAAAAAGACTAAATATCTATGTAATAATTAGTTTTAAATTATGTACATATATATACCTCTCGGGAGCCTGTTCTCAGAGAGGAGTTCCTTCTGTAAAAGTTTGGGTAAGCAAGTAAAGTCTATTTTCTTTCTACTGTCTTACCTTCTCACTTTGTATTTTCATTTTCTTACTAAGTTATGAACTCTCTGAGGAGTTTTCCCCAGAGAATGAGTAACTAAACCTCTAGTTCCTTGGAGCTAAGGTTGCCGGGGAAGGTTCCAAGTGCAAGAATGCAAAGCTCTGTGGTTTTTGCTAGTAATGTAGAGGAAGTGAAATCCTTTAGTGATTTCTGTGTTTTTAGTTAACTTAAAACACCTTAGAGTCACCTGGGCCAACACTTGGTAAGGCAAGTGATTTCCAACCATGGAAATGCACTAGTTTACCCCTTGCGAGCCTCTGGGAGGTGACTTCAAGGTAGGATTTTCTAGAATAGCCAACACTTGATAAGCTTTTGGACTCCAAGGAGACATCCATTAGTTATCTCTTGCGAGCTTTTGACGGGTAATCCAAGGTTAAAGATCACCTTGAATGGTTAAGGCTTAGTGAGAGGCATGAACCATTGCAAGTTGCATCAGTGAGAGAATTAAAGTGAAATCTAATTGAAGGAGTCTTTGTACAACACCGGTTAGAGATTTGACTATATGTTGAATCTCTAACGCGAGAAAATGAACCATCTGACCGGAGCTATGTCTTTTGCATGAGAAACCACCCCAGTGAACCTAAATCTCCAAGGAATGTTTTCTTCCTAAATTATTCCAAACTTCTGTTGTGTTAGTTAGTTTAAGTCTAAACCTTTACCAATCAAAGTTTGTGTTTTACTTCTTAAGCTAACTATGAAATGAAACAAAACCAATTCACTTGGAATTGGTATCATTGAGAGCTTGTTAATCTTTCCCAGTGGACGATCCTAGAGCCACTATACTATAGTAGCTTTTTCTTTGCTACCCTAGTATATGGTGTTATAGGTTATAAATTTTGTTGATTACTCCCTCAATCAAGGAGCACCAGCTGGACACAAATCAGCTGAGACACCAATTGGGCACGAATCAGATGGATTTTAAAATAGGTTGTTTGTAGGTTTAGCATATCACCTTGATGCTTTGGTTTGTTATTTGTAGATTGATGGATGGACCAAGCTTGGTTTACAAGCTCGACCAGATTGTAGCATCACACCATGCCCAAATTGTCCTAATTGAGCTTATTGAAGGGTGCTATAAAGTACTGAAAACTTCTAAAACATTGTAATGTACATTTGTTTATTAAAGTTATATTCTTTCAAACCTCTTTTCTTCCTATGTTCATCATCCTTACCTTCGATGTCACATAATGTTGACTAGCATGACAAACTAATTTCGAGTGATATAGTAACTTCAAAATGCCTTGATTTATCTAAGTGTTGTATGTGTGCTTAAAAAACAGCAAGAAAACATCCAAGTTGTGACAGTAGGCCATATTAATTTATTATGACTCAGTTATTGCTACAGTTTCAAGGCACCTTGGAGGATGCGAGAGTGACATTACCCTCTTTGTTTTGTTCGCTTTTAGATTGAAATTTTGGTTCGAAAGACCGAGAACTTTGATGAGTTGATGGTTACTGCAGTTGAGGAAAGGGAAATTGGAGACTACAAGGAACAAAACTAAATTAAGATGTTCTGATCATACTTGTTTTAGGAGTTTTTAATTAAATATTTAAAAAAAAAACAATATCAATTGATATACAAAATTCATAATGTTTTTTTAATTATTACCATTACTTAAGTCTTCACATTTGCATTATTATGTGAGTTATTATGCACTCTTCGTCGCCTCCCACTCCTATCAGATGGGGCCACAATCATAGAACGCAAAGGCAACTGGTCATAGACGACTACTTCTTCATCAGCTGTTAGTTTGGAATAACAACAGTTTAGTTAAATGAAGGGGACTATAATATGAGTTATTATGTACACATTGATGCAGTAATGAATGTCCCACATACTGTTACCAATAACTGTTGGATGCCGAATTGGAGTGTCTGGTACGTCTTCAGTGCCATGGAATGCCATATCATCTCGGTCATAGTCTGAATGTTGTTCGACCTCGGGAAAGTCATAGGCTGCATAGCCTGAGTGACTAGCAGCAAGCAAAGGTCGACTTCTTTCCCTTCGGGCATCCAATCTATGCATCAAACCACGCATGATGCCAAGCTGCTGCTGAATGGCCTTTTGATATGCATTTATTGCACGTTCTGCTGCATAGTACTTCTCTAATATTTCTTGTGACATGTTAACGAATTGCTTGAAGATAAATTACTCTAAAATATTGAAGAAAATATTCATAACCAGTGATTTACAATATTCCAGTAAGTAAACCTAATTGTAATGGCATTCAGACGGATTTAATTCGTAAAGTAACAAACAGTATGCGTACATGACTACTTGTCAGGCCACTCTCATACTCCACATGTGTGCAGGGCAATGACGAATCATCAAACCCCTACAGTTGAGAACATGACGCATATTAAGAACACATAAACCTTGAAAGTATTCAATTTGCATGTCATCAAATTACATAATAAAATGCATGTAGAGTAAATGACTACCTCGCCATGTCCGAAACTACCAAACTCACTGATCTCAGCAGCTAAGCGCTCCTTTATCAACTCATCTGACCATGAGGAGAAGAGGGGCACTGTCATAGGAACATGAATGGAAGGAATCTTGAATTTAATTATGTATTGGAGCTGCACCATGGAAATAAACATATGTGCATTTGTTACTTGCTAGTAGTGATGTTAACAATTAAAAAGTGGCCAAGTAATCAATGTAAAAGAAGGGCAATACCTAGAGAAAGAGAATGCAACCATGTACCCACACACTGTTTCGTTGCTTAAATCGTCTTATACCCTCAACAAGCTGGTCAACAAAAAATTGGCCCCAATTGACATTGTTTCTAAAACCATCTTCATGGATGGTATGCCACAAGTTTTGACATCCATCTATCATTGAGGTTGATGCCAATATTGTCGCACATGCGTAGTAAAGGAAGCATCTACGAAACTCCTTCCCGACAGGTAAGTTAAGGAGTCTCTCCTCACAAGTGTTGAGTGTACCGAATGGATGATCAAATGAGGTTGATGCAATTTGTAGAATCCATCCGGTTGTCGGGAGGCCAAATACAAGGCCCACATCAGCAGCTGTCAGATCATAGCTTTTGTCGGATAATATGTCTATGCGTTTGAAGCCAACGTTAAAATGGTCGATAAGCCATAGACATATATTATGTCGTATCTCCTTGCAATTTAAGTTTAGAAGACCTCCAAATTGAAGGTCTCGAACCACTTCCAATTTCTCAACTGGGAACATGTTGCATAGTTTTAGGAATCTTGAAGATGAACAACGTGTGAACAATCTGGTGGCCTGCATTAGAAGTGTGGGAGATAATTAGTATCTTACACATGAATTTTAGTAATCAACAAAAAAATAAGAAAGTCAATATGAATACATAAACGTGGTAAAAAAAAAATACAATTGAATGAACTAACAAACAAAATAATGTGGATGAATAATTTACTAGTGGATGTTTATGTAATAATGAATATGTAACACCCATAACAAGTAACTGTGTTAAGTAGGTTAAAATATCAAGTATCCGAAATAAGTTATGAAAATTAAAAACCAAGAAATAATGCAATACCTCCGCAGTGGCCATTGAAGAATGAATTTATTGTTGAATGCTTGAACCTTGGAATAACCGGTAACTTCAAATGGGTGCTATAGTAGTTATCGCTAAGCTGGAAAGACTAATAATAAAGGGAAAGGTCATTTGACTATTCATACCATTAATCAGTTGGATAAATTTGGTAATGGTATACCATATTCAAATTTATAAGGTAAAAATAAATAAAATAAATAAAAATATGGCAATTTAGGAAAGCGTTAACAGTTTGGGCGCAAACACGTGTATGAACTACTATCCTACTGCCAACTGATCATATAAATTACTAGATAATAACTGGAATGGTTACAACGTGCGTAACAAGTATATCTCATTGAAGACAAATTGAAAGACAATTTTTAGTACATGTTAGGAATTCATGACACATTCAAATAGGTGCAACCAAAAATGCTTGATAATGTAGACACACTGATGGAATTAAATAACAAGTGAAAAGAAACCACATTCAAATTGCACTTTCAATTAATTAGGTTAATCAAAGCAATTGTAAATCATGAAAAGAACAAAATAGTGCATCGTGCCTATAAAGAGGCCAATACATAAGAACGAAAATCAACAACCCCATACCATATACCCTACAATAGAATGTATGGGATGATACAAAATATGAGAATCGTACAAGCACAAAAAAGACACATGTCATGGCAACGGATTATTACATTTAGAGTAGTTGTGACCTATGCCATTGCATCGAGAGCAATGAATTGCTCTCTTATGACTAAATTGTGACTCAATGCGTCTTTGGCGGGGTCTTCCTGGAGGATGTCTCACATGAGGGGGTTGGAGAGTAGGAAAGAATTTGCCCGCACAATCTTGCAAACTCCCATCGTCACAAACTTTCGGCATATTGTGTGTTGGTAATAGTTGAATGATTACTACCCAATTAATTATAATGGTTAATTGGGTAGTAATCATATTCATTTAACCCAATTAATGGTTTTAAGCTAATTATAATGGTTTTAAGCACCTTTGAGTAGTAATCATATTCATTTAACCCAATTAATTCATTAAGGACCTTAGTAATTGGTTTTAACCATTTTGTGGCAAGTTTACATGTTTTTATCAGCTTATGAATCAATTCAAGCATGCCAAATGATGGAGGAGCTACTTGGACAAGTTATGGCAAAGCTTTTGGAAGCTCAAATTCATGAAGAACCAAGCTTTGGAACTCCATATCCCTTTGCCAAAGTCGTTCAAAGTATGCAATGAAAGAACAATGGAGAAGAGGAAAACAAAGTGAAAAAATCAGAGGACAGCAGCTGCAATCTTCTTTCGCACTTTTGGAGCACTTCCCGAAGTCCATTTTTTACATGCTATATACCATTTCAAAGCTCTGGAAGTCAAAAATCCAACGCTTCAAACCGTGCATGATTTGGAGTTGAAATGAGGAAGATATGGCCTTCGGAAGACAACTGCTCCAGGTTATGCGAAATTCGCATAACACCTTCAAAATTCGCATAACCCATGCGTGTTGCGAATTTTCCTCTGCTTTTGCCGACTCCACTTTAGATATTTTCCTTTGTATTTTGTGATGTAATTTCCTTTCTTATCCTTGTAACTAACCAATCACAAGCTTTTGCTTTTGTAAAGACTATATAAGAGGTGGAAATCACCTCTTGGAAGATATAGAAGATATATTACGTTTTACACTTAGAATAGATACAGAGCTCTCTCGTTTCTCCTGTTCTTTCCCATTTCTATTTTCTTAGTAGCCAAACAGCCTCTGAGGGCTTTTCCTTAGAGGATGATTGGCTAAGACTTTTAGTTTCTCAAAGTATGGATGTTATGTGATGGCTTGGATGCAATCCCATGGAAATTTCTCGCACCCGGAAGGTAAGGTAGACGTTTTTCATTAAAGGTTCATTAATGCAAAGTTTGGTTTTTATTTCCTTTGGACAACTTCCAACGGTCAATACTTGATAAGCTTTTGGATTTCTATCCATTAGTTATCTCCTACGAGCTATTGGAAGGTGAGGTTTTCAATTCCAAATTTTGCATTAATCCGTTAGAACCAATTTCAATGGTCATTAAAAGGTGAGTTTATCACTTGGAATGACTTTGAGTTGCCAATATTTGGTAAGCTTTTGGCTATAGACCATTAGTTATCTCTTACGAGCCATTCAAAGGAAGTCTAAGGTGAATAACCATTGATGAAATTCACTACCATCTGTTTTGCCATTTTAAAGGATTAAAACTTGATTTGCTAAATCCATACCGGTTTGGGAAGCAAGCATCACCATAGTTGCAACCCCAACGCGAGGAGCCTATCCTGAGATTTCCAATTTGCATAAGAGCCAGAGCATAGCTATCCTATCTTTGAGAAACTTGTTTTTACACCCTTTCATTTTAGTCTTTAATGTTAGCTTAGATTAGTTTAAATCTTTCTAAAACATTTACATCTTCTTTTAAAGCTAACATCCATAAGAAAATCACCTATTTTCCTAATTTGAATATCACTAGTGTTTGCGAAAACCCTTCCCAGTGAACGATCCTAGAACCACTATGCTATAGTAGCTTGGCTACTTTAGTAATAGTATCTAAGGTATAAATTTTGTTGATACGCCTTTAAAGTTAAGCTACCATGATTCGAATCATTGAAATTGACCCAAGTAAATCAAATGTTGCATAAAGACATGAAAACATGGGTCAATATACTCATACACGTTGTGTCTCAGTGTGCGGATGACAGCACATACGTGTGAACATGGCCAGCTGGACATTTTCCATGTCATGCAAGTACACGTACGTTGATTGATATCGACAACCAAAATAAACCTCCCCAGTAAACACCTTAAACGTCTCCCCCAAATAGGGCAACACACTAATAGGACCAGACCTCGTGATATTTGACATTAGCTTCTCTTCAATTTTCGGTCCGACCACACTCTTCCACTTTTGTGTACCACGCATATGGGTGTCCAACATGGCTACAAGCTTATCCATGTGCATTAACAATAACGTATAAATTGTTTGGTGACGCTTATCTCTTAACCACACATTGAAGGACTCTACAATGTTAGTTGTCATTTTATCCCATCGTTTTTTAAGAAACTTTGACATTGCCCAATGTTCAGGATTGTTTTCCGCAACCCATTTTGCGAGGCTGTCATTGAAGCACACAAGTTTTTCAAATGCCTCGTTGTGGTCTATCTCCAACCTAGCATATGCAATGTTGTCCAAAAGTAACAAAGCATCTTCTTTCCCTTTTTTTCCTCTAATGTTTTGCTTATTCAAGAAGCTAGAAAAGTTTTCATTTGCATGTCATAACAATATGCATGATTTCCTGTCCCGAACAACTCGGAAACACTACGCAAGATTCCCTAATGTCTATCTGATATAATAACAACTTCTTTACCATCTAAGACTCCCTTTAATTTCTCCAAAAACCAATACCAGTCCTCATAATTTTCTGAACTAACCATACCAAGGGCTAGAGGGAACATTCCATCATCTGCATCATATGCAATGGTGGACAAAAGAGCCCCCTTATATGGTCAGCTTAGATGGCAAGAATCAATAGTCAATACTAGTCGACACCCCATGATGAACCCTTGAATTGAAAATGCATGGGCAATGAACAATTGCATGAAGTGACCTTCATGGGAAGTGTACACAGCAATTGTGCCGGGGTTGATTTCCCTTAGCCTATGGCATAACCAAGGGACAAGCGTGTAGGACTCACGTGAAGCTCCATATGTGCGCTCGTTTGCCTTTTCTTTAAGGTGTCATACTTGGTTATATGTCAATTGAACTCCATGATCACGTTTAAAATCCTTACAAATTTGACAGGGAAGATAGTCTAGAGTGGTTCTAAACACATCTTCAACAACAACCGCGTCTCTCTTTGAAGAAACCTTGACCTTGGATGAACACTCATCCTAAGCGATATGATTATGATTCACTTGGTCAGTATGAACTCGCAAGATGACATTTCCCTCTACAACGTGAGTTGTTATCTTTTAAGGACAACCCTCAACTGAACACTTTACAGACATATGCGTAAGGGAATTTTTCTTGTACTTGTATTCAAACCTTCCACCTAATGACATTTGGTAAATTGTGTTGCGAAACTCCTTAGCATTTTTAAATGTATGTCCCGACCCTAATATTGTCTCACGAAAACAAATCGATTCCAAAAGGGTGTACTCACTATCTACACAATGCGACGCAAAACCTATTGATAGCATCATAGTATTAGGAATTGCATCGCATGATGCATTAAAGGAAGGAAATGGCGCAGGTGGACCTCTACATTTACATACATTAACATAATTAGACTACGTGATGCGTAAAATTGATATTCACAATATTTTAAATAGACATTCATGTTAAAGTCCACTACCCAATTGCCAACTCTGTATTCGGTATATTTGCTTCAATGGCTTCCACACAGGGTAAGTCTACTAGGTATACATTTGCAAAGTCATCACTGTGGGAAACCACGTTATCCAAGTCATCCTCATCTTCTAAATCTTGGATGACTCTGGGGTTGAACTTGAGGGTTTAGTGCATCTTCATCGCATCAAAGGAGATGTCGAATTTCTCTAAGATTTTTTTGGTGAATTCTTCAAATGACATTCCTTTATATATGTGGATACCTTTGCTTCTTCCACCCACGTATTCCCATTGCCCATCATTTTTTTGGACAAGTTTGCCTCCCACGAAAATGTAACAATATATCCTATTAGTTGTGTCCATCAACCTATACAAACATAGCACAAATTTCATATTATAGAACAAACAATTGTGCATATTATAGAAAATGGGGTTGATCTTCTCTCTCATGTGGCCTTTTGCTTTCAAGTTGACATTATTATTAGTCGCCATGTCAAGTTTATCAGCCATCATTTATACATATACTTTTCCTTTTGTTACTTTACTTATTCTGTTTTTTCACAAGTTGGTTGACTCTTTCTCTGTTTTTGCATATTGTTATGACCCTCTGGATCCTAATGGGAACATCACAGTTACTTTTGACACTCATAAATGGACAGATGATGGCAATGTGGTAAGTGTTTTGACTCATGCTCAATAGTCAACTTCAAATTTCTCTGAATTTCATTCTGGTTGAATTGTATGCTGAAAATAATATTGACTTACATGAGTTTGCTATTCAACATCAGTGAATAGTAAACATGGATTGTTGGAAACCATTTTGGATTTCAATGAGAAATCCCTTGATTCATTTGTTATGTATTGAATCCCTAGTTGTTGGTCTGATTTAATAGAATTAAGGGACATTGAACTAGCTTTGAACTAATTTGTTTCTTTATTTGCCATTTATATTCATGTTAGCTACAGATTTCATGAAGTTGGAAATGATAATCTATCTACACATACTAAGTAGCCCATAATATCTCATACTATAGGGTCACCAAAACTTGGGTTTTATCGAAGAAAGTTAACAAACGAACTATCGTACTTAACTAGACTACCACACGAGGAAGCCAATATAATGCTAAAAGATTTTATTTGAACCAAATGAGGAAAAATATGTCTACAAAAGGAAAATCAATTTGCATTGACTAATCATATATTAGAATCAAATTGCACGTAGAAAACAAACTTCTTAAATGAATATGCAATGCTAAATCAAACAAACATCAGTGAACCAAGTAAAATGTAGGCAAAATCAAAAAATATTTTTATGTCATTTTCATCATCACCATTATCGTTCATTCCAATTGCGGGTTGTCATATTGATGGAGAAACAAGTCAATCATGGTGACATCATAGGTTAATAAAAAGAAGTGGGTTTTCTATGTCAAGCCTATCAATCATGTAAATTGAACACAAACATAATTATCTAAACAAAAACTGTTGATACCACAACATGCAGCTACAATTAACCTATGAAGATCCTCACTATTTCAAACTGTGAGCCATGTCTTAGAAACACCATAACCCACAATGAAAGATGACTATCAAGAGATCAAGTCATCCACACAAAATAAAGAGTTGATAATCATAATGCTAAATCAAAAAACACCCAATATATATATATATATATATATATATATATATATATATATATATATATATATGTTAAACCAAAAAACATTAGTGACGGGGTTTAAGCTTAAAAAAAAAAGACCGTTTTACCTGATGCTAAGAGAAGCTCCCTCCTCAATTCAAACAATAAGCAACCTCCAGAAAGTCCCACCAAACATCAAATATCCAACAATGCTCAGCACAGAGGGCACAGTCGATGGGGATCGATCAAGGAGCAATATATGGCAAACTGAAATCGCAAGATAAATTAGGGCAATGTATTTGGGCTAAAATCAAATGGTCCGGATAGCCGAAATGAAGCATAAAATGAAATTGTTGAACCTACTAACCTCAACTATCAACTACTTCACCACGGAGCCCAAATCCAATGGTGATCGTCGACGCCAATAAATCAATAGAGATGAAAAACTCCACTACCTACACCTAAAACCAGATGGTCGGGAAATACGAGATCGAGAGATAACGAGATTGGCACAGAGGATTAGGGCATTCTTTGGGCGGAAGCGAGGGACGAAGTTGGGAATGTGAAAACGCCTAATGCAAACTCCAATTTGGGAAAAACAAAGGGAGAAATCCAACATGGATTTTAGATTTTTTTTTTTTTTTTTAATACCCAGGAAAGGGCATTTTCAGCACATTATACATGGGATATCCTTCTTATCAATTTTGAGATTTTGTTTGGGTGGTGGGCTTAATTTTGTAACATCTATGGACCAATTGTTAATTTTTGAACCCAACTGGGCACAAAACACAATTCTCCCAAATTATTATAAATATCTCATGGAATGAGGACAAATTAAATAAGAGGAGTGAGAGAGGGAGAAGAAGAAGACAACCAAAAAAGAAAAAGAAGACAGCATTGTAAACATAGAAAGTGGAAAGTATTGGAAATATTTCATGAAATCGGAGTAAACAACAAAACAAAATTAAATACTTTTCATCCCTGTTTCCTACTTCTATCATAAAGTATGGATAGACATATAGATAGAGATGAGGAGAAGGAGGAGAAGGAGGATCACTCAGCTTTCACCAGTCCTGCAGTGTGTTCTGGTGGTGTAGCATATGGTAGGATGTCATTCTTGCTCCAAAAGTGTGGGCAGATCCATTTTTTTTTCCTTTTTTCATCTCTGTCCTCACTGATTCGTTTTGGATTTCCATCAGTATTTATCAGTGGGCTTGGTGTTAGTCAAAAGCCACCTATTTTTCTTTCCTTTTTTTCCCATATATTAGAATGAAATGTTGTTGTCCATTTTAGGGGAAGGCGTTATGCTGAACTGAATTGTGCGAGGGGAATGAAAATTAATTTAGGGGTTTTTTTCCTCCTCTATTTTTGGCTCTCTTTCATGAGGGTACAGATTCTCTTTTTTCTCTCGGAGTGTTTGGATTGTTTCATTCCATTTAACTATTTTTGCAGCATATTCCGAGTGTTATAGGTATTGGGTAATCAGTATTACAGAAAATGTAATATAATTTTGTACTATGTATTTTTGGACTTGGGGTAGGACGAGTTTAATTTATGTAGATTCATGTCACAATTCTCCGCCTTCAATGCATTGATTTCTCCAGATTTTGATATATATATATATATATATACAAACTGCAATGGGAATAAAAAGGATGGTTGTTTCTTCAAGAATTCTGAGAAAAAAAAAGGTGGTGGTGGGGGGGAAGAGAGGTTTGAGGAGGCCATTGGGACTTTTATCAGTTCTGTGTCTTTTGTTTTCAAGTTGTAAGAAGTCCCTGTTATGCCATTTGCTATGTTGTTTGTGTCCAATTTTCAGTTGAAAGAGTGGTAGATTAGAGAAGGAGGAATGGCTCAGACATCTGGATGCAGCTCTGGAGATGGTAGATGGTCTCTCAAGGGAATGACTGCTCTTGTAACTGGTGGAACTAAAGGAATTGGGTTTGTGATGTTACCTGTATTTTATGTCTTTGGTTTGGACTATACCTTCCTTCCCATATATAAATGTATGCATCAATTATGCAGGCATGCAATTGTGGAAGAACTGGCTGGACTAGGAGCAACCATACACACATGTTCTAGAAAAGAAACCGAGCTCAATGAATGCTTGAAGGATTGGAAAGCTAAAGGTTTTGGAGTGAGTGGTTCAGTGTGTGATGTATCCTCTCGGGCCCAAAGGGAGAAGCTAATGCAGACTATCTCTTCTGTGTTCAATGGGAAGTTGAATATCCTTGTAAGTTCCTCTAGCCTGTAAAGTTCCAACCTGTGATCTTACACAAAATTTGTTGAACTTACTACAATTGAGTTCCCCTGCTTGAATTTTTGTTGGATTCAGATCAACAATGCTGCTATAACTATTCAGAAACCAACAGTAGAGGTCACAGCTGAAGAGTTCTCAACAATCATGGCCATAAATTTTGAATCTGTGTATCATCTGTCCCAAATCGCACACCCCCTTTTAAAGGCATCAGGAGCCGGAAGCATTGTATTCATCTCCTCTGTTTGCGGCATAGTGGCACACAAGAATATCTCTGCTTATTCAGTAACCAAAGGTATTTCATCACATGATCCGTGGTATATTCCAAGTGCTAGGAGCAAATTCCTATTTAAGAGAGCAATACCGAACATGAGAAACATATAGAATTTATAGCGGTTCTCTTCTAAAGGGAGAGCTACATCCATTTTACCATTGTAGATTTTCATTATGAAAAAAAAAACCTACACAACGATCTCATGTCTTACAATAATCATCTCTCCTCTAATTTTCCACTGAGAAAACAGTCACCATGCATGTATAAAATAACTAAAATATCCCTTTGATTGATTCTCAGTCACCAGGAAAAGTGTATATTGTAATTAGCAAGGCTCCACACAACTGAACAGCAAGTCCTTGGATTGACCATCTGCCATTATCATTTTGTGATTTTTCAGGAGCAATGAATCAACTTACAAAGAATTTGGCATGTGAGTGGGCGGAAGACAATATTAGAAGTAATGCAGTTGCTCCTTGGTACATCAAAACTCCGATGGTGGATCAGGTAATTCAGTTGCTCTATTTTTTTTGTCTGGGAAAATTCCATAATCAATTCCTCTCTCTTTGCTGTCTTTTGCATAATCTGGGTTGCAGATGCTCAGTAACAAAACCTTTCTGGAAGGGGTGATAAATCGAACTCCACTTCGCCGTGTGGGAGATCCGAAGGAGGTGTCATCTGTGGTGGCATTTCTCTGTCTACCAGCATCATCGTACATTACTGGACAGACTATTTGTGTTGATGGTGGCATGACTGTTAATGGGTTTGAGCCAAACCTGCTCTAGGAACATCGATCATATCATGCGTGATGGTGTTATAGCCTTTGGCTGGCTTATGTATGGGAACTGTCTCAATAATTATAGCTTCATTGTCTGGATCCCGTCCCTTTTCCTGAACAATCTGCTTGTGATGGTAATTTTTTTTCTTTTTTTTTTTGGGTCCTTTGAAAACCTTGCTGCCTGATGCTTATAATAATTGTTGGAAAGTTTGCTAATTTTTTATTCGAGTTCAAATTTAAAGTTTTCAGAAGTTACTTATCATTCGATGAGATTCTTGTGAAGGGCGTTTTCTATGGCCAGGTTTACCCTGTTTATAAGGATTTAACTCCATACATGAATCATACCATATCATAAGTGAACAAAATTATAAGATTGAAAATACCATGCCATAACCACTGATACATGACCATTACAAAGTTAATTTGTTACTTACATAATTTTTTTTAGTAGAACAACTTCAATATATATGTTATTACTTATTTCTCCTTTTTTGGATTTTCATAATATTTCTCTGAATTTTGATTAATTTCTATTTTATCATATTTTTATCTTAATTTTTATATAATATTTTGATATGTCCATAAAATTTAACTAATAATATTTTTGTAATTTCTAATATTATTAAGGATAAGTAAACACAAATTTTTATAGTAGTTCAATACACCTTGCCTACATTTATTTTCCTCAAGTTCCAACCGAGTAAGGGTCACTATCCTTAAAGCTTCAATGAAGATTTCAATGTTTTACACTTGGATTCCAACTCCAACGAGTGCTATAAGATCTCTTCAAGTATTCCTCAACTTGAAGTTTTGAATATATACAACCTCACTTCAATAATTAATGAAAAAAAAAAAATACTCCCCACTTAACTCAACGTACAAATACAAAGAAAAGTTATGATGAATCAAAGGAGCACACTAAAATGATTTGCAAGTGAAAATCAATGCACTGAAGAAGAAAATAAAAGCTTTTAATGAGAAGCTAGTGGTTGGGAAGATGATTGCAAGTATTCTCACACTTATAAATGAAATGGAATTCTTTATTTTTAGGTTTTTAATCTCAAACACCAAAAACACAAAAATGTGGCCTTATCCAGTTGAACTCCTGTTTGATCAATTGACTAGCTATTGGACATTAAATCCACAACAAGTAATTATTGAACCTCAATTGAGATAACTTGCCCCTCAATCAGGAATGCAAGCTCACTAGAAAAGATAGAAGAAAACGTGTCCTCCACGGTCGATACTCAATCAAGAAAATGTAATCAATCGATTGATTCCATGTTTAGTTGAGTCGATTTACTAATTCCTCAATTGGTTCACTCAAATTGGCCCAAAAACCTATTTTTTTTTCAATTTCTTTTACTTCTAACAATTAGACAAGGTCTTTTAAGTACATTACTAGGTCAAGTTTGAAAAAGTTTACATAAAATTCAAGTGAAAATACTCGATTTTTAATGAAAAATAAAATTTTAATGCATAAATTGAGTATTGAAAAATGCATGGTTTAATATGAAAGACCTACGTGCACCATCCATTCACCTTACAATTAAATCCTAGGCTTGAATGGCCTTCACACATGCTTGAATTTGCATTCCTTTGATCTTTTGATGATTATCTTAAATTTTCATTTGGTTTTCTTAATCATAACCTGAAACCTATCTTGATTTTACAGTCATTATTAACTTAACTATGGTTTGTTATTATTAAAATGTGATTAGGAGAACCCATCAGGTAATAGAAATCATATTGAAGTTAGAAATATAAATCAAAGTATGATTTCTTATTTCATATCCTAAATGATATTTTTTTAAAGTTTAATATCAAACACCAAATGAAAAATATTTTTCAATATATACATGTTTCTGAATGACTAAACTTTGAGGATAATGAAGAGCATATGATAGTATTTTATCTACTTTCTTGAACTTGCATAGATGTCTTATGAATATAATTCACTTTTTCCTATGAAGTCTTTTTTCCCTTATGAAGCCTTTTTTCTAATCCCCAATTGAAAGAGGTTACTCTTATTTATGGGTGATGTTAAGAGATTAAATTTGGAATCCCTAAGATTTAATTATTAATTCAAAGAATTTGATCCTTAATTTTAAAAACATGTCTTCTTCATTTAGAAAATTTGTCAATAGTGAAATATTTTTTTATAATTCCTTTTTTACATCAATTTGAAAATTTATTTCCTCTATTTAAAAAATTCGTGAATAAGAGAATATTTTTTTTATTCACTTTTAACTCTAATTTTTTTATTTAATTTTCTTCTGTAATACTTGAATTTAGACTTTTCAAATTTCGTCACAGTGTCATCTTTTAAACTGCATATTACATGTTCAATGAGTCATACTCGTCTCGTATTCCTCGGTAATAAATGAATGATATTGGTGGAATATATTTTGATGTAATTATTCATGGAGTCCTATTCAAATATTAAATCATTTTCACTGTATCATAGACATGAATGATTCCACCCTAAAAGCAATAGAGAAGAAGAGAGAAGAGAGAAGAGAGAAGAGAGAGACGGGGAGGGAAATACGTACTGCATGATTTTTCGTGTGTGAGGTTCAATTGCACCATTGATGGAAATATATCATGTGACTTTTTCTTGCTTTTTGTTGGCCATATTGTTTTTTCTAGATAACATGACTTGATTGATGTACACTCTATATTTTAAGGGGGAAATTATCACATGATGCATTATTTATAAAATACAAATAAAAAAACATCAATTTTCATGAAGAGTTCATTTTAAAAAAAAATAATTATGATTTCATGCATTAGAATAATGTTTACCTTACATTACCCAAAAATATTCTTATATGTATTTTGGTCTTAAAGTAACACTATTTTTTACTTAAGTGTCTTTACGTACAGGTTGAATGATATATCATCTTTATGTGAATTGGACTGATATGGGTGATAATCCATATACACATATAAGAACATTTTCGAATAGTATAAGATAGACATTGTTTTAATACATGAAATGAAAATTATTTTCTCCAAAATATACCCCATAAAAATGATTTTTTTTAGTTTTCTTTTCATTCATATTTTTTAAATAGTACATATTTACATAATTCACCTTAATTTAAAATATATCAACTTTAAGTATAATTGCATTATATATAAAATCAGTGAAAATATATAATTTTAAAATTAAATTTAAATATATATTTTATTTATATCATATAAATATATATAAGAATAAAAAATTAATATTTTCATCTCATAAATTACATTAAAAAAAAAATCAAATGTACATTATTAAATATGATTAATTAATAAGATTATTATATGGGTACTCTTTATTACTAATATTTAAAATTAAAAAAACAAAATGACTATATAATGATAAGATGATATTTTTATAAATATAGCAAAATGACATTATTCCAAGTACATGCAGTGATATTAACATTATTGTAAAAATAAGGAGTGATATTATTATAAATATTTCTCACTATAATAAGATAAATAAGTGTATCAAAATAAATATTATTGTAATATAGTGAGTAATATTATTATAAATATAGTTCTGCATGTTTATTTTGTTTTCAAGTTATGAGAAGTCCTGTCAAGGTTTATGTCATCTGTTGTGTTGCTTCTGTTCAATTTTCAGTTCAAGGAGTGGTAGAGGAGAGGAGGCATGGCTTAGACATCAGGATGCAGCTCTGGAGATGGTAGATGGTCTATCAAGGGAATGACTGCTCTTGTAACTGGTGGAACTAAAGGAATTGGGTAGGTCTTACCTATTTTTATGTCTTTGGCTTGGACGACTATACCTTCCTTCCTATATATAAATGTATGCATCAATTCTGCAGGCATAAAATTGTGGAGGAATTGGCTGGATTAGGAGCAACCATACACACATGTTCTCGAAAAGAAACCAAGCTCAATGAATGCCTGAAGGATTGGAAGGCTAAAGGTTTTGGAGTCACTGGCTCAGTCCTTGATGTCTCCTGTCGAGCCCAAAGGGAGAAGCTAATGGAGACCGTCCCTTCTGTGTTCAATGGGAAGATGAATATCTCATAAGTTCCTCTAGTCTGTAAAGTTCCAACCAATGTTTTCAGAACCGGACCAGTGATCGAACCGGAAAAATTACCGATTCACGGTTCATCGGTCCGACCGACGGTCGAACCGCTATTGAACCGATGATGTAATAAATATATAATTTATATATTATATAAAATTAAAAATAATTATAAAAATTAAAAATATATAAAATTATAAATTTTAATAATGTTTGATTTTTATATTTGGTATATTAAATTAAATGATAAAGTTTAATATTTTAAATTTTATTAAATAGAAAGATGTAATATTTAAGAATGAAGATATATTTAAGATGAAAAAAATTATATATTTAATTTTATCTTTTTGTCTTTGTATTTTATTGTTTTAAAATTATTCTATTAATTAATTTATATTATTTTTTATAATTGTTATAAAAATAAACAGGAATTTAAATATTTACATTTCTTTAAAGATTTTATATGATAAAAATTTGAAATAAAAACATTAATGTTAAGTCTTATTATATATATATATATATATATATATATATATTTTAACAACATTGCAATGATATGGTTCAAAGTCCTATTCCCAGTCCCACATCGGAAGCACATGAATTCCATGTGCTTCAAGTGCTCTATAAATACCTTGCAACATGCATAGCAAACTAAACAAGCCAACAAATTGGGCTTAAAGGCATGGCCTAAGAGAAATGTTAATAAGCTAATGTTTTATTTGATTGGGCCCAGTTGTTTAAACCAAGTATGGGCTTATAATTAATTTGAGTTTCGAAAGTTATGGGTGTAGAATGGACTCAATGGATAATGGGTCTTTTAATATTAAACAAATTTTTGTAGAATATAAAAAAGAAGGCTTGGCTGGTTCGTGAAAAACCGGATGGTTTGTCCAGTTTGACCGGTGGTTTGAACGGTTCAATGCCGATTCGACCACAAAACGGTTCATTGAGACGGACCGAACCGGAAAGTTGACCGGTCGGCGGTTCGACCGATTGGACCGGCCGGTCCGGTCCGGTTTTTAAAACATTGGTTCCAACCTATGATCTTACACATACTCTATGAGTTCTCCTGCTTTATTTTGTTTCTTTTTTTTTTCTTTTTTTTCTTTTTGATATTCAGATCAACAACGCTGCTATTATTATTCAGAAACCAACAGTAAGGGTCACAGCAGAAGAGTTCTCAGCGATCATGGCCATAAACTTTGAATCTGCTTACCATCTGTCCCAACTCGCATACCCCATTTTAAAGGCATTAGGAGCGAGTATAGAATGAAGACTAAATGGACTGAAGTGTTCAGCTGGATACCATGTATCTTTCATATTGTTTTATACTAAAATATTACAACTGAAAAGAGTTTATCATGGAGTGCAACACGCACAAACATAGGGAAATAAGCCTAGCATTACGATTGAATGTGTTGTATAGGAGCTTAATGTTACAATTGAACGAGCTGAGAGCCAAAAGACTCGGACAAGTATTAGACACTCTTAACACCCACCCGCAAATTGATGGGGAAAGAGTCACCAGCAATTTGGAACGCAAATAGTTGAAACGCATGGCGATCTGGCCCTTGGTAAAAACATTTGCCACTTGATCCTATGTAGAAATATACCTTACTTGTATGTCTTTGTTCATCACTTTTTCTCTGATAAAATGATAATCTACCTCCACATGTTTAGTCTTAGCATGAAACACCAGATTTGAAGCCAAAGCAATGGCACCTATGTTATCACACCAGAGGATTGGCGAGGAAGATAGTGAAACATGTAGTTCTAGCAGTAGCATTCGGAGCTAATATAATTCAGCAGTAGCTGTAGGGACCGCCACTAACAGTACACGTGGCAGGCCACCCTAGCCTCGCAAGGCACTCAGTCGGTGGACACGTGGCGCATCCCACCCTCTGTCCGGACGATTGCATGGACTGACACGTGGCATGCCCACCCTCTGTCCAGACAGTCGCATGGGATGACATGTGACACAAGCCACCCCTTGTCTAGACATCCAGGCCAAACCCAGTAGTTGGCGTCCCAAACAAGATTCCTGACCGCATTTCGCGGACAATCATTACTCATTTCACCAAAGGCATACTCAACAAGACCTTCTTGGGTCTCTTCAGGCGACCTACCACGACCTGCCCTACGCCACCTGGAGAGTGAAAAGACAAGGGTGATAGCAAATCATCCCTCCAACAATCTCTGGCAACCGCCTACAGGATAATGATGGCTCTGCCACTCTCTGAGCACCATCATGACAGCCAAAAAGTCTTCCCACCATTCAAAGGGACGAAACTCCTAGCACTATAAAAAGCCCCCGATGACCCAGTCAGAAGGGGGGGAAGGTAAATATTCCTAAGAAAAAGGGGCCTAAAAATATTAATATGGGAGAAAGCAAAACTAACAAAGGCATCGAAGGGTGTGTCCGGACCTCCTATCCGGACACTTTTTGCAGGGCAAAGGAATGAAGCATCATCTTGAGTTGAGGAGGTGAGCACATCAGGAGATTGCAGCGGCTCTGGTGACTCTCGTCGTCAACAGTCATACGCTGAAAATTTTGGCACGAGAAACCCTCTTGGGGGCTCATAATTGATAATACGCGAGCTAAAAGGTGTGGAGAGCATGTCGTCCAATCGTCTACTGATGGAGCCTAGGGGGTTCATTTGATGAATTTCCTCTATTTTGTCGTAGTGCTTGATGTGGGAGATTGCCCCATGTGATGGGTACAACTGGGGGGTTAGGATACGTCTCCCAGGTCGCGGCCATAGGTGACCTATCCTTACCATGTGCCTGTGGTCCCAGCCTCACACGCATTGCGTTAGATAACTGGGGTCTCTTGTCACGTTACCTCTTTGATGAGACACGAGTGGAGTCCAAGCTTTCGTCTTGTGGAGCATGATGCGTAGGTAAGAGTCGTTCACCAAGCCATTCATCGCGCATATCAGGGGTGACCCCGGCCATTCCAGGATATGTAGCTCCCTAGTTGTGCCTAGAGTTTGCCCCTTGACCTCTCAATCGCTGGTCGTGAGGAGGTCCCGATGAGGAAACCTGGATTCATAACACATCATTTTCTTCCCTAAGCCTCCTTTCTTGGAGCAGGGCCTACACTTGCCGCTCACTTTCCAGCTGTCATTTTTCCATGGTTTCACGCTAGTCAAAATAGCCCTCATCTCCCATGGCTAATGAACGGCTTCTAGAGGGTGTGGACATCTTCGCAAATGCTAGTTTCCCATAAACGACGCCAATGTTGACGGTAGGAGTCACCAGAGCCACTACAATCTCCTTATGCGCTCACCTCCTCAACTCAAGATGATGTTTCCTTCCTTTGCCTTGCAAAAAGTGTTCGAACAAGAGGTCCAGACACATCCTCCGATGCCTCTGTTAATTTTGCTCTTTCCCATATTAATATTTTTAGGCCCCTTTTTCTTAGGAATATTTACCTTTCCCCCTCCCCCCCTCTCCCCCTTCTGACTGGGTCGTCGGGGGCTTTTTATAGTACAGGAGCTTCGTTCCTTTGAATGGTGGGAAGACTTTTTGGTTGTCATGATGATGCTCAGAGGGTGGTAGAGTCATCATTATCCTGCAGGCGGCTGCTAGAGATTGTTGGAGGGATGATTTGCTATCACCCTTGTCTTTTCACTCTACAGGCGGCGTAGGGCAAGTCGTGGCAAGTCGCCTGAAGAAACCTAGGAAGGTCTTGTCGAGTATGCCTTTGGCGAAATGAGTAATGATTGTCCGCGAAATGCGGTCAGGAATCCTGTTTGGGACGTCAACTACTGGGTCCAACCTGGACGTTCGAACAAGGGGTGGCTCATGTCACGTGTCATCCCATGCGACCGTCCAAACAAAGGGTGGGCATGCCACGTGTCAATCC
Organism: Vitis vinifera; assembly: GCF_030704535.1. Taxonomy (NCBI): domain Eukaryota; kingdom Viridiplantae; phylum Streptophyta; class Magnoliopsida; order Vitales; family Vitaceae; genus Vitis; species Vitis vinifera. Next base: position 6,330,071 of record NC_081810.1, read on the forward strand.
ATGCAACCGTCCAGACAAAGGGTGGGATGCGCCACGTGTCCACCGACTGAGTGCCTTGCGAGGCCAAGGTGGTCTGCCATGTGTACTATTAGGGGTGGTCCCTACAGTAGCCAATGTCATAGATCTGTACTTAGCTTCTGTACTGGATCTAGAAACCATATTTTGTTTCTTGGCACTCCAAGATATGAGATTCTGGCCAAGAAACATACCATATCGACTTGTAGATTTTCTATCATCTGGAGACCCTGCCTAATCTGAATCACAAAAAGCATTTAAAGATATGGATGGAGGAGTATGTGACAATCCATAATCAATACTGCCTTTGAGATACCTAAGTACCCTCTTGACTACACACCAATGTGGCGCACGTGGTTTGTGCATAAATTGACATAACTGATTAACAACATAACTTATGTCAGGACGTGAGATGGTGCAGTATTGAAGCCCGCCCACAATTTGTCTATATTCGTAGCATCTTGTAAAAGGTCTCCTTCAGCCAATAGTTTGGATCCTGACGTGGTTGGTGAAGAGAGAGGTTTGGCACCGATCATTTTAGTCCTATTCAATAAGTCCGAAATATAGGTGGACTGGCGCAAATGAAGTCCTATATGATCCCGTGATGCTTGTACCCCTAAAAAGTAGCTGATAGGGCCTAGATCTTTTACATGAAATTCGGACTTTAATTGTTGAATAAAATTAGTGATAGCCAAAGTATTTGAACCAGTCACTAATATGTCATCAAACGTAGATTAGAACAAAAATTTTATGTTGGGCATTATGCAACGTGAATAGAGAATAATCAACTTTAGACTCAGAAAAGCCAAGTTCAATGAGTTGCTGAGAAAGCCGTCTAAACCATGCCTGTGGTGCTTGCTTAAGGCCATATAAAGACTTGTGCCTGCAGACAAAATTTGGTTTAGATTCATCAATAAATCCCCGTGGTTGCTCCATTTACACTTCTTCATCAAGACTACCATGGAGGAAAGCATTTGACAAATCCAATTGCTGAATTGGCCAATTGAATGTTGCTACTAGTGATAAAACCAATCGTATGGTAGTTGGCTTTATTACTGGTGAAAAAATCTCATGATAGTCAACTCCACTCCTTTGATCAAATCCTTTAGCCACAAGTCTCGCTTTGAATCTCTCCACACTACCATCCTGTTTCCTTTTAATTTTGTAGACCCATTTATTCTGAACCATGCACATGCTTATTGGGAGGTCTAGGACATAAAGACCACGTACCATTTTCCATCAGAGCATTGAATTCCTGTCCCATAGCTGCACGCCACTCTGGATGAGACACTGCTCTTGTAAAGCAAGTAGGTTTCTGTTTATTTAAAATACTGGAAAACACATGCACGGGATGTCGAGTGGAATAATAAACCTTATAGTCGGGAAATTGTTTGGGTTTATTATGACCTGTCTTGGATCGTGTCATAATGGGTGAGGTAACGGGTTGGCTGATGAGTTCCAGATGAAGGAGAAGGCATCGACAATTCAATATTTGAATTTTGAGTGGGCGAATCTAATGGGTGAGGTGCTGGAGAATTTATAGGAGCTTGTGGGGAATTACCGCTGGAATTGGATTCATTCTCAACATTATGAATGCGTGAGTTATCCAATTCAAATGTGAGAGGTTGACTTTGGCTTGACTAGTGTAGTATAGGATCATTACACAATAATATATTTGATAAAACCGGAAAGGAGCTTACCTTCGAAGGAGTGTTTGGCAGCGCACTCTATGAGGAGTTTGAACTTTCGGCCATATCCTTAGATGGAAATTGGTCTTCATAAAAAAATTACATCCCTAGAAATATACACTCTACCAATGCCTAAATCTAAGCATCGATATCCTTTCTGGTTAGTCAAATATCCTATGAATACACATTTTTTGCTTCTAAAGGTCGACTTATGTGGCTGGTAAGGTCTTAAGAACGGGTATGAGGAACAACCAAAGACACGCAACTATGAATAATTCAGTTCTTTGTTATATAACACGCTATATGGATGCCTTTGTCCTAAGACTTTTGGTGGTAACTTATTATTAATTAAGGTGGTGTTTGTTTTTTTATTTAATTCTAAATAAAACTTAATATTTAATAGTATTAAATATTAGGTTGTTTGTTTTTGTAGTATTTTATTTCTATTAAGTATTAAAAAGTAAAAAAAAAAAAAAATCAATGTATTATTTTTTCTATTTAAAAAAAGTTACATATTTTGGTCTTTTCTATTTAGTAAAAAGTTTATAATAAGTCATAAAAAAATATAAAAACAATTAACCTAAATTCTGAAAACAAATTATTTTCAGTAAAAAACCAAAAAAACAAATACCATCTAAATAAACTGTCATTTGAAAAATGTCAACACAATATCGTTTATGTAGTCCTGATTGAGCAAGTAAAGTTATTTCCATTTCTTGTATGTGTCAATGTTTCCAACAATTCCATTTTGTTAAGAGGTATGAGGACATGTTAGCCTATAGAAGATCCCATGTTCAGATAGGAATTCTTTAAATTGATTGGATAAAAATTCTCCACCATTGTCGGTTTGTAATTGCTTAATGGAAATAAATGTAGCAAATACACGACTTATGATAAAGGGGATACATCCAACTGAACCTGGAAAAATCGTCAACAAAAAGAACATAATAACGACACCCACTAACAGACGGGGTAGGTGAAGTCCAAACATCTGAATGAACTAATGATAGAGGTACGGCAGACTGATGGGTTGACTCATGAAAATGTAGCTGTTTTATCTTCCCTAATTGGCAAGAGGAACAAAAACCCAACTTATTGATTGAATTGGGTAAAGACAAAGATTTTGTGCGAGCTAAAGACTCTAAAACAAATTTAGACAGGTGTCCTAGCCTAGAGTGCCAATGGTTCATCGAGGTAGTAACGCCTATGGTAGTCGTTAGACACTGTAATTTATTCTGAAGACTCTTGTTGCCAGCAATAGGATACAACCCATTTTCAACCTGCCCGTGGAGTAGCGTTTGCCCTGTCTGATTCTCTTTCATAGTGAAGTCAAATCCAGTTAGTATAAAATAACAATTGTTGTCTAAACAAAATCTATTTATGGATAACAAATTGGTTGAAGCATGAGGACAATGGAGAATATTTTTGAGGTTGAATTTGGTTTATCCTTTTTGTAAAGATGTCGAACCAATGCTTTTAATTAACAAACCGGAACCGTTACCTACAGTCACGGTGTCCTGTCTAGTGAAGGGCTGCTGATGAGTGAGGTTCTCTGCTTCTGATGTCATATGAGCATTGGTGCCACTGTCGGCATACCAAACTTGGTGCTCATAAGCAGCGTTGGATTCAGCCACCATTGCTGCAAGCTCGGCAGGAGGATGTCGATCTTGGTATGAATAATCAAATCTATGGTAGCAGTCAAGAGCCGTATGACCTGTTTTCCCACATATTTGACATATTGGTCGATTTCCTGAGGCATATTGTCCCTGATTTGGCCTTGTCGCTTGTGTGTTCTGTGGGACATTGGAGGGATCAGCATTCCGAGGGTTTGATGTTTACAGAGTTGTTTGCATGGGAAGCTTCTTTTTTTGTAGGAGGCTAAGCTTCTGCTTACTGGTAGTAAGTGTAAAGTGTGTGATATTGGAGGCCAAATGCGCACGCTAGGAGTCAATCAATGCTTCATAACTCATAAGCTCAGCATTGAACTCATCAATGGTTAACTCTGTCTCCCGAAGCAAAATTGTATGAAGTAATGAACAGGGTTCAAAGTATCGGCCAAGTCGGTTCAACTAGGCCAAGTTGTATCCACCTCAACACCTGCCGCGACGAGATCGATACCAGATACGGTATTATGCACGAACTCGATTGGGAATCGGTAAGACTCAACTGACTCGTCTAAGTTTCCGAGTTAATTCAGTTGACTCGGTTAGGTTACAGAGAATTAAAAAAAAAAAAAATCAAAGATTGTCCTTTCAAAAGCAAACACATATTCTAAAATTTTAAACCATCAATGAGAAGATCAAAGAAGACAAAGAAGAAAAAACCTAACCCGTGACCCGTTCAGAAATAAGCGAAGAAATCACCAAAGGATAAGGGCATGATTTAGGATTTACTTACCTGATTTTCCTCAAAATCGAGCATTATCGGAGGGTGGAGCTTTGGTGTCAGCGATGGTAGCATCAAGTGGACTGAATCTTTCATCAGCGACATCGACAAGACAACCCCCTCTTGGTCAAATTGCTCCCCCTCCCTTGTTGGGTTTTGCACGATTGCAAATTTGCAATTGCTGGTGGTGTTGTGGGTCTTGACTCTTGACAGCAATGGTGGCATGCGAGGGTGGGAGAAGGTCAAATTAGTAAAGTAAAAAAGCCTTTTATATGTATTTATGAGATATGATTTAATAGTAACATATTAGGAGAATTGGGTTTCGATTTGCTAAAGTAAAATGATATGAAAGGTATGGATGAGGTTTAATGATAAATTAAAGTGTTTATATGGCAATGTGAGAATTAAATCCTCAATTTTTAATATTATCACAAATAATTTTGAGCTAAATGTGAAAAAAAAAAATTGTTTTATTAAATTTTTCAATTTATTCAATTATATCTATTTTTTAAAATTTATATAATATTTTATAATTTTTTTAAATTTCTAATTATCTTATTTTGCGTATCGTCCAATACCGACACCAAGACCGATATGCCGCGACTTTGAACCATGGTAATGAAGGGATTGAACTCAAGTTGCAAACCACCGATAATGTAGGAGATTAAATCTTGGTCATCTACAGGTTTACTGCTGCAGCCCATTAATCGACAAAAGCCTTAGCGGTTTGAAGATAGTTAGGAATGGGGCGATTACCTTGTGAAATTGTCTGTAGCTGACGCTATATATGAGTGATCCTTGATCGTGATTGGCTGGAGAAGCGAGTCAACAAAGTGTTCCACACTTTGTACGAGCTGTCCAAGCTATATACACTAGAGACCAATGTCTCGGCGATAGAGGAAAGAATACAACCAAAAAGAGCTTGGTCTATCCAGAACCAAATACCATACGCTAGATTTGGAGTGTTGTCAAGCAAATTCTTATTGGGTGTGGGTTTAGAACCATCCACAAACTCCAGCAGAGAATTGCTTCTTAGAAATGGCAGAAACAATGATTACCATCCAAGGTAGTTGGGTCCTTCAAGCTTGAAGGAGACAGGTAAAGGATAATGTGGGTTAAAGGATCCGTTAGTGTCGTTATTTTATATTAAAATATTACAACTGAATAGAGTTTATCATGGAGTGCAACACGCACATACAGAGAGAAATAAGGCTAACAATACGATTGAATGTGTTGTATAGGAGCTTAACGTTACAATTGAACGAGCTGAGAACCTAAAGACTCAGACAAATATCAGATACTCTTAACAGTGGGAAGCGTTGTATTCATCTCCTTTGTTGCCAGCATAGTGGCAGTGAAGCATTTGTCTACTTGTTCAGTAACAAAAGGTATTTCATTACATGATCCATAGTATATATATATATTGCAAGTTCTTGGGTTCTGGCCCTTGTGGCCTTCTCGGCATGTCATTGTGATTTTTCAGGAGCAATGAATCAACTTACAAAGAATTTGGCATGCGGGTGGGCGGAAGACAATATTAGAAGTAATGCAGTTGCTTCTTGGTACATTAAAACTCCGATGGTGGATCAGGTAATTCAGTTATTCTTCTTTTTTGTCTGGGGAAATTCAATAATCAATTTCTCTCTCTTTTCTGTCTTTCATATAATCTGTGTTGCAGATGCTCAGTAACAAAACCTTTTTAGGAAAGGTGATAAATCGAACTCCACTTTGTCGTGTGGGAGATCCGAAGGAGGTGTCATCTTTGGTGGCATTCCTCTGTCTACCAACATCATTTTACATTATTGGACAGACTATTTGTGTTGATAGTGGCATGATTGTTAATGGGTTTGAACCAAACCTTTTCTAGGAACATCATACATATGTAATGGTGTTATAGCCTTTGGCTGGCTTATGCATAGGAACTGTCTCAAAAATTTTAGCTTTCTCCGATGCTTCTTTGTCTGGATCCTGCGTTTTTCTTCAATAATATGCTTGTGATAGCAAGGCCCTTTTTTTTTCTTTTTTTTTGGGTGTCCTTTGAAAATCTTGTTGCATTATGCTTGTAATAATTGTTGGAAAGTTTGCTGATTTTTTATTTGAGTTCAAATTTAAAGTTTTTCAAAAATCATATTATTGGATGTGATTCTTGTGAAGAGTGTTTTCTATTAAGGATGATAGTTTTGCGAGCTATCCAGGTAACCCGCCCTACCCCTATTAGGATGGGTAAGAGCAAGTGATAATTAGGAATGGGATGAGTTTGGAAAAATTTTTAAAACCCAAATCGGGTTCAAGGCGGGAATAGGTTTTATACCAACCCATCCCACCAAGTTACAAATTTAGCCTTCAAGTTTTATAAAATACCAAATAACACTCTATAAATAGTTTCTTTTATTATTGTCCCACCGCTACTCTCTCCTCATCATTCCCCTCTCCTCTCTACATATTACCTTTTTCTACCTTCATAAATTCATTTTCAAGGATGAATCCAAGAAGAAAAACAAAATCAAGAAGCGTTTGTGGATAAACCATTTTCTCCTCTTCAAATAGAAGTGGAGTCACAATGATGATGGGCTCCATTGCGATAGTGACAACTTTGTCATTCATCAAGTGCCAAAGCCTTCAATCTCCAAAGCCTTTTCATCTTTTGAAGGTGTTTTGATTTGGTTTTCAACCCTAGTTATATTTTAAGGTTTTGTCTAGTTGGATTGTGTAAAAATATTTGATTTTTTTTTTAAATTTTGGATATTTTTTTCTTTCTAATTTGAGTTGTGATTTGATAATCAACTTACATCCCATATTGCTCCAAGTGTGAATCTATCTGTCTCAAACCCATTCATTTTTTTCCCAATATTTTCTTTTTGCAAGCCATTGCAATCTCTCAAAATTTTTGTTGTGTTTTTTTGCTTTTTTCATAAAAGTGTATAGGCATGAAAACTGTGAATTTGTTCATAGAGGATTTTGTGGATTGGTGTAATGTTGTTGGTTTTGGGAAAATCATCCTTCATATCCAAACAAAAATACATATCCAGGTTGGAACATGCGGGGACGGGTTTATCATTTTTTTTTTCTGTAAACAGAGATGGGTACTCATCAACATGCCCTAACTCGGGTTTGGGACGGGGATGGGAAAAGATTATATAATTGGGACGGGAATGGGATAGGGGTGCCCCCGCCCAAACCCGCCTCTTTGTCATCCCTTTTTCTATAACTATGTTTACCATGTTATAAGGATTTAACTCCATACATAAATTGTACAATATATCACACATTGATCAACCAAAGAGAGATTCAACAACTAAAAGAAAAATCAATTCTTTGGGATCTTTCCTTTTTTCAAACAAAACAAACAGAAATAGAATCAAACAAATTCCCGAAATGCCTTTTTGGATATTCCTTAATGACAATGTCCCAACTATTCACGGAATGTGAAAAATAGATGATTATTCATATGGTTCTAGAAGAAATTGAAGAATTTCTTGGAAATCCTACATGATCCATTCATTCTTTTTTCTCTAACAAATGGTTAGAACTTCATTTGGGTTCAAATCCAATTGAAAGGTCTACAAGAGATCAAAAATTGTTGAAGAAATAATAAGATGCATGTTTATTCCTACTTTTGAAGCTATATGTTTGCATTTTTATCCAATATGGGATGCCGCATCTGTTGATAAATAGTTATACAATGATGGTCCTTATGAGCTAATTGTCCTACACTTCTTACTTAGTGTAGCTTGTTACATGGGTCGTGAGTGGGAACTTAGTTTCCATTTGGGTATTCACCCTTAGATTGTTGTTACATATTCAACTTTTGTTACAACTATTACTGTTGCTTTCTTGATCTACCCAATTGGTCAAGGAAGCTTTTTTCAATGGCATGCCTCTAAGTGAAATAAAAAATAAAAAATCATAAGATTGAAATATGCTACCACAAAACATGAAATCCCAAAGTCAAAAAATCATAAAGTTTTTCCATCTTGCAATTGAATATTTGAATTTCTCATTCAAACTTTTCAAAACCTTTGTTCGATTAAGATGCAAAATAACACAACTATGAATACATAACATTAAATGCATCATATCATATGATATTAGTAGTGTCACATTCACTTTCATTGACGCTTTCTGTTTGGAATATTTTCATTGCTAAGTTAGATCATTTTTCATAATAGAACTCTCAAGTATTTTTATTTTTTTTTCAAGGTGTTATAATTTTCATAACAATGATCATTTGCAGATATGGAATACCAATTGACTCAAGCATCATAAAAGTGCATTTCATAAACCGATCACCGTTACCATAGCATACTTTTCAAAATCTATTAAAGCCTCTAAACTTAGTCAATGCATGGGCATGCTATCCTCCATGATTTTTTCTATTGGCAATAAAAAAAGGGTTTTACATTATTCATCTAATCACTGATTTTTGAAGAAAAATTTTCTTGTGAAAATAATGGTAACATGTTTCTCAATTGAACAAAGCTTGGTTAGAGCAAGTAAAGAATAATGCAAATCGCAAATTGTCTTTGCAAACTACTGCAATTTATTGAGAAAACTCTATTAAAATGTTTTAGAAACTCAAATGTCTTCAAATGGGTTTTAAGGAAACAATTCAAACATGCATTTATACTCTTATACCTTTGTATACTTTTCATACCAACAAAAAAAAGTGTCTCCTTAAATTCTCCAATCATGAAATTTAGACATTTTCATTATATCTTCAATACATATTCAAATTCTTCAACCATGTCATTCATGGATATACTCTTAGCAAAATGATTAGTAAAGTCTTTAGTATAAACTTATGAGCACTATATGTGGCGGATAGAAATGTGAAAAAATAAAAAATAAAAAGACACCCGAGAAAGATGACTTATCAGAGGTATAGCAAAATAATTAGTAAAGTTTCAAGTATAAACTTATGAGCATTATACATGATGGATATAAATGTGAAAAAAAAAAATTAGAAACGCCCAAGAAAAATGACTCATCAAGGGTATAGAAGAAGAGCAAAAAATACTTAATAGTGAAAAATGACCCACGCTTTAGGGTGAAGATATAAAAAGTAAAAAAACATGAGTTTCGAAACTTAATAGTTGTATTTATTTTTTTATTTTGTAATGCTCTCTCTATATATTTGTATAATATGTAATTAAAAAACCATTTTTTGAGGCATTAATAAAGGTTAACTTTTAAAAAGAACTTAGAAGTTACATCCTTTCAAATAAATAACTTTAAATTCAAAAGTTTATACTAAAAATATTATTTTAAAAATTCAATATAACTTAAATATATTAAAATTATATCTTAAAAAACAATTCTAATACAAATTTTAAAATTATTTTAAAAAAAAATTCAAAATCCCTTTCTTTGGAAGTTAAAGCACCCGTGTCTCAAGCTTTCCACTTCCATGAGTTCCAACTCAATCTTCGTACTCTTCAAGCATAATCAATACCTCAAGAAACCATACTACAGTCCTCAATCATACAAATACAATCATGCACTTTGCTTTCAAAGTCGTGCAAACTTTGAATTTGCTGAGGTGGAGATTTTTATACTCAATTAAAAAGAGAACATGAGATTCAATTTCACTCATGGAGAGGAGAGACGTAGGTTTACTCAAAGTTAAGATCTAATTTTCTAATAATTAGGTTTTTAATTATCATGGCTTCACACATTTGCTAGGTTCAGTGATGATGAATTTCCCCAATTAAGGATAATTGAAGAGGTAATTTGAGGTTGTCTCTTTCTTACATGTAAGCTTCAATGGTGGGATCCGTTGTTTTATGTGATGTATAAGGTTAATTGCACATGCATCAATGATTGGGGTTGGGTGGAGACTCAGACTCGACCCAGGCTGTGTAGAGTGCTATCAATTGTGGGGATGGGGGAATGAGTTTGGAACATGGTGGATTGGAATTGTCACCATTACACCACTTTTGTCCCTGCGTGGAATGTCACACGCTGGAGGGTACGGGGGTGCCTATATGATTGAAAATTGATGCGGCCTGGGTTCACCATAAAAATCAATGAACCCCAGTCCGACACAGCCCTCTGGGGTGTGGCCGTGTGGGTGGGTCGGCCTCCTGTAGTCCAGGCTTCCAGTCTCCTTCCCCTTATTTAAATATATATTGGTAGAGTCATAGAGAGCAGGGCCACAGGGGTGTTTATATTGGTCACGTTAACATTCGTCTGTTGTTACGATGGTGATAACTGATAAGAGAATCCGAGGCCCCATGTCCTTTGATTTATTGGAGTCGTGTAAGATGTGGTAGCGTAATAAAATCATATGCCCATTTACTCCACTTTCGTCTGCTTTCAAAATTCCCCTGCTCATTTATATGTGATCTGGAAAGAAAAAAATCAAAAAAGGTGATTGATATTTTAGGAGGTGGAGGTCCAAGGAATCTCCATCATAGGCCATACAGATGGTTGGTGTTCTCACCACCTGAATTCCATATCCGTATTCATTAGGTTTCACTTTTCACTCTTTACTCAGAGAGGCTCCATCATTATTAGAATACTTAGAAACTTGAAAGGCCTACCCCCACCACCAACTCCCCCATTGTAATTATAAATATATTGACTTTCGAAATTGCTCTAATTTCTAAACAGTACCCTGACTGGAACCAACAGTGGGCATGAGAGTGGAGGAGCTGGCGTGGCTGGACCCCATCCCCTCCTTACTTCCCGATACATGCAGGGTTCTGGACTTGCGGCCAAGTGTCCAAATGTTTGCTAAAAACTAAGCACTCTGAGAGCCCTGCGCTCGCCGCGTAGCTCCCTTCCCCACTTTTTCTCTATTCTTTCTTTTAAAAAAAGGGGCTCTCACTGGTGACGAAGCCCCATCTGGCGTCACCCAGCACTCTCTTCCCACTCTTCACATTCCTCACGTGCCTTCCTCGTGATCCTCCCCACCATTCTATGCACTTCCATCCATCATTACTACTCTTACGCCTCCTGCAACCGAAATTTCAATTAAAAAAACGAAATTTCTATTATAAAAAAAAAAAAAAAAAGAAAGGAAATGGGAACAGAGTTAAACTAACCAGACCAACTACGATCACAGGAGTTTTGGGGGCAAAATAGACATTTCCTATAAAAGAGCATAAGTTTTAATCTTATTGCAAAAATTATATTTAAAGTAGCCGTTTTATTATCATGATATAAAAAAATATTTTTTTTATTAAATTTAAGTTGAAGTCTCCAATTGTCAATTGAGACTTTATTTTTGAATTGATATTCCAATCGATGATTGAGGTTTTATTTTTAACTGAAACCTCAATTAGGTTTTATTTTTTTATTTTTTTTAAATTTAATTAAAAATATAAAATTATAAATTATTATTGAAATTAAAAATATATACTTTCATAATAAAAAAAATCTATATATTTAAACTTAACCATCTAATATTATTTCAATAAAAATAAATTGATATATATAATAATAAATAAATATTTTATTTATCAATAAATTAACAATATTAAAATAATAAAGATATATGATTTATAAATAAGATATAAAATTATATAATTTATCAATTTTTTATATTTTTAAGATATTAATTTATTTGTATTTTAAAATTTTTATCTTTATTAAAATAATAGTATTATCTAAATAATAAAGATATATGATTTATAAATAAGATATAATTATATAATTTATCAATTTATTATATTTTTAAGATATTAATTTATTTGTATTTTGAAAATTTTATTTTTATTGAAATAATAGTATTATCTTAAATTTTCATATATAGATTTTTCATTATTTTAAAATATATGTTTATAATTTTATGTAAAAAAATATGGTTTAAAGATATATTTTAAAATTAGTCAATAAAATTAATTAGAAAAAATCTACTATAAAATATAACTTTCTACTACAAAATATAACTTTTAATAGTTTTATCAAAATCACAAAAAATATCTATTAAATATTTATACAGTGAAAAAAAAATCTCTCATATTATATGATATAATTTAAATTAATAAATTATTTACTGAAATAATATTAAATATTTTAAGTTTAAATAGATAAAAATTTATTATTAAAGAATATATTTTTAATTAAATTTTAAAATAAAAATAAATAAATGAAGTCTCGTTAATGAGACTTTAACTTAAATTATATATATATATATATATATATATATATTTACATTAAGTTTTACAAGAAAGGCTATTTTGCCCAAAACTCTACAACCAGAGGTGTGGGTTAGGAGTTGTGTCTCTTTCATGAAGAAAGAGTACATTTTGCTTGCCAGCTACATTTTACACGTGGAACTCTACCAACTGTTTGATCTAATCAACCCCCCTAATCACTCCCAATTTGGTCCCCACCCACCGTACTGTCCTATCTCTACCTGTACACGTTTTCCACTAGTCTCTCTCCACGTGTACCCGGATCTACTTGAGTGATATCGTTGTGTCCCCCCGGATGAGGGTATTTTTGACATTTCCGAGAATCAGTTCAATTAAAGGATGGCGGGTGCATGAAACGTGTCCGGCGCTGCCAAGAAGGAGAGTTGTCTAAAGCAACGCCTGATCTCAAACACGTGTCCCAGATATTCTATATAAGTGTCAACGGCGTGGACCCACATGTCAAAATCACTCGCCTCTTACGTAGAGGCTTCTGATTGGGCCACCACACCCCCGGAGGAACAAAAGCAGGAATTTTAAATCGTGGAGCAATCTCGCATGACTCTATGTCGACACGTGTCGAGAAGGCTGGTCTGTAAGGCTTTTAAAACACCCCAGGACCACATGCGTGTCAGGAAAGCAAGTTCCTTTCGTCGCGGTGTTTAATTCTTATTGGGCCACGTATTGGGGGTGTGCACAAGAAGAGCCACACGTGGTGGATAGAGAGGGATGAGAGAGGGGGAGATTAACGATGGAGATGGGTTGATTCAGGCAGAGGACCACTACGTCATACGAAAATAGTACGTGTCAGTCTGCCCGTGACGGTGACGGGCAGCTGCCCTACCATGCTCAGACTCAGAAAGAGAGAAGAAAAAGGAGAGAGCTTCTCTTTCTACGTAAGAAAAAGAGTCCAAAGAGGTGGGTTGGGTTTTAAAAGGGTCAGTTCATGAGCGCGCGACCGTTCATTCTCTCGCATCCTCTGGTCCTTCAATTTTGAATGGAGACAGTATCGTTGGTTTTTGGGGTTTTCAACTGTGTAGGGCAGAGAAGAGGGGTTCTGTGTTTGTGAATTTTTTTTGGTTGGGGGGTTTTTGTAATGGCGGAGATCTGCTGTGGGGTTGTGAGCGATGGGGAGACGTCCACTCAGTGCGAGCCGAGTTCGCGAGTGGCGAGGCGACGGAGAATGGAGCTCCGGCGTTTCAAGTTCGTTGCCGGTGTGGCCCCTTCAGAGACCGAGAACGGGCAGAAGCGGCGGAAGCTGGAGGCGGCTTATCCTTACGCCGAGGCCTGCTCGTGGAAGTGCGCCAACACCTTTGAAAACTGCGCTTCTGAAGTAGAGGGCAGTTGTTTGCAGTCGGAACATGGAGGCTCCGACAAGGAGCATCCTCAGACGAGTTTTCAGGCGGATCTCCAGATGGAGAATGAGTATACGAAGTTCGGCATAGCATCGGTATGTGGGAGGAGAAGAGACATGGAAGACGCCGTCGCCGTGCACCCTTCCTTCCTCCGGCAACACCACCAAACCACGAATGGCTCGCACTACTTCGGAGTTTATGATGGTCACGGCTGTTCGCATGTAAGAATCTCGTGTTCCTCTTTCGTTCATCAATTACCTCACGCCCTTCGATGATCCTAGAATATAAACCTTGAGTTGTCTGAATCTTCCACTTTAACAGGTGGCGATGAACTGCAGAGATCGAATGCATGAACTGGTGAGAGAAGAGCTAGAGAACAAGGACACGTGTACGGAGTCAGGTTGGAAGAATGCGATGGAGCGAAGCTTCAGTCGCATGGACAAGGAAGTGAATGCACGGAATATAGGAGCATCAGGAGCCGTTTGCAGGTGCGAGCTTCAAACACCTGAGTGCGATGCCGTAGGATCCACAGCCGTAGTCGCAATAGTCACACCGGAGAAGATCGTCGTCGCCAACTGCGGCGACTCCCGCGCGGTTCTCTGCCGCAACGGCAAGGCGATCCCTCTCTCCTCCGATCACAAGGTGAGCCTCTTGCCAACCCACGAACTATGTATAATCTAGTACATGCGCGTCCACTGGGGCCACCATGTACTTGACACGACGGACATTTGATAAGCAAAAATTTTAGGATTGGTGAGTCCTGACTCGTTGTTGTCGTGGTTGGTGGTAACAGCCGGACCGCCCCGACGAACTTCAGCGGATCCAGTCGGCCGGTGGGCGTGTCATATTCTGGGACGGACCTAGGGTTCTGGGAGTCCTCGCCATGTCAAGAGCCATAGGTAAAAGCATCGAGAACCAGACTTTCATCAGGCTCCAAAAATATTATCGCGGTTTCACAATCTGACTCCATTTTGGGGGTTTTTTGTTTCTCAAATTCACAGGCGATAACTACTTAAAGCCCTTCGTGAGCTGCGAGCCGGAGGTGACGATCACGGAACGATCGGCGGAGGACGAGTGTCTGATACTGGCGAGCGACGGTCTGTGGGACGTGGTGTCGAACGAGACAGCGTGCGGCGTGGCGCGAATGTGCCTGAAGGGGAAGGTACCGGAGGGTGTGGAAGGGGCGGAGAATGAGGGGGAAGGGGAGGCTTGGGACAAGGCGTGCTCCGACGCCTCCATGCTGCTGACAAAGCTGGCCTTGGCTAGGCACACCGCGGACAACGTGAGCGTGGTGGTGGTGGATCTTAGGAAGGACACGTAGACACCCATTCCTCTTTTTTTCTTTTTTCTTTTTTCCTTTTTGGGTAAATGATGTTTGGGTCTTTTTTTTTTAATTTTTGTCCTGTAAGGACGGTGATGGAGTCCTTGTCTTGAGGGAAAATGAAAAAGCGGAAACTGAAATGGGAAATGGGAATACAAACACACAAAATGCAGCCCAGCCTTTTTCATGCTGGTTTTTTCATCATATATTCTGAGTTTTGTTTTAGTTTATTATTCATTCATGAGATCATGCAATAAACACAGAGTGGGCGGTTCATGTGAATTTTAAAAAATTATTGCTTGTGTTTCATGGGTATTGAAATTGCCAATTTGGCTTCGGAGGGGGGGTGGGAGAGGAGAGGGAGGCCGGCTTCGAATTGGGGATGTTTTGGTGGATTCTCTACCAGTAATTTTGGGTTTTTTAAAACACTTTTTAATTTTGGAGTTTAGCGGTGGTTAAATGGATTAATTAATTAAATGGGGTTGTGGTTTACGCCGTCCATTGTCCAACAAGGCAGCAGGTAGAAGCCAAAAGAAGGAAAGTGAGCAAAGATAGAAATGCTTAAACCCCAGCCACATTCTGGATTTAATTCTTGTATAGATTTGGGACCCACGCACTTCTAAGTATTTTCCTTACAGTATGGGCAAATTAAAAAAATCCCAGGAAATTATATTTTACAGGTTGGTCAAAAATCAAAGTCAAATCAAATACATATTTGTAATATTATATATATAAAAAGGACGGAGATGATGGGGTTAGGCAAAATTAAGTCGAGCCTACCATGTAAGTTAATGTGAGAGAGTAGTTGAATAATTTAATAATTTACAAAATAAAAAGGAAGAGAAGGGAGGAGGTGAGATCGGAAAGGAAAGCAAAGGATAGAATGTCAAATCAAAAATCTGGGGATGGGGCCAAGAGATTTGGAGGTTAAAACAAATATAGATGCTACAAACCTAGGTCTCACTGTTTCATACCTTACCCCAATTTTGCTACTTATTAAAATATTTTAAGAATTTATTCTGAAACTACATCATTTTTTAGATGTTTCTAAATAATAATCAAAATATAAAAATACTTTGAAATGCATAATATAATATATATATATATATATATATATATTTATAGAGAATAACACCCTTCATGAAGAAAAACCCATATTTAATATCTGAGCTTCATACAGATTTTTGAAAACAGTTGATAATACTTTTTAAAAACTGATTTTTTTGAAAACATTTCTTGGAAGCATTCTCAAACAAACCCTTAATTTAAATGTTTTCCATTTGGACATTTTCTTTCTTGCTTCTCCCACAAGCATTTTCTTTCTTCATCAGCTAAAATTGATCCACATGTTAGTCTCAGTCAAGTTATGCATCTAATACAAATGCATTATCATACAAAAGACAAAAAATAAAAAATCAACACAACTAGCTTATTCTATTATAATTCACATATTTAATTGGATTCTGATTGAAACGCATAATTTTAGGGAATTGAAGACCCAGCATGCCTCACCTCACCACCAACTTTCCTCTCCACCCCAACCAACACCCAACTAAAAAGGGGGGAGGGGGGGAAGAACAGAAAAAGATAAGGTGTTCGGTACTACAGGCAGAGCAACTCATCAGCATACCCCACCCGTTCTTGAAGAATGATGACTCAGCCTTCCATTAACCCATGTCAAATTATAAATGCTCCAAACTAAAATACAATGGAGGAGACTATCTACCAAGAAAATGAAAGGGACATAATCCCAACCATAGGATCAATTAGAAGGAATTAGCATGAGAAAATAATAAATGGGGCAACGGGAGAAGAAAAGGATCGATCACTAAGGAAGGAAAAAAAAACAACATATTTATTCATGCAGGGGGTAGAAGGCACAAAATGTCCCAATAATTCCACATTACCAAACTCTAAACAACAACAGCAATTGAACACTTTTACACTGACAAGACAAAACCACACAAGATGGAGGGAAGCTAGGACAAGACCTTTTACAAGATGCCTTCAAAATAGGAACCCATCCGCTGATGTCAAGGTAGTAAAAGAATAATTCCTTTTTTTTCTATAGTCAGATTTGCTTGCTTCCAGCTTCAACTTCAACTTCATTACTCTTCAATGCCTTCAATCTTCTGTAACCCTTATCAGTGCCGAATATCCTGACAAGAAAAAAATTACAGAGAGTCATCATAACCATGGTCCTCAGCATTTCTTGTGTTGCATCCCCAGCATTATTGGGTTAACATGTATCTTTAGAATAAGCATCAAATCTCAAAAGCAGAGGCATGGTCTAATTCTAAGAAACCAAATATAAGGTACTTGTCTATCACCATTGGAACCAAGTTGGAAAACAGAATCTGAATAAAGGAATGATTTCAAATGTTCAGAAAGCATGCCACTACTAGACTATACCTTATTCTTTTTACATCCATACCAACAGCCTTGCTATCATGCTCTTTGTCAACAAACATTGCATCTAGTTACAATCTAAATGATGCAATTCGCGAGGCAGGGAACAGGAGAATTTGACAAAGGAAAGCATCAGATTCTAGCAATATGATGCACGAAAACAAAACCACATTTTGCAATAGTAACATTCATAACCAAATAGTCCTTTCAGATAACCCAACAATCTGGAACTTAGCTCCTAAAGCACAACAAGAAGACGCGATCAGTTGATCTGATATGTGATTTAATTATAAATAGGATTGACTAAGAAAGGCATCAAGGTGGCTTATGTACTTCTGAGCAGAGGCATGCACGGATAAAAAATAAAATAAATGAATAGGTAAATAATCAACCACCCCTTCCCCTCATCTCTCTCTATCTCTCTGTGTTTGTAAACCAATTCCCCTTCATATTTTTGTTTCTCTAAAACCCCACACCACACATTTTTCTTCCTGAAACTTCTAGTTCTCCAAACGCATTTTAAATATTCCTGTTTCTATCCCCAAAAATTTACACAATTAAAGACTCATAAAGATGAAAGAGGAGAGATGGAAAAAGTTAAAGGAGAAAAGGAGACAAGAATAAAATGATTGTATAAATTAGAGGTTCATATTGTCATTAAACAGTCATGTGCTCATCAGATAAACTTTTCTTCTGTTACTTCTTTCAGGGTGCTAAAATAAAAATGGGATCAGGCTTTGCAAGGGTGGTAGGAAGGGGGAGGTGGTGTTCGTGAGGAAGTGGAGGGAAATTTAATATATTCCAATAAGATAAAGCCTGCTTTGAATACGCCAATCATGAGACGTGTATGAAGATAAGACAAGCACGCATAGACTATCTAACTTTATAGAGAAAAGAGTTGGAACCATGCATCAATCCATACTATGTAACATGGCATGCATTTGGTCCATCATCATAACTTTGGCCTCACCCCTTAACAGTCCATACACACACATGATACTCCTGGAGGTCAATCCATACTATGAAACATGGCATGCATTGATTCCACTATCATGACCTTGGACACCACCCTTCACAAGTCCATAAACAAGATGGCTTCATGCCATTTCATGGTCTGTGGCATAGACTCTTAGTTCACCACTCAGATATGACCCAGTTGCTCATCCATTGAGGCTTTTACACGCCAAGGGAAACCTGATAACTGCATCAGGCCCATTAATAAAGGAGATCAGTGTCAAGATTGTATTTTCTTTATGTTGATTGGTATATTAATTTGGACACATTTCCATACATGTTGACAACCAGGAAAAGGGGATGCCAGTCCAACGATTTCACAGGAGACAGGGTTCCATATATCCTACAAAGGGAACACATGTACATACAGACACATTTTCATTATGTAGGAACAAGTCTGTAGACAATGTTTTTGTCATTAAGTTGTAATAAGAAATGGTTTCATCAATAAAGCAATCCCATGTGGATGACCAATTAACCATATAAAGATACACAAAATAGGCCCCTAGTTAAAGCAGCAGCATGACACCCATTTAAAAAATTGATTACCTGTAACTGCCCTATAAATATAGCTAGTCAAATGTACAAAGCTCAGTTTATGATTTGGTGTGGGGTTGTGGAAAGCTATTAGGAAGGAGTGGAAATTTTTTAGTGGCAAGTTGGCCTACCAAGTGGGCAATGGGCAAAGAGTGAGATTCTGGATGGATGAGGGTGTGGAGATGAGTCACTTGGTGAGTCCTTCCCTTCCTTATTTACCCTTTCTACGTCTTAGGAAGCTTGGGTGGCGGATGTGTGGAACCCTAAAAGTGAAGGGGGCAATTGGACCCCTCTTTTCTCTAGGGCCTTCAATGATTGAGAGCTACATTTGGTGGAGCATTTCCTACAAAAGATTCAAGCAACTAGAGTTCATAGGGTTTTGGAAGATAGAGTGATTTGGACAGCCTCGAGGTGTGGGACCTTTTCGGTTAAATCTCTTTATTCTATCTTGGACACCAGAAATCCTCTTTTGTTTCCTAGTGGTAGTATTTGGAGATCGAGCGTGCCTCTTAAGGTGGCTTTCTTTGCTTGGGAGGCTTCTTAGGGGAAAGTAGTAACTTTGGACCAACTTCAAAGGAGGGGGTTCTTTTTGGCAAATAGGTGTTTCTTTTGCCTCTCTGAAGCAAAGATGGTTGATCACCTTCTTTTTCATTGTGCAAGGACTCGGATTCTCTGGAATCTTCTTTTCTCCCTCTTTGGTGTGTATTGGATTATTTCTTGTTCAGTGAAGGAAACTCTACTTGGATGGCATGGATCGTTTGTGGGTAAAACTCGTAAAAAGGCTTGGCAAGCGGCCCCTTTATGTATATTTTGGACAGTGGAAGGAAAGGAATTTGATAATGTTTGATAATGAGGAGTTATCGATCCAAAGATTGAAAAATTATTTTGTATGTAACCTGTGGTATTGGTCTAAAGGTGTCTGTAGATATGTGCCCTGATTCTCTTGTAAGTTTCATTGATTGGCTAGGTTCTAAGTAAGGGCAGGTGATGTTTTTTGCTTCTATCCCTCCCCCTCTTTTTGAGCCTTTAGTCTTCTTTTGTATACTTCCTATATACTCTGAGGGCACTGTTTTTGGTGTCTCCTCCTTTCTTTTTATATGACGTTTCTTTACCTATCAAAAAAATAAATCATAAATCGATTAGGTACCATATCACCAGTATTAGATAACATAATTACATGAACAGCAAGTTGGCTGTGTTTGATTTCACATTTAACAGTAAGGGAAAGTTCAATGGTCCCCAGATATACAGGTGTGCATAATGAAGATATCCTGAAAATGTTTGCAGGTTCCATTCCATTAAACATTGTAATTTCCTCAGTTTTATATGCCACATTAGAACATCTCGAGAACTTGGCAAGCAGCCAATCCAGATGCTCCATGCAGCTTAGAAGCAGTGCATTGTAAACACCATGCTCAGGCTTGGCCCATGGCACCGAGGGTCCAACAAGATCATATAAACCCTGAAATTATATAGGATGGCCCATTGTGGATACTGAATTTATAAACCATTCCATGGCTATTGAATCCAGGTTCCAGGGCCTACACAATTCACACACATGGCTGAATTCATTGACAGTGTAGTTGACCCCTAGATGAAGGATCACAAACAGGCCCTCTGAAATCCCATGCTATGTGGTCCTGACAAGAATCAAAGAGCTGGCCTTCGGTCCCAGTTTGACCTCTTCTCTACTAAAATTGAATAGCTTACACTGTAAGCCAGGTTTTAGAACCATAAGCAGAACAACAGGAAGGCACATGCCATCTGCCTGTTTGCTAGAAATGAGCAGAAGCCAAAATCCAAAATCAAACTATTAATGATCAAGTAAAAAGAGCCCTAGGGTGGCCAAGAAAATAAATTAATCAGATCCCTTCCTAAGAGGATGTTATTTATTGCACCTCAGGGGCATAACTATTCATTTATTCATTTATTTTAGTAAGGATTTCCAATACACAGAGCATATTTAAAGACAAGAAAGGCAAAACTCCATTTCAACGTTCAAGAAAGAGAGCTTCTAGAACTAAGATAACGAAGACCCATGCCATATTTTAGTCACAATGAATTAGCATCACCGTCGTAAGTTTTCAGATCATCCCTTAGAAAATTATGAAGGTGACCTGATGGCCTCCATAACTTGCAAATTAATTAATTCAATCTGTTTTTATGTGACCCATTGTCACTGTATCCTAAGTTATTCTCACAAGTTCTTTTTTTATTTTTTTTTAGTAAATGTGAATCCAAGAAATCATTTAAAACATAGAAAAGAAAAATAGAAAAAAAATAGGGTAGAATTCTATACCATATATATCTACTTTGCATAAACTTATCTAAAAACTATAATGGCAATTATTATAATTTACATTCCAAACATGCAATATATTAGAAAATAACTATGCTTTAAAACAACCCACGGCAGAAACTTACCAGTCCATGTAAACAAATGTGGATGAATAGTTGCCAGACTTGGTATAAAGCAAACGGTGATGGTAGTCATGAAAATCAGCACTGGAAAAAAAAAATCAGAATATATAAAATGCGAGTAAGGAAAAGGAATCTTCTAACAAACTAGCAAGAAATGCATATAAAACCTACCCCCCGTACAAAGGCAAGAAATTTGAGAGGCTCCATGGGAAATGGTAACCACAGTGTGCCTCAACAGTCTCCAAGACTCTTAATACCATCCATAACCACAGAGTCATCAGATGAGGCCCAGTGATGGCAGGGCCAACAATAGTAGCAAAGCCAAGGAACAATATCTCAGCAGGGTGAGCATACTCAGAAGTCAGTCCAAATGGTGTTGCATATCTGTACATTTAATAAACATGCTTATAAAAGCATCCAAAAGCCATCTCAAAAATAACATTCTTGAAAAATAAAACACCTTATACTCTCACTTACTCGTGATGAACACAGTGCACATGCTTGTACAACCATTTTGTATGTAAAACTCTATGTCCCCAATAGAAAACAAAATCCTCAAGGATGAAGTAGAATATTATTTGCGTTAAAACAACTTTCCTGCACAACCAAAAAGCAGGATGTTGCTAATCACAAAGACGGATTGTATCAGCACAAGGGGGAACTGACAGACAGCTAGAGTATGATAGCATCAGATACTATAATTTCTGAAATGAAGCTTTAGCATATAAAGAACCTGAAGATACCAGGACGGCAATGGGAGACTACTTTGCATGCCCATATATCTGAAGAGGGGGTAGGAAAATATCATAACCGGTAGATTGACACCAAAATGATACAAAATGAGGCGCATAATACATCTTTCTTGAGCTGCAGAGCTATTCATTTTTCTCTGCAAGGAACCTGAAGTTAGTGATGATATAAAAGATAGAGATCCAACAAGAAAGGAAAGCAAGTATCCCAACTAAAACTGAGGCCTGGCTCAAGTTGCATGGGGATTCGTAAGACAGGAAGGTTCCAGGTTCAATTTCATATAGCAGCAGAAAGAAAAAAAAAGAAAAGACAAAACAGAAGAAGAAAAAAATTATGTATCAAAAAAAGATCAGAATGCAACAAGTAGAGCAACCAAAACACAGAGGCCAAACATATTTACACTAAGCATCAATTTAGTGGAAGCAATGAAGACAATTAAAAAAAAGGATGTAAGAATAGTTATAACACTACAAGAAAAGGGGCATATCTAGCCAAGATGTAAATCTACATAAGTATGATGAAAGAATGTCCTGTTACCTATGCAGCTGCATAAAATTGGATATTTTTATAGCAGCTAAAATCTAGAGGTGCACCATTTCAATGAGTTTTTAAAGGTTACTGAGAAAAAGTCTAAAACAAACAGCAGCATTTAAATTAGCATCATGGGTATGGAGGAATATCTATAATACCAGCAGCAACAAGATATGGCTTTCAACCATATGACATTGGACTGTGCTTAGCAAGCTAGTAGTGGACACAGCATGTGACTCATCCTATGTTGTCATGAGCAGCTCCAACAGTTTTGGCACCACCATGCTAGATTATGTTGATACTCTTGCTTAAAAGTGAGTAGCATGATATCCTTCATCTTGAAAAGCTCAGCTACATGTATACATAGCAACAAAGCAGCTTCCAGGATCACCAGCTTTGAAACCCCCCACCCTTTTAATTTTCCATTTTTTGATAAGTTTGAAACCCCTCTTCCCTTAAGCAGTGAAACTTCTAGTATAACAAATGCAGGGAACTTATCATCCTTTTTTAATCAATTATTATGAAATTAGCTAATATGAGAAGCTAGAGCAAGGGAGGAGGATATCCTAGAGTTGAATATTGACACCAGCATCAATTGCCAAGCCCATCCTTGGTAAGTCATTTTTACAAAACTCTGGTCAAGGTGCAGATAATATGCAAGCCTCAAAATAACAATAAAAAGATCATTCACCAAAAAGAAGAAAGGAAAAAAGGAAGGTTATTTCATGTTAGAGGAGCATACGGAAGACTTTGCAGCAGGTTTGAAATCCAGAAAATAATATCCTCATTTGTTATTAAGGCCAAGGAGAGTGGAAAAGTATAGAAAATTAAGAAGCGCATCCCTATGCTAAAATCTGAATAAAGTACCAGGATATTCATTAGCAGCATATTAGGACGCATCACAACAATGCATTATGGTTAATATCCTAAGATAGTACATCTCAAAAACATTGTATAAAGGGCCCTTCTGGAGAAGCAAATTAAAAAGCCATTGACAGGAAATATACTATGGGATGAAACATAAAGTCAGTTAGAGAAGAGGACCCTTGTTCCAAATGAGAAATAGGCATCAAATAATAAAGGATGGAACAAAAAATCCTATCTCCACATAACAATAACCCAACTATGTTGACATCATGCTAATGTCTGGACTGAACATGAAAGCAAGCTCTATACATATCACTGTAAAATAAATTTTCTTCCATAATGTACAATATACTACTTGTATACACTATTGGCTAGAAAATAGTTTTGAAATGCTAAAAGCAGTCAAGCATTGTGCAACTCAAAGAACTTAAAACAAATGAATTAAAAAAATAGTTCCAAGTTCAGCATAAACATCAAAGTGAACAGAATCAAACCTGAATCTTGTACTTGCCCAGCCATCCTGCCCTTTCAAGGAATATAAAAGGAAGTCCAGATAAGAAAAAGACACTTTCATGAATAAAGAAACTTCCAAGACTTGCCAGTTGAAAGTCACTGAAATGTGTAACCAGATACTGCAGCATAAACAAAGAAGAGTTTCACTTAGATGATACTAAAACTTCATGGAGTTTTAGGAGTACTAAGAGTGTGAAGACAACACAAAAAGATGTTACATTTCAGCAAATCATTATTCGAAACCATAAAAACCTAAACGTTGAATTTCAAATGATTTTCCCTTGCATTAAAAGAAAGCATACATGACCAAATTCCAAGAATGGTACTTCCAAGTTCCAAGCAAGATTCTACACACACACATCTAGAAATGAGAGAGGATCAAGCAAAAAACTATCTTCCACAAAATGAAACAAAGAAAGAAGGCGTGCAGAAGGACCATAGGATCCAAGTACAAAACCCAAATCATATGATCCATGGATCCAAGGAACCATAGGAAGGAATTGTCCACTGTGACATAGACCATGGTGGGCCCTTTTTTGTTTTTTGTTTTTTCCTCTTTTGCCTTCTTTGAAAGAAACAAATAAATTATGTGAAAACGTTGAAAATGCCCTTGAATCCTCTAATTCACAAATTTAATGCCATGCTTTTTAAAAGTCTTCCACTACCCAAAACCAAAAAATTGAAAAGAAAAATTAACAAATAAAAAGAGAACTCTAACACATTAGTGGCTGAGATCTCATAAATGGGATCATCATTGTACAGATTCTGATTGCCTGCTTGTACCCAAGTCATAGTCACTGACAGGTGCTATTCATGCCCACATGATAATCCAATTCGAGTGCCCATATTACAAATTCAAAGTCCAAAACCCACGTCGCTACAGTCCCTAACTACAAAACATAACAATCAATCAACCACGCATGCTTCAAATTCAAGCATCCCATTATCACCCCATTGACCAAACACACAGACACACACACCCACACCACACCACACCAACCCTCTTTGTCCGCCAAAAAACCACAAGCATTCCCCCCACCAATCAACGTCAAAGTCCTCGTTAAAATCCCAACCTCGCAAACAAAAGCTCAAATCAGCAGATCCAAAACCACCAATCCCAAAATGCAGAATCGAAATTCAACCCACCCCAAAAAACAAGCAAAAAAGAAAAACATAAAACATCAAATCTAGGGCAAAACAAACACCAGCAATGCGATAAGAAAGCTTCAAAATTAGAGAAAGCAGTCAGTGGAGAGTGTACCAGCCAACCAGATTCGATGATGGACGCCATAGAAATCGCGAACAGGGATGAGAGAGAGAGTGAGTGAAGGCTAGAGAAGAGGCGAGAGATGTTGAGACAGGCTGGCCATGAGGAATCTGGAGATCTTGAGGGTATTTTATATATGTGGGTTGATGAGTGGAGATTTTACTCCTTTAGGCCCTTCCTCCATCTCTCATTCTTTCCCATCATGTATTTCCCCATTTTTGTCACAAATATTTGTCCTTTTCTACAAAAAGGAAAAAAATCTAGAAATTATAGAAATTTATAATTTTGAATTTTTTTATTTATTTTTCTTAAACATGAAATCCTCCTGAGATATCCCATTTGATCCAAAAAAAAAAGGAAAATAATTTTCTTTAGTGTATTTGCATTAATTGTTTTGTAATCTTTAAGGCAACAAAAGAAGAATGCAAATGAAAGATTTAGCAAATATAGAAAAGAAAGAAAATAATTCACTTTAATGATATTTTATTTGAAATACCTCATAATTTTTGTTAATTTTTCCTCTACTTTTTAAGGTAAAATGTTATGGGATTTGGCATGTTTTTAACACTATTTAATTCTTGATAATTTCAAGTCAAAAAAATTTAGAGAAGAAATTTTGAATAAAAAATAATATTTTTTTTTTAATTTTCTAAATTTCATGGAAAAAAAAACTTCTAACACTTTTCCCAATTTTAATAATATATAAAAATATATAATTTATATTACCAAGCTATCATGATTTTGATCATGATTTATCATATTTTCTTTCTTATCCTTTTAAAAAGTCATTGATGTAAAGATTCCGAATTTTTTTTAAGAAATAAATTTGGTTGTATCAATGATTTAAAGAAAAGTCCACTTTGTCAAGCCACTTTGAAATACTACCACGTACAAAGTTGTGATGGTGATTGGAAAATCAAGTTGACAATGTAAAATGCTAAATATATCGGCATAGCACAAACCTAACTTCAAATGTACCCAACCACATCCTCTCAGGGATAACAAAGAACAGAAAATTCCAAAATGTGCAAAACAGGTTATTGTTCAAGATCTGGTGTGTTTTAAAGGTGGATTACAGTGAGGAGTTAGCTTGTGGTTCATCCTCCTGGGGACTACTTTTGGGCTGAAGATATGGACCTTCTACCAAATTCTTCTTCATATTATCCACCTCCACCCCCTCCAACTCTTTCAACTCAACCCCAGCTCAAGATCTCTCTCACATGGAAGGCCTCATACCGCTTGTTTACAGAGTCATACTTCAGTTCAGGGCTGCCAGGCAGCCTCCTATGGCAGAGACATGGCTCAACGGATCACCTCCAAATCCATATGTGAGACTTCCAGGCGATTCAGGACGCTTCCAACAGCCAGATATTAAACCTTTCAGGTCCTTTGGTCCTTCCTCCACCTCCTCCTTGGTTGTGTCAACAGGGATCCAATCCCCTCTTATTTCCTGATGAAAATGGTGAAATGGGTGTTCGACACCATCAAGTTGTTATACATATTTCTTTTTCTTCTTTTTCTCAGTTATTATCAATAAGGGTGTGAGCTGCAAAAGGAGCATCACAAACTCAGAGTGGCTAGCGCATGAGAATGTTGAAACCACATAGATGATGAAAGTGTGTTAAGAGGCATAAATCATGATGGGATGCCCAGAAACAAGTTTTGGGCAAAAGGAGACCAGCCACCAATTGCCAAAATGTAGAGAAATGGGTGATTGAGTGAAGCTGAGCACCCAGCTCTTTGAATTTAGTGTGTGAAAATGTGTTCTTGATCGGAAGTCTAGGAGCTCCCTGATATTTAATCTTTGTATAAGTCACATAATGTAAATCAAACTTGCCAGCATATAATCAACCTCACTTCCATCCATAAAATAGCATTACTGCACTTTGCAGTTATAGTAGCAGGGCATTCTCCATTTGTTGCTAACCTTACAGTGATATTTTATAACTGAACAGGACAAGGCTACATGAAATAAAATGACACAAGCCTTCAGAATGAAGCAAATAAATAAGAAAACAAAATCAGGATCAAGTAAATAAATTCTCATTTAGATAAAAACAAATTACCAAAGTGAGATGGAACAAAATCTTGAACAACAATTGAACTGGAAATAGAAAAGCACCCAGGATCAAGCAAACTTTTCATTGTAAAAATAATCAAACATCTATATAAGCTTATGAAAAAACATAGTTTAGTTTGACCTTGGCGTGGCCCATTCAACTCGTAGGATGAGATTGTCATAACCATATCCATTGAGTTTGTTGATAGCTCTCTCAGCATCTTCCTTGTTCACAAAGTTAACAAATCCAAAACCTCTGCTCATGCCAGTCTTCTGATCAACAGCAACATACACACGACTTACAGGGCCAAATGTCCTGAAGAGCTCATGCAAGTCAGGCTCCCGGGTGTCCTCTGATAGGTTGGTGACCCGAACAGAGTTCTCTTCATTCCTGCGTCTCATTTCAGTTCCAGTTCTCTCTGCACCTGCTCTCATGCCTGGGGGAACATATGTCCCCTTGCTAGGACCAGAAGCAGTGGCTGTGCCTTCTGATGCAGCAGGCTTATCAATGAATCCTTCAGAAGGTGGGGCAAGATCCTTGTATGGGCACCTTGAAGTCCAATGGTCACCCTTCTTACCACAGGTCCTGCACACCATGAGAACAGCACCTCCTTTCCCAAGTTGAGCCAAGGAGTCTCCTGCAACCTTTGATTCTTCCGCTTTGCTACCTGGTAGAAGTTCCATAGACAAAAATTTTAAGCACACTGAATCTATACTGCAACATGTGAAAGAAGAGCAAAGAACATCTACAAACCAACAAGAAAGTGAGAGATGAAGACTGACAATTTTGTCAGTGACACCAAAGAGACTCAAATTTAAAGCAAATTACAAGTTCTGCATGAGCATTGGAGGAGTGCCTACTTTAACACTACAAACAATTTACACAGAAGTATACTCCATGTGCTTGATCACCTTGGGAGGCATCAGCTTTTGAGCCCAAGAAAACAATTAACAAATAAATGAACCATAGGGAACACAGAAAACCCTTCAAAGTACCTCATTCAACCAAACTTTTTTGCCTAGATTCATTTTTCTTGTGTTTCTATGGAATAGCATGTTAGACTATTAGCTTTCTTTGTTAGTTGAACATGACATACATAATTACATACATGGAAGTACACTGTCACATATATTAATATATAGTTCTCGCATATCAAGGGAACAGAAAATGATAAGCACATGCAGAGAAGGTATAGTGAGTAGACAAAAATGCATCGCACAACCTCAATGCCTACCATCAAAGCTGAGAAAGAGATGAAGAGAAGCTACACACGCCCATACTAAAATCCTGCAAAGTGAGCACAATTAAAGACAAGCATGTGTCGTGCTCCCTCCCTCTTTGAGGAAGGCTAGTCATTATCAGTAGAAGTTAATCACTGATCCACAAGTTTGGCATTGAACACCATATTATAAACATGAGAATACACAAACTACCAATGTCAGCTCCAACCATCAGCGAGAGCTCATATTGATCACGAGTTGAGATAAGAATTAAAAATGCACAAAAATGCAGCAATGACACTGGAAACTACTTGATAGAAAATCTGCAGATGCACATGCATGAACCTGTGTGTATATAGAGATGCACACAGCCCATAAACACATAAAGATATAAAGACGTGATAATGATTTTCAGATATATGCTAGATGAGAATAGCATGAAGTCAATTTGGATGGATTAGATAATTTTGGCCCTAGCATAGTGAGCAAAAAGGCCCTCAAGCCTGGAATAAACAGAACAAGTTATCCAAATGACACAATTATTGACATGGTTGGATTGCACTAACTTGTTGAGCAAGTCCTTCATCCAAACAAAGACATCAATCGTCATCTTTAAATAAGTTCACTGTCACCTCAAAACTCAGTAGCAATTTCAATGAACACCATGTAATGGGACACAAACAAAACTTCGAAAGAAACCCAGCATATAGTCCTTGACAACCAACACTGCAGGCCATGTTTATGTATAATATATTACAATTCCTAAAAATAAAGTCAGGTATTCTCATAACAAATATTCCAAACAAATGGCATTGGAGAAGCTACAATCTAAATTTTTTAACAAAGTATACCTTAACTCCTACAATCAATGATTAAGAAGCAAATAATCAAGCACCCAACAATCTAACAACAGAAATCAGTGCGTTCCATTAACTTAAGAACAGAAGCCACCACCAATTCCCAAATAAAATACAGAGGCCGCACTTGTTCTAATCGAAACAAAATAAGAACTTTTGACCTGCAATTCATATCAAGTCGCTGTGATGCAAGGTCTCTCGGAGAAACAAATTGTTATAAATCACATATAAACAACCAGGGATCTCAAAGCCGCAATCTTTCCCACAAAATCCACGGAACTAATTTCCCAGAAACAAACAGAATTCAAAATCGCACAATGGAGGAAAAAGAAAGGGGAAGAAACGAACCCGGAGCCCTAGGACGTTCGAGAAGGATTTCTTCGGTGGAGACCATGGTGAGACGACTGCCAACATCCTCGTGCACGGCATCGCCAAACTTGGCCCAGGATCGGCGCTCGATGGCTCGCTTACTGAGCCTGGCCTTGGCGAGTTTGCGAATGCGAGTGGTGGTGGTGATCTTGACCTTGTTGCCATCGTCGTTGAACTTGTACTCGATCACCTTCTTGATGCCGTTGTCGTCGGGTCCGATTACCTGACGAGGAGGCAGGAGGAAATCGAGATCCTCCCCATCGTCTTCTTCGAGCTCGCCCCACCGGAGTTTGGATTGGGTGGAACCCCAACCTGGTTTGTTGTCTATTGCCATGGCTGCTTGGGAGAGAAAGTGAAAAACAGAAACAGAGAGCGATTGTCTAGGGCTTCCGACTTTCCGAATTTACCCGATATCTGAATTCAGACTGCTATTTCGGGTTCATGCGGATTGCTCCCGACCCGAACTTATTGGCATGGGACTCATCTTGCGTTACTAAAGGATTATTTGATAACGGTAGGTAAACTGGTCATCAAAAACTACTTTTACCATAGGATATAATTCTGTTTAAGAATGTAAAATATTTTTAATTTATTTATTTTTTTAAATAATATTTTTATTGTTAATTATTTTTTTATAGTTGTATAATTATCTTTTAAAATAATCCTTAAAAATACAAGTAAAAACAATGAAAAATAAATTACCTAAAAATAATGTATTTTATGTTTTTAAAAACAAAAAATTGTTTATGTTTTTCAATTGTCAAACATATTTTCTTATTTTTTTATTAAAATTATTTTCTTAGACCGACACTAAATAGACAATATCTTTCTTTTTTCTTTTTTTTATTAATAGCCCCATAAAATTTCTATATAACAAGGTTGTCATTTAGGATGGTAGTCAAAAGAGTAGTCTAAGATTATCTCTCTAATATATTAAATATTTAATAAGTTAGTTTAAAATTTTAAAATTTATGAAAAAATCTTTATGACAAATTTCTAGGTTCTTATATTTTTTAAAACATATTTTTTATTTAAAATACTAAAAACACTTCAAATAATTACCATCAAACACACTTTAAGAATATTTCAATTAAATTGATTTATTTTAAGATTGTTAATTCTAAGAGCCTAAAAATATATATAACTTGACTTAGCCCTCAACATATAAAATATGTAACTTGGTTTAGCCCTCAACATATAAAAAACAAAACAATAAGGATATGATAGTATACGTTTAACAATGATTCTAATAAGTGTTTTTATCTTTTTAACACTTGAAATTTTTTATTTTTCAAGTATTAAAAATATTAAAAATATTTTTTAAAATTTTCAAACGTACTTTTATTTGTTTAAGATGTCTAATTTCTATTTTCTAATTCTTTCCCTCTCAATTTCCTCCCAACCAAACACTAACTTCTTACCTAGGTAACAGGCTATTTCTAAATTTTCAAATTTCTGCAAAGGAATAACCAAAAATCGCGGATTCTAAGAAACGTCGTCGTTTCGACTCCTTAGCCAATGGTGAAGATTGGGCCTTTCTTGGCTTTGGGCCTTGACTTCTACCTAATCCCAAAAGCCCAAACTCTCATATAGCCAACCGTCAGGACCATCGACGGCGAGAAATTCAGGGGCCGATCTCTCTCTCTCTTCCTCGGAGAGCTTCGGATCGGCGATTTGCCCAGCGGGGAAACCATCCACTCCGTCGTGTCTTATCCCTGCCATGGAATCTCATCACGCAACCCTAGGTCGACGGACCGTACGGATATCATCGTCTCTATGTTCATCTTCGCGTCACCTTTTGTATTTGCATCATCTTTTCTTTTCAATACATTTTATTAAATTTTTTTTAATTCATTTCGTTGTAGTTGGAGGAAATTCGGCAAAAGAGAGCAGCAGAAAGATTAGTCAAAGCAGCCTCTGGCCCAGATCTAAGCCAAGTTTTAAACCCTAACGGTCTATCTCGTCGATAAATCTTTTATTTTCGTTGCATGTATGATTGAAATTGTTTGTTATTTAATTAATTTATTCTTGGTTTCTCGTGCATATAGATAATATGGGGATTAAGCAATCAGACAGCAGCAATCGACTCTCCGAGGTAGAAATTTACACACATATATGTATATTATATAATATATTTATATTTTTGGGGGAATTATCAGATGAAGCCTAAAGGAAATTTTATTTGAATGTGAAGTTATGGATATATTTATTTATTTTTTGAATTTCATTTCGGGTCTTGTGGGTTTTTTTTTTTTTCTAAATAAACAGAGGAAGCTTTAAGGGGAATTTTAATTTGAATGTGGAAGTCGTGTTCATGTTTCTCCTTTTCTTGTTTCATTTTGTGTCATTAATTTAAATTATTTCTTTTTTCTTGGACAATAATGCAGAATGATGTCAGTGATTTGGTATCACAGCTAAAAGGCCTGCACAAGAGGAATGCAGAATTGGAAGAGGACAATAAGAAATTAAATTCGAGGGTATTGTTGTCATAGTAATCCTTTGGGTGTTGAAACTTTATGCTAAAGGCGGTATTATGTAATGATTGATTAGGCTGAAAATTTTGGTTTCCTCTGACTCAGCTTCAGGCAAAGGAGGTTGAGAACGATGTGCTTCAGAAGCGTCTGAATGATCTGGTGAGTGTTTGCTTTGACCTTAAGTTTATGCAACTTGTTTGGCAAAATAAATCCATGGAATTGGTTTTTGTGGATTAGAAGCTTGACTCAATATTGTGGGAAATTAAAATAATTGCCCAAGGTTTTGAATCCATCTCACTATTTAGATACTCTGGTTTTGTGTGCATAAAGTACTTGGATGTATCCATGTGATGTGTGGGATGAAAAAAAAAATACAGGTAGATGGTTCTAGTGATCTAATAAGCTATCTTGTTCATTTGATTGGTTCAGCATAGAGAAGAGAGTGCTAGAATAATTTATTTATCATATATGGTTTTGATATTAATAGGCTAGTAGCTTAAACTTTAAGCATTTGCACGAACTCATATGATGGGCCAAGAGAAATTACAAATTTGGTTTGATTAAAAGGGAATGTTGTTTGAGAATAAAATCTAATCCAGAAGCTCCTCAGGGTGTAGCTTAGTAGTAGTACCTAGCAATGAATTGGAGATCCCAAGGTCGAACCTTCTTGGTATTTAAGTGGTCTAAACTCTAGGGTAGAGGGGTAGGTCCATATCATCTAGGGTTTGCTTTGTCAATAGTTGGGGAAAATGTCAGCCTCTCAAGGCATATTCCCCATTATTGGAATAAAAAAAATTTAAAATACAAAATAAAAATCTAATCCAGACATTTGGAAATCTGTTTCTAATTTTCTTTTTCTGGGCCCTTGTTCCATTGCACGACTTAGATATGACATGCAATTTATGCGGTATTTGTAATCTCTCACATAATTCCTCTTTATTATCAATTTGATTTTTCTTATTGTTAATTGCAGGAACAAAACAGTATACCATCTTTGAGAAAAGCTCTCAAGGATGTTGCCATAGAAAAAGATGCAGCAGTTGTTGCACGGGTATGCCCCATTTTGATTTTATTTTCTGTAGTTTTCTTTGATATATATATATATATATTTCACACCTATTTCTTTTTATTGTTTACCAATGAATTCTGATATTTTAGTGTAGGAGGATCTGTCAGCCCAACTTCGCACAGTGAAGAGACGGTTAAAGGAAGCAGAAGAAGAGCAATATAGAGTATGCAAGTAGATCTTTGGCTTAATTTTTTGAAAGCAGGTAAATCTCTTCATTCTCATAAGTTTCTCTTGGAATAGGCCGAGGAAGATGCAGCAGCCTTAAGGGCAGAATTAAACTCAATTCAGCAACAAGCAATGATGGGCACACTAGGCAGCATTACCTCAATGGGAAATTCACCAGATCATATACAAGCTTTGGAAAGGGAGTTAGCTAGTTTAAAATCTCAGTTACAGGTTAGAACTTGATTATTAAATTTCTGAATTTTTTACCCTGGAATGTTCATCTATGTCTCATGGTTGGTTAAAATTATAGCAAGAATCCCTATTGAGGCATCAGGAGCAACAACGATTGGCAGAGGAACAAGCTCAGAATTCTACGCTCATGTCTGAAAAGCAGGGTTTAGAAGAGAAAATTGCAGCTATAACGAAAAAGACTTCAGGTATCAACCATTTATTATCCCATATCAAATGTTGCATCTCAACAAAAGAAAAAAAAAATCCACAATGACTCATAAGTCTTTCATGTATTATCTCCATTGCTATCATGTGATTTAACAAATTGGATTGCACTGGTTAATAAATCCTCCACCTGCTGCTCAGGCAACTAACTGTATAACCAAAAAAAGAAATGCAAATTATGGGTTTACGAATGTCAAAGAGGAATGGCTGAAAGATCTAAAGTCATAAATATATGGATCAGGGTGGGAAGTTAAATTTATCTAGGATGGTGGATGAGCTACACATGTATTAATATTACTGCATCATATGAGTTGGTTGCTCTTTGGGCCTGTTGGGGGCATC
The DNA here is from genome assembly GCF_030704535.1 of Vitis vinifera. Classification (NCBI taxonomy): domain Eukaryota; kingdom Viridiplantae; phylum Streptophyta; class Magnoliopsida; order Vitales; family Vitaceae; genus Vitis; species Vitis vinifera. The sequence goes on from NC_081810.1 coordinate 6,364,294, forward strand.
TGTAGCTTCTAGTGAAGCGCATTTTGAGAAGATGACGCTTGACGTATACTTGGAACTCACTATGTTGTTATCATTATTTTCCAACACAATATCCTTGTGTATTGATGATAAGATCTCTCTAAATTGCATTTTGTAAACTGTTTTACATTTAGTTGTTGTCTGACATGACTTATGACCCCATATTGTGCAATCCAGATGCAGCATCTGAAAAAGCAGCTTGGGAGACATTTTCATTGGTAAGAAATTTTTTTTTTGTGGTAAACTTCTGGAGTTTCCGTGTTTGTTACAATAATTGAGTTAACGATATGCAAGTCACAATTGTGGTGCAAACTTTGATTGGTTTTCATTCAGAAAAATGGGACTTGGTTATTTTTAATAACCTGTGCCAGTTTTTTTACTTTTGATCGTTCAGCAAATTTTTTATTTTTCTTTCATTGTTTTCCTATGCCTATTTAATATCTCTGTGATACTTAATCACTAATTAATACACTGGAAAAAGTTATTGAAGTGCTTCTATGGTTTGTGCTTTTTCATTCTGATTGTTTATTTTTTTTATTTTCATTTTGCAAAAAAAAAAAAAAAAAAAAACTGCAGGAAGATAAGGAGAAATTGGAGAAGCAGTTGCATGATATGGCTGTAGCGGTTGAGAGATTGGAAAGTAGTAGACAAAAACTCCTTATGGAGGTATTGTGTTTTCTTTGCTGTCCTTTAATTACCTGGATAAGAAATTCTCAGCACATTTTTAAGACAAGGTTGCTTCTTAATCTTGTTTGCAGATTGATTCTCAGTCTTCAGTGATAGAGAGTCTTTTTGAGGAAAATTCCAATCTTTCATCTTCTTATCAAGATGCAATGGGTGTAGTCGTGCACTGGGAGAATCAGGTAGCTTTTTATGCTTGAGACTTTTCAGACTGGCTTGCAGATTTGAGGACTTTGATGCATTTGTGCATGTTTTATTTGGAGCAAGTTCATTCAATATTTATCTTTGTTGGTTCAAATGGTCATCATTGAGAAGACTTACTGTATTCAATGGAACATGTACAAAGATTCTAAAAGAGAAATTTGGAAGTCCCTTAAAAAGTATCTCTTAGCATAAAACTAAAAATAGATGATAATTTAGGTCCCCCAGTCTTCAGGTGATTGGCCTAAGCCTGAAACTGTTAAATCTAACTTGATTGCTTTTACTTTGTCCTGGATGATTGATGCTTCTTGTATTTCTAATTAGTGTGTCTGGAAGTTTTGGAATTTGGAATCTCGTTATGTCTGTTGTGTCTTAATCAACTTAAGTAATCTGCCTAACATGTGATTCTTGTAGGTGAAAGACTGTCTAAAGCAAAATGAAGAGCTCCGAGGGATGTTAAATAAGTTGAGAGCTGAACAGACTAGTTTATTGCCTAATAATGAGATTCCATTCAGCTTATCAGAAGGCAATAAAGATGGGGGAAACAACACTGGTCCCCAGGCATATACAACTGAAATTCTCTTCCTCAAGGTTAGCATTAAGTTTGAAGATGATTTTGTTTCTCAGTATTTTTATTTGCACATGGGTTTCTGCAGAGGAGGAATTCCAAATTGAAAATGCACAATGAACTATTAGAGCCTTATTAAGTGGGATGGTTAGGATGTTATTGTGTAGTTTATTCTTTTTGGGAGTTCTTTCTATGGTCTCTGGTTTTATATCCTGGGCTCTCTAGAACTTCCATTGGGAAAAATTAATATTGAGACGTGGTGTTATCCAATCTAAATATATTTTATATTTATGTTGCTTATTCTTTGGGTTATGTTCTTGATATAGGGTCAACTTGCAAAAGAACAGAGCAGAGTAGAGGCACTATCAGCAGAGGTGATGCAGCTTGGTGCACAGCTTCAACAAGCTACACACGCATACAATGGTCTAGCACGCCTGTAAGATTTGCTTCTTTCCATTCTTTTCCACTTATGGTTTGTGGATTTGTCCTTGTTCAGAAGATTTTGTGTTAGACGTCCTGATTAAGAATTTAATTAAAATATTGCAGCTATAAACCAGTGCTCCAGAACATCGAGAGGAGTCTCATCAAGATGAAGCAAGATGGCCCAGTTACCGTGCAGTGAACATCAAAGAACTGTTCTTGGGGATCTTTCCTACAACATTTGTGATACTCTCATACAACATTTGTGACACCCTCATGCGTAAAGGGTCTTGGATATGGGCCAGGCATCAGCATAGGAAAACAATTGGTTAGCTTTTATAGTAGGTGGTATAAATCAGGGGTTGAATCCCTATACACCTTCATGCCATCATTTTTTCTCCTGATCTATGATTCATACCCCTCTGCACATTTTGTTAGTATATGTCTTTCCCATTTGTAAGTGGATGCTGCCGTCTTATCAACGGTATTGAAATCATTTGGATGAAATATCTGGATAAATATTAATCTCTTAATTTTTGCTGTGAGACTGCTTTCTGAAATACTCACATCCTTCTCGCCCACAACGCCCTGGACCTCATCATCAGTAGAATGGTTTCATTAGCATGCTTATGTTACAAGTAGAATGTGTGCATATAAACAGTACCCTACGGTGCTCATAGACCCATGGTTTATACAAATGGTATCAGCTATACTGATCTGGTATGGTTGGAAACTTATTTTTATTATATTGGCGATCCCAAACATCAAAAAAGAGATGGATGGCATCTTTTAGTTAAAGAAAGGGGTGGCCGACCAGGCGTGGAGGCTCTCGCTCTGCAGCGTCATCTCATCTGTAAACAATAATGGTAGGGTAAAATTGTTTTCTGTAACTGAACTCAAGTGTTGGAAGCTGTACATCTCCAAAATCGCTCGAAGCTTCCTAAGAGAGGCCATTATTATGAGCTAAAAGAATCAGGATCGGATGTTGCATGCATGACTACCAATAATCACCACATGAACAGACCCCGTCTTGGAAAAGGTGGAAACGATTAACATCTCGAACTAGGATCTCTCTATTTGCAAACTTTGAAATGAACTTGGTGACAGAGTGGCAGTCTTCACACAGCCTCAAATTCTTGGTAATCCTAATGGTTTCACCTTTTTTGCTGTTGATGAGACCAAAGGCAAGTGCCAGTTTTTCACTATGGCCCAACACAATTCGTTCCTTCTCCTCTGGATCGAGATCATAGAGCACGACTTTGGTATCCGGGACATAGCCCTTCTCCTTCATCTCCATTGAGAGCTTAAGCAACAAAGCATGGAGTTGTTCGATCTGTGGGTTGAACTCATCCACTGACATGAATGAGTATATCTTCCTCCTAATTTCAATACAGCTGCGACCAGGGACCTTTTGTAGTCCTCTAGCTTCCAGAAGCATCTTCACCCTTTTCACCTCATTCCACATCTTAGCTTCCGCATAAATATCAGCCAGAAGCACGTAGTTCCCAGCATTTGTGGGCTCAAGCTCAAAAAGCCTTGAAGTTGCCCTCTCTGCAAGCTCAACATTACAATGAATTCTACATGACCCAAGTAGAGATCCCCAAACTTTAGGTCCTGGTTCAATCCGCATATCATCTATGATCTTGGCAGCTTCATCTAACCGATTGGCACGGCCAAGAAGATCCACCATACAGGCATAATGCTCCACACTGGGAAAAATCTTATGTCCTCTAACCATAGATTCAAACAAGACTTTCCCTTCCTCCACAAGCCCTGCGTGACTGCAAGCTCCCAAAACACTAACAAATGAAATGGGGCTAGGTGAGAGTCCCTGGTCAATCATTTCTTTGAAAATTTGAATTGCTTTTCTTCCAAATCCATGAATCCCATAACTTGATATCAAAGAATTCCATGAAACAACATCCCTCTTCTCCATCCTCTCAAAAACTCGGTGCCCCAATTCAAGATTACCACATCTTGCATACACTGTCACAAGAGCACTAACAACTGGTAATATCGAATCAAGACCCCTTCTAAGGATATACCCGTGCATCAACTTACCCTGCTCTAAAGCAGCAAGAGCGGCACAAGCTTGAAGCACACTGACCATAGTCACAGAATTAGGCAACAAATCCTGGTTCTCAAGCATCATTTTGCGAAAGAGCTCTAATGCTTCCAAGGGCTTCCCATTCTTCGAATAGCATGCAATCATGGCACTCCATGAAACCACATTTTTCACCGGCATCTGGTCAAACACCCGACTGGCATTCAAAACACACCCAAACCTCGCATACATATCCAACAAAGTAGTCATAATATGAACATGCCCCTCGAACCCATGTCGCAAGATATGCCCATGAATTTCCCTTCCATTCAGCAAAAGTGAAACAAATGCCTCAGAAGCAACACAGGCCTTAAGCACATATGTATAAGTGAACCTATCCGATGGAACCCCAATCCGATTCATCCGCCTATACAAGTCTAACACCTCTCTACCATAACCCGCCAATGTAAGCGCTCTAAAGAGCGCATTCCAAACATATATAGTTCTTTTACGAGTTTTATCAAACACCTTCCGTGCATTGTCGATGGAGTCCAATTCAGAGTACATGTTGATGAGTTTTGTGGCCAAAAAGGGGTCCTGATCAGACCCATCATGGATTAGGTGGCGGTGAAGGTCTATTCCCTGGGGGAGAGAGTTCTGGCGGGTACAAGAGAGGATTAAGAGCTCGTAGGTGTGTTGGGTGGGGTTGGGCTCTTGAGAGAGGACTTGAAGAGCTTGATTCAAATTCCCTTGCTTACACAGAGATTGAATCAATGGGTTGTTGTTATTGCTGTCGCCGTTGCTTCGGGTGGTGGTGGAAGGACGTAATGCGAGGCAGCATTGAGGTTTTGGAGAGATGGCAGTAGGTTTGTGGAAGGGTTTTGGAAGGTGAGGTTGTTGGATGGTTTGGGGAGTCTGAAAAGCCCACATCACAAAACCAATCTCGATTTTCCTCTGCAATTGATTTGGAAATTATACTTGGTTTGATCTCTTGATCTCCAAAAACTGTCTGCCTCTCAGAGTCTCAGACTCTTGCGTCAGCTCAAAATTGGATTACCAGAATGTGTTTCTACCCAAAGTTTTTAAAGGCGAAAGCGTAAGGCGAGGCGTTTTTGTGTTCGTGAGGCGAGGCGTAAGCCTCGAGGCGTTGAGGCATAAGCTTTTTGAGCCTTACTTTATATAATTAATTAATATTTTAAAATATATAAAATAAAATAGCATAAATAAAAACATGAAAACAATTCATTAGAATCATAAAAAAAAACATACTAGTTCCCTACTTTCACAAAAAACCATAACAAATTCATAAAATAGATTATAGATTCAACTATACTAATAGTTTCAAACTTTAACAAAAAGCCAAAACTAAGTCATGAAATAGAAAATAGAGTCAACCATAATAATAGTTCTAAACTTTTACAAAAAATCCATAACTAAGTCATGAAATAACAACTAGAGTAAATTGTTTCAACTTAAATCCTCCTCTCCAAGGTCATCATCATCCTCATCCAATGTATCAATAGTAGGAAAATGTCCACTATCATGTATCCCCATTTCATCTAAATCTTCATCTTCATCAATTGGTGTCAAATTCAATTCCTTCTCTTTGCCTTTGCCTCCACTTGTACCTAACATAAAGTATTAATTATGTGTAAATATTAAAAGTTTTTTTATTAAATTTAATCAAATTTATGATTTCAATTTTTGGGTACTTACTTGGTACTTCATTATGTTTCCTTTTGTAGGAATGTGAAGAAACCATATGATCCGATGATGTTTGCGTCTCTTGGGAGTTGGATGACACAACTCTAATGGCATCAACATTGAATAATTCATTATCTTGAAGCCAACAAAGATCAAGGGGGAGGAGGGGATCTTCTTTCTCCGCAATCCATTCATCATCAGAATCAATCTCCTCTACCAAGATTGGATCAACATTTTGTTTCCTTTGTAGACTTCGCTCTCTCAATCTAGTGTTGTACCTTACATACACTAGAGCATTCAACCTTTGATGTTCAAGTCTATTTCTTTTTTTTGTATGGATCTACAAATAATAAAAGAAACAATTTTATGTGTTAAAATGAAATAAAGTTCTCTAACATTGAAATAGAAATATATGTATAAAAATTTACAAAAATAGAAGTATTACCGATTCAAATGTGCTCCAATTTCTTTCACATCCCGAAGCACTACAAGTAAGGCTAAGGACTCGAATAGCAAACTTTTGCAACTCCGGTGTTGAACCCCCAAAACGCATCCACCAACTTGTAGGACTTCTTAATGTTCGAGAATCAATTGCAATACGACTCCCAAATTCACCCATTGCTTGGTCATATGAGTCCAACTGAATGTCAGCTTTTAAACGTTCTTGATAATCCAACATCCTATCCATGCATTCAAATAATCCCTTCCTCACCTCATCAACATTAGAGAACTTATCTCCATACCTCAATTGAGGATTAAGATAATAGCCTGCTGCATGTAAAGGTCGATGAAGTTGCGGAGTCCATCTTGCATCAATTTTTCTCCAAATTGGGCCATATTTTCTCTCCATGCCCCCACAATTAAATGCAATCTTCTCCTTAGCTGAATCCATCAACTCATAAATATAACCCATGGCTGGTCTTTCCTCTGAATCAACCTCTCTCAAGACACTAACTAATGGAACAGTGGTCTTTATGCAAAAAGCAACATGAGGCCAAAAATTTGGATCAAATAACACTGTACTTCGAGTTTTCACACCTTCTACCTTTTTAGCCCATGTGCTTGAACACCATTTTTCTGAGGAGAACATTGCTATAAGAGCTTGCTTTTGCTTATAAATACTTTGGAGAGTAAGAAATGCAGTAGCAAACCGTGTAATTGCTGGACGAATAAGTTCATGATTTTTTGTAAATGTTCTCATCAAGCTAAGAACCCAAGTATGCCCATATATAAACTTCACAACTTGCCTAGCTCGAGAAAGTGTAGTAGCATGAACATTTAGCTTTCCAATATCCTCCAACATCAAATCAATGCAATGAGCAGCACAAGGAGTCCACCACAATCTACTCATTTTTTCCATAAGCCTCATTCCAGCATTCACATAATTAGAGGCATTATCAGTGATGACTTGCACAACATTCTCCTCTCCAATTTCTTCAACCACCTCATCAAGATATTTGAACATCAATTCCCCATTTTTTATTGTATCAGAAGCATCAATTGATTTCATAAACCAAGTGCCAGCAGGACTATTCACCAAAAAATTGATAAGACACCTACTTTTTCCATCTGTCCAACCATCTGACATAATTGAACATCCATATTGTTTCCAAGCTTTTTTGTGATCTTCCATAATGATACTTAGGTCATTCACCTCTTCTTTAAGAATCCATGTCCTCAATTCGTGCATAGATGGAGGCTTAAACCCGGGCCCAAAGTTTGCAACAACATCTATCATAGGAAACCAATAAGGATCATTCACAGTGTTGAATGGGAGACCTTTTGAATACATAAACCTACCAATTTTTCTACACACTTCCTTCCTTTCTTCTTGCTTCCACTTTGAATTCAACGTACTTTGTCTAGGTTGTGAAGTGGTAAATTTATCCATGGGTCCCCTAGGAATAGGTTCCCCACTCCCACTTACACTCCCACTCCCACTCCCACTCCCTAATGTCCCTATTGTTTTAGACAAGGCACTTTCATGCATTGAAGTTGGACCCATACCAATTTCTTGGAGCAATTCATTTCTCTTCGTTTTTTGATCCTTAAAATTAGTCAATGCCTCTTTACATTCCAATCTAGCATCTTCACTAACTTTGCTGCATGGTTTCATACCATGATGAGTTCCGGCTAAGTGATGCTTTAGTCTATTCACCCCTCCCGTACATCTTTGATTGCAAAATTTACATCTTATATATTGCTCTCCAGAAACTTCAATCACATACTTCCACACAAAATCCTTTCTTGAATTTTTCGAATCGGAGGAACTCATTCTAAAAAAAATCACCAATAATAATATTCAAATTTCCATATAACAATATAATTGACTAAAAAATAATAACAAAGCACAATTGAAAGAAATTTAAAAATGAAATACAAAATTTAATTGGTTTAAATTAAAAAAAAAACCAATTTTTTTTAAAGGAGTTTAAAAATTATACACATAAATTTTAATTGGAATTTAATAATGAAATAAAGAAAATTGAGGTGAGAATTAAAATTAAATCAGAAAAAAAAATTCAAAATTCACAAATAATTATCTTTTATATAATTTTAATTATATTTGTTTATTGATACTATAAGCAAACATATAAAAAAATTCAAAAAAAAATTTTATTAACAAAAGGCACATCTGATTTGATAATTAAAAAAAAAAAAAATGAAAAACCTACTGGGAGAGAGAGAAAATCGTGGCTGGAAGTGTGGGCTGTGAGTGAGATTTAAATGCTGTGAGAGAGAGAAAAAATGGTTTAAAACTTAAATAGATTACAGCCGACACGCCCGTGTGATTTGATAAAAAAAAAAAGAAAAATTGGATGAAGATCGCATGAAACGAAGAGGGATTGCCGTGTGGACTGCAGAGAGAGGAACAAAGAGGGAGAAACCGAAGTTCGCAACATACCTGGAGATGAGAGGGATTGCCGCCGGAGAAGATCGCTGCGATTGGTCGCCGCCGAGGATGAGCACTCCGTCGCCGCTTGACTGGAAGAGGTAGGGTTTGTTTTGGGTTTGTTTTCAGTCGGGACTGGGGTTTTAGGTATTCTTAGGGTTTTTTTTTAAATCTTTCATTGCCACATCAGATCCGACGACGCGTACGCCTCACCGGAAAAGCGTGAAAGGCGCGCTCAAAGCGCGCCTCAACCACGCCTCACCAGAAAAGCGTACGCCTTTCAGGTGTTTCCCTTTATTTTTAACGCCTCAACGAGTTTTCGCTGCGCCTCGCCTCAAGGCGCGCCCCACCAACGCCTTTAAAAACACTGTTTCTACGTACTACGGAACTTCAATATCATGTTCGATTAGTGGAAAGTGAAAAAAAATGGTAACAAAAATAACTTTTCACATTTGATATATATTAAATATAATTAAATTTTCATATTATTTTAAATTATTTAATAATTATATAGAAAATATATAAATAAAATGATTTTAAAAAACATAGAAATAATTTATATATTAATTTTAAATCTTTTTTATTTTTTATTTTTTATTTTTATTTTTTTTCTCAATTACACTTACTCATTTTCAAGAGTCAAACATATCATTAAAATTTATACATTTGGAATCATTTTATCCTTTTAATCAACTAATTATTTTAATTATATTTACTATTATTAAAAAAAAAATTTATAAATAGAAAGAAGAAAGCTCCTCTTGTATTTCGAACAAAAGATGAAGAGGATTAATTATATTTTACTATTATTAAATTTTTTTTCTTATAAATAGAAATAACAAAGCCTATCATTAATACCTTAAAAGGAATGACAAAGTTTAAAATGATTCGTTAACGCAATACAAACCAAACACATTTCTCAAGGGTTTGGGTCAAAGTTTGACATGAGTATAATGGGTTTGAGTCAAATTTGTGTTGACCCGCATAACTCATTTACTAAGTAAATGAGATTTTTTTGTCAACAACCTACATAACATGAATTTGATCCACATTGGCTCATTTAATAATCCATTATCAATTTAATTATATTTTTACACCATTTAATTCATATATGACTTATTTTAAATTTGTTTTTAAATAAATAGATCACGGCGAACACAAGGGGAGTTGATGGACGCGGCCAACCCTTCGATCTGCCAACAATCTCCCCCCCAACGACACTCTTGGGGTTCTAACCCGTGACCTCGGCTCTGATACCACTTGAAGACCTCAGGCGCTACCAACTCTCCTAAAAGCAATTACTTGTAGGAAAGGCGCATACCCTAATCTTATAGTACATTCACCCAAACGCCCACGGCGAACACAAGGGGAGTTGATGGATGCGATCAACCCTCCGATCTACCAACAATTAGTTATATGGATATATATATATATATAATAACTAACTCAATTTGATTATTAATTATGAGGACCTGATTATTAAATGAATCATACAACATGTTATCTATTTTATAATTATGTAATATTTGGATTTATGTTTTTAACACCATTATCATTTGTGTCAAGTTTGGATTGAACTATGTAGTAGAATTCTTAAACTTTAACACAATACAAACATGACCCACTAATACAAATTACAACCCCTCTTATTTAAGATGAAGAGAAACATCAATTATAAGTCTTCTTATGTTCATTAATTTTTTTTCATTATTAAATGAAGATAATGGACTTTGTTTTTTCTTTTCTTTTTTTTGATGATTTATTAAAATTTATTATCTTATCACATTCATTTTTATAATATATAAATAGGTTATTTTTCAATTGTTTTCTAAAAAGCACTTGCCATAATAAATTATTGTTTGGACTAAAAAATAATTTTATCAAGTGCAATCCCAACAGCCATAAATGGTTGAAAACTGAGGCAAGCTTAATAGCTTCATTTATTATAAAACCCCATGTTAAAATACTATGAGAAAAAAATATAAAAATAAATAAAATGATTAAAATTTATTAAAAACATATATATTTAAAAATTATTTAATCTTTATATAAAAAAAATAGAACAATATAAATTTAAAATAATATATAAAAATAATTTATCAATTTCATATCCATTTTCTATTTTCTTCATTTCTTGGCTTAGGCCTTGTGTGATCCTGTTTTCAAAAATCATTTTCTATTTTTGGAAAAAAAAACACATTTAACAACTAAAAAAAAAAAAATAAATGATTTTAAAAATTTTCAATTGTTTTCACTTTTTTTCTAAGAATTATTTTAAAATATAATTATACAAATATAAAAAATAATTAAAAATAAAACACTGCATATAAAAATTATATAAATATGAAAAATAATTAAAAACAAAACACTATATATAAAAGTTCATTTTAAAACATAAAAAAAAATAAGTTCAAAATTTTTTATGTTCCAAACAGACATTTATCTTACAAAACATCCTAAAACTGTTCCAAAAATTGTTTTAAAATATAATTAGCAAACATGGCCTTAATTTATCTAAGGACTCGAGTATCAAGTAATGTTCCTAAATAACTTGAAATGAAGGCAATTTCCCAGTTTTGGGATACTGAAAACAACAGTGTCTTAGAGAATACAGTGCCACGTGCCAAAAACTCGTCTCACCACCAGGATCCAGTAATAGAAGAGGCAGCGACCCACAGCATATTTTGTCACTTTATAATCTAGAACTGTACGACTGGCATTATGGAGTTGAAAGACTTCCAAGCCATCAAAATTAGCTGAACAGTTTGATCAAGACGTTACAGGATCGTTGATGACACCCAAGAAATCATCTTTTATAGTACCAATGCAGAACTGCAATAGAAAAAAGGACCAAAAATTGCACGAGGAACATAAGACCGATGATCTTCCAATTTGGGTTTTAGCATAAAGAGCAATGAGGTTTAGAATTTTGAGGAAGTTCCCATATTGGAGACTCAAAATCCATTTCAAGTTTTCAACAATTAACCATATGATAATCTTCAACAATTAACCCACGTTTATCAGTTTTGGAGCCAACCCTATTTGAAGTAAGCTTCCAAAACTACTAAACCAAGAATGCAAGAACCTACATGTGGGAAGGGGCATGGCTATAAGGTCATGACAAATATGTCATTTGGAAAACAAAATTTTTGCAACAAACAAGATCTCTAAAGAAACAGGTAATCCCATGCCCTAGAAGGGTTTTCTACTAAGTTCCTGCAAAAGTGGCACTGCCCATAGGCATCTGAAGCCACTCAAAAGAAAAACCCAAGAGGAGATTCCCACCATTTACTTCCTTAATTAATTGGGAACAGGGGTCTTCTCCTCAAGCATTGAACAAGGGTAACAGGTTTCTTTTCCATAAAGTTATAATTGAAGTATTTTAGACCATAAAACTAGTGAGAAATATGTGCAAAATGATGCAAAATGCCTTTTTAACTCTATATTTGTTTCTAGACTGAATTATTTTCAAACTAATGCAATTAGACTTCAATTAACAACCATTAAAAATAAGTACACCTAAAAACTCTGAATAAACACAAAGGAAAGGACATACAATTTCTGTAGCATCTACTCGAGTTCCAATTATCTTTAACCGCACTTCACTGTCCTTCTGGATCTTAACCTGTAAGGAGGTCAAGATATCAATTTCAAGCATGCATATGTACACTAGATAAACTAGACTACTTCTCAAGCTAAAACTGAAACATACCGAACCATCTGACGTCGTATAATTTGGCATATCTCCAGATTGGAACTCCATATCATCCGGTATCAACTAGGCACAGATGAGGGTATTAGAGTATGCACAAAAAAGAGGGCACACAGATCACTCCAAGAGCATTCAAACATATTTTGAAAAGGGAAAGAGGAAGTCTAGAAGCTGCAACAGCCAATAGACTAAAAAGGGACAAAAATCACAAAGCTTGAAAGTTGTAGAACTTTTATTTAAATAATATCATATACAGACACAGTACAGAACTGAAGAGATTAACATAGAACCAACATGCCAAATGATGTTGAAAGTGATCACCAAAGCAAATCTTGAAAGCTAAGCAATAAGGTGCCTAACCTAACTGGCCCTACCTACATGGCCAACCATCTCCCAAAGTACCAATCTCAATGTGGCCTCAATCCAAATACTAGCTAATATCTATGGGACATAATGCCATTTTTTTTCCCAATAATCTAAAAAGTAATGAATTGTGACAAACTATCAAGAGTCGTACACATTACAGAAATTTTGTCCATTATTAGAAAGATGAAAAAGCTTCCTCTCCATGCAATTTGTTAATAAACCCCAGTAGCAAGAGTTCAGAACTGGGGCCATGTGTCGGGCAACCATCAGATGGTACAACCAGAGAAACTATTTTGTTCGAAAAAATGTTATTTGAAGGTAATTAATAGATATTGCAGCAAAATAAAATGAGTGTACTCCTCTCCTATGGCCGAAAGAACGGAAGAACTACTAATGAACTCACATGATTTGAAACAAAAATTTGAACAGGCCCAGCTTCAGCAAAAAATCCCATCTGCAAGCATTCCACATATAAATACGAATTTGAAACAAATAACAAAACAAAGCATTGCATATTAATAACGCTGACAAAATTAATTCACTTATAAGCTAGGAATTTATCCCTTGTTAACCTTTTTTTAATAGGCTAATAATATATACCTTGTTAACCATGGTAACAACAGCTTCTAAGATCTCTCCTTTAAATGGTCGGAACACAACACACTGGTACTTCACTGGAAAAGTCACAAACCCTGTTCCATCTCGAATTAACCCTTTTCCAACATTCTCAATACCTGTTATTGCCACCACAAATCCATGTCGACCACTGCAGCAAATGTAGAATTTCCCAGTCAATTTTTCCCCACACACAAGAAAAGAACCTTTTTTTGGCTCTCAGAAAGATCAGAAGAAGTAAAAGAAATTGCTTGGAAAATACTAAATAGAGGAAGCCAATCTTGAGCATGCTCTCCCCTTCCAAGAACTTAGTGGATTAAGATTTCATAGGAAGGAACCTGCAAGTTCCCTCAACATCTTTCACAAGCTTGGCAACAAGATTGTCACGTAGGTGGCGGCCAAAATGCCGAGGGTGAAGCTGCATGTTTCGTTCCAAAACTATGTGGAAGAACATCTTCAGCTGCTAGCCTCTTAGATTCTGTACAATTAAGAATGAGGAATTTGCTTACATAGATGACCAATTGGATTAAAAGGGTGATTGACAAGCATAAAATCAAACCAGTTGAAATAGTACCAAACGGATTCATAACAAGTAACACGAGAGAAGGGTCCTTCCTTGATGCAAGATCATAAGATTTTAGCAATCTATAAGTTATTTCTTTGTTTTGTTATATAATGATACCAAAGATCAAAAGGACAACAGATAAGGAAAGAAAAGAGAAATCCTTGAAAATCTCATGATGATCACATTAGGCTTTCCTAAAACAATCTCATCTAGGGAAGCAATCACCCCTATAAAAAGCTACATAGCTACTAAATTCTCAAACTTTTCTATTAATAAAACAAAAACCTACCTTTTTCTAATAAGTAATAACACTAGGATCCCGTTTCTTAATATGAATATGATTTCTTTTCGTATTCAAATTAGAAGTTGAACACACCTTATTCCACGACAGGTTTTGTTTTCATGAAGAAAAAATTAATATACCACAATCCAAAAGATCCCCAACAAACACCCTCAGTAAGAAATTCCAAAAAATAAAATTAAAAATAAAAAAGCAAAGAGCTTCTGCAATCCAAAAGATCCCCAACAAACACCATGAGAAATTCCGGGGAAAAAAAAAAATCAAAAACGAAATGCCTCTGCTATCCATTGTCTCAAACAAACACCAACACTACGTTTATTTCCTCCGCCCTTTTGTTCAGTTGCAATGAAAAAAAAAAAACTAATATACGAAAGATGAAGAAAACCGGGAAGAAAACATATCACTTTTTCGAGAATTGGATGTGATTTTGGGTTAGAATTTTTAATTTGTTAGAGAGAGAATTGTTAGGGAGAGAATTGGGGGAGAGGCAGAGAGGAGTCTTGAGCCCTAAGCGCCGCTATATTATAGTGACAGCAGTTACCTTGTCCAGGTGGCACACCGTAACACAAAGGTTTTTATATATGTTGCTTATATTTTTCAAAACAAAAGTTTTGATTATATATATATATATACAAATACAAGAGGGCTAGGATTATCAGCAGAGACTTTAAAGCATATCCGAAGAATATGTGTTACCTTATCACTACAGACTCCTTTCATCAAATTTTCTGCAGTAAGAAAATTGATCCTCTACTGACCAAATCCATTATCGAAGATATTAAGTTACTTGAAGAACATCGAAGAATGGAGAAGTTAGTTTAATGTCATCAAATGGTTAAAAAATGCTTATTTTGATTTTCGAATGGGAGGAAGAATGCCATCGCAATCATCACCATTATCTGAAAGGTAGTTTGAAGTAAAATCATTTGATTCAACATAAGAGTCATCTTAAGAAAAACTTGAGCTGCTTTTGTCAAGAAATTTATAAGAAAGGAACCTTTAAGTTCTTTACAGACTACACCATTAAGACACTTAGGTCTTAGGAAAATTGATCTCTCCACTGTTTACTACAGCTTCTTGAGAATCTATGGATTACCTAAACATGGTTTTGAAAATCGAACTCATTTTAAGGTCTTAATCTAGAGCCTAATAGCAGATTGACAAACCTAGTGAGTAATCACCCCAACCCTTTTACAGCCCTAAAAACGCCTAACACCGGCCAGCAACGGGCTTAACCCGGCATGGATCGCCTTAGGCAGGCAAGCACAGTTCATTTTCCATTTTCCATCTTAAGCTCTTCCTTCTCTTTTCTTTCTCTCTCATGATGTAAGCCCCTCAAGTCAAAGCTTTCCCATCCTTTCCATTGTAAGATATCATTTCCCCTATTTCTCCTTATAAGTATGTTTTTCAAGACTTAAGTTAACATTTAATCTATGGTATAGATAGATTTAAAAGACTTAAAAAGAATCCAATTCCTTGGAATGAGGAACATATTAAGATTGTCAAGACTGTCAAGTCTAGAGTCATGACCTTACCATGTTTAGCCTTAGTCGATCCTAAAGCCTTTAAGATTATTGAGACCGATGCTTCAAATATAGGTTATGGAGGGATCCTTAAACAGAAATATGGTAACCAGGAGAGATTGGTTAGGTATACTTCAAGAACCTGGAATAATGCCCAACTCAATTACAGCACCATCAAAAAAGAGATTTTAAACATTGTTTTATGTATTTCAAAATTTCAAGATGATCTTTTGAACCAAGAGTTTTTATTAAGGGTTGATTGCAAATCAGTAAAATCAGTTTTGCAAAAGGATGTTAAGAATATAGCTTCTAAGCATATTTTTGCAAGATGGCAAGCTATTTAAAGTAATTTTGATTTTCAAATTGAGAATATTAAGGAGAAAATAACTCAATCCCTAATTTCCTAACTCGTGGATTTTGCAGGATTCACGAGATCATGGCCCCTAAAAAGGCTACCCAAACTCCTAAAACCACTAATAAACCACCAAAATCCCAATCTTCTAAAATCGGTCAAGATCCTCCACCCCATAAAATGCTTTGGAGTCAACAAGTTGAACTTGAAAAAGAAGAAGCAAGATTTCATTCTTCTCCTTCTGGCCATATGCCCAATAAGATGTTGTCCTTGTACTATGATCCTTCAGATCCTTTTAAACCAGTCAAGACTACACAATTTCCAACAATTACAGGGTCTTAAACCTTTAAGCAAGTGACTAAAGCTAATCCCTCTCAAAATGAATTAGCATCAAGCTCGAATTTTTCAAATACGCAAATTGTGGTGGTTGCTAACCCCGCACCTCTTTCTTCAAAATCACACTATTGGCAAAAGGATCTTAATCAACCTATTTTGGTTATTGAAAGTGAGTTTTTCAATGAAAACCCCAAGGAGATAGCTGCAAAAGCTTTTCATGAAAACTCTCATTATCCCTTTGGTGATCTTTTGAAAACAAGAGAATTTTATGAACACATCCTTGTGGATACTAGCTCAGTTAAAATTAAGCATAATGCTGATAAGAATAGCAACTTGGATTTGCCATTTTCTACTTGTCATATCTTCAAAATTCTTACAGTTAAGCAATGGGGTGGGAACCCTAATTTTTCTAAGGATTTCTCTAAGCCTTCAAAGCCAAGATTTTTCAATTATTGAGACTACTAAGAGAGCCTAGTTTAATGATTTTCTTACCCAAAACAAGGACTTCCATCATTCATGAATGTTCTATTTTCCGTCTAAGCATCAACTCCCTTCTTTTCCATTTTGGTTCCACAATTGGTGGACTTATTTTAGCCCAACTATTAAGATTCTCCCAAAACCCATCTTGGATGGCTTTGAGCTATTCAAAAGTTCTTTTGTTACTCCTAGAGAACTTTCAGCTTTTCTCCCTTTATTATTCTTTTTTAGTGAATTTGGCCTTACTTGGATAGTCCAGTGGAACTATATCTTTCTTGCGGATGAATCAACAGCCTTTCCAACCCTTGGAATGACTTTTAAGGCTAAATGGTGAGACGCTTTAAAAAATGATGCCTCTGTGCAAGTCGCTAAGCAATATTTTCTTGAGCATCCTACACAAGCCTCAACCTCTGAAGACATTGTCTCAGTTTCTTCCCAAGAAACAACAGCTCTAAGCCATGCTTGTTGCAGCTAAAACCCCTCAGGAATTTCATAAAATACTTGACAAAAGCAGCTCAAGTTTTTCTCAAGATGACTCTTATACTGAATCAGATGATATGTTTTTCTCAAGGTGATATGTTTTCTTCCTGGTTTTCTTCATCTTTCGTATATTAGTTATTTTTCATTGCAACCGAACGAAAGGGTGGAGGAAATCAACATATCGTTGTTTGTTTGAGAGGCATTTCGTTTTTTTTTTTCCTGGAATTTCTCAAGGTGTTTGTTGGGGATCTTTTGGATTGCAGAGGCTCTTTGCTTTTTTATTTGTAACTTTATTTTCTGGAATTTCTTACTGAGGGTGTTTGTTAGCGATCTTTTGGATTGTGGTGTATAATTTTTTTCTTCATGAAAACAAAACCTATCGTGGAATCAGGTGCGTTCATCTTCTGATTTGAATACGAAAAGAAATCATATCCATATTAACAAACAGGATCCTAGTGTTATTACTCATTAGAAAAAGGTAGGTTTTGGTTTTATTAATAGAAAAGTTTGAGAACTTAGTAGCTATGTAGCTTTTTATATTGCTTCCCTAGATGAGATTGTTTTAGGAAACCCTAATGTGATTGTGGTCATGTGATTTTCAAGGATTTATCTTTTCTTTCCTCATCTGTTGTATCTGGTATCATCAGTATTTGAAATATCTAAAAATTTCGGCGATATTTCTCCGAAATTTTGTTTGAAATATCGAAAAAATTTAATATTTCGGTATTTATCGGTATTTTTACGGATTTTTAGGGAAATTTCTCGATATTTCCTACCAGTCCAGCCCACGAACAGGATATGTCCAATTTTATTTTATTTTAAAAAAAAAAACAAATAAGATGCATCTGATCATGATTTGCAGGCAAAGGTTGTGTTTTTCAGCCTGGCTCAAAAATCGTGGATTTAGGGTTCGTGAAATTTAAATCCAGTGGCATAAAAGCAAAGAGACACCTAGAACAGATCCAGAAAACACACGGAGCAAAAAAAAAGCAATTTTTTTGGTTTTCCTTGGGGGTTTTGCATGGATTTTCTCGGAAATCAAACGAGGATGAATTTTCCCGGGAATCAAATGGGGGATGGATTTTCTTGGGAATCAAACGGGGTTGCAAAAATAAAAAATAAATGACATGATTAGATTTGTACCTGCGAGGATTGAGAGTGGCAGAGGAAAATAGGGCTTTTTAGGGATTCTCTCGTCTGGAGGGCAACTTCAAAAAAGGCCTTCTTGATGCATCGAGTGAAAGGAGTTGGTATGCCTTTTGAGTTTTAGATTTAGTAGAGATAAAAAAAAAAAAAAAGGAAACAAGTCATGAGAACGATTTTCCTCCGTATAAATAATTATTAATTATTAATTATCCATCTTAATTTTTATTAAATCAAGATCCTGGGGTTCAATCCTCGCTACCATTAAACTATGATACTCTTTGATAATATATATTTAATTTAAATTTGTTAAAGTTCATCATTAAAAAAAATCTAAATCTAATTCTAATTATTTTATTTTAAATTTTATTTTGTGGATCATGATTTATTTCTCAACATTAAATGTATCTTAATTAAATAAATTATAATTTTAATATTAAATACATCATAATTTATATCATTAATCATATTCTAAAAAGTTACTATCACCCATCTTTAAGTTTTTTATATTTATCCTTTTAATTTTGAATATTTTTATTTTAAAATATAAAAAATATAAATTTATTTAAAAAAACTAAAATATAAATAATAACGATAATAATAAAATTCAAATATTTTATAAAATAAAATTCAAATATTTTATAAATTAAAATTAATTTAATAAGATAAATAATAAATTATATATTAACACCAATAAATCATTGCATATAGATATTTTTCTTTATAATAATATTTATGTCAATTACATTTATAAAATAACTTTAAAATGTAAATTTTATTTTTTTATAGTTTTTTCAAATGTTTTCATGAATTTTAAATAATTTTTACTTTATAGATATTTTTGTCAAAATATCCATCGATAATCTAAATATCGATATATTTGTACTTATTGATATTTCAAATCTTGATTATAATCAATTATAAATTGATAGCATTGATATAACTTTTGATCAAAATCAAATAATTTACTTATAACTTTTAACAATATATAACATAAATTAAATGAATTTAACAATAACAATAGAAATATGTAAAATTTTATTTTATATAAAATCTTCAAAGTTAAGATATGAGAATTACTAATTCATACGAGGATAAATGCAACACTAATAAAAATAGAGAATAACTATATACTACATAATAATGATATATGATGGGGAGGAAATGATCATAAAGGAGAAGTGAAAGACTTTAGAAAATAAAAGAGAGAGAATAAGAATAAAAGAAAGAGATAAATATCCTTCTTCGGATACCTTGTACAAAGGATGGAAGGCTTTCCAATTACGAAACAAAGTTCATAACTGAGTTAAATTGGAACATTAAGGTGGTCATTCACCACCCATTTATAACAATTTTATATTTTATTATTCATTTCTATTAAGAACAGTATACTTTATTTTTTTGGATGGGTGATTGATTGGTTTTTATTTTTGAAGCGAAAAAAAATCAAGTATTGAAACAACAATTTTGTAAATTGTAACAGAGAATTCTATTCATTACTTCGACACTGGAATCAGACAAACATAAAAAATAGAGGACAGATGCATGCAGAAAGATTTGAAATCAAAGCTCCATTGAAGGATCCATTAGAGAAATCCAAAGAGTTGAGGCAATCATACTGGGGTCTCCATATATTCTACAATCAGCCTCCTCAGGTCATTTACAGAACCAAATGTATTTACAGCCCCCATAATTTCTGTTACAACAGCTAAAACATAGATATTCAGCACAAATTATCCAGATACTTGTTGCTCTCTCCTAAAGGCTAAAACACAGTTGCCTTCCAACTAAGAGGTCAGAAATTTCCTCTCCTAACCACAGCTGCTACCACCTTCAGCATGCTAACAGGATGATACCAAGTTTGCAACTCCTCCTCTAGTAGTTACCGGAATCTTATAAGCCAATGTCTCCTTTGAGTAGTCCTTCCCCCAGAAATTGGAAGCGCCAGACTGCTGGTAAAAAACAGAGGTACCAACTTCAGTGAATGATAGCTTTGCATCACATTAATGTAGGAATATCACAAGCCCATAACCATGGAATCCAGCACTATGGTAGGTTCAAGAAACCCAGAAAACAGTCATTTAGGTGGGAAGTGGAGATGAAAGATAATACCTGTATACAGATATCTATCACTAGTGCAAAGTAACAGATTATTATGTAAATCACTGAGGAGTGAAATATTTTGTTACATTTTAAGCAGCATTTGAAGACAAACCAGAGCACTAAGATCATTAACACACAGTAGATTCCTTTCAAATACAATCCAGAATAGAGTTTCTCTAGGACTTCAAAATATCAAACCAGGTAATTTATCAGTTTCCACTTCCCTAGAACGAAACAAAAATCAATATGCACAAGTCCCAGAATTGCAATCCACAAAAGATGTAAAAGGCCAAGGCTACTTAGAAATATTCAAGTTGGAGTACATTGAAAACAACCTAGTAAGAATGGAAACTCAGATGACCAAGTTCAGAATAAACCAGTTGTCCTAAAAGAAATTCACCTCTTTTGTTATTGCACTAATATCAAGCAAATCGGCCTGTTCTATTATTGCAGGTTCCTGATTATCGAATAAATGTAGCTCAAAGGATCTAATAAGTTACTCTAGGTAAAAAGTACCTACAAACATATGAACATTCCATCTATATGGTAAATAACACTAGATGTTCCATGTGCTCCTGTTGAAATCTAAATGAATGAGGATCCACATTATACAGTACCGAGGACTAAGAATAATAAAAATTAAATGCATGACTTTAAAGGAAGGCAAAATAAGAATAATGCATACAGTAAACGCCATTAGACACCACTTGTGCTTCCCAGACAACTTGCTTCATGCATTTTCTGATCATTCTTGAAGATTCAACAAATCAGCTACCACAGAGGGAAATAAGACATCATTTGGTTATTATTTATACTTTTCAAAAGCAAGAAAAATAACATAAATACTTCTTTATGCTTTCCCTATCCACAGTTCATTTTCCCAGACCATCCTCTTAGAACCACTCTGGACAAGTTAAATAGGTAGGGGCAGTTTTGGGAAAAATAATTGCAACACAACTTGGGTTCCAATAAGGCAAGGTATCGAATCCCAGCCCCATTGCCAGTATACTAGGTTTTACTTTACACCTTTTTTTTTCATCAATAATTAGATTAACGCAATTTATATAACCACTAAGAACTCCCAAATCTCACCACCTAGACCTAATATTTTCTTCTTCCCACTGTCGCTGGCCCCATGCTACTGTCTTTCTCCTTGCTCACCATTCACCAGGTTCCACTTGCAATCATCATTTCTCCCTCTCCTTGCCATCAGTTCTTCATTTCCCCAATTCTGAGCTAATTTTCCCTCTCTATCTCTAATCAAAGATGGAAAACAGTTGTCAATAATAGATATCCTAACCTCTACAGAAGTCAAAACCCTCTGTCATCATAGCCTTCTCTTGCCTGCTTGGCTCTTCATCTCTCTGGAAGGTTCTTTTACCAATTCCCCCTTTTTCTGTTTGGTTCCTAGATAATAAAAATCAAAGATAAATTTTGAATCTCAAATGTTTTGCTTTGTGCTGTTTAGGTCTCCAGCAGATGGAATACATTTCAATTGTTCCTAATATGCCTGTTTGGTTTTTGAGAAAATGTCAGGAAATAAAGGAAAATGAAAATTTGGATCATGTGTTTTTATGTTGTTTTGGATTACCAAAAGTGGAAGACAGAATTAATTTCCTTTCTGTAAAACCTCTGTTTGGTGGCTGAGAAAATCAGCAAAAAGGGGGAAAAAAAAAAAAAAAGGAGAGAGAGAGAGAGAGAGAGATAGAAAGATGTGATGTTTTCTGCCAATTTTCTTTCCCTGCGCTTGATATTACCTGTTTGGTTGCCTGATAGAGCAAACCAGGCCGAGGCAATGCAAGGCCGTTATTGTTTTATTTTTCTTTCACAACAGGTATACATTAGGACCAAACCATATTCACTTACACTCGAGATCAGGAGGGATGCCTCCTCCCATACCGGCTCTGTTGGGACGTGGGAACCCTACTTTTCTGGCAAAGCAAAAGTCAATCGAATGTTGTGCAGTTATGCCTACTCAAAAAGAAAAAGTATGTATTAAACTGGAAAGCATAGGATGACAACGGAATGGATGGAGATGACAAGGGTGGTGGTAGTGATCTGGGTGTACATCAGTAGTTGTCATAATGACAGCGGCAGTGGTGGTTAGGAGCTAGTGTCAATGGTGCATGCCAATATTACACACACGCATACACATATAGCGATGGCAATAATCGGGGGCAGGCTGGTAGCCAATGTTGGTGGAGGTGAAACTGGTGATGAAGTTGGTATTGGTGGTTGCATATGATCGCAGCTGTGTCAGTGATGGTTATAGTATTAGTAAAAGATGCAGCAATTATATATCAATGTGTTTTTGCTTCAACTGCTGACATTGCTTTTGCTCTTTCACTTTCAAAAAAGCACTTGCAATGTTCATGGTCAAAAGCCATCCTTTTTTTGCTTCCAAAAAAAGAAGGTAAAAGTAATGTATGCCGGCAAACAGTTAAAACATAGAGATGTAGGAAAGAACTATATAATTTTTGTCACAACACAGCCAAAATGCAAAAATTAGTCAATAGCAAGAAAACTAAACTAACAAAACAACAAACTTGCTTTCACCTTGTAATAGCCAAGGAAATTGCAATCCAACTCAAAACCTGATTTCTCAAATTCTAGAAACTTATCTTTGTAATCAGTAAGAATGCATTAAAGAAAAACACAAGATACAGACAATGTAACAACCAAGGAGCTTGTAATCCAGCTTAAAAATTAATTTCCCTATGTACTAGGAACTTGTTCTTTGCAATCAGTAAAAATGCGTTAAAGAAAGACATGCACAAGAGAGACAGAGACAGACAGAGATAGGGAGATAGAGAGATTGCAATAAGTGATTTACCTCCTAATAACAAAGGAGATTGCGATCCAGCTAAAAAACAAATTTATCAAGTTCTAGAAATTTATCTTTGAAATCAGTAAGAATACATTAAAGAAAGATCCAGTTGAGAGTACAAACAAGATGCAACAGCACCACCTTTGGGACCCTACTACAGCCCATTCTAGAAATTCACTTTTTATACTGACATGCCTTTTTATGTCTATATTCCAATTATAATTAAATGACAGAAACCAAACAACTTAAAGTCACTGTGCAAATATTGAGTTGTGCAATTCATCCCATCAAGTGATGTTTTCACTTTCAAATCACAATGTGTAACAGTTCGCTAAATCCAATACAGACCCAATGTCATTAAAAGGTCAATCCCAACTATCACCTTTAGGTAAAGGAAATGGCAGTAGGTATATATACTAGACGAGATTAACTCACTTCAACAGGGAAAATTCATCAACACCTAGAAGAAACAAATGACTAGCATAGTGCAAACCTGTGGCTTAAAGCGATATGCACATTGTTACATTAAAGGAAATACTTTAATCTTTGTAAAATGAAAAACCAAAAAGAAATGGGATTGTAATTTCAAAGTTAAGAGGAGAAAAAAAAAATTACAATTGCAATAATAAAAATACCATCGTCACAAGAGGAAAAAAAAAAAAAAAAGGCAAAAGCATGAATAGTAGCATGAAACTAACCTTTTCAATTTCTAGGGAAAATTGAGACAGCTGTTATCATATCTTTGTTCACATAAACTTTGGCTTAAGAATTTGAAAAGAGCACATTAAGCTTTCATCAACACTCATCATTGCACCAGCATTATCAAATTCACCACAATAGTTGGGAGCAGAAAATATTGTAACAAGCTGTCTGTCTGCAAAGAATTCATATCCATCTTCCACAACCTGGAAAAAGAAGCTATCTGTGAGCTGCATGAGTTATAAAAAATGGAACAATAAGGGAATGGCAATAACCTGGTGGGCACGACAAATAAGGTCCATATCATGCTTGCTTAAGAATTCTGAAACTTTATCTGGACCGAAAGTGAAAGAGACTCCCCTGTCATTCATTCCCCAACCCTTGATATCTCTACCAGGATCCGACCAAAGTAAATCACAAAGCAAACCAGAGTCTGGAACATCAGTTGGACGGGACAATTTTCTAATTTGATCCAAATTTGTTAGCTCAGGGGAAAGACCACCATGCATGCACAATATCTTGTCATCTATCAGAGCAGCCACAGGGAGACAATTAAAACAATCTGTGAACGTCTTCCAAAGTCTAACATTGAACCGACGTTTACATTCATCATAGAATCCATAAATCCTGTTAATAGAAGCACACTCATGATTTCCTCTTAAGAGAAAGAAGTTCTCTGGGTATTTAATTTTATAAGCAAGCAGAAGGCATATTGTTTCCAAACTCTGTTTTCCACGGTCCACATAGTCCCCTAGAAATAAATAATTGGCTTCAGGAGGATATCCCCCATAGTCAAAGAGCCTTAAAAGATCACTGTATTGCCCATGAATATCACCTGGAGATCAACAAAAATCAAAGGAGAACAACAAATAAATAAATTAACAGACAAACCAATGGTTACAAACTTTAACTTCTGAGGCAATTAACACAACCAATGGAAAAGAACAACCTACTGTATGTTAATCTGTATGGAAAGAACACCTTCTTTTCGATTTACACATAACCAACTGATGAATTTTGATTTCATAAAGGGTCCCATAATGGGGACAATTAAAGAAGGGGATGACCACAGAGTGTCCAGTTTGAGCAATTCACTGACCATGGGACACTAGAAGCAGGCAGTCTCACTTACAAGCATAGAGATCCCCTGCTATCAATTCCCTGTATCAAAATGTCCAATCAAGGAAAACCAGAGTCCACATTTGGGGAAATCTCCAATTGGGGTTTGAATAATGGCCTCCATATGACCCTATCTACCAAACCTACACCCTTACTCTCAGCCTCATAGAACAGGAGCTGGGTTGGAAACTACTCATCCTTCAGGTTCTTCATATGGTTAATCTTGCATGGTCATTTACAAACAATATTTACCAGACAACAAAAGGCCACGAAGAGCACATCTACATTGTTAGCTTGGTATGCATTGTGAGCCCACATCGTAACAACTTAAGTTTTTAGGAAAGTTGATAGTTTGACAGGTATCAAAGTCAAGATTAACTAAAAGTCCCGAGTTCTAGTCTCTCTGATCTCTATGTGAAATAGAGCCACATGAGAGCGAGGAACTTAGTCTAAAATCCATTGCAAACATATATCCTAACAGCTTAAGCTTTAAAAGAAGTTAGTGGCTCAACATACCCCATACACAAGACCAGTATAAAACTCGCTTGATACTTTTTTCACAACTGTTCAAAAATCCACTCTTGATGCACCTTGGATCCTGTTCAACTGCTCAAGCCCTATTGTTTATCTCAATTCTAAATATCCTACAAACTACCTAGAATTGAAGACTCAGAACATGGTTTTATTAACCTGGACTATGGACCTTTTATGATAACAGAAGATCCATTTACTATAGCCATGTGGCATCTTATGTTACCAAATTATTTATTTATGAATAAGTGGATCAGCCCCTATATTTTGAATCCTTGAATAAATCCAAAGGAGCCATATCCAACTCACACTTTCAAAACCTAAGACAGATGCCTTGAGCAAGTCCAAAATCTGAAGGGGTGATAGTTTGCTCCTACCCCTAGTTTAAATTCAAAGGCAACCACTAAGTTCCTTTTCCATGGTTTACACCTGTAATCTTCCCATGAGCCAACCAAAGACCATTGCTCAGTGTGTTAAAACTTAACCAAATTGTATTTTACCTGGTGAAAACATCATAACTCAACTTCACCTGTATTACCCAGTTCCACGTGTGAGATTTCCTCTAACAACAGAGACCACCTGCTTTTAATTCCCTATCACAATGTCCAATCAAACAAAACCAAAGCCCATAGTTGGAAACAATCTCCAACGGTGTTTGACTAACTAGCCTCAGTATTCCACACATAACCACCAATTCAGTCCCACAAGAACCCAAAAGTCAGATACAAAAATTACCCATCCTTCCAAGAACCCAGTCCTTCATATGGTTCTCTATATGGTTAGTCTTGCTCAGTCATTTATAAAAAATATTTACAAAGAAAAGAAATCTCACATGGATCAAACCCACCCCAAATGAAAAACGGCATAAAGCATGCTTCAAAAGCCACTCTTAGTACACCTAGAAGCCGTTCTTCTTCAACTGCTCAAACCCAACTATTTGTCCTGATTTTACAATAGCATATAAAAATATTTTTGTCATCCTGTACTTTAGACCTATTTCACAAGAATGGGCTGAAGAGCAGATCCATTTACTATTGATGCGCGACATTTTAGATTAGCTCATAATATTCTTTCTGGGTAAGCAAATGCACTTGCATCACTCCCCCGATTTTGAACCCTAAAATGACCAACATTTTCAAAACCTGAGAAAGATCACCAGGGGGGAAAAGAAATATTCTGCATTTCCCTGAGAGAGTCCAAAATTAATGTCTGACAGTTTGCCCCTATGCTCTAGTTCAATTTCAAAGGCAACCAAATTCACTTTCCATGATTTATACCCACTTCTTCCCAACTTCAAAGACCATCATTCAGTGTGCGATGACTGGCCTGACAAGTGGATAAAGCAATACAAGCAATAGGTCCAGGGAAGCATGAGAACAGAATGGAGCCTGTGACCCTCATTCAAGCTTTTTGAGATGATCCTGAGCAATCAGGTTGATTTGTTTGTACAAAGATCAGTGCCACCATGATACAAGCAATGGTTCAACTCTTGAATTCCAACATGCAAATGCCAAGTAACTGAACCTCCCAGTTGGCACTATTTTTCAATATTTGTCACCCTCTATGATGCTCACAAACTTGTTACCTCAGTTAAGTGTTACCTGATGTGATTCTAACAGTATTACCCTGAAAACAACACCTCACTCCAGAACAAAGTCATAGATTTAAGAAGGAACCTGATGCACATAAAGATACAGGCACTGTGATGTGCCCACATCGTATTAATTAGTTCCCAGGACACAAGAGTTTCAGTCAACCATCCACCAGCACCAAATCGACATAATTAGAGGAATCAAGAATTCTCTCAGGGGAAAACAGCCCAAATCAACTTTGCCTCTAATACCCAGTGTCAAGGGCAAGATCTCCTTAAAGTTGCAATTGACTCTATTTCAGTTTCCTCCACAGGATATAACATGAAGATAATATGAGAGGAGGGGAAACCAACAGCTACAATTTACAACTATAAAAACTTTCAATGACAAGAAAAGATAATGTATGCAAAACGCCAATTCTTTACTCTATGAAAAGCAACAAAAGTACTTCCAAAACGCCAATGAAACAGTGGCTGAAAGCCTGAAACACAACATCTTATTTAAACATAAACCCACATTTCATCTGATAATACCTAAAAGCTAGCATTCATCACCCACGTTATAGAGAAATATGTCACACCCATTTACCAACACTCCCTAATCAATCACAATTCACAATACCAAGATCTTAAAAACCCCCAAAAACTCCAAAAATCACAAAAACAAAACCAAATCAACCCCACATTCAACCCAAAAGAAAAAGTTAAAAGGAAACGCACCGCAGATCTTAATTGGTGCCTCCAGCTCAAGAAGATTAGGCTGCTGAAGAAAGATCTCTCTGGAAACAGTACAGAGCTGGCGGATCTCCGACTCCATCAGCGGAACCTGCTTCCCCGACTTCCCCTGCCGAAACTCCATAAGCCTGTCAATTATATCATCCAAAACACCACTCTCCATTTGCGCCATAGATCTCCTCCCCCTCTTCCTTAACCCCAAAACCCACAAACCCCCAGAACCCAAAACCCAAAACCCCTAGAGCTTCAGAGAAAGGAGGGGACCTTTCTTCCCCGAGATCAACCAAACTTTATTTGAATTGCCAAAGACCACAAAAGACAGAGAGAGAGAAACGGTGATATGAATGGAGAGGTGTGCTGCAACTTTAATATTAACTTATTGTTTTAAAAATGATAATAAATGTGGCTGAGATAACTAAAATAATGCAAATTCGGCGTAGATATTGGGTGGTGTGGAGGTAGCGGACTGCAACTCCGATGCGGCGGAGACGCTCTCTTGATAAATCCGCTCCTCCTGCTTTCCAATACCTCTACTGTATGCCCTTCAACTTTCAATCTATTTCCCAAAAGCCACTCTCTAACATTTTCAAATTTTATGTTATAAGGAATATTTTATTATACAAGGAATAATATATTTTTTTTTATATTGCATAAATTGGATTTTTATAGATGGAAACTAAGAATATGAAAACTTATAATAATATATAGAAATTTTATAGATTATTATTATTTATTAAAAACAATGATAAAAAAAATGGCATATTTATAAATTTCATATCTACGACTAAATTTAAACCATTAAATAAAAATATAGATATCGAAACAACTCAATACATAACCCGATAATAAATATGATAATTATTTTTATTTTTTCGATACTTATCAAATTTGAATATCGTTAAAAGCATAGGATGAAATCTCGATTATTGAATTAAGATGTAATAATAGTGTATAAATAAATAAAACGAAAGTATAAATATATCGAGAATGATGAAAAAAATAAGTTTAAAATTATGAAATTAAAAGTACTATAAAAGCTTCTAGAAATTTATCTAAAAGAAAAAAAGATGAGTGGAGAAGGGGAAGGACAGCACTAACATTATTGAGTCTTGTTCTACTTCCATTAGTTGCCCACTTGACAAACATCTCAGCCTGGCTAGCCTAGTGCAGAGTGTGACTGAAACCCAACAACAGCACCAACATCAACAAGAAGCTCACATGACATGAGGAAGAGCTGCATGTGATCACGTATCCAAAAAAAAAAAACAATTTTTAAAATATTTTTACAAATAAACTTTATTTTTTAAAAACTTAAATATAAATAATTTTCTCCTTCCATCCTCTAAAAAAAAAAAAAGGTATTTACATAACAAAAATCTTCATTTGTCTTAGTATAGAATAAGATTGAAACCCTATAAAAACAATAATAATAAGTCGATCAAAACATTGAATAAGAGAAAATACAAACACCATTTTCTAAAATATTTTATCTTAAAAAATTTATGATACATATTTTTTAAATTAAAAATATTTTATCTATAACAGTTTTCCAAATATTTCGTGCTTTTAATATTTCATTATTCTCTTATAAATGCCCACACAAACCCTTCAACTACAAAATACTAATGATGTGTTTGATAATGTTTTAGGATGTTTTATAACACAAAAGTTTATTTAAAAATTTAAAATATTTAAAATATGTATTTAATATTTTTAAATATATTTTAAAAATAGTTTTTATATATATTATTTTATTTTTAATTATTCCAAGTGTTTGTATAATTGTTTTTTACAATAATTTTAAAAAATAAGTGAAAACAACTAAAATATGTTATTTAAAACCTGTTGGGTAATTGTTTTTGAAAATAATTCTAAACAATACTTTTTGAAAATAATTTTTTAAAATTCTTATCTGATTTTTATAGAACAAAAGTTTGTTTGAAATATAAAATATTTTTAACCTATTTTTAATATTTTAAATATGTTTTAAAAATATTTTTCATATTTATTATTTTTTTAATCATTTTAAAATTTTGTATAATTCTTTCTTAAAAGTTGTAAGAAAAAAATAGAAAAAAATAAATAATATTTTCTAAAACCATCATATTTTTTATCCTTAAATAAAAAAAAAACATTTTTGTTGTCAAAAACATTTTTTTGCATTTTTGTTAAAAATAATAAAAAAATATTTTAAAAACAATTTCCAAACATACCCAAATTATTTTTTGTTCTTAAATAATATAAAACAATTTTTAATTGTCAAGTATATTTTTCTAATTTTTTTTTTCTAAACATAAAAAATTATTCTTAAAAACAGTTAAGTAATCACACATCTTGTAAATCTTTTTATAAGTTTTTTTTTTTTTAATTATTTCCCCATTTGCCTTATGGCCCCTCACTAAATTTTTGAGCAAAATATTATAATTTATAAGCCAATTGAGTTTATGCTTCCAAGGTTTTTTCGAGGAGAATATCATATGGATAAGGGACATGGATAAATGGTGGACAGTGACACCGTGCGGTTGCCTCAATGGTCGAGGTTTATTCGAGATATTCTCATAAAAGTATTTTTAATCTACAACATTTCTATAATATTTTTGTGAAAAACATTTTTTCACTTTGGGATATTAAAAAAGTATTTAAATATATTTCTTATAATAAAATATAATATAAAACAAAATATATAATTTTTTGAAAAAAAAAATATTTATCAAATTCGAATCCAACAAATTCTCTAAATTTTGAATAAAAAATATTTATAGACGGATTCAAATTATTATATAATCTTTTGAGAAATATTCCAATTAAATAGTGACAACTTGTCAAATTCAACCTTCTTTTAAAATTCTAAAAATGTTTGATTCTCACATAGTAATAAATTCTTTAAATTTGTAAAATGTATGAAATGATATGTCACAAAAAATATCTCAAATTAATAATTATATGAATTATTTTTCACTGAAAAAAATCATTTAATATTTCCAATCAATTTATAATGAAGAATTACTGGATAGGATGGACCGAATGAAATAATTACTAGGAAAATTCACTCATCTCAATAATTTTTAGAGGATAATTTTATCCTTCAATATGTTTTCTATATTATTTATAAATAAATTTGAGACTTGTCAATGATGTAAGACCGTACATGATGGTAAGCATAGGTAATCAATAGTATATTTCTCAACCCAAAAAAAATTGTTGTTCACTTTTTGAACAATTAAGTGATTGTTTAAAAATTTGTTATATTTTCTCTTCTTTTTCAAAAAAAATTAAGATTTTTTAAATAACCTTGTAAAAAAAAATAATTTTTAATATCTCATAAATAAAAACCATATCATAAGGTTATTATATCATTATATATATATATATATATATATATGGAATATACAATTAAAATTTTTGTTACCATAATAGAATAAATAATTATTTTTTACGAGCACTCATCAATTGAATAATATATAAATATTCAATTGACTAACATACAACTATTAAATGTCATAATTCACAATTATTCATTTGGTAATATAACACATGAAAAAATTAAACAAAAATAAATTAAATTATGATGTAATTATTGTAATGATAGTATATTTGTGTTGCAAGTATAATGTATTTATGTTGTATATACATTTCATTACAAAAGTAATAATTTTAAAAATGCTTATTCATACCTTATTAGTATTAACACATCATATCAATATATTAACAACATTCATCCAATGCACTAAAATTATTTAATAATTTTTGTATATATATATATATATAAAACTACCAGTCTCGTAAATTCAAATTAGTATTTCATTTGGTTTTATGAATTATTTATAATATCCGTATGTTGTGAAATGTGGTATGATTATACAAAATTATCATTTTTATAAAAAAATTTCAAAATTTTTCTAATTAGATTTTATTGTAATGTAAGTGTATTTATATTGTAATTATAACATATTTTTGTTTTATCTGTATTTTATAATAAAAGTAATAATCTTGAAGATCAATTTTTATACCTCATTAATATTTAACATATCAAATGTATTAAAATCATCCACTCTATGCATTGAGAAAAAAAATTATATATGAAAATTAAGAAAAAAAAACTATACAAAAGAAAAAAAAATCATATAATATTTTTAAAAATATTTTATTATAAAAAATAAAAAATTATTAAACATTCTCCATCATTTTCTTATTTTTTTTAGATAATCTGAATGAAAAATTAAACATTTTATCTTTCTTGAATTTAATACAAAAACATAATTTATCAATTTATATATATATGAAAAAAAAATCATAATTTTTATTATATAATTATAAAACTTATTTTTTTTCTTAATAAAATTAAAAATTAGAATAAAAAAAATGCAAAAAAAAAAAAACAACAAATGATATTTTGAAAATATTTTTTAGAAGTATTTTTGTTTTAAATAACAAATGATACTATCATTACATATAATAATTATAATGATTAAACCTAAAATTTTGATTTAAAATTTGAATGTTAATAATTATAATAAATGTGAGATTGATGCACCATATCTTGACAAACCGTAAATGTTTTGACTAATCAAGTGGTGCTTTAAATGCTTTAAATTTGAATATTTTGACTAATCAAGTGGCGCTTTACATGCTTTAAATTTGAATGTTTTGACTAATCAAGTGACGCTTTAAATGCTTTAAATTTTAAAAATTTTAATTAAAGGACAATTTTAATATTTAAGTCTATTATTGTCCGCCCAAATATCATCGGAAGACCACCTTTCCAGTAATTATTCTCCCCGTTTATATCGTAAATAAATTTCTATGATTTAATTTAGATAAGACTATAAGAGAAAGTTAAATAATTTTTCTTTTTATTTTCTGTCTCTGTTTATGGAATATTTTTCTCCCCATAGGGAACGTATTTTTCCGTTGAAGGCAAGGCAACAATGGGGTGCCCAGATCCTATGATCCTCGATAATATGGAAAGCTTGCCGGAGCCGCTCTTCGTTTGATTTCTCTATTTGTTTCTGCGCCCATAAGAAACCCTGATACCTCATCATCGTATAGCATTTTTTTTTTTGGTTCCATCTGATTCTGAGGTGAATTCCCTGTCATTTTTTCATTTATGATTCTGGGTATTTCAAATATGTTGTGTTTGTTTATTTGGCCTGTTTGATCTGGATTTGGGTTTTGTTTTGGAATATGGGTGTTGGGAATTTTGTGAAATGTTTGTTTGCTGTGGTTGTTTCATGGATTGGTGAACTTATGCTTTCTTTTCCTGGGTAGAAATGAATTTACGTTCCTGCATTTGAGGGCATGTGTGTTAAATGCTTAATTTATGATCAGGGTTTTTGCCTTTCAGAATTGAAGTAAAAGAAGGAAAAAAAGAAAAAAGAAAAAAAAAAAGAAGAAGGCATGATGATCATAGCAGTCTGCATACTTTGTCAAGTGGGTCACTTTCAATTTAAGCCTTTGTTTTTCAATTTAGAAGTAGGGCTTCATGAGCTTGTACGTATAAGTTGATCATTTTTTTTGCCTTGAATCATCTGTAAGAAGAGAGAGGAGAGGTTTCTGCTTATAGAATATGGATGGCTGGGATGAGTCAAAGATAAATTTTGTTTATTTTATAGTAGAAAGTCTTTACAGATTCAAGAGAGTGCACATCATAGAATGGGCACTAGCCAAAATGGGGATGTTGAGATGTATGAATGGCAATAAGGAAAAGGAAGTAGAAAATAAATTGTGAGTCTTGTGACTTGTGAGAAGCAGTAGTGAAATTGTTATCTAGTCACGAAACGAGAGAACCATAGAATGAGCTAGCAAGAATCAAAATGTTTTAGATGTATGAAAAGGGGTAGGGAAAAAGAAACTGAAAAGGCTAAGAGGCAGTGAAATTGATAACAACATGAGCGAAGGTTGTTTGAGGTAGTTTGATCATGTAGAAAGAAAACCGGAAACTGCTGGGTGATGGGAAGTAGTGGGTTGATTCATGTTGAAGGCATGATAAGGATAAGGCGCATGCCAAGAAGAATCAAGGTTGGAACAAAACGAAAAGAGCTTGATGACATGACTTGACTATGGAGTCAGTGGTCAAAAGGGATTTGTTTCACTGATCCCAAGTAGTTATGGAACGTAAGGCTCAAGGAGATCAATTGGGTTGAGCTGGGTGGTCTGATCCCACAGAAATCATAAGCAATGGGTTTTCAATGCTGGATCTGCCTGTTGTTATGTATAATCAGTGCAATCAACTTGTCATAAAATTCTCAACGGATTATGACTGCTGTTAATTAAACAGAAATATTGGAAATGTGAGTGTCTCAATCTTGCTTCACTCAATTCCATTAAAATTGTGTCCTCGATTTTGGTTGAAGTTCTCCTTTGACCATCTTTTTCCTATTTAACATCTATGGAAGTTAAGGGAAAGTCCTTCCTCTCAATGCGGCTGATTGTATACTATCTCAAAATGCACAATACCTAAAAACTTCCCCTCTCTTTTCTATTGAAATAAAAAGGCTAAACGAGTCACAAAAACTAAATTTCAGGACAAATTGGAACCATTAACTATTACTATTGACTATGAATTCATGAACGACTCTTGGATTTGAAACTCAAATTGCATTTCCCTAATGACATAAGGGAATCCAAATTGATACATAACTAATCAGAGGATGTGCTCTAACATCTAAAAGTCATAGTGAATGGGAAGATATTCGTTTCTCTTTGGTTGTAATTTTCTTTGCATGTTGCTTAAATTTCAACGTGTAATGTCCTTGGCTCTGAAAGACTCATCCTTTTTTGTTTGGAGTCAATCTTGCAGTCATTCTTTTGGATCTCCTTGTTGAGTTATGCTGAATTTCTTCCGCTAAAATTTGAGCTTTTTCCATCAATGAAGCAGATGGAGGATAATGAAGTCTCCATCAGAACAGAGCATCAGCAAGAAATTGAGATGTCAAAAGCCTCTAAAGAAAATGTTCTTACTATGCCATCACAGTTATCTTGCTGTCACATCTGTGCCTTCTCTCAGCATGAGATTAGCAGGTCA
Organism: Vitis vinifera; assembly: GCF_030704535.1. Classification (NCBI taxonomy): domain Eukaryota; kingdom Viridiplantae; phylum Streptophyta; class Magnoliopsida; order Vitales; family Vitaceae; genus Vitis; species Vitis vinifera. The sequence goes on from NC_081810.1 coordinate 6,399,322, forward strand.
GAGTCAGAACAAAGATCCAAGTCAAGTAGGAAACTGTGTGGGCTCATAATATTTTATCTAATTTTCATGGCAGTGGAGATTGTTGGGGGTATAAAATCGAACAGCCTTGCAGTTCTCACAGATGCAGCCCATTTGCTCAGTGATGTTTTTGGGTTCTCCATTTCTCTTTTTGCGGTTTGGGCTTCAGGTTGGCGAGCAACATCACAGCAATCTTTTGGGTTCAATCGTGTTGAAGTTTTGGGAGCCCTTTTTTCTGTGCAGCTCATATGGCTGATCGCCGGGATCTTAATCTATGAAGCAGTGAACAGAATCCTGCACCAGCATGCAAAGGTGAATGGGAAGCTCATGTTTGCAATTGCAGCATTCGGTTTTATAAGCAACTTGATCATGGTGACATGGCTTGGTCATGATCACACTCATCATGATTGTGGGCACAAAGATCATGATCATGACCATCATGACTATCATGACCATCATCATCATCATCATCATGAAAGTGACAAACCGTGCTCAATGGATGAGGAAGAGAGTACTAAACTGGTGTCGAGTTCCCCAGAAAAAACCAAAATATTAAACATAAATCTCCAAGGGGCTTACTTACATGTCATGGCTGATCTGATTCAATCTGTTGGGGTAATGGTCGCTGGTGGCATAATATGGGCAAAGCCAGAATGGTTGATGGTTGATCTGGTCTGCACTCTCTGCTTCTCTGTTCTCGTTCTAACAACCACCCTAACCATGCTTAGAAATATATTCAGTATACTAATGGAAAGGGCCCCGATTGAAATCGACATCGCTGGGCTTGAAAATGGTCTCAAGAGCATCAAGGGAGTTCAGGATGTTCATGACCTACATGTATGGGCAATAACGGTTGGGAAAGTTGTAATGTCTTGCCATGTAATAGCTGAACCAGGAGCCACCTCCAGCGAAATACTTGGTGATATTAGAGACTATTGTGAAAAAACATACAGAATTCTTCATGTAACCGTACAAGTTGAATAGTGGTTTACAGAAATTGTAGTTCATTTCTTGTAATTTCTCGTCTTTTAATCTTCTTTTCTCTTACCATCATGTCCTGATACTTTGCTTACCAGTGCTGCTTCGCATCTGTATCACTCAAACATATCCTGAATCTCCTATCTGCCAAAGACTGCAGACCATTCAAGTTACTGATTTGTTTATTCTTCTCCATGCTTCCATTTCTTGCAGTCATTTGTCTGTCTCCACAGCTGAGCCAATTGAGGTTGAGGCTGGTTCGGTTCAAGTTTCTTTGTGGCAAGTGGATGGAGAAGTTAGGTATTGAGAAATAAACCATAAAATAAATTCGGGTACCCTCAAAACTTATTAAATTCATTAACATATGCAGTATAAAGGACAACAACCAATCTTATCATAAAGAAAGAACAACTAACACCAACAACCTCTACCACAGGCGCAAACACCACCTTCCATTTATGTTTTGAATCGAAGTGAGGCTTATGTGCAACGTCTTCTATTTGGAAATGGTCCATCAATTAAATAGTACAGATCAATCTACAGGTTGGAAAGCTCCTTCACCATTATATCTTTTTGGTTTTACATCAGTGAGTGCAAGACGTGTAGAGAGGAAACGTGCCATGGAAGGGTATGTGAAAAAGGTAACGAGCTTTTATTACAAGTAAAGAAAAAAGACAACCCAACTAACAAAAACTAAAAAGGAAACACTAAACTTGCGATGCCTCCTCTGCCCACTGCCAAACTATTCCCCCCCAGTTCAGTTTCCCACGTGACTTCTTCGGTATCAGTCAGTTCCACTATTAAGGCAACATAATAAGAAATGGTGCGTAGAAGAAAGTGATCCTCCTAAGCTACTAACAACACTCTAGTTTTTAAGTTTCACAAGCCTCCTTATCAGAACTCAATGGAGAAAATATTCTACAAGATTCTCACCCAAAAAAAATGTCTCATTGCTCGCAGATTGTTTTCTCTCCCTCGAATGTCACCCTAAGTGGAACAGCAAGTTTTCTTGTTCTGATTCCCTGATGCATCATTGACATTAATAGTGGTTCCTTGGCCCGGGAGTGCAGTGGAGGCTGCCGCTTCCTGGGCTGCCAGTGCCTTCTTGCTTATGATATGGTAAATTTCTGTCAAAATGGTTTGGAAAGCTTTCTCGATGTTGGTTGCTTCCAATGCTGATGTCTCAAGAAATGAGAGTTCTTCCCTCTCAGCCAAGCCCTGACCATCCTCTTCTGAGACTGCTCTAAGATGTTTTAGGTCACATTTGTTTCCAGCCATCATGATGACAATGTTAGAGTCAGCATGATCCCTCAATTCACGGAGCCACCTCTGTACATTGTCAAAGGTTTGCCTTTTAGTTATGTCATAAACAAGAAGTGCACCAACTGCTCCTCTATAGTAAGCACTGGTAATAGCTCGATACCGCTCTTGACCAGCCGTATCCCATATCTGTGCCTTCACTGTCTTTCCATCAATCTGTATTGAAAAAAATTGATGCATTACTGCATTGCAAGCCAATAATTCAGAAATGTGACTCCCTTCACCATATTTAATAATGAAACAAACATCCAGAGTGGGAAGGAGCAACAGCTAATTTTCTTGACATAGACATAAGTGCAAGTCAAGTGAACATCGTAATTACTGTAAACCAAATAGCTAGTGATATGTCTCTAGATGCCATCACATGGAATAAGCAGACAGTAAGCGCTAGGGGCACCAGTTGAGGAAATTACATTAATATCGACAAATGAAAAACATCACCCTAAATTTCTCACACAAATGAAGCAAACCATGCATGACCAACCACATATTATGGCTTAACAAAAACTACTAAAAGGTTAACTGCAATAATCTATATCGTGCAGGAAACAAAAAAATGCTAACTGTTACACCAGTCAACCTTACATCTGAATCAACAATCAGAGAATACTGATCAATCATCAAAGGACATTCCAACTGAAAAAAATGACAATGAGCCATCTCATAAGTTATTAAATAAATTCTATTTAAAACTCAAAGCAAAGTTCTCCTTTTCATTTCACCCAGGCTGTTTTTATCCTCCATGAATGCATAAATTATATAATAGCCTCTAAAGTACTCATGCATCCATACATGGTCTGCTTTCTTTATTTCAATAAGAAAATCCAGCATTTCACCAGCCCCACCAACCACCAGAACTAACATATGCATTTAATTACCAAACATCACCTGCCAGTCGACAACATAGTAAAGTTCAGATGGGATACCCAAACCACCCAAAAACAATCTTTTTGAAATTCAAAAAAAGTAACTTACATCTAGGAACATCCAAAAATGCTTCAAACATGGTCACTTAAAAGCTCAAAATTCTTTATGCGGGCTTCTCTAGTGCAGTAATGTTTGGTCCGCCAAACAAACCTACCTTTTGGATGGTAAAAACACTAAGAATACTTGAAATAACTATCAATCATAAACAAGCACTAAATCATGGAGTTCCCAAAAAGTCAAACAATTTCTGATTAAAAATTATTCGTGCAGGAACAGATTAAAAAAAACACAATGATAATCGAGACCACAAAATATAGCTGAATGAACAGAGCATTCTAAAATCACCTGCAAAGTCCGCGTCGCGAACTCAACTCCAATGGTAGACTTAGATTCCAAGCAGAACTCATTCCTCGTAAACCTCGACAAGATATTCGATTTCCCAACACCAGAGTCTCCGATCAAAACGATCTTGAAAAGGTAATCGTACTCGTGATCCACTCTATTGGCCATAACTCCTCCTCTCCGATCTCTCAAACCTACCAGATCCACCCAAATTTCAGATCCAAACATACATCAACCAATCCAAGTGGCCAAGAAAACACACATAAAAATGAAAAGAAAAAAAAAATCTTGATTCAAAATTTCCTTAACAGATTCCTCCATTTTCTAGGAAACCAAACAGAGGAAAACATGCAAAGAAAGCTAGATCTGACAAACTCTGCTACAAAGAGCAACAGAATGAGCAATCAAGTTACCCTAATTGAAGGCGTACAGATCGAGAAGAGAGCGCTGCTGCGAGTCCTCGACGCCTGAACCCAGAGATTTCCCGAAGGTTCTGGAAGAATAGCAGGAAGCCGGAAGAATTGCAGGAACTATGAGCGGAGCGAGAAAGGAGAAGAAGACCACCCCGAAAGAGAGAGAAACGAAAAAACCGAAGAAATGGCTTTTATTCTAGTCTGAAACGGCCTCTCCCGGGGATTTTATCATTTTTTTATTTTTGGAAAATTGACAGCTACCCCCCCACGGTTTCTCCTAATTATGAAATGGCCCTACCATATTGTTCTTTCCAAAATTATCTCTACCTTCCTTTGCGGTCAATAAATTCCGTAATAGAATGGTAAGGTGATAAAAGTCTATTCAAAACAAGGTTTTATGCTTCATCAACATGTTGATAAAGGTTTTGTATATTGGTAAGTTGGATAATAATGAATCATGCCAAATTTTCACATTTGATCCAATCTCACCTCTAATGGGAATAGCTTCTTACACATTAGAAATATTCTTTCCAAGTTAAGCTTGTCTCCCATAATTTCCAACTAAAAAAAAGAGAAGAAAAGTCATGCTTGAAAAGAAAAAGAAAAAAACCTATGTTTTTTCTTCTAATTTTATGCTAAGAGGAGTATAATTTGGTGGTTGTCCTTCTAATTTACTCCAAGCTAATCATATTCGACTCAAATTTAACTTATATACCTTTGCAAACTTGAATCTAATATGATCAATCTGATTTTAACCTCACGTTATAAATATAAAATATGATTGGATTTAGGTTAAATACCTGATATTAAACACCGATTTAGGTTATGTTTACATTCAATATTTATTAAATGGAGTGGGGCTCCAATTGACTACTAACCCAACCCAACCCAACCCACACAACTTGTAGCCTTAGGGAAATGGGATAACAACTTGAGTGGTTGATTAGGTTGGAAATAAAGCTTAGCATAACCCAATTTTACATTGAGTTCGAGATTTTCAACCATTTTCAAACATTGGGCAAGCTACATAGTTTCTCAGGTTGTTTTGATTGAATAGATAAATAATTTTTTATTAAAAATATGTATACTTTGTATTAATTATAATATCAATAATAAACATGAAATTAATTGTATGAAATAATATAGTATTTATGAAAAATAGTTAATTCAACCTAAGGTAATCACTTAAATGGAGGGATGAATTCGATGATAATCAACTTTCAAAGATTTTAAGATTAAAGAATGTTAATGGCAATAACGCTTAATAAAAAGTAATTAAAATAAAACCAAGATAAGAAAAAAAAAAAGGGGAAGAGATTTGCAAACTCAAGTTTATATTGGTTTGGTCCAAACCTTTATTTGCGTCCACTGTTCTTAAGCTCCAATAGAGTGAGAGTTTCACTAATTTCAATGCTTCCTTCCAAGCCTTCAACATATGCAATTAGATTACGATTTAAATCAACACTTTACAAAGAGTAACAAAGCTCACTTAAATGAAACTCTCATATATTTGAAGAAAGCAATGGAAGAACAATTCAATCTTAGAGAACAATAAAAGCCCACAAGAAAAAAAATAATTAACTGGATTTGATCAAAAGTGCACCAAAAAGATTAGCAAGTACAAAAATAAATGCATTCAAGAGCTTTTATTGAGAATTTTAGTAGTTTAGAAATTGAATACTCAAAGGGCTCACATTCATGAATGCATTTTGAAAGCCATATTTATAGATAGGAAAAACTCAAAACCCTTGAAAAACCACAACTTAGGTTTGTCGGTCAATAAATTGATTTGATCAATTAATTAGTTATTAGACATAAAATACAATAACAGATGACCATCGGGGTGTAGGGGCTTAATCAGTCAAGACTTTTGCCTTAATTGATTAAAACACTATTTTGAACAAGAAGGGGTCAATTGGCCCCCCTTGATCAATCGAGCCTAACCAAATTCACCGTACCTCAATCAATTGCATTAGTTTCATAATTTTAAGATTGGATCAAGGTTAAAAAACCTTAAGATAACTTTCACCGTATCTCATAATCCCTCTAAATATGGTTTTGAAAAAAATTTATGTCTTGAGTATAAAAGAAACACTAGATAATCAAAATTTAAGAGAATAAATATGTAAATGATGATTTTTAAAACTTTTAAGTGCATGGATGATTTGATTTAATCATAATGCACTAAAAAAACCAAAATTTACCAAGGTTTTTACATCTTCAACATGATTAATACTTCATTAAACCCGAGATAATTTATTTATTAGTGCTTTATTTTATTTAAATTTCCCAAAAAACTTGAAATAATAAACTTGATAAATTACGAGTACCATTAACCTCGTTGTGTTATAATCAAAACTCGATTAGAGGAAAACTTTAATAAAACATTTATATACATAATATGAAATATGTTATAAAATCAAAATTGAAATAACCATAATATGATAATAGTTTTACATAATAAAAAAAGATAATTTTACTGTCAATTAAAGTTTTCTCTCATCTAAGGCTGACTTAAAATTTCATAAGAGCCAGTATTTTGTTGGAGAAAAACAATATGTTATTTAATTAAAAAATTTAAAATAATGTCAAAGTCTAGAAAATTTTATAAATATTATATACATATGCATTTTAATATGGGGTAAAGTTTGACTAAGGTCAATTTTTTTTTTTTTTGTGTATTTATAATGAATTTAATTATTTTTTTAAAATCGCATCTTATTCTAAAAAAAAATTTTGACATTTACATTTTTTATTTTCTATACCGCTGATTTTGACCGTTTTGAAGGGTAGCAGTAGCACTCAAGAGGATAGCATGGGGACAATTTAGGAAAGTCAGATAACAATTGGATAATTAATGAAAAGTTTTGGGGAAGAAAATTGTAATTGTTGGGGTTGGTTTTAATTTGTTGACTTAAATAAGTAGGGAACGAGAAATGGTTATATACAGTGACAACTGGCAAGTGGACAAAACGATGACGTTTTGAATGGCGCAAATCTATTTGTTAAAAACTCTGCGCTGGCACTCGCCTTCTGGCGCGGCACATTTTCATTCCTCCAGCGCATGTTATTTTCATAATTTTTTATTTTTATTTTTATTTTTGGTTTTTATTGTCTGTGGTGCGCCGCAGGCTCTTCGTATATCCCCCATGTAGGAGCGTCCCATAAGTATAAACCATCAAGATAAAAAAAAAAAATGTAATTAAATCAATTTTAATGGGGATTTTTTTATACTGCTACGTTTTTTCTCAAAATTTATAATAATTGAAAAACTATCTTTTGTGAATATAAATTAGATTTTAGTTTAATTTCGGGATAAAAATGTGACAAAAATTTTCAAGTTTCTCGTCCATTCCGTCATTAATAAGATAAATTTAAAATTTAAATAAATAAATTAAATATAAGTTTAAGAAACTTTTTTAAAACTTGAGAGGGCATCGATGTTACCTTATCCCTTTATCTCACTCCTATGTATAAAATTAATTTAATTTAATTTTTATTTTTTTATTTTTGATACATTAATAATAATAAATGAATATTTGTAATAAAATAAGTTATAAAAATTTATAATATTTTAACTATTCACAAAATATATTTTTAAAGGAATTTTAAAATATTTAAAAAAAAATCTTCCAAAAAGATTGAAACGGGGTGGGGGTTGGGAGGGGCAACCTATTCCGAAACCATAATTACATCATATTCAAATTGTTTTTTGAAAAAAAATATTTTAATATAAAATTTAAAATCAACCCTTTTATATATATATATATATATTGATGTTAAGAGTATGGTTGAAGGGAAGAGGTAGTGGGGGTCGTTTTCTAATCCAAGTATAAAATGTATAGGGGTTGAAGCCATTAAAGCCATTAAACATGGGTGACACGTTGAAATGGTCCAATTACAGCCAATGCCCATGCCCACTCCCATTAGTCACCCTAGGAATGAATATGAGCACCCGCAATTCACAAATCTCTATGAGTGGATATGATTACATTTATTTTCTCAAGAACACGTGGAATCTTACCAATACCTCTTTATCATTTCATTTCATTTCATTTTGTAGTTATGATATGCTTTTGTTTTTATACATTTCATAAGGGACGGAAATGACAATGATGGGGTTGCCCCCATCCCAACCGCAGGTAGTTGAAAAAGCCTGCGCCTAAAAGGAGATGAAATAATAATGACAAATATTTTTAATTTTATAATCTATCGTAAGCAACATAATTTTATATTACTCCCAAATCCCAGTAAGTATTCTTTTTCACACTCCTTGGCTCAGAGGAAAGGAAAATTACATATGAACCCCAAAAATTTCATTTCCGCTTCAATATCTGGCTTCCGATTACTCTCTACAAAAACACGCGTGGCGAATCGGAGTCCATTTCATTTCAACGTTTCAGCAACCTGGTGATCTCCGTCGGCGGGAAAATGAGGAAGGAAGACACTGTGAAGCTGATCAGCGCAGAGGGCTTCGAATTCGTGATCGACAAGAGGGCTGCCATGGTTTCTCAGACCATCCGGAACATGCTCACTTCTCCCGGTATATTTCCGTTTTTATTTTCTCGAGACGATTAGGCTACTAGAAAACGTAGGAAAAAGGAAAGAAATTAAATTCTTGAATCGGAGGTTTATTTTATTTATTTTTGCCGTAATCGGGAAAGCAAAAACATCTCTCATTAACTGAACCCTAAATTCACTATTTGGATAATGGTTGAAGCTGGCGTTACATTTCTGGTGCATAAAACATGATATATGAAATTTTGGTTTATTTGTCTTAATTTCCTTTGCAACCAAACGGTTGTTTGGAATTTGGGAGTGAGTTCTGACTAGGTTTTTTGGTCGGCTTCAGGGAGCTTTGCGGAAAGGGAACATGGAGAAGTCACTTTCCCGGAGATAAGCACCACCATTCTTGAGAAGATCTGCCAGTATTTCTACTGGTCTCTTCAATTTGCGAGGTTCTGATTTTTCCAATGCAAAAATGTTACTTAGGAAAATCGGTTTTGTGTTGGTTTTAGTAATTTGCATGAAGACAATTCGCATTTTTTTTTGGTGGGATTCTTTCTCTTATTGTGCATTGCCCAGTAATTATGTTAGGGTAGGCATAAGCTTTGTTTGATCAATCATGCTATTTCTTGATATCAACTGTTGCATTAGGTATAGTTTTTGTGTAGAAGAAAGCAGCAGTCGTGTGGAAAATTTTCTTCTGGAAAATGCTTATTTTTATTTTTATTTTTGCATTGGTCTTTCCTGATCATATAATTTCTTACTCCAGAATTGATTTTGTAAACTCAGTAGTATTGCATTTCTACACTTGAGCACATTTACTTCAAAAATTATTGAATTAGATTGCTTAAGTTGAAAGTGTGTACAAGGCCATGGTTATGGGGACGAATATGAGATGGTTTTTTTATTGTTGGAATCAGCTTTAGATTATGTTTGGTTTGTATGGATGGAGTATGAAGGGAAAGGATTTCGGGAGAGTGATTATTTTTTTTTGCCTAATTTTAGTTGCAAAGAGAAAGGTGAGAGAGAAAATTAACGTTTGAAGGGTTCCTTATAAAGTCGATTTATTTTCCAGGGAGACAACTTGAGAGGAAGTGAGCTAATAACACAAGATTGGACTCATGTTAATTGGTGGATTGTGGAAAAATCCATTTGGAAAAGTCCATAGTTTGTGATCTTTATTCTTTTCCTTATATAGGGTTTCATGGTGCTTTCCTGTCTTATGAAGGAGATGCTGCTTTGTTGGTACAGAATGTGGGCAAGAGTCATGCTCAGGTGTGAAAGTTAACTCCTATATGATTGTTTAGGTGGATTTTGGAAGAAAAGCAATCATGGGAGCTATTGAGAGTTTGGAATGTATGGATTTGTTCGTGAAAGATATATTTTATTAAATCCCTTTTGGATTGATACAGGATTCAACAAGGGGTTGGGCTGGTGTAGTAGCTATTTTTTTATTTTCATTTTTGTTGTTTTGCCTTTTAGTTTTCTTTGTGTGCTTGGGTTGGCTTTCCTTTTTTCTATTACATGCACACATACATGTGTGTGTGTGTGTAAGAGAGAGAGTGTCCACACACATGCATGTATGTGCAATCTTGCCTTTGATGCCCTTGTATACAACTTGTGTATGTTGGTGCACTTTATTTGATAGGTGCTATTAATTTATTTATTTTGTTTACATATATATATATATATATAAAAATTGTGCATATGCATGCGTGTGTGTGCGTGAGAGAGAGAGTTATTGGGCTTCCACGCTCTTCCTTTGAGTGTTATGATAATATTTCTTTCTTTAGATTTCATTTACGAATTGAATAGGGTTTAGGTTGGTGTAGTAGCTATTTTTTTTTTGTTGTTTTGCCTTTTAGTTTGCTTTGTGTGCTTGGGTGGCTTCCCTTTTTGCTTTGTGTACACACACACATATGTATGTGTATATGCTATATGCATGTGTGTGAGAGAGAGAGAGTTATTGGGCTTCCACCCTCTTCCTTTGAGTGTTGATAATATTTCTTTCTTTAGATTTCATTTATGAATTGAATAGGGTTTAGGCTGGTGTAGTAGCTATTTTTTTTGTTGTTGTTTTGCATTTTAGTTTGCTTTGCATGCTTGGGTGGCTTCCCTTTTTGCTAAGTGCGTGGACACATATGTATGTGTGTATACTACATGCATGTGTGTGTGTGTGTGAGAGAGAGAGTGTGTGTGTGTGGTATTGGGCTTCCCCCCCTCTTCCTTTGAGTGTCATGATAATATTTCTTTTTTAGATTTCATTTACAAATTGAACGAGGGTTAGGCTGGTATAGTAGCTATCTTTTTTTTTGCTTGTTGTTTTGCCTTTTAGTTTGCTTTGTGGGCTTGTGTTGGCTCCCTTTTTTGCTAAACACACTTACAAATACACATGTATGTGTATATTCATGTGTCTGTGAGAGAGAGAGAGAGTCCACATACATACATGTATGTGCATATATGTGTGTATGCATGTGTGTGAGAGAGAGTGAGTTATCGGGCTTCCCCCCTCTTCCTTTGAGTGTCATGCAAATTTTTGTTTTCTGCTACAATCTAGTGCTAATGGTGGATCTCTCTCATAGTGCTAACTCATGAGTCAACTCAAGTATTTTTCCTTTCTTTCTTTTCTTTATCATCTTCTTCGGCCTTCCAGAAAAGGAAAGGAATCTGCTTTGCTTTTGTAGATGTTTAAAAGTTCCAGCTGCACTACCTTTTCATATTCTTTTAATGGAAAATGTCCCTACATGTTTCATTTTCATATTCTTTTATTTTTCTTTCATGTTAGAAGATTGCTTGTTTGTAAATGTTGAGTGGTCAAGTTGAGATCAACATGGATAAGTAATTGGCAATTGAGAATTCCTTGTGACTCTAGGGCTTGAGATCCACATCATGTAACTTGGAAATCTAGAAACAAAACTGGCTCGAATAGTAGCTCATGACAATGTAAATATCAGTGATGTACTTCAGATAAGAACTGCTATGTTACATTAGTATTGTATACAAAAAGGTCGGATAATCTACTGATGCCAATTCTATGTGGTGCCTTGACTTTCTATATGCAGTCTTACCTTTTGAGCAAGTTAGGCATAACAAGGCCCGTAATGCAGATATGACATGATTGCATCTTTTGCAGTTTGTCTTCATTGGTTTTAATTTCTCCCAGGCAATTTATTAAAGAAAAATCATCATCCTTACTTCTATTGTTTAATAAGATCTTTAGAGATAACCATGGTTCTCATTTTCGGCTTCATTCCATACTTTCAAAGGAGTTTTGTTGTCTCTTATTATCAAAATTTGGAAGAGAAGGTAGTGTTCAATTTTTAATTTCTCAGCATAATCATCATATTCAAACTCTTATCATAGGTTTATATATTAACATTTTGCAAATCCTAGGTGATATTTCTCTTTGGTGATATGAAGCAATTTATGTGATGAAGTGATTCTGTAACAAGTAAAGTATAGCCTACATTTTATGTCAAGTTTAATGGGCACATTTTGGATGTTGAGTGAAAGTTACCATGCAGACTTATATAATAATGTCTTGATCATTACTTTCTAACCTTGAAATCTGACACCTGAAATAGCCTGCTAAAAATTACCTTAGCCATTGAAAGTTATTCTTCATTGGAGATGTTTCCAAACACACCCTTAACATTTCTGCTCCTTGCCATATTCAACATTTCAACATTTGAGTCCTCTGAAATAGATCGCCAGAGAAATCGTGTTGCAAAGATCCTGGGCACTTACTTAAAATATGGGGTGGGGTTTCTGTAATGAGACAGAGATTGGTGCATTTTCTTTTTAGTAATTGGGTTTTGCCACCTGAATCTGGGTTTGCCATTCAGCTCCATTTAGTTCTGTACTTCTGTTAAATCATATGCAAGCATGCATTCACTGTTTGTAATTTTTTTTTTTAAACTTAAATGGAAATGTTGCCCCATTGCCAGTGGGAAGGATACTGAGTTTCCGATTGAACCTGAGCTTACTCTGGAGCTGATGATGGCTGCTAACTATCTTCATACTTGAGGGGATCACTGTTTTTGCTTCTGGGGCCACAAGTCCCTTTGAATGTTGGTAAGCCTTCTAACTATATACAGTTTCCTAAAACACAATAATATTTTGCTTTTCATTTCTTTGGTTGGGTGTAAATTGATAGGATTGTGCATGGGATATGACACCACCTATTCTGCTGTGACTTTAATCTAATGCCAGAAATAGCATTACAAAGCCTGACCGTTTTGTTTTTCTTTTTTCTTTTTCTGCAGGGGTCTTTACTGACTAACTGTTCATTGGAGATACAATAGGACAGCTGTGTTGCCTCAGAAAGCTTTAATATCTGAAGAATAATCAGTTTCTTTTAAGTTGTAATTGTTGCATTAGAACAATGTTAAGCAAGGGATTGATGTAGCCAAAGTGAAGGCAGTTGCAGGAGTATGGCATTGCAATCGTGACTGACTAACTGATGATCAATTCCTAAAAGAAGAAAGTTGCAACATAATGGTTTCTGTCCAAGTTATATTTGATTGATTGAAGTTATATTTGATTAATTGATCTACTTTAATCCAATCTAAGCAAATAATCAATCTGATTTTTTTTTTTCATGCCCTTCGCTTGATAAGGAAATGAGTTATATAATATAGGTTTAAAGCTATGGGAGTTCTTATTCTAGCTGTTAAAGATACTTATCAGAAAATTAGAAAGGTTGGTTTCAAGCATTCTTCATGGTCCAGAACCCTGATATGGCTGCCAGAATATTTTGGAAAGGTTGTGAATTGGATTTTCAAAATGCTTATTGTATGCCTTTATTGTGCATGATCACATGATTTATTAGAGTGGCTCTATGCTCTTCTATGTCATCATTTCCCAGAGATGCAGGCAATGCTCTGCAACATAAGTATGAGTTGATGACATTTATGATAGACCATATTTCTTAGTTCCCAGCAAATAAAGCATGGTTATGGAGCTCCAAGTTGCTTGGATTCTGTTTTAGTAATATCAATTTGATAGTCATCTGCTATTTCATAATGCTGAGGTGGAAGCCATCTAACTTGGGTGGTTTTTTTGCCTGTCGGTGCTTATCTGTCTAGATGCTGGATTGCTGATGCCGATTGCCAAATACTTAGAATGACCTTAAAACAGCAATGGAATATTCTTCATAATATAGTGATCATGGAGATTATTTTTGTTCTTCCATTCATTTGTAGATTTACTTTGTGTGTACTGAGAATTATTCACATTCTGGTTTCTTTGCACCATCCCTCTGTAGTAGCAATTGAAGCATATTTTAACAAGTTTTGGGCAAGTTGTCGTCTGCCTATATTTCCTACCTTTTATTATTTTCTCTGTCTATAACATAATAGAAAAGGGGACTATCTTAATTCTCAAGGTTGGTAGACTGCAGAGAAGGTGGCACTAGGTTATGATTTCAAATCTTCACTTCCATCTTTCATCACTTCGACAACTCTACAGGGCATTGATTTTATGGTGCTACCTTGTGATATACCCCATTGTACAGTTTTGCTTCAAAAGCCCTGTTCTGTACAGGGTCTTAAATGGCTTTGCAGCAAACCTTATCAAGAACAAGATGCAAATGGCACCTGGTGCAGAAATGTTGACTTCATATTTTTACTTAATGGATGAAGTTGGAATTGTTTTGACTTGGTATTTTCAGGTATGGATTCACATGTCTTCCTTATACACAAGATCATGGGACTTCATTTGGTAAGAATCTGACAGCTTTTGTGATGCAGGGTTGATCCACCTCCAGGCAACTGGAGAAGATTTTTTGAGATGGACGTAGCTTATTTGCAGTAAGTAAACACCTTTCCTCTCATTGTAAATGATACACTTGTCTGTCCTTATTTTTGGTTAAATTTTGTAGCTTATAAGTTATGTTCAAGAAAGAAATGTACAACTTAGGAGTATGAAATCGACTTTGTTGGTTGGACACATTGATAAGATGCAGTACTGGTAAACAATGTTTCCTTTCAGCATTCTGCCAAGGAGACAATTCCTACCAGCCAGAACATAGAATATTTTTTATAACTTGAAGCTAAACCTACATGAACAAAGAAAATATTATATTTTGCTAATTGCTTCACCAGGTATGCCTTTATATATATACATTTTTTATAAAGTCATCGGTAAATATGCATTACTTGTTATTTAAAAAGCAAAGCAAATATGACATCATTCTTTGGTGAAACAGAGGGGTCTCTTTAATCATAAGCTGCAAGAGACACCTGTTGGGGTAACTTAGGGTCTGACTAAGTGGGTCAATTTGCCAATAGTTGTCTTCCATATCAATGATGGGATTGCATCCCAACTAAACATCTTTCTGCAAACCCCTGTTTTTTTTTGTTTTTGCTTTTTAGGTATTAGTAAATAATGACAGATAACAGGAAATCTATTTTTATTATTATAAAATGGGAGGTTCTTTTAGTCCATTCTTGGTTTTCTTCTCATGAGATTTTAGAAGAGACTCATGCTAACCGAGTTTCTTGTAATTCACAAATTCATTACTGGTTACCACTGGTTGAAGCGTCCTTCTTCACCTGTGTGCTTTCAGGAGAGGACTGAAAAAGGACCTAAAGGATCTGGATCAATAGAAACATGAGCTCGAGTGAATTATAAATGAACACAAAGCAAGCTTATGCTTATTTAGAGTTATAAATGAGGACTTTTTATAACTCAAAGCAAACTTAAGCTTATTCTTGCTTCTACATTTTTTTTAAAATTTTTAATTTTTATAAATAGAATGCAAAAAATTATCGGTACTCTGAATAAAATGCAAGAAAGGAAGTGTGGGAACAAATCCACTTTGCATTGGGCTAACTTTTCACTATAATTCACCTTTTATCAATTAGGGCACTTTAGGTCTTTAGCATGGCTGGAGTTTAGTAACTGTTTTCCAAAAGTAGTTTCCAAATCAGCATGTTAAAGTGAAGAATAGTGCAATATAAATTGTTAATGAGATTTGTTCTTTGCTTAAATTAGTGATTATTACAAGCTCTAGTTGGATCTCAAATATTTTGAAAGAAAAGATGAATGGAAAAAAAGGAAAAGGAAAGAAAAGTGGAAAGAAATAAAAAGTAAGTTCTTGCATACACTTTTTCCAACTTTCTTGACCTTTTTAAACTGAGAATGCGAGTATCAAACAGTCTATAATTTCTACCTTATTTTCTATTTCACCAAATAAGTGGTTCTGATATGCCTTCTCCTTCATCTTTTAGTATCCATCTATTAGTTTCTTCTTCTTGTTCATCAGCTACTTGAGGTTTTTAATTTTCCAAATCTGTTCGGTCTCATAGGATTTGGATTCAATAAATAGCTTTAGGCCTTGTTTGGCCATGATTTTAAAGGACAATGTTGGTATCATGGAAGTTTCAGCATAAGCTAAAAAATAGCCTCCATGAGAAGCAATCTTGCCCTTCTTTCCCTGCTAAGCTCTTTTTAAGCCATGAACTCTTTCTATAAAATAACCCAAAGACATGGAAAAGCTGTAATTGGCTCATAAAGGAGCTTTTAGCTTCTAGAAAGCCAATTCAAACAAGACCTTAGTAATGGTTGAAAAATGAAATCACATGGTGGGTTCCATGATCTTTGCATCCTAGCTTGATTATTTCAACCTTGACATACAACCAAGTAAGGATTCACATTCTCATAAAATGACGTTGAGATCATCTTGTCTGTATTGATCTATTGCATGCAAAGACACCTCCAAAGCTCAAGTTCATTAATGCTGTACAGTGCCACATATCATCCACATGTTATTGATTCACATATAATATATGTTGTCCATTGAACATGTAATCCAATTATAGATGTGAGACTATGTCCCGCATTTTGATCTTGATGCAGGTTTGTATTGTGCGCATGAGGACACTTCCTGAGGGGGATATAACGTTCATCTGATCATCTCCGTAGTATGCCAGAAGCAATTCTATGCAGATACTTCACTTTCATTGCTGGTTTTATTACTATGAAGCTTTCTTTCTTTTTAAACAGTTTCCATAAAGTTTCTCTGTGTGCGTGCAAGTTCTGAAGTGATATTGTGGTTAGAGGCTGCAAAAAAGAGCATCAATGGATTTGTGGCAAAGATCATTGATCAAAAGCAAAAGACGATTGCCAGTGACTGTTGGAGGATCCTTTTCTATGCATATTAAAAACAAATTGCTGTATTTTAATTAGTTATGTAATGGTGGTATGCTTGGCATCATTTGCAGGCATGGAGGGAGTAGCGTCATATTTCCAATTAAAATGCCTGATTTCAAACAATAGATCATGGGATTTCATGGATTTCTGCATGATTATTGTATGGAGTGCTATGGTCGAAGTTAATGGTGGTGCTAGTGATGAAGATAGAAAGGCAAGTTATTATTATTATTTTTTTGTATTATAACAATTGTATCTATTTATCTTACTATGGGTATGGAGGGTACAAAACAGATCCACGATATAGACCTTGTAATTGACAAGGTTACAAAGAAGGCTGATCTTTACTAACATCTTAGCATGTACATGGATTTAATATGTATGTGTTGCCTAACTTGTAGTGGTTGCTAATAAGGTGGTTGATATTGTAGGTTTACATGAATATCTAGGATCTCCTCCTGAAGGGGAATTTTCAATGCATTTGCAGTCCAATTCACTGATAAAGAACTAGAAAAACTGGCTAATGTATATTGGAACATCCTCTTGTAATTTTGAAATAAATTTGTTTCTTTGATGTCTCATAAGGTTGTAGTGTCATTTAAACTTGATATGCAGGCATGGAGGGAGTGGCGTCCATTAAACCCTCCAACTTCACACAATGAGATCTCGACTTCATAGGTTTCACTGAAACCATTAATTGAAATCTCGTTGTTGAGAGTGATGTCATTATCGGTGTTATTGATGCTGGAATTTGGCTTGATTCACCAAGTTTCGGTGATGGAGGTTTTGGTCCTCCTAAGAAAATAGAGAGGTGCTTGTAAGGGTGGCTTAAATTTTTGTTGCAACAAGAACATATAATATTTTTGAATATATATTTCTACTTGCACATGCCAGCATGCAGACATGCTACTAGTTATGTTAACACAGTTTTCTCTATTTGGTGCACTTGTTGGTATTTTTTTGGTGTCCCTGCTCATCCTCCTTTTATATAACCTGATGGATGAGATACTTGTTAGAGAAAAAGGTGAAAATAATTGAGAAAGTGAACAGAAAAGCAAGAAAAAAGAAGTATTTGGTTATCTTGGTCAGTAATATTAATTTTGTTTATCTTGTTCTTAATAGATCTAACCACCACCTAATAATAGGAGCAAGTAAGGTTAATCATTTTCCTTTTTTTTGAACTAACGTTGTTTTGTATATTGTTATGTGTTTCATGTCAACAACTGAAGATTCTCTTAGCAATCTGGGGTGTAAATTCTACAGGAAGTTGATTGGAGCTTGGAGTTAACAGCTTCTACGAGGGACATGAGTGGTCACGAAACCCACAGGGCTTCCATGGCAACTGGCAATAAGGTAGTGGATGCTAGGTTTTTTGGTCTGGAACAAGGAATTGCAAGAGGAGTTTCCTCAGCCAAGACTATCATACAAAGTTTGTGATGATCCAATAGGGTGCAGAAATCAAGATATATTGACTGCCTTTAATGATGCTATTTCAAATGGGGTTGACTCAATACAATTTCGTTAGGATTACAGGATCTGAACAAATTGTTCCAGAGCTCCAAAGCAATCGGTGCTTGTCATGCTATGGAGAGGGGTATTTTAGCCTATAACACTGCAGGAATTGAAGGTCCTTGGCAAGGTGGTATAGTGAATATTGCACCCTGGATGCTCAGTATAGTGGCAAGCAGCACTGATTGCAGAATCGTTGACAAGGTTGTTCTTGGAAATGGAACAACATTAAAGGTATGTGTTATTAATTCCCCTTCTTTTGAGTACTTAGTTTAACAAGAACGTGCTTTCATAGGTAATATGTAGTGCATATTAATAGATGGGTCTGGCCCCTTGTTTAAATGGTGTACGAAAAATTTCAGTTTTCCATTGTGTGAAATTAAGAAACCAGCAACATTTTTGATATGTATTGCACTACTTGAAACGATTTATTATACACCATTGTATATGAACAGGGTGATGCTGTTGATTAATTCTTTTGCATTGAATGGAACAAAGTTTCCTCTTATATATGGAAAAACTGTCGAAGTCAATGTGATGAATCAGGTGCCGTGTAAGTTCTGCTCTCGAGTAAATATTGACCCCAAATTTCATCAGAGAGAGGGAATGCAAGAATAAATGGAATTGTATTTCATTTCCAGGACTGTGAAGGACTGTTTAGACAGTAGTTTGGTGAACTGAAAGATTCTACCATGTGAATGTTTCTGAGGATTCGAAGAAGCACTTAGGGCTGGTGCCCTTGGGTTGAGCACATTGAACAATTTGCAAGAAAATGTTTATCTTGTCTCTCCTGTCATTCCCTTGCATCAGTTATAACTGGACAAGGATTTTTAGGTAGGGTTTAGTTTTATGTCGAGTCCAAGTGAGAATTCTAATAAAAAACCCAATTCTTGGTTCATTGTTACTATGCTTCATTACAAACTAAGGATTCTGATGAACCACCCATCTATTCAGTAATTGTTAGTTTTTCTTTGACTGGCACAATATATCAAATTCTTGGGTTCTTATTGTCTGGAAATCCTGAAGCATTTATTTTTGCTCCTTTAGTTGCAGAATTTTCATTATGAGGGCCGAACCATCATATACTGAAAAATTTGAAGGTACATCTAGTCCATGATTGATACTTCTCTCTCATAGGTTTTGTTAGATATAATTTATCTACTTCTTGGGTTCATCAATATGTTGCAGCCAGATGTAAGTGGCCCAGGACTAGATATCTCAGCAGCATTTTTCACCATTTGCTTCACATTCAGGTACACCACAGGAGATAACAGAATTCAACTTGTTTGATTTTATTTCATAAGAATCTATATTCTGAGTTTCTGAATTCTTGTGTTTTATAGCCTGGCTCATGAATGCTACCAAAAATTGACATGGCAACCTTATGGATCAGGTCATGTTGATGGAACCAATAAAAGCTATAAATCCTGGTTTAGTGTATGTTGCCTTAAGGCTGACTTCATCCGAAGGATGTGCAGCATGGGCTACAATACAACATGGTAAAAACTCATTTCAAGAGACAACAGCAGCTGTCCTACTGACAGTAGAGGCTCCCCTAAGGACCTCAATCATCCTTCAATGGTCTTAATTTTGCAGAAAAAAGGCCTTTTAAAGTCTGAGTTTCCAAGAACACTTACATTCGGCCCCTCAATATCCCATGTCAAAATAGGCGCAGATCCTGCCATTCTTGCATTTTTGTCCTTAAATCTTAAATGAGGAAATGTTTTATTGTGATTGTTGCCGGAGAATTGGAATCCATGGGTTTCTTTTCATGAATGCTGCATTAAATCTTTCAAGAGTACCTGTTTGTTCTTTGTTTTTGTTAGTTCATTTACAAGTGATTTTTGCTTTTTAAAAAGAACTCAAGGTTAATACTATAATTTTGTAGATGTGCTACTGCCAAATGCTTTCTCTCCCTCATAAGTCTTTATCTATTTCATATACTTCTCATCTCCCTCCTTCCCTCCCATCTCTCTCTCGTTCTCCCTCCCTCTCCCTCTCCTCCCTCTTCTACCCTACCTCTCTCTCCGCCCTTCCTACCCCGTCTCTCTTTCTCCCTCTCTTGCCCTTCCTCTCTCCATCTCTCTCTTGTCCCTCCTTCCCCCGCCTCTCTCCCTATTTTACCCTTCCACCCCTCTATCTCTGTCTGTCTGTTTGTATCCCCATCTTGGCCATCTTCCTCCCTCTCTCTGTTTCCCTTTCGCGCCTTTCCTCCTCTCCTCCCTCTCTCTATCTCCTGCCCCTCCTCCCCTTGCGTGAGCAGGCTGTTTTTGCATTATGAAAAAGGCCGCTCCTGCCCCGCCCCCCACTCTTTCCACTTTCTTATCTATTTCATCATGTTCCCATCTCTCTGTGTCTCTCTTTCTCTCTTCTAGGATGTAGGTTTAGGAGGTTTAAGAAGTCTTACGGTGGTTCCTATCACAGTAAGTTTTGTTGAGAGCAGCAGACAGTCTTATGAAGACATTTCTTTTTCCGACAGTCTGAACATTGTCCGCTGTTATCTAACATTGTCTTTGTCCCTCTCCTGCCTCCTTTGTCTCTGTCTCTCTCCCTCTCCTTTCCCTCTTTCTCAGTCTCTCTTCTATTTCATCTTCTTCCTTTTAGGAACTCTGTAACAAAATTAAAAACAGTAAAAAAAAAAGTAAATTAACTTTACATATTACTTCAAACTTATTTTACTTCTTTTAAATCTTCTTTATAAAGGTTAAATAATTAAAAACTTTTAAGTTTCTAATCAACTTAATTACATTTGATTTTTTTGATATTTTTTATTGGTGTAATTAAAGATGAGAAAATCATTTTCTTCTAACTTTTTTTTTTCTTTCATTTATACTTTTTAAGAACCAAATATAACCTTAATGCATAGTGATAATTTTGGTGTGAATTCCAAAAAGAAGTATATTAAAACCATGTGTTTTCTTTCATTGTGAAGTGGCAAACTTTCTAGTTGGCTTATGGTAAATTCTTGGAAATATAAACCCAATTGGAAATGTGAAAATTAAACTATGGTTCGAGAGAAAGTAATAGTATCTACTCGGACATTGCAATGGAAGTGTGTTGAATCAAGAGTAAACAATAAGCGTCTTTGTTATGGACGCTTTATTCTGTCTCCATTTATTATAGGTCAAGCCGATACAATAGGCATTGTGATGCGAAGAACTTTGTTTGGGGAAATAGAAGGAACATGTATCACACGTGAAGCAAGATCAACGATCAATCTAGCATATGCTTTTATTTATTATTTATTTATTTTTTTCAAACGAGAGTTACGAGCAAATAGAACACCTTTCAGGAATATCAATACCGTCACATGAATTGTAAATGCATGAACATGATGTACCAAAAAATCTGCGGTTCCTAATGGAATAGGCAACAAAGCTACTTTGCCACCCACTGCTACTAAATCACCACCCCCCAAGTGAAACTTGTGCTTGTTGTTGCACTAGGTGCTAGGGCATGGGTGTTTTGTATCCATTGAGCAAAGACGGGTTGTAATTGTATAATAATATCTAAAAACATATCTTGGGGATGCCCTAAAGTGCTCATGGTATCATTATGAATATACAAACCAAAACCGAAAGCCTAGAAATATACATGCCTAGTTGAGATGTGGTATGATTGCATCAAGATGCTAAGGACATGATCTAATAGATCGTTGTATCGAGTAGTTGGATCATAGTCTCTTACCATAAAAATGGCTGCATGCACAGGAGCACCAACGATAAGAAATCCACCAATTCACATGTGATGTGTGAACAATGACAGTTCTGTACCATAGTTAGTAGCTAAAGATTACAAATTGACTTACTAATTTAGTCACGTATTCATGTTCCAATTAAACACTTTTCATTTTTGATTATTCTCAATAAAATTATATATTTCTCATACCTTCCTAAAAATTCAAATTAAATTATATCATGCTCTCTAACAATATATGACATGAAAGATTATCAATTATGGGGTCATATATCACCAGAAAGCAGAAATAACTTTTTAACCATAATTTTATGTTAATGATTATAATATTTAATACATAATAAATATTAGTATCCCATAATTAATTAATGAGAATTAGTATTTGTTACATATATAGCATTTTAATCACAATAAATTATATTAATTTTATAAATTTTTCTATGGATCTGCCTACACTAGTTGCATGTTTCCCTTTTAAGGAATTAAAGATTTGGAATATAGTTAAAAGGTATCATTAAAAGGTAATATTTGAAGATTATTTTATACTATAATTAGGTTATCATAGATTTATTGAGATGATGTTGTTAACTTATTATAAATTTATTTATCATATAAATTATACAAAATTGACTTAGTTTGATTTGTTTTTAAGACAAAAATTGTTAAAAATTTTTAAAAATAAATTTTATTTTTTCTACATAAAAAATTGGGTTTGAGTATTGTAACAAAGGTATAGGTTGAAAAGGACATGAAAAAACTATAAAAAAATTATACTATTTTCTGAAAAAATCGTCTTTACAAAAATAATAAATAATAAATAAATAAATTTAAAAATATGTTAAGTCTTAGTATACATAAGTCAAAAAAAAAATAAAATTGATGATTATTATGTTACAAATGTATTATTTCTTTATATTGATTATCATAATAATTACTACATAAATGTGTATGCACCATTTAAGGAAAAGAAATGAAATATTATTAACTACTTGTCTATCAATTATGATAGTTGACTATAACAGTTAATTCAATATAATTATATACAAAAGAGGAAAAGATTTGGGTCAGAGATAACCAAAAAGATAAAAGAAAAGAGGAGAAATTAAAATAAAAATTAGAGGGAAAAAATGTAAGATATTTTTTTCAAATAATAAAGTAAATATATTATTTTGTACTCAACATAAAGCTCTGCATATCATTATAATATTTTGTTATTAATTGTCTTGTTTCCAAAAGTGAATTCTTTGAAAAAGATAAAAGAGAAGAATATTGTATGTCAACATTGTTACATCTTTGAGAATTCAACAATGACTAAAGTCAATTTTCTTGATCATCACTTTGCTTGTCTAATTGCCACCATTCTCGTACTGACGATGGGGGCTAATGCTACTGATGATGGTAGAAAGGCAAGTGCATTTTACCATATAATATATGGTTTTTATTTTTATTTTCTATTTTATGGTTGGTTGTGTCTTAATTTAATGATGGTTCATGACCATTGTTAATGATGATGCAGGTCTATATAGTCTATCTGGGATCCCTTCCACAAGGGGAATTCTCACCTTTGTCTCAACACCTTAATATTCTTGAAGATGTTCTTGAGGGCAGGTAACATATGAAGCTTTGAAGTTTTATAAAAGAGCAATTATCTAAAACTACTGTTTAAGTTGAGGTTGTGTTTTCTCTCTTTAGTTCTTCAAGAGACTCCTTGGTCAGAAGTTATAAGAGAAGTTTCAATGGATTTGCAGCCAAGCTCACTGAAAAAGAACGAGAAAAATTGTGTAGTATGTGCCAACAGATCCCATTTTCAATGTCCTGAAACAAATTATTGGTTTGAAAATTATAAGATTGAAGCATGTAAATGTTTGCAGATAAGGATGGTGTGGTGTCCATTTTTCCTAGTAATCTTCTTCAACTTCAAACAACAAGATCCTGGGACTTCATGGGACTCTCTGAAACCATTGAGCGAAAGCCTGCTGTTGAGAGTGATGTTATAGTTGGAGTCATTGACACTGGAATTTGGCCTGAATCACCAAGCTTCAGTGATGAAGGTTTTGGTCCACCTCCAAAAAAATGGAAAGGTGTTTGTTCGGGTGGAAAAAATTTTACTTGCAACAAGTAAGCATAAATTTCTGATATGATTATTTTGGTTCTAAAGATGCCTCTCTTTTACCCAAATGCATATAGTGTATAAGGGGATTATTTGTGCTTACATTTGATGCTATTGTTCGATGTCCCCACACACATCTATACAAGTCAATGAATATTTTTCTTATTTCGTTGTCCTGTAGTTTTAACTCAAATTAATATTTTTATTTTTGGAGAAGTAAAAACTTGTAGGGTTTAGGTTTGGATGAATTATTGTTGAAGTTTTGACTAGGATTTGTGAAATTTAGATTATGTAACTCTAAATTTCATTCCATTGACTTAAGATAATTATGGTTAATTACGACTAACCATGTAAATATTTTGTCTTCTCTATTTTGCTTCAATTTTTTTTTGCTTTGGGTGTTGTGATTTTGCATGCAAATATTTTGTATTTTTCGATTGAACTTTATTTTCCTGCTTTTGGGTATTGCAATTTTCCAACCCTCGACATTTGTCTTCATTTTAGATGAAATATGTTGGAAACGTGCCTTAGGTTGTTACAGTTTTGGGCAAACAAAAAATTGCTGAATAATTGGTCAATAGACCAAGTCTTTAGGAAATATTTTTTGCATATATATATATATATATATTTGACTTGATATTAGGAATTGGTTAGACATGGCTTGAAATTAGCAAATTCTCTTGACTTTCTGTTATGTTTCAGCTCTATATAAAGAGCAATGTAATGAATAAAAATATACTTTTAGATACCAAGTTTTTTTCTTTACTGAAAAAGTTTTGTTTTTCCTTTGCTGTCATAAAATTTCTACCCTGTTCTTGTGTCATATATCAACAATTTGGTATCTTAACAATTCTTCTTAAGGGATATGTGAGTTGAGTGAATCTAGAAATGGAAACTGAAACAACTTTCTCCCATGTTGCACCACCGATTTTTGATAGTGATAACTATTAAGCTTGAGCTGTTAGAATGACAGTCCATCTTGAAGCATTAGATCTTTGGGAAGCTATAGAGGAAGACTATGATGTTCCCACATTGCTGGCGAACCCTACGATGACTCAACTTAAGACCCACAAAGAGAGGAAGACTAGGAAGTCCAAAGCTAAAGCCTACTTATTCTCTGCTGTTTCAAGCACTATATTTACAAGAATCATGAACCTGGAGTCAACAAAAGATATTTGGGACTACCTCAAAAAGGAATACCAAGGCAATGAAAGAACCAAGAATATGCAAGTACTCAACTTGATAAGGGAGTTTGAAATGCTGAAAATGAAAGAGACAGAAACCATCAAAGACTACTCTGACAAGTTGCTGGGCATAGTAACAAGGTGAGGTTGCTTGGTAAGGACTTCTCTGATGAACGAATTGTGCAAAAAATTCTTGTAACTTTGCCTGAAAAGTATGAGTCTAAAATTTCTTCATTAGAAGAATCTAAGGATTTGTCAAGCATATCCTTGGCAGAATTGATGAATGCATTGCAGGCACAAGAGCAAAGGAGAATGATAAGAAAAGAAGAATCGATGGAGGGTGCTCTTCAAGCAAAGGCAGAAAATTCAAGAGGAGGCAAAGACAAGAAAAACAATAATAAGAAGAAGAACAACAAGATTGACAACAACAACAAAAACAAGGATGAAACCTATCCACCTTGCTCACACTGCAAAAAGACAAATCACCCACAAAGGAAGTGTTGCTGGAGGCCTGATGTCAAGTGCAGGAAATGTGGTCAGATTTGACACATGGAGCGGATTTGCAAGTCACAACAACATGAAGAGACAAAAACTTCTACTGAGCAACATCAAGAAGAACAACTTTTTGTTGCAACATGCTTCACAACAAGTAACAGCTCTAGCGATTCCTGGTTGATTGATAGTGGCTGCACAAACCACATGACCAATGACCAAGAGCTCTTTAAGGAGCTTGATAAAACTATCATCTCCAAAGTAAAAATTGGAAATGGTGAATTTATTTCAGTTAAGGGTAAATGAAATGTGGCTGTAGAAAGCTTAACAGGTTTGAAGTATATTACTGATGTTTTATATGTGCCTGACATTGATCAAAACCTGCTTAGTGTTGGACAACTGATTGAAAAAGGTTTCAAAGTCATATTTGAAGACAAATGGTGCATGATCAAAGATGAGAATGGTAGAGATGTATTCAAAGTGAAAATGAGAGCAAAAAGCTTTGCTCTAAATCTAATGGAGGATGAGCAAATAGCATTTTCAAGCACTGTAAGCAATGCAAAATTATGGCACAGAAAGCTTGGGAATTTCCACCATGTTGGACTTCTATATATGTAGAAACATAATTTGGTGAAAGGTGTGCCATTGCTAGAAGACAAGCTAGCTAATTGTGTGGCTTGTCAATATGGCAAGCAAACTAGAAGACCCTTCCCTCAAACAGCATGGAGAGCAATGCACAAGCTGCAACTGGTACACACAGATGTTGGAGGACCTCAGAAAACACCATCTTTAAATGGTAGTAAGTACTACATTGCATTTATTGATGATTATACAAGATTTTGTTGGATTTATTTCCTCAAATCCAAATTTGGGATTGCTAATGTATTTTGGAAATATAAAGCATGGGTGGAGGATCAAAACAGTTGCAGGATGCAGGAGATAAGGTCAGATAATGGGAAAGAATACACAAATGAAATTTTTGATAAGTTCTGTGAAGAAGCCGGTATTGAGCACCAACTCACATCACCTTACACTCCACAACAGAATGGAGTAAGTGAGAGAAAAAAATCGAAGTATTATGGAGATGACAAGGTGTATGCTACATGAGAAGGAGTTGCCAAAGAAATTGTGGGCAGAGGCTGCAAACACTGCAATTTTTTTGCTAAATAGGCTGCCAACTAGGGTTTTGTAGAAAAAAACTCCATTTGAAGCCTGGTTTGGTTATAAACCAGATTTGCAGAATCTAAGAACTTTTGGTTGTCTCTG
Source organism: Vitis vinifera (assembly GCF_030704535.1). Classification (NCBI taxonomy): domain Eukaryota; kingdom Viridiplantae; phylum Streptophyta; class Magnoliopsida; order Vitales; family Vitaceae; genus Vitis; species Vitis vinifera. Next base: position 6,426,237 of record NC_081810.1, read on the forward strand.
TTTTTCTTATGTGCCACAGGTGAAAAGAGACAAACTTGATAAGAAGGCAGAACCAGGAGTTTTCATTGGATATAGCAACTCTTCCAAGGCTTACAAAATTTTCCAACCACAAAATGGAAAAATTCTTGTAAGTAAAGATGTCAAGTTCATGGAGGATAGACAATGGAACTGGGAGGAGTCAATAAAGATGCAACTGCCAGAGGTTCCACAATACTTTGATGAAGACATAGATGATGTCCCAGTTAAATGTACAAGGTCCTTATCTGATGTTTATGAAAGAAGCAATGTTGCTGTTTTTAAGCTTGTCGAATTTGAAGAGGCAAAGAAGGATGACAAGTGGATTGAAGCAATGAAAGAGGAGCTTAGAATGATTGAAAAGAATGACACCTAGGAGTTGGTGGACAAACCTCAACACAGAAAGGTCATTGGAGTCAAATGGGTTTATAGAACCAAACTTAATGCAGATGGTTCTGTAAATAAATACAAAGCCAGATTAGTTGTGAAAGGGTATAGTCAAGTGTTTGGAGTGGATTTCTCAGAAATTTTTGCTCTAGTAGCACGCTTGGATACAATCAGAATGTTGCTTGCTTTGACAACACAAAAGGGATGGAAGACTTACCAGTTGGATGTAAAATCTGCTTTTTTAAATGGTTATCTTCAAGAGGAAATTTATGTAGAGCAGCCCGAGGGATTCCAAGTCAAGGGACAGGAGGAGAAGGTCTACTTGTTGAAGAAGGCCTTATATGGTCTTAAACAGGCTCCCAGGGCCTGGTACAGCAGGATTGATGAACATCTTCAAAGTCTTGGATTTGTTAAAAGTCCAAGTGAAGCTACATTATATGTAAAAGGAACAGATGCTAACTTAATTGTAGTTTCTGTTTATGTTGATGATATGCTTGTAATAGGTAGCAATGAGAAATTTGTAAAAGAGTTTAAAGCTGAAATGCTCAAAGTATTTGAGATGATAGACCTTGGCTTGATGTCCTACTTTTTGGGTATGGAGGTGAAGCAAGATCATGATGGAGTCTTCATAAGCCAAAAGAAGTATGCAAAGGAAATACTTAACAAATTTCACATGTAAGAGTGCAAAAGGACCAACACACCAATGAATCAGAAGGAGAAATTTAGCAAAGATGATGGAGCAGAAAAAGTGGATGAAAGCCAATACAGGAGCCTGATTGGTTGCTTGATGTATCTTACAGCCACTAGACTAGACATAATGTTTTCAGTAAGCTTGCTTTCAAGATTCATGCATTGTGCCTGTGAAGTGCATTTTCAAGCTGCCAAAAGGATTGTAAGATATATTAAGGGCACAACAAATTATGGCATTAAATATTCTTATTGTTAGAATTTTAAACTTCATGGTTATTCTCATAGTGATTGGGCAAGTTCTATTGATGACATGAGAAGTACAATAGGATTTTGTTTCAGCTTTGGATCCGAAATTTTTTCATGGTCCTCAAAGAAGCAAGATGTGATAGCTCAAAGTACAGCAGAGGCAGAATATGTAGCAACCAATGCTACTGTAAATCAAGCAATTTGGATTAGAAAAATACTTGCAGATCTACACATGAAGCAAAATGAGCCAACATAGATTCATGTAGATAACCAAGCTGCAATTGCAATTTCAAATGATTCTGTTTTTCATGGCAAGACTAAGCATTTCAAGATCAAGTTGTATCACTTAAGAGAAGAACAAAAGGATGGTGAAGTTAAACTACTTTATTGCAAGACTGAGGATCAAATTGCAGATGTGTTAACCAAGGCTCTACCAAAAGCTAGATTTGAAACCTTAAGAAGCAAAATAGGCCTCTGCAACTACTAAGGCAAGGAGGAGTGTTGGAAACGTGCCTTAGGTTGCTACAGTTCTGGGCAAACAAAAAATTGCTGAATAATTGGTCAATAGACCAAGTCTTTAGGAAATATTTTTTGCATATATATATTTTGGCTTGATATTAGGAATTGGTTAGACATGGCTTAAAATTAGCAAATTCTCGACTTTCTGTTATGTTTTAGCTCTATATAAAGAGCAATGCAGTGAATAAAAATATACTTCCAAATACCAAGTTTTTTTCTTTACTAAAAAAGTTTTGTTTTTCCTTTGCTGTCATAAAATTTCTGCCTTGTGTCATATATCAACAAAATACATGTGCTCTACCTATGATATTCTTATTTGAACCATACTGAATTTTCTTATCAATTGAGTGTATATATTTCACAGGAAGGTCATTGGAGCTCAACTTTACAATTCACTGAATGATCCTGATGATTCTGTGAGGGACAGAGATGGTCATGGATCTCACACTGCCTCAACAGCTGCTGGCAACAAAATAAAGGGAGCAAGCTTTTATGGGGTGGCAGAGGGATCTGCAAGAGGAGGGGTTCCCTCTGCAAGGATTGCTGTATACAAAGTTTGTTTTCAATCAGGGTGTGCAGACGCAGACATATTGGCTGCCTTCGATGATGCTATTTCCGATGGGGTTGACATCATTTCAGTTTCTCTGGGAAAACGAAGTGCTCCAAATTTGAATGAAGACTCATTGGCAATTGGCTCTTTTCATGCCATGGCCAAAGGTATTTTAACCTTGAATTCTGCAGGAAATGGCGGTCCCAATACATATTCAGTAGGAAGTGTTGCACCATGGATGGTCAGCGTAGCCGCAAGCACCACAGACCGCCAAATCATAACCAAGGTTGTTCTTGGCAATGGAACAACTTTAGCTGTATGTATTATCAAGTCCCTTCTCATCTTAACTCAGCCATTACTCTACAAGTAACTTAAAATTATTAATTCTTAGGTAATGTATGTATACATGTAATCACTATATCTTTTAACAGGGTAGTTCAATTAATACTTTTGTGTTGAATGGAACCGAGTTTCCTCTTGTGTATGGAAAAGATGCAACCCGGACATGTGATGAATATGAAGCCCAGTAAGTCTGTTGAAGGTGATACTTAGGTTGGAATTTCCTCAGAGAGAAAAATATGTGTTAATAATAGATTTATTGTTGCATATGTATCAGGCTGTGCTCTGGGGATTGTTTGGAAAGAAGTTTAGTGGAGGGAAAAATTATACTATGTAGAAGCATCACAGGAGACAGAGATGCTCATGAAGCTGGTGCAGTTGGATCAATCTCACAAGAGTTTGATGTTCCTTCAATTGTCCCTTTTCCAATATCAACATTAAATGAGGAAGAATTTAGAATGATTGAAACTTACTACATTTCCACAAAGTGAGGATTCTTGATTAGTTGTTTGAGTTGTTGTTTTACGACCTAAGGATTGTATGATGAACTGTATATATATTTGCTAATTGTTTGATCTTTTAGATGTAACCCTACAACCACTGGATTCTTCCTTACAGAAATCCTAAAGCAAACATATTAAAGAGTGAATCAACCAAAGATTCTTCTGCTCCTGTAGTGGCTTCATTTTCATCAAGAGGGCCAAATACTATCATACCTGAGATTTTGAAGGTACACCTAGCTTTGCCTCATAGCTTCTGTTTATTTCATTTTTTGATTTCTTTAATTGGTTCCCTTAAATGTTGCAGCCAGATATAACAGCCCCAGGAGTAGATATTTTGGCAGCATATTCCCCTGTTGCTCCAGTTACTGATGAAGCTGAAGATAAAAGGTCAGTCAAATACACCATATTATCAGGAACATCCATGTCTTGCCCCCATGTTGCTGGAATTGCTGCTTATATCAAAACCTTCCATCCCGACTGGTCTCCTTCAGCCATCCAATCTGCTCTTATAACTACAGGTAGTCTTCATCACTGCTTTTAACTCTTTACTACAGAATATAACTTTTTTCATTTCATAATTAATCGTTTTCTTCTGATTTTCCAAATTTCTTCTGTTCATAGCTTGGCCCATGAATGGTACCACATATGATGATGGTGAACTCGCGTTTGGATCTGGGCATGTTGATCCAGTAAAAGCTGTAAGTCCAGGTTTAGTGTATGAAGCCCTTAAGGCTGACTACATAAACATGATGTGCAGCATGGGCTATGATACAAAGACAGTGAGACTCGTCTCAGGAGACAACAGCAGTTGTCCTAAAGACACTAAAGGTTCCCCAAAAGATCTTAATTATCCTTCGATGGCAGTTAAAGTTGAAGAAACAAAATCCTTCAAAGTTGAATTTCCAAGGACAGTAACAAATTTTGGGAGTGCAAATTCTACATATAAAGCTACAGTCATCAACACAAATTCCCATATCAAGGTCCAAGTGAATCCTGACATCCTATCTTTCAAGTTAGAAAAAGAGAAGAAATCTTTTGTTGTGACTGTTGTTGGACAAGGACTCGACTCAATTGAGGCACCAATAGCAGCTGCATCACTGGTGTGGTCTGATGGCACTCATAGTGTGAGAAGTCCCATCGTAGCCTACATTGATAGGAATATTGGTTAATCAAATCCTAATTGCAACGTTGAATTGTTTCTCTTGACATCTATATTCGTATTTCTCTTCTTAAATGTTAGTTTCCTTTGTTAAGTACAATTCAGTTAGTAGCTTTTGTTAGTAAGCTAGATTTGTTAGTTATATATAGTTTGACAATTTTGTCATGACCGCGGAAGTTTTGATGCAAACTTCGTTAATCAAGAACAGAATGATAAAATAATCAAACCAAACATGCCTACGTTCACATATGAGAAAGAATTATTTCACTATACAAAAAAGAATATTATAGAGGACATAACCATATACAATTATTGGGTTATCGAAACATATCATATTTCCCCATTTTTTGTATCCATATCCTACCATGAACTTTCTCATTCCATCGGGTACCTCTCGTTTTTCCTTACATCTTTATCCACCTTGTATAGTCTTTATAGACCCATCTACAACTCATAACTTTTTTCCCTCATAACATAAAATATTTATAGTGATATTTTTAATAACATTCCACATTCTTTATTCTATAAGGAAGTCTAATATTACAATAATATATCGACTTAAAAATATTATATATAATATTCTTTACAAAAAAAAGAAGATTCTATACTAATTAGAAATTTGGGATACTTCCTAACAAATTTTTCTCCCAATAACATTGGTCCAAATTTCTAGGCAATGCATGCCGTTGCAACCCCTTCTTCTCCTTCTCTCTTATATTTTCCCATTTGAATGAGATGTCTCTATGGAATAAGCCAACTTTTTAGTGTCCTATAGTCATATATAAAAGAAAAAAAGATTACTAAAAAATTGGCTAAATAACCTTTTTCATGTCAGTTACTTTTTTCAATTTTCCTTCACTATGTTTATATTTTCTTTTTCATAAATACTATTGTTTTGCTTTCATTTTCCATTTTAATCACCATTTATCATGTGGTCTAGTTTTAGTTGAATTACGATTTTTTTTTTTTAAATTTGTGTTTGTACTTATGTTGTTGAACAAATTGGCTAGGATTTTTGTCCAGGTTTTTGAAATTGCAAAGAAGGGGATATAAGAAGAGGTTTTTGAATTTTCCCATATTGTTATTTATTATTTTGATTCATGGGAACCTCTCTTGTTTGCCATTCTTTTCAAGGAAGTGTTAGGTTCCATCATGAAATTTCATTGTAAACATTGATTATTCGTTGTCATTAACTATAAGGATTATCAAATTCAAAGCAGAACTTCATGAAATGGATCAACAATGGCTTGCATCATGGGTTTTTTCTATAGTAGCAAATTAGTTTTTATTTATAATTTATTAGATAAATTACATACAACATTTAATTTTTTCTTATTAATTAAAAATATAAAATGTTTTTTTTTCACCTTTGTGACTACAACTCTTACACAACTATGAACCTTATTGAGATGGAAAGGAAAAAAAAACTTACCCTGATTCTATATATCATATCGAACATACTTAATATATTTAGTATTGCTTGTACTACTATAAGGAAGTGTTATTAGACGTAGACATTGATGGGAATACTTGCAAATAGAGTATTTTAGTGAGTTAAAAATCTTAATCGGTTGATTTATGAGAGTGAAATAGAATGTATAGACCAACTTATGATGGATAGACATACTTTCACCACGTTATGTCCTATGCTTTGTACTATTGGTAAATTAAAGGATTCAAGATATGTTGATGTAGAAGAAATGATTGCATAATTTTTGCATATTCTTGCACATTATGTAAAGAGTTGAGTTATAAAATTTTGATTGAAAATAGTACCAATCAAAATAATTAAAATATGACATTTATATAAAATTTAAAAAAAAATTAAAAATTTTATCAAGTGATTAGGTTGGGTTAAGTTAATTTAGCTTTAGAAGAAAACTGAAACCCCAAACCAAATCAAAATTAGTTAGTTAAGAAAAAATTTCAACTAAATTGAATTCAATAAGGGACTTTAACCAAACTAATTAATCCATGTAGTTTGGTCTTGTTAGTTAGTTGGCTGGTTTGTCTAAAAAAGAAAAAAAACCCACCACTATATGTACATGTATAATAGGCCATATAAACAGTCACGAAACACCAACTATGTTAGAGGCGAAAAAAAAGGGCATCACTACATTTTAGGAAATTAAAAAAAAATCAGATATTGGCCTAATATGTATATATACATATAAAATTTCATTCTTAAAGTGGATAACCTTACATAGAAATGATCATACAATTTAATATTTACATATAGACATATAAAAGTGGTATTAGCTTCTTGATATATCCTCCTTCTATCTCTAAATTGATCGACGCAGACCGGACAATTGGTGACTTGTTTCCAGAGGTGACTCCTTTTCCGAAAATGCCCTATTTATCAAGTATCGGTGAACAAAATTATGCACATATCCAAGGTTTTTAATATTCAAGAATGGCTGAACTCAATTTTCTTTGGTATTACTAATTTTTCTCAATTTCTTTCACTTTGATGATGGTTATGAAGGCCAGTGCTGCAGATCAAGATAGCAAAGTCAGTGGCAGTTTTATTCTTTAAGAATAATTTAATTTCTTCTATATTATTTTCCATTTACATTTAATTTAGTGGTACCATAGTATATATAAATCTGTTCTTTGTATTAATTTACTAGTGACTGCTGATCATTGTTGATGATAATGTAGGTTCACATAGTTTATCTAGGGTCCCTTCCAAAAGGGAAATTCTCAATTTTGTCTCGGCAACATAGAATGCTTGAGAGTGTTCTTGAGGGCAGGTAACCTTTGATTCTTTTGAAGTTACGTAGAATAATAACAACAGCTAGAACTACTCTAAGGTGATCATTTGTTTTCTCTCTCTTCAGTTCTTTGTCTAATTCCTTCATAAGAAGTTATAGTAGAAGTTTCAATGGATTTGCAGCCAAGCTCACTGAAAAAGAACGAAAAAAACTGGCTGGTGTGTTCCATAAGATCTTCTTGCAGTTTTGTTGTTTGGCAAATTATAAGATTAGGTAATGTATTTCAAACTGTGATATGTAGATAAGAAAGGTGTGGTATCTGTTTTTCCAAGTACAACATTACGACTTCAGACGACCAGATCTTGGGACTTCTTAGGCTTCTCAGAAACCATTAAGCGACAGCCAGTGGTTGAGAGTAACATTATAGTGGGTGTCATTGACAGTGGAATTTGGCCTGAGTCGCAAAGCTTTCCTTATACCACATTTTTGTTGTGCATTTACTGATTGCGTATCCTATATGAATGCCATTAACTAGACATGTATCTCATTTTCTCTCATTGCTTCTCTTTGCATAGCGCATATGTTTGATTCTTTTCTTTGAATCCAATATCTGTTTTTCTTTAATTTTCTTTGTTGTCCACATTTCCTTCATTACTTCATATGAAAATACTGTTGAAAAATATGATAGGGATTTGCTAGATGTACCATATTGAAAGAAAATGTAAAAGTAATTAAACTTTGATGAAGTCTATAAGGTTTGGCTATAGAGAATCAATGATTTTTCAATTCGGAGTCAAAAGCTAATGATTCTGCCAGGGACATGGTTGGCCATGGATCCCACACTGCATCAACAGCCGCTGGCAACAAAGTAGAAGCTAGTTTTTATGGGTTGGTGCAAGCAGAGGCAAGAGGAGGGGTTCCCTCTGCACGGATTTCTGTATACAGCGCCTGTTCTGAACAAGGGTGCTCATCCACACATATATTGGCCGCATTTGATGATGCTGTTGCAGATGGGGTTGACATCATTACAATTTCTATAGAACAAAGTCAGCCAACTGAACTGATTCAGGATCCCATAGCAATTGGCTCTTTTCATTCCATGGCGAGAGGTGTTTTGACCTTGAATTCTGCAGGGAATAGTGGTCCGGATGCATATTCAGTAGGAAGCATTGCACCATGGATGGTCAGTGTTGCAGCAAGCACCATATATCACCATATATTGACGATTCATTAACAAGGTTGTCCTTGGCAACGGAAAGACACTAGTTGTAAGTCTTATCAAAACCCTTTTCATCTTAGCTACCCTGTAAAACTTCAATTTCACTTCACATGACGATTATCTTTGAAATCATGTAAGCCTAATAACTTTAGATATCTCTGTACATACAGGGAGCTTCAATTAGTTCCTTCACCTCAAATGGAACAAAGGTTCCTCTTATATACGGAAAAGATGCTACTAGTACATGTGATGATAGAACTGCCAAGTAAGCTTGTTGGTAGCAGGGCAGGTTAACACACCAAGCAACAAAGAATAGAGTTGTGCTGCTACTGCTCTATTTTTTTATTGGATCATAATGCAGAATTTATACACAATATTGCAACAGACATGACCTAGAAAAAAGCATCAAATCAAGCTACTTGTTGAACAAACAACTACCTCCTACAAAATAGCATCAGAATTTGACTTAAAAACAAAAACATAAAAATAGCATCAGCACTCTAGTAATCTCGCTGACTTCAATTGCACGTGGTTGATGATTGCAGCCTTTTTTTCAACAGATACTAAGGCATAACTCTCAACACTCTTCCTTGAATTAGGAGCTGCAAACTCCAAGTCTTTCTCGTAGAAACTCAAATCTTATTCTTGGAAGAACTTTAGTTAGAATATCTGCATTATGACTTTCTGTATTGCGGTAGACTAGCTGTATATCTCATTCTTTCTGTACTTCCCTTAGAAAATATAATTTAATCTTGAAGTACTTTGTTTTACCATGAAAAACTGGATCATTTGCAATGGATATAGTGGCTTGGTTGTCTACTAACACATGTGTACTCACTTCTTGCTTCATATCCAAATTTGTCAGCAACTTTCTAAGCCATAAGGCTTGATTTATAGCTAAAACAACAACAATATACTCTCCCTCAACTGTGGATTGAGCCACGACTTCTTACTTCTTTGAACTCCATGAAAAAACACCAAAACCAAAACTAAAACAATAGCCTGAAGTACTTCTCATATTGTCAACACAACCAACCCAATCACTATAAGAAAATCCATGAAAATTAAAACTTTGAACTTGATTGAACTTAATGCCATAATCCACAATACCTTTAACATATCTTATCACACGTTTTGCTGCTTAGAAATGAATTTTACTAGCATAATGCATGTATCTTGAAAGTAGACTTACAACATGCATTATATTTGGTCTTGTTGCATTCAAGTACATTAAGCATCCAATCATGCTTTGATAAAGTCCTTCATATACCTTTTCAGCACCATCCTCCTTACAGAACTTCTCTTTATGGTTCATAAGGGTAGATGTAGGTTTGCATTCCTCCATTATGAATTTCTTTGGCATATTTTTGTTGGCAGATGAAAATCTCATTCCATCTCTGGTGTACTTCCATTCCCAAGAAGTAAGACATCTCACCCAAGTTTGTCATCTCAAAGACTTGCTCCATTTCAGCCTTGAATTTGTTCACAAACCCTACATATTTTGTGTGAAGGTCTATCTACTAGCTCCCAAGTGTTGTTCTTGTCAATCATATTTAGCTCCTCCCGCATTGCAACCCTCCATTTTTTATGTTCAACAACCTTAACAAACCCTGCAGGTTCAAGAACAACTATATTACACCTTTGATAAATATCAAAAAGTGTCTTGAAGCCTGTAACTGGAAGTTCATCAACATCTTCATCAATATATTGCTGATTCTGCTCATCCCAGCTCTATTTCTCCGTTTCCAAAAACTTAACATCTCTGCTTACCACAATTTTGCTAGTTTGTGGCAAGTAGATTTTGTAAGCTTTTGAGGTACTGCTGTATCCAATGAAAATTCCTGGTTCTGACTTTTTATCTAGTTTGTCTCTTTTCACCTAATAAACATAAGAGAAACACAAGCAACCAAAGGTCTTTAAATTCATTAGCATAGGTTGGTAGTCTATTTAGCAAAAATACTGTTGTTCTTTAAATTCATAACCAAACCAGACCTCAAAAGGTGTCTGTTTCTGCAATGCTTTTGTTGGTAGTCTATTTAACAAAAATACTATTGTATTTGCAGCTTCAACTTAGAAACTTTTTGGCAGCCATTTCTTATACAGAAGACATCTTGTCATCTCCATTATTGTTATATTTTTTCTTTCCACTACCCTATTTTGCTGTGGGGTGTATGGTGTAGTGAGCTAGTGATCTATGCCTGCATCTTCACAAAATTTGTTGAATTTTTTTGATGTATATTTTGTACCATCATCTGTCTTTATAACCTTGATATTGTATTCACTTTGATTTTCAACCATGGCCTTATATCTCCAAAACACATCAACAACCTCAGATTTGTAAGTGAGGAAATAAATCCAACAAAATCTTGTGAAGTCGTCAATGAATGCAATATAGTACTTACTCCTTTTCAAGGATGGTGTCTTTTGAGGTCCACCAACATCCATGTGAACCAATTGTAGTTTCTGTGTTGATTTCCGCGCTGTTTTTTTAGGAAAAGGAAGTCTTGTTTGCTTCCTATATTGACCGACTGCACATATAGGAAGTTCTTCTTCTAAATCAGGGAGTCCTTCTACAATCCGATTCTTCTTCATGTAGAGCACGACATTGTGATGTTAATGCCCTAATCTTTAATGCCAAAGCATTGTATTGTTCTCATGTTGTGCAGCAGAAACTTGCTCATCTTCTAACATATTTAAGGCAAAACTTTTGCCTTTCATTTTTATGTTGAACACCTCTCTGCTTTCAGCATCCTTAATTATGCAATTTCTATCTTCAAAACAAACTTTAAATCCTTTTTCAACAAGTTGTCCAACACTTAGCAGATTTTGGTCAATGTCAGGCACAAACAAAACATCAGAAATGAGCTTTAAACTTGTTAGGCTTTCAATAGCTACTGTTCCTTTACATTTTATTGGAATATACTCACCATTTCCAATTCTGACTTTGGAAATAGATGTCCTATCAATCTCCCTAAAAAGATCTTGATTATATGTCATGTGGTTTGTACAACCACTGTCCATGAGCCAGCTTTCAGAGGTGCTTTCGTTTGCAAAACATGTTGCTGCAAATAGTTGCTCATCCTGGTATTGTTCAGTTGCTGCACTGGTTCCTTCCTACTGCTGCTGAGTTCTACAAATCCTTTCTATGTGTCCCTGTCTACCACATTTGTTGCATTTCACATCTAGTCTCCACCAACATTTTCGTTGAGGATGATTTGTTTTCTTGCAATGAGGATAGGGTGGATAGGTTCCAGTTTTTTGATTGTTGTTGCTGCTTGGCTTATTGTTGTTCTTTTTGTTCTTCCTCCTTCTTGTGTTGCCTTCATTGGTCTATTGCTTTGCTTGAAAAGCTCCTTCTATAGAACTTCCCTGCCTCATGAGTCTTCTTTGTTCCAAAGCCTGTAAAGCATTTAGTAGTTCTGCCAAGGTGATGCTTGACAAATCCTTTGAATTTTCTAAAGAAGAAATTGCAACTTCATATTTTTTAGGAAGTGTGACAAAATTTTTTTGAACAACTATTTCATCAGAAAACTCTTTACCTAGCAACCTCACCTTGTTTGCTATTGTAAGAAGTTGTTCTGCATAGTCTTTTATGGTTTGAGACTCCATCATCACCATTTCAAATTCTCGAATCAAATTCATCACCTGCATATTTTTGACTCTTTCATTGCCTTGATATTCTTCTCGGAGATGCTCCCAGATTTCTGCAACAGATTCAAGTTGCATGATTCTGGTGAGAATTAATGGTGAGATTGCAGGAAATAAGCAAGCCTTGGCTTTAACCTTCCTCGTCTTTTTCTCTTTATGATTTTTCATCTGTGCCACAGTTGGATTGGCTCCAAGTGGAGGAATTTCATAATCTTCCTCTATTGCTTCCCAGACATCAAGAGCCTGTAGATGAACAATCATCCTAACAGCCCAAGTTTGGTAATTTTCTCCATTGAAGACTGGTGGTGCCACTGTGAAGCTTACTTCTTCCATTTCTGCAAGGTTTTCAGATTTAGGTTTGGTATATGGTGTTTAGGCTCACTCACCTCACTGGTCCCTCAAGACAAAAAAGCTCTGATACCACACTGTTGGTAGCAGGACAGGTTAACACACCAAGCAATAGAGAATAGAGTTGTACTGCTACTGCTCTATTTTTTTTATTGGATCATAAGGCAGAATTTATACACGATATTGTAACAGATATGACCTCAAAAAAGTAGCAAATCAAGCTACTTGTTGAACAAACAACTACTGAAAAACAAAAACATAAAAATAGCATCAGCAAAACAGAAACATAAAAATAGCATCAGCACTCTAGTAATCTCGCTGACTTCAATAATTGCATGTGGTCGATGATTGCAGCCTTTCTTTCAGTAGATACTAAGGCATAACTCTCAACAAAGCTGATCTGATCAGAAGTTCATATTTTTCTTGAAAGTTGTCTCTCTATAATATTTATTTGAAATATGGATATCCTGTCAAATACCAGGACATGCTTCGAGGGATGTTTAAATTAGTGAAGGGAAAAATTGTCCTATGTAACACACCAATGACTACTGCTGCTCTTGAGGCTGGTGCTCTTGGTTCAATATCACAAGGCCGGTTTGAACTTCTTGTCCTCTTTCCAGTGTCATTTTTAGGACATCAAGACTTCAACACGGTGGTTTCCTACTACAATTCCACCAAGTGCGGAAAACTTATTTTATGATTAGTAGCTAAGATTTCTTCTTTTCTACAAAGTAGGGGGTAAAAGAATATTGAAGCTGAAGAAAGGGGTTTGAGATTTCTTGTATTTACATATATTTCACTCTACTTGCTAACTAAACATCTTTTAGTTTTCTACACACGGTTAGCTAATTGACTTGCAACAGTGCTGAACTAAACACCTAACCTTTTAACCACTTAACAGCATCTATCTAACAATGGTGAAGCCGTTTTTGTAGTTTCTTGCAGCTTCAGGTGTAACTTCTGGAAGCATCTTTAGGTGTAGTTTCAGGGGATTCTGACAAACCACACATTTTGCTTAACTGAGTGACATTCTTTCTTTACAACAACACAATTGCTGGATTCTTCTTTACAGAAATCTTCACGCAAAAATATTGAAGAGTGAATCCATCAAAGATAATTCTGCTCCTGTAGTGGCTTCTTTTTCATCACGAGGGCCAAACAAAATCATACCTGAGATTATGAAGGCAAGCCTAGACCTTGATTTATACATAGCTTTTAGTCATTTCATTTTTTTCAATTTCTCCTGTTCTCTTAAATGTTGCAGCCGGATTTAACAGCCCCTGGAGTACATATCTTGGCTGCATATTCTCCTGTTGCTTGGTGAAGCTGCAGATAAAAGGTCAGCGAAATACAGTATATTATCAGGAACCTGCATGTCTTGCCCCCATGTTGCTGGGATTGCCGCTTATGTTAAAAGTTTCCATCCAGACTGGTCTCCTTCAGCTATCCAATCTGCTCTTATGATAACTGGTAATCTTCATCACTACATCTAACTCCTCCCAGAATCCAAGTATAATTATATTTGATTCATAATGTTTTTGGTTCTAAATTTCTAAATTTCTTGTGTTTGCAGCCTGGCCACTGAATCCTACCACAAATCCAGATGGTGTACTTGCTTATGGATCGGGGCATGTTGATCCAATAAAAGCTACAGATCCTGGTTTAGTGTATGAAGCCCTTAAAGATGACTACATAACTATGCTGTGCAGTATGGGCTATGGTGAACATAAGTTGAGGCTCATTTCAAGAGACAACAGCACTTGTCCTAAGAATAGTAAAGGTTTCCCAAAAGATCTCAATTACCCATCTCAATTACCCTTCGATGATAGTGAAAGTTGTACCAAAGGAGCCTTTTAAAGTCTTACAAGAACGGTTACAAATATTGGGTGTGAAGATAGTGTTTATGTAGCAGTACTCACCACCACAAATTCCCATATCGAGGTTAAGTGAAGATTGAGTTCCTCTGGTTCACGTCAAAAAATCAAAAGAAATCTTTTATTGTGACTGTTTCTGGCCAATTACTGGACTCAACCAAGGCCGTGGCATCTGCATCGCTGGTGTGGTTCGATGGCAAGCATAGTGTGAGGAGTCCCATTGTAGTCTACACCGTATGAATATTGGTGTGGAATTAAAATCCTAATTGTCGTTTTCAATTTATTACTGAACATCTGGATTCTTATTTCTTTCCCTAATGTTTCTTCTAATCATTAATAAATTAACACAAAAGCTTGCTCATTCTTTTATTTTATTTTGTTTTTATCTTTCTATTTTTTTGTTCAAAGAACATTTAATAATTAAAATAAACACCAATTGCCTTATGGGTAATTACTTTCCTACACCACTCTTTGACCACCTAGGGCTAGGGTACTGGCGCCATTGACATAATATTTTTTAAATTCAAATTTGTTTTAAACTTCCTTATCTTGGTTAAAACATAATTTTCAACCTTTTCTCTCCTCCACTTCAAATATATCCTTTACATATACGAATAAAAAGAACCAAAGCAAAACGATAACGATTCCTTTATATATAGGCATGGGACAAAGAAGACATCTACCAGATTAACTAGCAAAAAAAAGGCATTGGAATATTGAATGAGAAAAAAAATTTCAAACAAAGAAAATAAAATATCAACTTAATTTGAAAATGATATGAAAGTTCCTTATCCTTGGAATGTCTCAAATAACTAGTTTTACAAGGATATTGCAAACGTGGATATATAATTTCACAAAAGTGGTACAACTGGAATAGACATGAAAAGGGTACGTATTAGTAGACATGGGCCACAACTTGATCATATCAACATTGTTAGAGCTTTGATAATTCAATAATGGGTAGACTCGATTTTCTTCATCAACATTATGTTTTCTTAATAGCTTTCATTGTCATGATGTCCATGGAAGCTAGTGCTGCTGATGAAGACAAAAAGGCAAGTGGCATCTTGTCATGTAACAATGAATTTTGCTGGTTAATGTGCTGTTTGTATCTTAATTTTCCAGTGGATGATCAAGGATAATAATAGTGCAGGTTTACATAGTGTATTTAGGATCCCTTCCTAAAGGGGAATTTTCACCTATGTCTCAACACATTAGGGTTCTTGAAGATGTTCTTGAGGGGAGGTATTTTTTGAAATAGTTGTCGAAAATGTTGACTCAAACTTGATGGTTTACCTTGAAAGGCCAAGGCTACCAATGCAAGAACAAGACCCAATCTCTTTTACACATGACCAGCCATCAACTCTAGAATTAGGCATATCTACTCCTTCTAATCTCTCTCTTCTTAATCATGGTTTTGACACTTCTACAGCTATGTAGAAAGGTGTAAATGGTTATATTAAACATCTTTCGTTAATTTTTTTTCCTATCATAGACTTCGCCACCAATATAAGGCCTTTATCACTCATTTGTCCTTAGATTTAGTTCCTAAAAATGTATGAGAACTAAGTGATCCTAGATGGAAGGAGGCTATAAATGAGGAGATGAAAGTCTCATATAAGAATTAAACATGAGATATTGTCGATTTTCTCAAAGAAAAAAATTTAGTGGGATATAAGTAGATGTTCACTATAAAATACAAAGCTAATGGTTTGATTGAGGGATATAAAACTAGATTAGTAGCAAAGGGATGAATATAAATTTATGGACTTGACTACTAGGAAACTTTTGCACCCATGGAAAAGATAAATTTCATTGAGTCCTATTATCTTTCATAGCAAATCTTGATTGGCCTCTATAACAATTAAATGCAAAAAAATGCACTTTTGCATGAGAACTTGGAAAAAAAAAAAAGTACTTATGGATTTGTCTCCTAGTTTTGAAGAAAAATTCAAAAATGGAAAGATTTGTAAATTGAAGAAATCACTATATGTTTTGAAGTAGCTTCCTTGGGCATGATTTGAGAGATTTGCTAAGTCTCTTATCAAATTTGCCTATCATCAATGCTAAGAAGATCGTACCCTATTCATCAAACAATCACCAGAAAATAAGATAATTGCACTTATTATTTATGTGGATGACATAATTATCACTAGAGATGATGCAAAAGAGATGCAAAATCTTAAGGAAAAGTTGGCCAAAGAATTTGAAATCGAAGACCTTAGAAATTTGAGATATTTTCTTGGCATTGAGATAGAAAGAAAAATAAAAGGAATTTATATTACTCAAGAAAAGTATGTCCTTGATTTACTAAATGAAATTGGGATGCTGGGATACAAACCTGTGGGAACACATTAATCAAAATCATCAATTAGGGGACATTATTGAAGGAATGCCCATTGACAAAGGAATATATCAAAGACTCACTAGGAGATTAATTTATTTGTCTCACATGAGACCACATATAGCATATATTGTTAGTTTGGTAAGTAAGTTTATGTACTCTCCCTTATAATGTCATATGGATGCTGTCTTGAGAATCTTGAGGTATTTGAAGTCAATTCTAGGAAAAGACTAATTGTTCTCAAGAATAGTCACCTTAGAGTTGAGGCTTACACAAATGTAGATTGGGCAGGTTTGATTATAATAGGAGATCTATTTTAGGGCACTATACTTTTGTGGGAGGCAACGTGGTTACATGAAGAAGCAAAAAGCAACATGTAGTTGCTTGATCTAGTGCTGAAGTTGAGTTTTAAGCCATGACCTTTGGCATTTGTAAAAGCATGAGGTTAAAGGGTTTATTGAGGGAACTATAAGTGAATCTTGAGGATCCATGAGACTATATTGTGATAACAAGAGTTGTAACCAGCATCACTCACAACCCAATACAACATAACAAGACTAAACATATTGAACTTGATAGACATTTCATTGAGGAAAAGATTGACATTGGGCTGATTTGAACTTTCTTTGTTGTGTCCCAACTGAGGAAAAGTACTTGGAAGTATTTCCAACTGTATAAGAGAATTACTCCTAATAGTATCTAAGTGGACTTCCTAGATAGAAGAAATTATGTGTTAAGACTTTTTGGTCATGTCGTGTACATAATCACAAAAGAGTTTTTGCCCGGGGTTTCATCCTTTTGCAGTGCTGAATATGTCCAACTAGGCAATTCCAAACCTGCATGCAGTTGTTTACACCTCTCTTTTTCAGGGAAAACCTAGAAATATGAAGACGATGTTATTATTATTAATTCATTACTTAATGATATTCTACTAAATATTCAGGAAAAGTGCAAGCCCCACATATCATTAATTTATATATAGACTATAACAATGGAGTTGTATGATAAATTTAGAAAGGAGGAAAAAAGATTTCTGCAGATAACAACAAAATGTAGAGTAGAAAGATAGAAAATATGATGTTTAATATATAGATGATAATTATGCAAGTTTATTTTATTTTTTATACTCAACAATATGTGGAAATTGAGATGCTTTCACAAGGGTGGATTGATATTAGTTGGTTATGCTAACAGTACTGATCATATAATAATTTTCCTTTCATAAATTTAATTACTTATTTGGAAATGTGGAACATTTTAATAAATTTGAGGAAAAAAAAGAGACAAAAAAGGAACAGAATGAGAAAAAAGGAAAATGATTTGTTGACTTTTCCTCCCTACAATGCTCTTTTACCATAAATATATCTATATCTATATATATGTATATATATATAACAAAAAAATCAATGCAATATTCTATGAGAAAAAAGAGAAATTCAAAAGAAGAAATTAAATAAAATATTAACTTAATTTGAAATAATATGAAAGCTACTTCATCCTTGGAATGCCAAATCACATTTACAAGATTATGGTAAAGATGGACATATGATATCACAAAGTGCTACAACTGGAATAGGCATTAAAAGGGTATTAGTTTATTTAGTTCTTTTTCCTTAAAAAGTTCAACGGAAATCGATAATAGCTCTCTGTTTCCAAAAGGGATTTCTTTCAAATTGAAAACTAAAACCTCCATTGTTTACCAAAAAATCACCAAGGAAAGGCTCCTATTTATTAAGTAGACATGAGCCCCAACTTGGTCATACCAATATTGTTGGAACTTTGAGAATTCAACAATGGGTAGACTCAATTTTCTTCATCAACATTATGTTTTCTTCATAGCTTTCATTGTCATGATGTCCATGGAAGCTAGTGCTGCTGATGAAGACAGAAAGGCAAGTGACATCTTGTCATGTAACAATGAATTTTGCTGGTTGATGTGTTGTTTGTATCTTAATTTTTCCAGCGGTTTATGATCAATGTTAATAATAGTGCAGGTTTACATAGTGTATTTAGGATCCCTTCCTAAAGGGGAATTTTCACCTATGTCTGAACACCTTGGGGTTCTCGAAGATGTTCTTGAGGGCAGGTATTTTTTGAAGCTTTGGAGTTTCATATAATTATAATTGCCTAGAAATACTCCAAGTTGATATTATACTCTTCCTTCAGTTCTTCAACAGATTCTTTGGTAAGAAGTTATAAGAGAAGTTTCAATGGATTTGCAGCAAGGCTCACTGAAAAGGAACGAGAAAAATTGGCTAGTATGTACCACAAGATCATGTTGCAATGTTTTGAAGCAAGTTTGTTTGTTTGACAAATTATAAAATTAAAGTAGGGTCTTTGAAACTATTATGCAGATAAGGAAGGCGTGGTGTCGGTTTTTCCGAGTAGAATTTTAAAACTTCATACAACAAGATCTTGGGACTTCATGGGATTCTCCGAAACATCTAGGCACAAACCTGCTCTTGAGAGTGATGTTATAATTGGAGTCTTTGACACTGGAATTTGGCCTGAATCACCTAGCTTTAGTGATAAAGATTTTGGTCCACCTCCAAGAAAATGGAAAGGTGTTTGTTCAGGTGGCAAAAATTTTACTTGCAACAAGTAAGCATAATTTTCTTATATAATTCTCCTTCAACTTCTTGATTAAGTTATGCTGTTACTTTCAGTCTAAAAAGGGTTTCTCTTTTGGGGGAATGCATATACTATTATCATTGTCAGGCATTGCTAATCTTTGAGGTCCATACACATTTACGCAAAACAATATTTCCTCACCTTTGTTTCGAAAATATTTTTCACTATTGTAAATGATAGACCAAAAAAATAAAAATAACACATGCCATGTATTTGTGACATTCTCATTTGAACAATATCAAATTTTCTTTATCAATGTAATTTGGAAATTTTACAGGAAGGTTATTGGAGCTCGAATCTACAATTCGCTGAATGATAGTTTCGATGTTTCAGTGAGGGACATAGATGGTCATGGATCCCACACTGCCTCAATAGCTGCTGGCAACAATGTAGAGCATGCGAGTTTTCATGGCTTAGCACAAGGAAAGGCAAGAGGAGGGGTTCCCTCTGCAAGGCTTGCCATATACAAAGTCTGTGTTTTTCTAGGGTGCGCAAGCGCGGACATTTTGGCTGCCTTTGATGATGCTATTGCAGATGGGGTTGACATCATTTCAATATCTCTTGGATTTGATTCTGCAGTTGCTTTGGAAGAGGATGCCATAGCAATTGGTGCTTTTCATGCCATGGCCGGAGGTATATTAACTGTGCACTCTGCAGGAAATGAAGGTCCTGAGGTATTTTCTACATTTAGCTCTGCACCATGGATGGTCAGTGTAGCAGCAAGCACGATTGATCGCAAAATTATTGACAGGGTGGTTCTTGGCAATGGAACAGAACTAACAGTAAGTATTATCAATTGCCCTTTCACCTTAGCTCACCACTTATCAGGTAGGTGTAGACTTTTGCTTTTGAAACCCCTAGGGGCCAGTGAGCCCAAAGAGAACAGTTTCTAAGTGAATTTATAACAATATGTGGATGGCTACACTATCAATTCTAAGTACTATTTTATATCAAACAGGGTCGTTCATTTAATTATTTCACGATGAATGGATCCATGTACCCTCTTATATACGGAAAAGTTACTAGCCGTGCCAATGCCTGTAATAATTTCCTATCACAGTAAGTTCTGCCGAAGGTCACATTGAACTTGAATTTCTTCAAATAAAAAAAAAAAGAAAAAGAAAAAAAATCATACAAATCAATGTATTAATTGTTGGATATCAGGTTGTGCGTGCCAGATTGTTTAAATAAGAGTGCAGTGGAAGGAAAAATTCTACTATGTGAAAGCGCTTATGGAGATGAGGGCGCTCATTGGGCTGGTGCCGCCGGCTCAATCAAATTGGATGTAGGTGTTTCTTCTGTTGTCCCCTTACCTACAATAGCTTTACGTGGTAAAGACTTGCGCCTCGTCCGATCCTATTATAATTCCACAAAGTGAGGATTCTGATAAAAACTACTTCTTGATTAGTAGTGATTTGGTGAACTGAGCCATTCCGAATTATTCAATTTCTTTTTTCATAACAATAGCATTACTGGATTCTCCATTACAGAAAGGCTGAAGCAAAGATACTGAAGAGTGAGGCAATCAAAGATTCTTCTGCTCCTGTAGTGGCTCCCTTTTCATCACGAGGGCCAAACGCAGCCATACTTGAGATTATGAAGGTATATCTAGTCCATGATCTATATCTTTCTCTTGTGGCTTTCTTTATATTATTTTTCAGTTCTTGAGTTCCCTTAAATGTTGCAGCCAGATATTACAGCCCCTGGAGTAGATATATTGGCAGCATTCTCCCCTATTCCTAAACTTGTAGACGGCATATCTGTGGAATATAATATATTATCAGGAACCTCCATGGCTTGCCCCCATGTTGCTGGAATTGCTGCTTATGTTAAAAGTTTCCACCCCGCCTGGTCTGCTTCAGCCATCCGATCTGCTCTTATGACTACTGCTCGGCCCATGAAAGTTTCTGCAAATCTACATGGTGTACTCAGTTTTGGGTCTGGGCATGTCGATCCAGTTAAAGCTATAAGTCCTGGATTAGTGTATGAAACCACTAAGGACAACTACACACAGATGTTGTGCGACATGGGTTACAACACAACAATGGTGAGACTCATTTCAGGAGACAACAGCAGTTGTCCAAAGGACAGCAAAGGTTCCCCAAAAGATCTCAACTATCCTTCAATGACAGTTTACGTTAAGCAGTTAAGGCCTTTTAAAGTAGAGTTTCCAAGAACAGTTACAAATGTTGGCCGCTCCAACTCTACTTATAAAGCACAAGTCATTATCAGAAAACATCCACGTATGAAGGTCGACGTGAATCCTCCCATGCTCTCTTTCAAGTTAATAAAGGAGAAGAAATCTTTTGTGGTGACTGTTACTGGTCAAGGAATGACGATGGAGAGACCGGTGGAGTCGGCGACACTGGTGTGGTCTGATGGCACTCATACTGTGAGGAGTCCCATTACGGTCTACACTGACATGTTGATTGATTAATCAAATCCTCTTCGCGATGTTGAATTTATTTTCTAATACTAAATAAAATTAATTAGATCAATCATACTAGCTCGTATTGATCTTCAAGAGGTAATTTTGAGTAAGGCTCTACTTGGATAGAAAGTTGGTATACGCCCTTAAAATTTAAGGTCATGTTTGATTACTCTAAAATTTAAGGGAAAATATTAGAGAAAGAAAATAAAAAAGAAAAATGAAAAGAAAAAAATAAAGAAAAATAAAAAATAAATTCAAAGTACATAATTTTTTATTTGTTTCTTTACTTGTATTGTATTTATTTTTCTCCATTATACAAAAATAAAATAATTTTAAAATCCATAAAATTTTAACTAATTTTAATTATATTTAATTTTAGTATTTTCCATTATAAAACCATGAAAAAAAAAACACATTTTTCTTACTATTTTTTTCTCTTTCCCTAATATTTTCCTTGGGACCAAACATAACCTAAGAATTCAATACCAAATTTTATAACATCACTATATAACATTTTAAATTGATCAATTTTGTACGCTTTCTATTAAATTAATTTTTTGCCCTTTTTGGCTTCTCTACTATATATTGGCTTAAGTGATGACTTGTTATAGATCATATGAATTAAGGATATAAGTTACAAATGTCAATAGGAAGAATAAATGGAAAATAGATAATTCCTAAATATATAGAGATGGGAGAAAATTGGAATATATCAAATTAGGTATTAAAATTTGTTATGGAAATTTTATTTTAAGAAAAGAATTTTATTTAAAAAATAAAGTATTGACTGGATTTTTATCTGTATAAAAGTTATTTTATCCCTAGAATGTCTGATAACTTTTAGGGGAACATTATAGAGCTTTGACCCAAAATAGTGTGTTTTAAAAAAAAATTCCAAAAAATAAAGTTGTTTTGAAAATAATACCCAATCTAATGCATCTGTGCCACATAAGCTGCCACGTCATAAAACCGTAGTTGGTGACTACGGTTTTATTTTTCTAAAGTGGTTAGAAACCGTAGTTACCAACTACGGTTTTAACTTTAAGTTTAAAGCCGTAGTTGGTGACTACGGCTTTGACTTTTTTTTAAAATGGTTAGTCACCAACTGCGGTTTTAACTTTATATATATTTATATATAATTTTAATTTTTTTAATAAAAATATTATATTATTTTGATTTTAAATATACTTATTTTATTATTTTAAAAATAATAATATATGAAATTAAATAATTGATATTTTTAATTTGATATAAATATATTTAGTTAATTATATTTAAATATAAATAAAATATAATAAATTATGAAAGCCTATTAAAAAACAAATAATATAAATTATTATATTAATTAATAATTTTTTATATACTATATGTAAGTGGTATATAATGTCACATGTATATAAGTTCAATTAAGTTTAAAATTTATCATATTTTAATTTAAGTTCATAATATTATATCGATATGATAATAATTTATTTATATATATATATATATATATGTGTGTGTGTGTGTGATATTATATACTATTTACATATAATATATAAAAAAATTATTAATTAATATAATAATTTATATTATTTTTTTCTCCAAATAGGCATTTATAATTTATTTATTTTAAATAAACATGATTTATTATATTTTATTTATATTTAATTTTAATTAAATAATTATATTTATATTAAATATAGTGTCAATTGTTTTAATAAAATTTATTTATATATTTAAATAAAAATGTGATAAATTTTAAACTTAAATTAAACTTTTATATATATATATATATATGTGTGTGTGAGAGAGGTATTATATACCACTTATATATAATATATAAAAAATTATTAATTAATATAATAATTTATATTACTTTTTTATTTTTCTAAATAGACATTTATAATTTATTTATTTTAAATAAATATAATTTATTATATTTTATTTTAATTAATTAATTATATTTATATTAAATATAGTGCCTATTGTTTTAATAAAATTTAAAAATATATTTTTATATCAAATTAAAAATATCAATTATTTAATTTCGTATATTATTATTTTTAAAATAATGAAATAAGTATATTTAAAATCAAAATAATATAATATTTTTATTAAAAAAATTAAAGTTATATATAAATATATATAAAGTTAAAACCGTAGTTGGTAACTACGGTTTCTAACCACTTTAGAAAAATAAAACCGTAGTCACCAACTACGGTTTTATGACGTGACAGCTTATGTGGCACAGACGCATTAGATCGGACATTATTTTCAGAACAACTTTATTTTTTGGAATTTTTTTTTAAAACACACTATTTTGGGTCAAAGCTCAACATTATAAATGTGAATAATTTGACAAAAGTTGTACAAGTAGAATGTAAATGGAAAGGGTATTAGCTTGGTTAGATCCTTTTTCCTAGAAGTTTTAGTGCAAACCACCATGGAAAGTAGTTCAACCTTTTTGGAAAGTGATTTATTTTAAAACAAATTAAGGAAGAAAGCCTCAAATTTTTTAGCAAAATGTCACCATGAAAAGCTCTGATGGATAGCATTTATCCATAGAAAACATATTAGTGTGACTTGGATATAAATGAATAGGGATAACATGAAAAGCTCTGAATTTATATTTTTTTTTATCATAAATGTTTTTTTAAAATTAAATTCTAAGAAATTATAGCAACATTTTCAACTTATATTATTGGTTATCATTAGAATTTTTGTTAATACTTCTTCTATCATAAACTCTTTTTTGGAGAATGAGTTAATATTTAGATAGAAACAAAAAGAATGTCTTTAGTAGTATTTTTCAAAACATGATTTTATAAAAAATGGTTTTTAGAAGAATTATTTATCAAGTACTAGTCCAAAAATTATCTTTTTAAGTGATTGTCAAAAGCTACTTTTAAAGCTTTACCAAAGTCTGATTTTTGTAAAGGAAGTGATTTGAAACACTAGGAAGTATTTCAATTATTACTTAATATATTTTAAATTTAAAATTTTTTAAGAGAACTTTTATAGTTGCATATACCTAACCACTCTGCATCACCCTATTTGGAAATCCACTTTAAAATCTTAATCCTCTTAATACATCCACCAAAATTTTTTCATAAATACAATAAACTTAAAATACTTTTCTCATTATTTTCTCCAGCAACCATCTTCTTCCTTTTTTACTTAATTTTTTCTTTTCTACAACAAACCTTAAAGCAAAGTTCTTTCTCTGAAACTTATTCATTAATAAAAAGGTATTTGAGAGAAGATCAAAGCTAATTTCAAATTTTTTTACTACACTATTTGTACCACATGAATATATTTTAGAGCTTATAGTTTATGTAAATTTTGACACAAAATTATTGTAAATATAGTTAAAAATGGTTAAGAATAATCAAGAAATGTTTTAAAAGTATGAAATATTGAAAAAGTGGAAAAGAAATAAAAACAAGAGCCAAAAAAAAAAGAAAAAGATTTTGTGGTGTTTGAAATATGATTGGAAGTATGGTTCTAAACAAGGAAACTACTTTAGTAAAATTTAACTATCTAAATTTCAAACTGATTGCACTAAAAAATCAAGTTCCTTTTGGGTTTCCTTCTTGATTAATAATAATTACAACATTGTCATCATGTCCTATATATTACCATATTGTTGTCACGTTTGAGATTTTTACAATTGCATACAATTACAACTCTAATTATTTTTTGATCTCTTTGGAGGCATGTTTGGTATTGCTTCTTTGATCATAGCAACAATAACATCATCAATATAAGTGGATCAATGATTATTAGTTCATATGATTCAAACACATATCATTCAAACATGGGTCCAAGGTTGAACCATATCATTTTCTTATTCTATTTTTCAATGCAAAGAACCAAAGGAAAAAAGAAAAAGAAAAAGAAAAAAGAAATATTATTTAGACAATACTAATTTAAAGGGTAGTTTGGTTATTTCATTATTAGCAATTTTTTCCAATAAAAATATTTTTAATTGAGGTGAATGTGTAGACATATTTGATGAATGCAAATATAAACACTATTTTCTTTAATTTTCCTATTTATTTTAAAATTATTTTCCCCCTTTTCTCTTCTCCACTCCATGTCATTTACATATATAAATAAAAAGAATAAAAGGAATGGAAAAGGAAAACATTTATATAAAATATTAACTTTATTAGAAATAATATGAGGGTTACTTCATCCTTGGAATGTCTAATCATCATATTTACAAGAGTACTATAAATGTAGATGTGTAATTTCACGAAAGTGGTACAGCTGAAATAGACATGAAAAGGATATTGGCTTTCGTTTTCCTTAAAAAAGCTTAATGGAAATCGATAATAGGTGTGTTTCCAAAAGTGACTATTTCTTTCAAAGTGAAAAAGAAAAAGAAAACCTCCCATATTTACCAAGAAAAGGCTCCTATTTATTAAGAAAGACATAAGCCACGACTAGCTCATATCAATACGGTAAGAGCTTTGAGAATTCATCAACAATGGGTAAACTCAATTTTCTTCATCGTTATGTTTTCTTTATAGCTTTCATTGCCATGATGTCCATGGAGGCTAGCGCTACTGATAAAGACAGAAAGGCAAGTGGCATCTTGCCCTGTAACGATGAATTTTGCTGGTTGATAAATAGATGACACAATATACATGTGTTGTTTGTGTCTTAATTTTCCAGTGGTTTATATTAGGATTGATTGTATTAGTTATTTTTTACTAGAAGGGTAGTTTTGTCATTATTGTAAGCTGAGCTATTTTTGAGTTGTTTTGTTCAGTTTGTTGTTAAGTTTTGTTTCTGTTTTTCTGGTTCAGTTTTTGTTGAGCCATTTTACTCTGTTATATAACAGAGCAGCCTTGTATTTTGTGACAAGAGGAATGAAGAGAATTCTTTTCATCTTTTCTCTCAATTCTTTCTTCAGATTTCTTTTTCTAACATGGTATCAGAGCCATCCATTTAGGGTTTCAAATCCCTAATTTCTATTTTTTTCTTCTCTTTCTCTGTTCTTTGTTCTCGATCGTGTTCATGGTGAAAGGTGGATCTGGTAATGGTAATCGCGGTGGCCAGGTGAATTCTGAGATTGTTGTTGTTGAAGATTCGAGTAGTACCTATTTTCTTCATAATGGAGATCATCCAGGGCTCAATCTTGTTTCAAATCTTTTGACTGGAGCGAATTATCATACCTGGCGTAGAGCGATGCTGATGGCTCTCACAGCGAAGAACAAAGTTGGTTTTGTGGATGGTACGATTTCTAGACCTATGTCTCATGATTTGATTTACGGTGCTTGGAATAGATGTAACAGTATGATTTCTTCATGGATCATAAATGCTGTTTCAAGAGAAATTGCAGATAGTCTTTTATATTTGGATTCTGCTTGTGATATCTGGAAAGATTTGAATGATAGATTTAATCAGGGTAATGGACCTCGAATTTTTCAAATTAAGAAGCAATTATCTGCTCTTAATCAAGGTTCATTGGATGTCAATTCATATTTCACTAAATTGAAGATTCTTTGGGATGAATTGAGGGAGTTTCAACCTGTTCCAGTATGTCATTGTGGTGGATTGAGAGTCTGGACAGATTATCAACATAGGGAGTATGTTTTACAATTTCTTATGGGTTTAAATGACTCTTATGCTCAGATTAGAGGAAAAATTTTGATGATGGATCCCTTACCTGCTATTAATAAAGTGTTTTCTTTGGTTATTCAAGAAGAACGTCACAGGACTGTTGGTTATTCTTATTCTGGTTCTCACAATTCTGATCCTATGACATTTGGCTCTAATTCTAATGCACCAGCAGGAAGTTCAGGTGGCTCTAAAACTAGAAGGGATAGAATTACTTGTTCTCATTGTGGTTTCCAAGGTCATACCAAAGATAAATGCTATAAACTTGTTGGGTATCCACCGGGATGGAAATTCAAAAATAAAGGCCCTAATTCAAGCTCAATGGCTAACAATTCAGAAGTCCTCGAGTCTTTGAATGCAGGTTCTTCTGAATCCACTGTTTCTTCCCTCACTACCATGCAGTGTCAACAATTGATTCAACTCTTAACCAACCAATTAAGCTCTACTTCTTCAGCTTCCACAGAGAATTCTTCAACAGGACCATCAGTGTCTAATTTTGCTGGTAATAAAGTTAAAATCCAAAATAAAGGTTGGATTATTGATAGTGGGGCCACCTATCATGTTTGCAATGACATTTCTCTATTTGATTCTTCTATTGATGTTCAAAATGTCCGAGTTACTTTACCTACTGGTATTACTGTCCCTATTGATAGAGTTGGTTCAGTCATTCTTTCGAAGGATGTCAAGCTTCTAAATGTGTTGTTTGTGCCTACTTTCAGATATAATCTACTTTCTGTGAGTGCATTTACAGACACTTTATCTCTTTCAATGGTTTTTACTCCTGATGCTTGCATTATTCAGGAACCATCTCGGGGCAAGATGATTGGGAAGGGTAGCAGGAAAGGTCAGTTATATCAGCTGGATTTTGACAGTTTTGTTGCTGATAAAGCTTTTGTTGCAGCTTCTCGGATTCCTACTTCTAATATTCTTTCTTTGTGGCATTCTAGACTTGGACATCCTTCTTTTAGTCGTTTAAAAGGTCTACAATCTATATTGGATTTTGATTCATCCTTTGATCTTACTCCCTGCAATGTATGTCCTTTAGCTAAGCAGCGTTGTCTGCCTTACATTTCTCTTAATAAAAGATGTTCTTCCACTTTTGATCTTTTGCATCTAGATATATGGGGACCTTTTTCTGTTGGCAGTGTTGAAGGCTACAAATTTTTCTTGACTATAGTTGATGATTATAGTCGAGTAACTTGGGTTTATATGTTGAAGAATAAATCTGAAGTTCAAAAATATATTCCAGATTTCTTTGCTTTTGTAAAGAAGCAGTTTGGTAAGGAAGTTAAGGCCATAAGATCAGATAATGCTCCAGAATTATTTCTTTCCAATTTCTATCATTCTCTTGGTGTCATACACTATCGTTCTTGTGTTGAAACTCCTCAACAGAATTCTGTGGTAGAAAGGAAACACCAGCATATTCTAAATGTGGCCCGTGCTCTTCTTTTTCAGTCCAGCCTTCCTGTCTGCTACTGGAGTGACTGTATACTCACTGCAGTATACTTAATCAATAGAACACCAAGTCCTTTTCTAAACAATAAGACTCCTTTTGAAATCCTACATGATAAGCTGCCTGATTATAGTCATTTGCGGGTCTTTGGTTGCTTGTGTTATGTTTCTACTTTGAAAGCTAACAGGACAAAATTCTCACCTCGAGCCAAAGCAGCCGTTTTTCTTGGTTATCCCTTTGGTTTTAAAGGGTACAAATTACTGGATATAGAGACACGTTCCATATCTATCTCTAGAAATGTTATTTTTCATGAAGAGATCTTTCCTTTTTCAAAGACAAATCCCTGTTCTTCTCCTGATATTTCTTCTGATTTGTTTCATGATCGAGTTCTTCCTTGTATTGCTGCTGATAATGATCAATCTTCCTCAGTTCTTCCTCGTGTTATTTCACAGCCACCTCTTCAAGTTGCTCCTTCTTCACGACCAACAAGAGTCTCCAAACAACCTTCATATTTGAAAGATTATCACTGCTCTTTAATCAACTCTGTTGCTCATGTTGAAACTCACTCCACTTCTCATCCCATACAACATTTTTTGAGTTATGATAAGCTCTCTCCTTCTTACAAAATTTTTTCTCTCTCAGTTTCCATTATTTCAGAACCCAGCTCTTTTGCAAAGGCTGCTGAAATACCAGAATGGAGGGCTGCCATGGATTGTGAATTAGAGGCTCTTGAGGAAAATAAGACCTGGTCCATTGTTAGTTTACCTGTTGGTAAGCACCCTGTTGGCTGTAAATGGGTGTACAAAGTTAAACATAAGGCTGATGGTACCATAGAACGGTATAAAGCTCGTTTAGTGGCAAAAGGGTATACTCAACGTGAAGGCATTGATTATGTTGATACTTTTTCACCAGTGGCAAAACTAGTGACTGTTAAATTGCTTTTGGCTATTGCTGCTGTTAAAGGTTGGCATTTGTCACAATTGGATGTGAACAATGCTTTCCTTCATGGAGACTTGAATGAGGAAGTGTATATGAAGTTACCTCCTGGTTATAATAGAAAGGGGGAGTCTTTGCCTTCGAATGCTGTTTGTTTGCTTCATAAATCCTTATATGGTCTCAAACAAGCCTCAAGACAGTGGTTTTCTAAGTTTTCTATTGCCATTATGGGCTTGGGATTCAGTCAATCTCCTTCCGATCATTCTCTTTTCATCAAAAATGTTGATGGCTTGTTCATTGCTCTTCTTGTTTATGTTGATGATGTGATTATAGCTAGTAATAATCAAGGGGCCATTGCTGATTTGAAATCTGAGTTGAATAAACTCTTCAAACTGAAGGATTTGGGTGATGTCAAGTATTTCCTTGGTCTTGAAATTGCTAAATCCTCTACTGGAATCTGTGTTTCTCAGCGAAAATATGTTCTTGATTTGCTTTCTGATTTCGGGTATTTAGGTTGCAAAGCTGCTAGTACACCTATGGAAGCTAATGTCAAGTTATCCATGGATGAGGGGGTTGATCTTCCTGATGTTAGCTTGTATCGTAGGCTACTTGGGAAGCTGTTATATTTGACATTAACACGACCTGACATTTCTTATGCTGTAGGTCGACTTAGTCAGTTCATTTCTCGTCCTAAATTGCCCCATTTACATGCTGCTCAAAGAATCCTTCGTTACCTTAAAGGTAATCCTGGCATGGGTTTGTTCTTTCCTAGTAATTCAGAGCTTCGTTTGATGGCTTATACTGATTCAGATTGGGCTCGTTGTCCCGATTCGAGAAGATCTGTTACTGGTTTTTGTGTTTTCTTGGGGAATTCTTTGGTGTCATGGAAATCCAAGAAACAACACATTGTTTCTCGCTCTTCTGCTGAAGCTGAGTATCGTGCTATGGCCAATACTTCTTGTGAGATTACTTGGCTTCTTGCTCTTCTCAAGGACTTTGGTATAGATCATTCTGCTCCTGCTCTTCTTTTTTGTGACAATCAGTCTGCTTTACATATGGCTGAAAATCCCGTGTTTCATGAACGCACAAAACACATTGAGATTGATTGTCATCTTGTTCGAGACAAGGTTCAAAGTGGGGTTCTCAAGCCTATGTTTGTTTCTACAGAACACCAGTTAGCAGATGTTTTGACAAAAGCCCTTCATCCTTCTTCTTTTAAGCTTCTTATTGGCAAGATGGGTCTAAAGAACATCTTTAGTCCATCTTGAGGGGGAGTATTAGGATTGATTGTATTAGTTATTTTTTACTAGAAGGGTAGTTTTGTCATTATTGTAAGCTGAGCTATTTTTGAGTTGTTTTGTTCAGTTTGTTGTTAAGTTTTGTTTCTGTTTTTCTGGTTCAGTTTTTGTTGAGCCATTTTACTCTGTTATATAACAGAGCAGCCTTGTATTTTGTGACAAGAGGAATGAAGAGAATTCTTTTCATCTTTTCTCTCAATTCTTTCTTCAGATTTCTTTTTCGAACAGTTTATGATCAATGTTAATGATAGGGCAGGTTTACATAGCGTATCTAGGATCCCTTCCTGAGGGGGAATTTTCACCTATGTCTCAACACCTTAGTGTTCTTGACGAAGTCCTTGAGGGCAGGTATCTTTTGAAGCTTTGGAGTTTCATAAAATTATAATTGCCTAGAAATATTCTAAGTTGATATTGTGTCCTCCCTTCAGTTCGGCAACAGACTCTCTGGTAAGAAGTTATAAGAGAAGTTTCAACGGATTTGCAGCCAAGCTCACTGAAAAAGAACGAGAAAAATTGGCTAGTATGTACCATACACAAAATCATATCACAGTATTTTGAATTAAATTTATTTGTTTGACAAATTAAAAAATTGAAGTGTGGTCTTTGAAACTATTATGCAGATAAGGAAGGCGTGGTGTCGATTTTTGAAAATAAAATTTTAAAGCTTCAGACAACAAGATCTTGGGACTTCATGGGATTCTCTGAAACTGCAAGGCGAAAACCTGCTCTTGAGAGTGATGTTATAATTGGGGTCTTTGACACTGGAATCTGGCCTGAATCACAGAGCTTTAGTGATAAAGATTTTGGTCCACTTCCAAGAAAATGGAAAGGTGTTTGTTCAGGTGGCGAAAGTTTTACTTGCAACAAGTAAGCATAAATTTTTTATATAATTAAGAGTGCATGTGAGGGTGATTCTAAAAATTGTTTATTTTATTTTTAACACTTGAATGATAAAAAATTTTAAGTATTAAATATATTAAAAATACTTCCTAGAATCACCGTGAAACAGAACTCTAAGTTATGATGTAATTTTCAGTCTTAAAAAAAAGGCTCCTCTTTTGGGAGAATGCATATACCAATATTGCATTCTCACGTGGCTATTATTCTGAGGTCCATACACATATTTAAGCTAAACAATATCTCCTCACCCATACCAATAAAAATAAAAAGACATCTGTGTGACATTCTTCTTTCAACCATATAATATTTTCTTTATCAATGTAATATGGAAATTTACAGGAAGGTTATCGGAGCTCGAATCTACAATTCGCTGAATGATACTTTCGATAATGAGGTGAGGGACATAGATGGTCATGGATCCCACACTGCCTCAATAGCTGCTGGCAACAATGTAGAGAATGCGAG
This sequence comes from Vitis vinifera, assembly GCF_030704535.1. Lineage (NCBI taxonomy): Eukaryota > Viridiplantae > Streptophyta > Magnoliopsida > Vitales > Vitaceae > Vitis > Vitis vinifera. The sequence continues at coordinate 6,458,519 of NC_081810.1, forward strand.
TTTTCATGGCTTAGCACAAGGAAAGGCAAGAGGAGGGGTTCCCTCTGCAAGGCTTGCTATATACAAAGTCTGTGTTTTGATAGGGTGCGGAAGCGCGGACATTTTGGCTGCCTTTGATGATGCTATTGCAGATGGGGTTGACATCATTTCAATTTCCCTTGGATTTGAAGCTGCAGTTGCTTTGGAAGAGGATCCCATAGCAATTGGTGCTTTTCATGCCATGGCCAGAAGTATTTTAACTGTGAATTCTGGAGGAAATAGAGGTCCGGAAGTATACTCTATAAATAGTGTTGCACCATGGATGGTCAGTGTGGCAGCAAGCACCACTGATCGCAAAATTATTGACAGGGTGGTTCTTGGCAATGGAAAAGAACTAACAGTAAGTATTATCAATTCCCCGTTCACCTTAGTTCACGACTCATCTAGTATGTTTAGACTTTTGCTTTTGAAAGCCCTAGAGGCCAGTGAGCCCAAAGAGAACAATTTCTAAGCGAATATATAACAATATGTGAATGGTTAGTTGGTTACATTATTAATTCTAAGTACTATCTTCTTATCCACCTGGTGCTCTCTCTATATCAACAGGGTCGTTCATTTAATTATTTCACGATGAATGGATCCATGTACCCTATGATATACGGAAATGATTCTAGCCTCAAAGATGCCTGTAATGAATTCCTATCCAAGTAAGTTACTGCTAAAGGTCACATTTACATTGCATTTCGTTGAGGAGAAATATCATACTAAACAAGGGATTTATCTTTGGATATCAGGGTGTGCGTGAAGGATTGTTTAAATAGTAGTGCAGTGAAAGGAAAAATTCTACTATGCGATAGCACTCATGGAGATGACGGTGCTCACTGGGCTGGTGCCTCCGGAACAATCACATGGGATAATTCTGGTGTTGCTTCTGTCTTCCCCTTACCTACAATAGCTCTAAATGACAGTGACTTGCAAATCGTCCATTCCTACTACAAGTCCACAAAGTGAGGATTCTACTAATTAGCAACTGAGCCATTGCGAATTATTCGATGTTTTTTGTTTTAATGATAACAATAACATTACTGGATTCTTCCTTACAGCAAAGCTAAAGCAAAGATACTGAAGAGTGAAGCGATCAAAGATTCTTCTGCTCCTGTAGTGGCTTCCTTTTCATCACGAGGGCCAAACTCAGTCATACCTGAAATTATGAAGGTATATCTAGCCAGTCCATGATATTTATCTTTCTCTTGTGGCTTTCTTTATATTATTTTTCAATTTCCCGAGTTCCTTTAAATGTTGCAGCCAGATATAACGGCCCCTGGAGTAGATATATTGGCAGCATTCTCCCCTATTCCTAAACTTGTAGACGGCATATCTGTGGAATATAACATATTATCAGGAACCTCCATGGCTTGCCCCCATGTTGCTGGAATTGCTGCTTATGTTAAAAGTTTCCACCCCGCCTGGTCTGCTTCAGCCATCCGATCTGCTCTTATGACTACTGCTCGGCCCATGAAAGTTTCTGCAAATCTACATGGTGTACTCAGTTTTGGGTCTGGGCATGTCGATCCAGTTAAAGCTATAAGTCCTGGATTAGTGTATGAAATCACTAAGGACAACTACACACAGATGCTGTGCGACATGGGTTACAACACAACAATGGTGAGACTCATTTCAGGAGACAACAGCAGTTGTCCAACGGACAGCAAAGGTTCCCCAAAAGATCTCAACTATCCTTCAATGACAGTTTACGTTAAGCAGTTAAGGCCTTTTAAAGTAGAGTTTCCCAGAACTGTTACAAATGTTGGCCGCTCCAACTCTACTTATAAAGCACAAGTCATTACCAGAAAACATCCACGTATAAAGGTCGAAGTGAATCCTCCCATGCTCTCTTTCAAGTTAATAAAGGAGAAGAAATCTTTTGTGGTGATTGTTACTGGTCAAGGAATGACGATGGAGAGACCGGTGGAGTCGGCGACACTGGTGTGGTCTGATGGCACTCATACTGTGAGAAGTCCCGTCATAGTCTACACTGACTTCTTGATATGATTAATCATATACCCTCTTAGCATCTTGAATTTCTTCTCAAGAGTAAATCAGTCAATTAGATCAATTTGACTAGCTCGTATTGATCAAGAAGCAATCTTTTAATAAGACTACTACTTTGATGGAAAAGTATTCTGCCTCTATCCGCCTAAAATTTGAGAATGCAATACCAATTTTACTATATAACATTTTAAATTCAATTGTGCCTTTCTTTGGCTTCTCTACTCCATATTGGCATATGTGACTATTGTTAGATTATATAAAGGATAAAAGTTATAAATATGTGAATAGGAAGAATAATGTAAAATAGAGAATTCCTAATTAGAAATGGGACAAAGTAGAAATATATCAAATTAGGTATTAAGATTTGTAATGGAATATTTTTTTAAGAGAGGTATTTTATTTAAAGAAAATAAAATAAAATAAGGATTGGATTTTTTTCCATATAAAAGTTGTTTCATCCTTGGAATATCTAATCACTTTTACTAAATGTGAATAATTTTACAAAAGTGTTACTAAGTAGAATGTAAATTAAAAGGGTATTAGTTTAATTGGACCATTTTTCCTAGAAGTTTAATGGAAACATTAAGTAGTTAACTTGTTTTCAAAACGTGATTTCTTTTAAGAAAAGGAAAGAAAGCCTCCTACTTTTTCACTGAGAAATCATCACGAAAACCTCTGATTTATTAAGCAGACAAGAGCTAAGTTAAAGGTGATAATCAATATTTTTAATTAGAGTTTTGAAAATTCAAGTAATGATTAAGCTCGGTTTTCTTCACTAGCACTAAGTTTGCTTAATTACTTGATTCCATTGTTTGTGATGACGGTGGAGGTTATATAGCAAAGACATGCCATTTTTGTCTTGTGACAGTGATTTTTTTTCCCCCTACTTTACTGTAGATCTTGATATGCGATACAATACAAATGTATCACTTATTTCTTATTCTCTAGTAGCCTATGAGTAATATCAATGATAGTGTAGTTTTATGTAGTGTATCTAGGATAAGGATAGGGTGAAAACTTTAGATTTGCAATGGCAAAATTTTATAAAAAATAGGAGAAAAATCGTGGAGAGAAAAAGGAAGGATTCTGTTAGGTCCCGATCAGGTAGCAACAATAACTCATAGAAATACTCACTTTCTTTGGGTGAAAGATAAACCACAACTGTTTATAGAATAAATATGCTGCCGTTTATTCATTACTAATGTTCCAATAAATAGAGTAAAACTTAACAAATCAGCTTCAACTCTGGAAACTAACTAGCCTAAACTCAAGGGAATACCTTGTAACAAATTTGAATGTGCAAAATTACAAAACATAAGCAGAAAATAAATTAAACGGTTGACAACTCTTTGGTTAGACTTGGTCTAACTCAAGCTAAAAAATTGGGATTCTTCTTAGAGATTCTTTCTGACCTTTTCGTCCTATCAATACTTCCCCTGCCAAGTGGATCCTTGTTCTCAAGGTCTAGTGAAGGAAACGGATTATGCAGCAGTGTTGTTGCCTCCCATGTAGCATCTTCAGTAGGCAATCGTTTCCACTTCACCAAATGCTTTTCAATAAATTTCTTGCCTTATTTAATCTAGCATGTATCTAGGATTTTCTCTGGTTCCACTGAAGCTACCCTTTCATCAGTAATAAGTGGCAGCTCTAAGTTAACTTGTGGAGGATCCCTAACATATTTTTTTTCAAGAGAGATACATGAAAAACAGGGTGGATCTTTGCTCCTGCTGGTAATTGGAGTTGGTAAGCAACATTTCTGACCTTCTTTTCGATTAAATAAGGGTCGTAGAACTTGTTGGCAAGTTTTTTATGAACTCTTTTGAATGCAGTTTGTTGGTGATAAGGATGTAGCTTTAGGAGTACCATATTACCTGCTTGAAACTCCACATCATGCCTTTTTTTTGTTTGCCATTTGCTTCATTCGATTGACTGCCATGTCCAAATTTTTCTTCAAGTGCTGGAGTAATTCATCTCGGTGTAAGAGGCTTTGATCGACTTCATGAACTCGAGATAACCCATCAAAATGCAGTAGAATTGGGGGAGAAAGCAGACCATACAAAGCTTGGAAATGTGTCATCCTCGTTGAGCTATGGTAGGTGGTGTTATACCAGAATTCTGCCCAAGGTAAATAACTATACCATTTTCGTGGCCATTGATGGACGAAACAACGTAGGTATTGTTTAACACAACGGTTCACAACTTTAGTTTGTTCGTCGGTCTGCAGGTGGTATGCGGAACTTAATCTCAACTTGGTGCTTAACATAGTGAAGAACTCTTGCCAGAATTTGCTGATAAAGACAGGGTCGCGGTCATTAATGATTGATTTTGGCATGCCATGGAGTTTGATGACGTGCTTTACAAAATGTTTAGCTACAATCTTTGTAGAAAACGGATGAGATAAAGCAAAAATAAAATAAAAAATGAGCATACTTATTGAGTCTATCAAAGACCACCAAAAGACTATCTTTGCCATGGGAAAATGGAAGACCTTCAATAAAATCCAAAGTGAGATCATCCCACACTTAACAGGGAATGGGAAGTGGTTGAAGTAATCCTACCAGAGATAGGGTTTCAGTTTTGTTTTTTTGGCAAACTTCACACTGCGTGAAATATTTTTGGACAGACCGGTACATGGATGACCAATAAAATTGTTGAGCTAACCTTTTGAATGTCCTCAACACTCCAGAATGCCCTGCCATTTTACTATCATGAAATTCTTTTAGAAGTTGGTTGTAGATAGCTTGTGGAACATCCACTCTCTTTTTGTAGAAACAGAGACCATTTTGCATCAAGTATGGTCCGGTAGGGTCTGTAGATGATTAACGGCTCAATTGCTGCATATATGGGTCATCTTGTGCTGTTTTTCTCATATCATCCCAAAGAGTAACCTGTGAGACAAACAATGGATTAAGAAGAGGGTTGTCAGGGCAGCGAGAGAGGGCATCAACAGCTGAATTTTCACGTCTTGGCCGGTAGAGATTTCGTAGTCATAGCCCAAGAGCTTTGCTACCCACTTTTGTTACTCGGAAACTGCTACACGTTGATCTTAAAAATATTTGAGACTCTTGTGATCGGTTCGAATGAAAAATCTCCTGCCTAAAAGATAAGGCCGCCATGTCATAATTGCTTCCACAATCACTAGCATTTCCTTGGCATAAATGGACCATGTTCATTTATTAATCCCCAAAGCGCGACTCACAAAAGCGATTGGCCTGCCTTGCTAAGTAAGGACTGTACCGATTCCGTCACTTGAAGCATCAGTTTCAACAATGAAAGAGTCATTAAAATTTGACATGGCTAACATCGGGGTAGTTGTCATGGATTACTTGAGTAGCTTGAATGCATCCGTTGCTTCTTCATTCCACCTAAAGTTTCATTTTTTGAGGAGATTGGTAAGAGGGCGAACCAAAAGTCCATAGTTCTAGAAAAATTTCCTATAGTAACTTGTCAAGCCTAAAAATTCGTGTAATTCAGTGATATTAGTAGGTTGTGGCCAAACTACCATGGCCTCAATTTTTTTTTTTCGTCTACCTTTACTCCTTGATGCATCACAATATGGCCCAAATATTCCAATTCTTGTTTTCCAAAATCACACTTGCTTGCTTTGATGAAAAACTAATGTTGTCTCAGGATTTCTAATATTGTTCTTACATGTTCTATATGTAACTCCCATGTGGGACTATAAACAAGAATATCGTCAAAGAAAACTAGTATGAACTTGCGAAGATGAAAGTGAAATATAGAATTCATAATGGCTTGAAAGGCGGAAGGGGCATTGCATAAACCAAAAGGCATAACTAGGTACTCAAAATGACCATTATGGGTTCTAAAGGCAGTTTTTGGAATATCAGGAGCATGTACTTGTACATGATGAAATCCAACTCGTAAGTCTAGTTTGGTGAAATAGGCTGCCTCATACAACTCATCTAGCATATTGTTTATCGTAGGAATGGGAAATCGGTCTTTGATGGTGGCTGCGTTTAGTGCCCGATAGTCTATGCAAAATCGCCAAGTGCCATTTTTCTTTACCAACAAAACGGGAAATGAGAATGAACTGGTGCTAGGTCGAATGACTCCCATGTTGAGCATCTTCTTGACTTATTTTTCGATCTTTGCTTTTTAAAAATATGCATATCTATAGTGTCAAACATTTATGGGTTGAGTACTTTTTTTGAGAGGAATGTGATGGTCGATATTTCTCAATGGTGGTAGTGTGGTTGGTTCTTTGAACATGTCTGCATAATCCTCCAATGTTTGCTGCATGGTAAGACTGGTGTTTGTCCCAGTGGACTTCTTGACAGTTTGTAGGTAGACAACAAACAACATTTGGCCTTGGTGCATCTTTTTTGCAATCGATGCCAATGATGTTGCTTTAATGGTTTGGTTAGTTAATTCCTTACAATCTTCGTGCTTGATTACCCCAGTGAAAGTCCATGGTCAATTGTTTCCAATTGCAGACCACGGAGCCTAGCTTCTCCAGTCATTGGATGTCTAATACCATATCAAGTCTTGTTAGGGGTAGAGAATAAAGGGTGAATGAAAAAGTAATGCCTTGCAAATTCATTTGCACTTTCTCAAAGTGACCCTGGCAGAGCAGTCGCTCGCTACTTGCTACGTGGATAGCAAATGATTTCGTTGGCACCATTAGAAGTCGAAGAAATCTGGCTACTTTTTCGCTCAAAAAATTGTGAGTGAATCCATTGTCGATCAACGCTATCATGTGTTGAGATCCAATGGCGGCTGCTACTCGCATGGTTCGTGGAGATGCCCAGCTTGTTAGTGCATGTATTGAGACTTCCAGTTTGACTTGATCTCCTAGAGTATCTTTCATCTGCAACTTTTCATCCACTACATCATATTCTTTGGTTTGATTGCTGCTTTGGCACTTAAGAAGGAGTAGTTGAGGTCCCTAGTACTTGTGACCTGGGGTGAATCTGTCGTTGCAGTTGAAACAAAGCCCTTGTGCTCTCCGTTTCTGCATTTCATCCCAACTCAATCGCTTGGTTGTCATTGTTAGGGTAGTCCGATTCTTTAGAGTGATGGTGGTAGATACACGGTTCTGCAGTGGGGGCTGTATGAACCTTTTTGTTCTTGCGATCTATTCATCCTTCATTCTCGCTAGGCTGATGGATTCCTTCAATATTTTAGGCTCGAACATTCGAATTCCATCGGCGATTTCGGATTTCAATCTTCCCATGAAAGTGCCAACGAGAGCCTTCTGTGTCCAACCTTGAACCCGATTGCCTAGCCTTTCGAACTCTTTTTGGTACTCACAAAGGGATCTAACTTGTTGAACTCTGGATAGAGTTTCATCGAAATTTTCACACTTTGTCGGTCCAAAACTAGCCCATAGTTCCTCCTCAAAGAACTCCCATGTCACCAAAGGACTTTCCTCTTGGTAAGCTCGACGCAACCATTGCTACCATTGGTTAGCTTCTCTTTCAAGGTGGAAAGATGCTAGAGTTACCTTTTGGTTGTCTGTTGTGTCTTGAAATTCAAAGAATTGAGCTACTCGGCTAAGCCATTCCATCGGATCTTCTCCAAAGTATTTTGGAAATTCCAATCTTGCCATCTTGGAAGAGAAAACCTGTCTGCCACCATCGTTCTCCTCTCGATGTGAATGGAAGGATCCTTCCCGCCCATTGTTGTTGTTGCTAGAGGCTTCTTTAGTTGGAAGCAAAGCTTCAGATAACTTGTTGACAATTTCCTCTAATCGTTGTATTCTATCTTGAACTCTACCAAGCCCAACCTCCAAAGCCTCAATCCTTTCTTTGTTGGATGTCATTGTAACGATGCTCTGATACCAATGTTAGGTCCCGATCAGGTAGCAACAATAACTCATAGAAACACTCACTTTCTTTGGGTGAAATATAAACCACAACTGTTTATAGGATAAATATGATGTTGTTTATTCATTGCTAATGTTCCAATAAATTAAGTAAAGCTTAACATATCAGCTTCAACTCCGGAAACTAACTAGCCTAAACTCAAGGGAATACCTTGTAACAAATTTGAATGTGTAGAAATACAAAACAGAAGTAGGAAATAAATTAAACGACTGACAACTCTTTGGTTAGACTTGATCTAACTCAAACTAAAAACTTGGGATTCTTCTTAGGGATTTTTTTTTACCTTCTCGGCTTATCAGATTCCTAAAATCAAAGTTTCTAAACTCAAGGGTTTCCTAATACTTCCCCTTGAGTTGGAGTATGGAGGTTATGAACACCTAACGTGTGAATGAGAGAAGGAAAAACAGTAGCTCCTAAAGCCTTCGTAAAGACATCAGTCAATTGGTCCTTAGTATGAATATATGCAATTTGAACCAAACTAGCTTGAACTCTTTCGCAAATCACATGACAATCAATTTTGATGTGCTTGGTGAGTTCATGAAATACTGGATTTGCGGCAATATGGAGAGCAACGTTATTGTCACAAAACATGGTGGCAGGTTGTGAATGGGTAACCTGTAGATCATGGAGCAAAGAAATGAGACATTGAATTTCATATGAAGTTGTAGCCATGACTCGATATTCAACTTCAACGGAGAAATGAGAAATCGTGTGTTGCTTTTTGTATTTCCAAGATATAGGAGAAGAACCCAACAATATATAGTACCTAGTAATGGAACAATAGGTTTCTGGACAAGTTGCCCAGTCAGAGTCACAAAAAGCATGAATCTAAAGTGTATTAGATGAAGACAGAAGAATGCCTTGACTGAGGGATTGTTTAATATACCGAAACAACCGATAAGCAGTATCCAAATGTGGTTGTCTAGGATTAACCATGAATTGACTAAGAATCTAAACTGAAAAAACAATGTCTAGCATAGTGATAGTGACATAAATGAGACATCCAACAAGCTGACGATATAAAGAAGTATTAGGCAAAAGATCTCCATTAGTGAAAGTAAGTTGGAGGTTGGGCTCCATGGGTGTCTTGACAAGTCAAGAACTAAGGAATCCAGTATCCTTCAAAATATCAAGACCATATTTCCACTAGGAAAAATATATATGCTTGGAACATTTCACTTTAAGTCCAAGGAAATATTTAAGTGGACCAAGATCTTTCAAGGCAAATCAATCATGGAGATAATTCTTTAGAGATGAAATGGCAAAAAGATCATTAATATAGACCAAGATATCATCTACATAAACAACCAGAGCAATGAAGAAATTGCCAGAAGTTTTTGTGAAAATAGAGTAATCAGCCTTGGATTGAAGATATCCTATGGTAAGTAAAACATTAAATAATTTAGCAAACCATTGTTAAGATGTTTTCTTAAGGCCATAAAGAGATTTATGAAGTTTGAAAACTCGAGTCTCCCATTTTCAATGAAACTAGGTGGAATTTGCATATAAAAATCTTCATCCAAGTCATCATGAAGAAAAGTATTATCAACATCCAAGTGATGAAGATGCTAATTTTGGATGGAAGCAACAACCAAGAGGGCTTTGATAGTAACTAACTTGGAAACAAAAGCAAAGGTCTCATGGAAATTAAGTCATTTTTGTTGGCTATAACCTTTCACAAAGAGTTGGGCTTTATAGTGCTCAATTGCACCATTAAATTTATACTTTATCTTATAAACCCACTTACAATCAATTGCATTTTTTTTTACAAGAAGGTCAACTAAACTCCAAGTCTTATCCACCTAGTGTTATCTCTATATCAACAGGGTCGTTCATTTAATTATTTCATGATGAATGGATCCATGTACCTATCGCATACGGAAATGTTACTAGTCGTAGAGATGTTTGCATTGAATTCCTCTCAAAGTTCTACTAAAGGTCACATTTACCTTGAGTTTCTTCAAGAAAAATAAATAAATCATACGAAAAAATGGATTTATTGTTGAATATCAGGAATTGCTTGAGGGACTGTTTAAATAGTAGTGCAATGGGAGGAAAAAAAATTCTACTATGTGATAGCACTTATGGAGATGACAACGCTCACTGGGCCGGTGCCGCTGGAACAATCAAATTGGATAGCACTGGTGTTGCTTCTATCGTCTCCTTACCTACAATAGCTCTAAATCAGAATGACTTGGAAATCCTCCAATCCTACTACAATTCCACAAAGTGAGGATTCTGATAATTAGCAACTAAGCCATAGCTAATTATTCGATTTTTTTTTTTGTTTTAATGATAACAATACCGTTATTGGATTCTTCCTTACAACAAGGCTGAAGCAAAGATACTGAAGAGTGAAGCGATCAAAGATTCTTCTGCTCCTATAGTGGCTTCACCCAGTCATACCTGAAATTATGAAGGTATATCTAGCCAGTCCATGGTATATATCTTTCTCTTATGGCTTTGTTTACATTATTTTTCAATTTCTTGAGTTCCCTTAAATGTTGTAGCCGGATATAACAGCCCATGGAGTAGATATATTGGTAGCATACTCCGATATTCCTAAACTTGCAGATAAACAGTCAGTTGAATATATTATATTATCAGGAACCTCCATGTCTTGCCCCCATGTTGCTGGAATTGCTGCTTATGTTAAAAGTGTTCACCCTGCCTGGTCTACATCAACCATCCAATTTGCTCTTATGACTACTGGTACCCTTTATCACTACATAAAACTCTAATTCAAGAAATCCGAGAGGATGTTTGATAAATTAATTTAATGACTTAATAACTTAATTTAAATCATTAGATAGGTTAAGCATGTTTAGTAAAATAAATTAAAATCACAACTTAAAAGTGAAGACCAAAATGGTTTACTTATTCTTGATCTCAAGTAACTTTTATATCATTTGCCTATGTTTAATAAGAGTATATTTTACAATTATGACTTTACATTCACAACTCATCTTTTATAAAAAAAATGTTTTTGTAATTATTTTATGCATCTATAATACTTTAAATATGGGTGTTTAACAAATAAAATTATTATTTAAGATTAATGAAATGGTAAATATTAGTTAAAATAAATGAGGATAAATATGTCAATTTGATGTTTAGAATAAATTTGAAGTTAACTTTATTAAACAATGTTAATACTTAGAGTAAAAATTAAATATTAAGTTTTAGCTCAATAATTTAAAAATAATTTAACTTAATTTGACTTAACAATAAGTAATAAGTATCAAGTACTTTTACCAAACATTCTCTAACTTTTTTTTTTTCTAAATTTCTTATGTACATAGCTCGGCCCATGGAAGTTTCCACAAATCTACTAGGTGTACTCGGTTTTGGGTTTGGGCATGTCGATCCAGTTAAAGCTACAAGTCCTGGTTTAGCATATGAAACCTCAACAGACGACTACACACAAATGTTGTGCAACATGGGTTACAATACAACATTGGTGAGATGCATTTTAGGAGACAACGTAGAGCAGTTGTCCTGAGGACAAAAAAGGTTTCCCAAAAGATCTCAATTATCCTTCAATGACAGTTAACGTTATGCAGTCAAAGCCTTTTAAAGTAGAGTTTCCAAGAACAGTTACAAATGTGGGCAACTCAAGCTCTACATATAAAGCAGAAGTCGTTTTAGGAAAACAACCACCAATGAAGGTCGAAGTGAATCCTTCCATGCTCTCCTTCAAGTTAGAAAATGAGAAAAAATCTTTTGTTGTGACTGGTACTAGGCAAGGAATGACAAGCAAGAGTCCGGTGGAGTCAGGGACACTGGTATGGTCTGATGGCACTCAAACTGTGAGGAGTCCCGTCATCATCTACACTGACATGTACTGATTAATTAATCAAATATCCTCTTAGCATTTTGAACTTCTTGTCAAGAGTACATAAGTTAATTAGATCAATTTGACTATTTCGTAATGATCAAGATGCAATATTCTAATAAGACTACTACTTTGGTGGAAAATTAGTGTGTCTTTATCCACCTAATATTTGAAAATTCATCAATACCAATTTTTACAACATTATTATATAACATTTTAAATTCAACTGGACCTTTTTTTGGCTTATCTACTCCATATTGGCATATGTCAATAGGAAGAATAAATGGAAATGTAGAATTCCTAAATAGAGATTGGGCAAAGAAGAAATATACCAAATTAGCTATTAAAATTTGTCATATAATATTTTTTAAGAGAAGATTTTTTATTAAAAAAAAAAGAAAAAAAGAAAATGGAATATGGCTTGGAACTTTATCCATATAAATTGAAGTTGTTTCATCCTCTAGAATGTCTAATTACTTTTACTAAATGTGAATAATTTCACGAAAGTATAGAATGCAAATGAAAAGGGTATTATACACTACAAAAAAATAGGTTTTTAATGATGAATCTTTAGTCACGACTACAAATATCGTGACCAAAGATGTTATTTTGCCCCGACCAAGGTAAAATTGTGACTATATGTGTTAATTAATTTAGGGTAGAAAAAAAACATGTTTAGTCACGATAATTTTATCAACCATCACCAAAAGGATTGATGAGAGGGTATTTTAGTAACAAATTTATTTGAAACCGGACTATTTGTAAATTTAGGGAGGGAAATTTTGGCGCCAATAATTTTAGTCACGGTAATTTTATCATTCGTGACAAAAAGTGTAACAAAATGATGTTTTAGTGACAGTTTTTTGTGAAACCGTCACTATTTATATATAAATTTTTGTGACTTTTAGTCACACCATTGATTGACCGTGATTGTATGGGAACTTATAGTCACAAATTTCACATTGACCATGACCAAATGCATAGAGGTTTATTTTAAATATTTTGAACCTATGGTCACTGGGTTCACACAATCGTGACCAAAGTCTATTATTTATTTTAAATGATTTTTGGGTTACCTATTATAATTTTTTAGAAAATATTATATGTATATATATATCATAGAAATTATCATTAATAGTAATAATAATAGTTCTTATTAATTATAAAAAGTTTAAAGTTATATTATTATATATTTTTTTAAGTTAAGAAACAAATTAGTGTGTTACCTATTTTTCTTTAGTTAAAATTATTTAATTTCCTTGTTATGATTAATGTTTTAATAAGAAGTAAAATAGAGTTTAATACATTAGTTTAAAAATATGATGGTTCAATTTGATATTATTTGATAAAAAGTTTAAATGCAAGTAAGTTAGCAAATTAAAAAACAATTTTGATTTTATATATGATAAATAATTCTTATTGTATTTAAAGTATCAATAAAAGTGATAACTAAATTTTACTATTAATAATTAAAACCAAAATAATCTTCATAATAGGTTTATTAATAATAGGTTAATGATAATAGGTTTTATATTGTTAATAATAGGTTTTATATAAAGACACTAAGAATTTGATTGGCCATTGATATGTATTTTTAATTAGGATGATAATAAGACCAGTTATTATAAGAAGATTTTATTAAATTTTATCATCATTAATATTATCTCACTATGTAGTTATTTCTTTTTTTAGTAAACTTAAATTTACTAAACATGTAACAAGAATAATGTTTTAGTTAACTATTAAAATTTTAAAATATAGAACTTGATAAATTTCTAATATAAAATTTTAAAGCTTGATAAAACTTGATAAAATTTTTAAAATAAACTTTGAAAATAACAATTTTAAAATATAAAACTTGATAAATTTCTCATATATAATTATAAAATTTAAAATTTTAAAACTTGATAAAAAAACTTAAAATAAAAATTTTTAAATATAAAACTTGAAAAATTTCTAATATAAAATTTTTAAATTTTAAACTTGATAATTTTAAAACTTTAAAAACTTGATAAAACTTAATAAAACTTAATAAAATTTTTAAAATAACACTTTGAGTAAAACATTGAACTTTAAAAATTAATTTAAAATTTTAAAATAATTTTTAATTTTAAAATTTTAAAATAATTTTAAATTTTAAAAACTTGATAATTTTAAAACTTGAAAAACTTTCAAAATTAAATGAGTTAAATAATTTTTAAATAATTAAATGAGCTTAAATAATTTTTATATTTTAACAATTAGATTTTTTTGTTAGACTTTTACGCCATCAATTATCTTTGTAATTTAAAATTAATTAATTAAATTTTATATGGTATAATCATGAGCTTAAATTTTATGTATTTATTCTCCCACTAATTGATGGGTTATACAGATGACAGATTTGCTTTGAATAGTGCATGAATCCTTTAAATCAAATATCAACGGGTATCATCCCCCAAAACGATAGTTAATAAATATAATTAAAATTAAATTATTTAATATCTAAATAAAACCATTTTAAATAAATAAATAGACAAATAATAATATTTTAAAAAAATATTTTTCTTTATTTCCGTCGCGATTTTTTCCTCAAATTTCCTAGTAACGAAATTTTCAATAACCTGAAATCGCCCTTGACCTTTTTGAAAAATTACTACTCCCTCTCTTCCTCTTCAAAAAACCCTGGTTTTCTAAAACCCTAAATCCAATCATAAAATCAAGGGGCCTCTATATTTCTCACGTTGCATCTTGTACAAATAAAGAATTGGTTGGTTAGTTCCACTCATATTAAATCCTAGTTTTTATTTTCTTTAATTTGATGTATGTTTGGTTTATGAGAAAATAAAGGAAATTGGCGGGGTTACTGTGAAATTTTTGAGGAACGAGTGTACCGCCTCACCTAGAACCCATCAAGCCAATAATTGAAATATACTCACCTCCTTGAAGACACAGCTACTTAGATAATTGTTTTCCTTTAAGGGTTGGACTGGGTTTTGATCAGTGCCTGAAATTACATTTTATGAATATGTTTGCTTTGTCAATTCGTTTGGTTTGTGGGTTGATATGTTGCCTTGTGATTTTCCATTATGATTGTTGTGTGTATGTGGACGAAAAAGATCGCTTATTTCATGTTTCTCGTTGGAATCAATCTTCTATAACCTCTTTCCGATACTCTTTGACATTGAAAATTGGGTTTTTTTGTTTGCTTGGGTTTTATTTTTTATTTTTTTGAATTTTAAATTTTGGGATATACACAAACCCTAACCCTATTTCTTCATTTTCTTTCCTGTAACCGGTGGTATCGTTGGTCAGGGTCGGCAACAACAGCCTAGTTAGGCACATGAATTTTTTTTTTCAGTGTAAAAAAGCATAAGTTACCAAATGAAGAAAAAAATATTTTTGTTGCTTGTGAGAAATAAAAAGAAAGAGAAAAAAATAATAATAATTCATAAAAAAGTTCACCAAATCAAGTATTCATCAATACTTTTAGAAGTAAATGGGTTTATGAAATGCTTATAAATCCAACTTCATCCATTCATAAAAGAGATTAATTAGACTTGGTTTCTTTATAGGTAAATTACTGAGAAGCATCTTTGTGCCTAGTAGCCTCCTACTAGAAATTTGATTGGGATAGTAGTTTTTATGTTTTTGCACAAGTTAATTATAGATATTCTTACTTCTAGGGTTTTTTGGTTTGGTAAATTGTGTGGTTTTATTTTAAGTTGATCTCTTTATTATCATATAATATACTAGGTTTTGTAAGTTCTTAAACATTTTATGCTTTTGAAATATATGAATTTGAAAAGTTAGTCCAACATTGAACTTGGACCCCTTTGGTCCTACTCCTACCTCAATCTTTGGTTCTACTAGTAGAAGGTGATCAAGAGCTATTCTTTCAACACAACTTGAAAACGCCCAAGAGATGCTAATAGCTGCAGAACAAAAGTTTACAACTGCAACTAAAGAACTCTCAAATGTGAAAGAAACATTTGAAGAGATGTTGATAGAAGTTCAAAGGAAGACACGAGAAGAAGTGAAAGAAGAGTTTGAGGAAAAAATGATGGAAATGTAAAGAAAAATGCAAACACAAATTCAAGAACAAATTATGCAAATGATGCAACAATTTCAGTAAAAGCATTAGAAATTTGAAGATTTTCCTATATCTCTCTTAACTTTTTTGAAGATTATGCCACTTATTTATATGATAGATTCTCCTAACTTTTTTGTTTTCTATGACTATTATGTGATGTTTGTTTGGTTGATTTGTTATATTATGTTAGAATGTGAAACTAAATTTGAATCTCTTTGTTCTTTGTTTGTTTGTTTGTTTGTTTTTTTTTTTTTTTGTTATATTATGTTTTTTTTATTTAATGACTTATATTGATATATAAGTTTTTAACTAGCTTGGGATAATTGATTGTAATATATTGTACTATATTGAAATTTTGAAATTGTTTTAATAGCTTAATTGCATATACAGGTCTAAAATGAGTTTGTTCAGGTTTATAACAGGTTTGGAAAATCTGAATTTATAAAAGACTAATGTCTAAATATAATAAATTTTAGTCACGACCATTAAAAAATTGTGACCATAAGTCTACTTTTAGTCACGATCAATAATGAATCGTCACCAAAATTTGGGGATATGGAGGACATCATATGATTAATTTTAGTCACGGTTATTAATAGTCGTGACCATAAGTGTACATTTTGTCATAATAGACCTAACAACTAGTCGTAGTCACTTAATTAACCGTGACCATATACCTACATTTAGTCACGATTAATAAATTGATCGAGACCATAAGATACATTTAGTCACTGTTAGGGGATTGACCGTGACCATAAGATTACATTTAGTCACAATCATTTAATTAACCGTGACTATAGATATACATTTAGTCATGATTAAGGAATTGACCATGACCATAAGTTTACATTAATCCATAAATTGACATTTAGTCACGGTAACTTACTTGACCATGACTATAAGCTTACATATAGTCACGGTTGCTAACTTTACCCGTGACTATAAGTGTACATTTAGTCACGGTTTATTACTTGACCATGACTATAGGTTAAACATATAATCACAGTTTATTACCTGACCGTGACTAAACCAACTAAAAAACAACGAAGTGTTCTTAACTTTTGGTCACAATTTTTGTATGACCATCACACAAAAAAAAAATAATAATAAAAAATCATATGGTCACGATCACTTAGGAAACCGCGACCAATACCTTTAAAAGCTCTGATTTACCAAAAAAAAAAAGCCTCCTATTTTTTACTAAAAAAATCACCATGAAAAGCTCTGATTTATTAGGTAGGCATGAGCCAAGTTAAAGGTCATTTTCAAACATTTTAATTAGAGTTTTTGAAAATTTTAACAATGATTAAACCCGGTTTTCTTCACTAATACTATGTTTGCTTAATTGCTTTCATTGTTGTGTTGAAGGTGGAGGTTAATGAAGACAATATCAATGGTAGTGTAGGTTTACATAGTGTATCTAGGATCCCTTATAAGGGAAATTCTCATCTATGTCTTAAAACCTTAATATTCTAGAAGAACTAGCTACTTGAGAACGAGTGATTTTTCAAGCTTTGGAGTATTATAAAATTATATGGCCTAGAATTACTCTAAGTTGAGATTGTGTTTTCTCCATCTAGTTCTTAAAAAACAAACTCTTTGGTAAGAAGGTATAAAAGAAATTCCAATAGAATATTTACAGCCAATGTGACTTATAAAGGAAGAAAAAGTGGCAAGAATGAAAAAATACCATAATTAGGTCTTGTTGCAATGTTTTGAAACAAGTTTATCTGTTTGACAGACTATAATTAATCTTAAGTACATCTTTCAAACTAGTTTCCCAAGTAAAACTCTTCAACTTCTGACAAGTACTTAGGACTTCATGGGATAAATCGAACCTATTTACCACATATGTTTAGTCTTGGAGAGTCATGCTACAATCAGAGTTATTGAAACTGGAATTTGGCTTGAATTACATGGTTTAGTTATAAGGGTGGTCCACCTCAAAAAAATAAATAAATTAATAAATGAGAAGGTGTTTGTCCAAACGGCACAAACTTTACTTGCAACAAGTAAGCATAAATTTCTAATACAAGTCTCTTTCAATTCCTAAATCAAATGATACTGGAATTTTAGGGCTTCTCTTTGCCAGAATGCATGCATACACTGTATCATTTTCTCTTATTTCTATTCTTTTGATGTCCACAAAAGAAAATTCAAGATAAAGGGTTCCCTCTACAAGGATTGTCGTACATCTACTATGATGCAAGGTGCATAGGAGCAAATATAATAGGTGCCTTTGATGATGCTATTTCAAATGGGGTTGACATCCTTTCCATTTCTGGCAAAAAGTAATTTAATGGTGAACTCAACAGGAAATAGTGGTCTAAGTGCAGTGATCGCTCCCAAATGTGTATGTCAAGATGTGGTTCCTCAAATGTAACGAGTTGGTTGTAGTTTTAAAATCCCAATGAGTTGGGTGTTGAACCTTAGGGAGGTGACCTTAGGATGCAAGGAAAATGAAAATGTTTGGAAGATAAGTGGAAATGTTTGAGGCAAATTCTTTCTCTCAATTGATCAAGAAAAAGATTGATGAATTTTGTGCAAAATAGAGGGAAAACTAAGTGAACCAAGTTCAAATTTGACACAAAAAAAAAATTGAAAAAGTATTAAGGATAGAGGGATCCTTTGAAAAAGTGTTGAAAAATTATTGTACATTGAGGAGGCAAATTTACAACAAAAAGAATTTGAAGAATATTATGAAAATCATGGAATTAGTCAACATTTAATGGTTTCATATTCTCCACAATAAAATGGGGTAGTTGAAAGAAAAAATATAACTATTCTTGACATGGCTCGAAGTATGTTGAAAAATAAGAAGATGCCCAAAGAATTTTGGGCCAAAGTGATTGATTATGCGGTTTATTTGTCAAATCATTCTTCTAATCAAAGTACATGAAATAAAACATCGCAACAAGTTTGGAATAAAAGAAAGCAGAAAATTTCACATTTGAGAGTATTTGAAAGCATTGCATATGTTCATGTGTTGGATCAAAAGAGATCCAAGTTAGATGACAAGAATGAAAAATATGTTTTCATTGATTATAACTCAAGCTCCAAAGGTTACAAGTTTTACAATCCAAAGAATGGAAAGTCAATTATTGGTAGAGATGTCAAGTTTAAAGAAGAAGAAGAATGGAATTGGGATGCTAAAAAAATTAACTATCCCCTTTATGAAGAAAAAGAACAAACAAGAAGAAACTTGCAAGAGATTACTATTCCACTTTCATGACCACCTCCATCAACTCATGAAGTACCAACAATATTAATATTTTCATTTAAAAGCTGGAGTGAGCAGACATCACATTTTAGAAGTTTACAAGAGATTTATAAGAGAACAAAAAATCAAATGATCTAAACTTTTTTTTTTTTGTCTTTCTGCAAATTATGAACCAATCAGTTTTGAAGAAGTCATTGAAGACTAAAGATGGAAAAAGGCTATAGATGAGGAAATAAAAGCAATAATTAAGAAGATGACACATAAAATTAAATCCCTTCTAAAAGAGAAACATGAGCATGCTTGTTTTCCCAAGACATGCAAGAAAGCAATCAAATATTTGAGAAAGCTTTTAAAGAAAGAGAAAGAGGTAGAATACTTGAATGTAATAAAGAAGTATATGTTAAATTTAGGGAACCAATAATGGTAAGAAGCAAATGAGAAGAAAATTAGGGTAGGTTTGAACCAAGAAAATTTGGAGTGCTTGGTAATGAAGAGATATTTCAAAATACTGCATTGGAGACTACACAAAAGAGACATTAAAACCAGGATATTGCATTGGAGGCTATAGGGAACAAGGTATTGACAACACAAAAACATAGTAAGGACATTACCATTTGCAATAGGGGTAGGGGGGGCATGCAAGGCCTAAGCCATGCACCCTAAATTTGCTCCAAGTCAAGACTATGAGTTAGGATTCGAAGGCCCTGATACCATATAGAAAAATAAGAAAATAAAGAAAAATATTGTATACCATTTTCATTGATGATGATAAATATTTATATACAAATATATTTGAGTTTTATTATAATTTAAACTTTATCTCCTACTGTAATTCAAATTCTATATTTTACTCTAATTCAAACTAATGTATAATATACAGATAAATATCAATATTTAAATTAAGGATAACATTAACTTTCTTTTATGAAATGAGTTGTTTTTCCTTTTTAGAGAGAAAGAAAGAGATGTACCATGCATGCCGCTTGTCCTTTTCCTCGGTTTTTCGTTTTCATGAGTACTTAAAGTGGCGTAATTGTCTTGCCTGGAATAGGATGCTGGCAATATGATATTAATGATTACAACAAATGTCTACTTTACTGCCTTCCAGGATTACCTTCATTGTAAATCTGGTTTTAATTTAGGCTACTAAACTAAAACGCAAAATTACAAGCATTTATATATAGAGAGAAATAACCACGTAGTGCACATGTTTTTTCTTTTTATGAAAAAATAAATAAATAAGCACCCGATTAAGAAAAATGTGTATGTATAGATCGATGAAACCTCTTTACCAAAACAAACCCAAGGATCAAATTTAGATTTAAAAAAAAAAAAAATCCCTCTATATATTAACTAGGAATGAGATCATACGCCTTGCAGCTGTTACAGGTTTGAGAACTTGACCATGGCCAAGTTCCATTCCCAATGGTTTTATCATATATATGCAATTGTTTTCATCTTCATAACAAGAACCCAGTATTGTGCTGCAGATGAAGATAGAAAGGCAAGTATTTTTTAATTCTTTTAGCAGCCATTCTTTGCATAATTTTATCGTTTTTATGGATGCTACAAGTACTAACCAGTAGCTTTGCCGATAATACAGGTTTATGTGGTGTACCTGGGTCACCTTCCTGAGAATCAGGCATACTCACCCATGGGTCAACAGTATAGTATTCTTGGAAGTGTTCTTGAGACGAGGTAACATTTAAGTCTATTAGGGTTCAAAACAACAATTACCCATGAGTTATTTTCGACTCTGACCGTGTCTTAATATCTCGCTAGTTCTATATCGCAAGCCTTCGTGAGAAGCTATCGAAAGAGTTTCAATGGATTTGCAGCCAGGCTCACTGATAGAGAAAAAGAAAGACTAGCTAGTGAGTATTGCACAATCCTTTTGCAAATTTTTTGAAATTATTTCATGTACATAGTGAGGTTATAACATGTCTTTTTATTTCTATGCATGATATGCAGATATGGAAGACGTGGTGTCTATATTTCCAAGCAAAACTCTCCAACCTCAGACATCACGTTCTTGGGATTTCATGGGCTTCACTGAGTCCATCAGGCGAAGGCCTTTTGTTGAGAGTGATGTTATAATCGGTGTTTTTGACACTGGAATTTGGCCTGAATCAGAGAGTTTTAGTGATAAAGGTTTTGGCCCTATCCCAAGAAAATGGAGAGGAGTTTGTCAGGGAGGCAAAAATTTCACCTGCAACAAGTAAGCTTAAGTTTTCAAGTTTTGCTTATAATTTTCTTCCTTCAATTAAGAAATATCTCATTGTCATGTCAGTGTCTAATACTCTCATCTTCTATTTATATCACATCATATTTCTGCTTCCGCTACTTATACATATATCCCATATTTCACTAGTTGTTTGGTGTTCATTAGCCTTATATTCAGATATGATTCAACACCACTTTTTTTTTTTTTTTTTCTGTCTATTTGTGTCTGCCCTTAATTACCTAGTATTCATATAAGATTACTGCTAATTGAAAACAATTAATTTCATTATGATATGAAGCCAATTATTTTCGACATAATTGATTTATTATTTTTTATTTGTTAAGTCTTAGAAAATTCTGTGATTAAAAACATAGAAGACTTTGGGATGTATTTTTTAAAATTATTTTATGATGTGTTATATAAGGAAGTCTATATGGGAAATTGAAATATTTTAAACTATTTTTTATATTTTTATGTAGTACTATACGTTTAATAATTTTCATATTTGTATAATTATTTTTTAAAATAATTTTAAGAAAATAACTAAAAACAAATAAAAGATATTTTTTGAAAACATCTTGTTTTCGGTTTCTAATAACAAAAAATCATTTTCTGCTTTTTGGTAGTTAAACATATTTTCCTTTTATATATATATATATAACAATTGTCAAATAAGACAAAAGTTATTTACTTTCATAGAGACTAACATAAAGATGCCAAAAAATCAAGAATTACTCCTAAGTTCATATGATTAGTCAAGCCAATGCATCTTCTCCAATCTACCTAAGTCAAATTATTCCTCTTGCATACATTTTCTTAGTGACAATAAATTTTGTTGACAATTGATAAATAATAATCATACTATTAATTAGACATTTTTTTTTTTTTTTCTCATGTTATAGTTTCTACATCTCTTCTTATTCTTTTTTACTACATATTAGGATGTTAATATCTCATTTCCCTTTCTCTTCCCTTTAACAACACTAAAAGTGTGTTTGAGGATGATTTTAGAAAACGTTTTAAACCATTTTATAATTGAATGATAAAAATTGTCAAATGTTGGAAATATGATAAATATTTCCTAAAATCACTATTAAACGGGCTTTTAGTAATTTCTTGTTTTTAAAAAAATGGAAAAAGTAAAATCTCTACTCTCATTCTGGCTTATTTTCTCTTTTATATCATCTTTACAGCATTATTTTCTTCTTAACTTGTACATTTATGGAGTGTTTATTAATCCTTTCATAGCTCTAAACCAACCCCTTTTCCATATTTTTATAAAAATTAAAGTTATCAATTACTAATAACAAAATAATACATTTACCATAGTCAAATTCTCTCCTCTCTTTTCACCTTGTTACTAATTTGCATCTCTCCTTTGTATTTATTCTGCTGCAAATTTCACAGTAAGCTCATTGGAGCTCGAAATTACAATGCAAAGAAAGCTCCTGATAATTATGTGAGGGATATAGATGGTCATGGAACCCACACAGCCTCAACAGCAGCTGGCAACCCAGTAACTGCAAGTTTCTTTGGGGTGGCAAAGGGAACTGCAAGAGGAGGGGTTCCATCTGCAAGGATTGCTGCATATAAGGTTTGCCATCCATCAGGATGTGAGGAAGCAGATATAATGGCTGCCTTCGATGATGCTATTGCCGATGGGGTTGACATCATTACAATTTCATTAGGCCTGGGAGGAGCAGTTGATTTCACTATTGACTCCATCGCCATTGGCGCTTTTCATGCTATGCAGAAAGGTATTTTAACCGTGAATTCTGCAGGCAACAATGGACCCAAGCGAGCAACCGCAGTAGGCGTTGCACCATGGTTACTCAGTGTAGCGGCCAGCAGCACAGATCGCAGAATCATTAGCAAAGTTATTCTTGGGGATGGAACAAGACTAACTGTAAGTACTATTAATCCATAATTTACATAACTTGGCTATGAAAAATGTGTTTCTTCATATATATTACATAGATTTTTAGTGCTTCTTACTATGAGTGGACTACTTATTTGATTATGTAACAGGGTGCAGCAATTAATTCTTTCCAGTTGAGAGGAGAGAAGTTTCCTCTTGTGTATGGAAAAGATGCTACATCTAAATGTGATGCATTCAGTGCCCAGTAAGTTCAGCTCTCAAGCTCATATTCATCTGGTTTCTCCAAAGAGAAAAATATACAAATTAACTACTGGAACTGTCACTGCATTTCAGGAGATGCATATCAAAGTGTTTAGACAGTAAATTGGTGAAGGGAAAGATTGTAGTATGTCAAGCCTTCTGGGGTTTGCAGGAAGCTTTCAAGGCTGGTGCCGTTGGGGCAATTTTGCTGAATGACTTCCAAACTGATGTTTCTTTTATTGTCCCCTTGCCTGCATCAGCTTTAAGACCGAAGCGTTTTAACAAGCTGTTGTCATACATCAATTCAACAAAGTGAGGATTCTAATCAAAATAATCCATCTCTTGATTAATTATTCATCTCTCCTTTTCTACAAACCGAGGTTTAGATGATTACTCCATGAGTGTGGATTTTTTTCCCTGGAGTGATAAAATTCTGGGGTTCTTGTTTCACAGATCGCCTGAAGCAACCATATTGAGAAGTGTGAGTAGAAAAGATGCCTCTGCTCCTGTTGTTGCTCAGTTTTCATCGAGAGGCCCTAATATCATTTTGCCTGAAATTCTGAAGGTACATCTAAACCATAACCTATATCTTTCTCCTAGTTTTGTTTCATTTCACTTATACACGTTTTCGGTTTGCTTAATAATGTCGCAGCCTGATATAAGTGCCCCAGGAGTAGATATCCTGGCAGCATTCTCCCCACTCGCTTCCCCCTCAGAGATCAGTGGAGACAAAAGGGCAGCTAGATACAATATAATATCAGGAACCTCTATGGCCTGTCCCCATGTTGCTGGAGTGGCTGCCTACGTTAAGACTTTCCACCCTAACTGGTCTCCTTCAGCCATCCAATCCGCTCTTATGACTACAGGTAAGTTGTGTTATCCCACATCAAATAAGAGAAAAAGTTCTTTGAACTGGATATATGTATGGGCTTCTCTAAATCATGTAAACATTTTTCAAAGTCATGAGAGTCTTTTGAGCTCTAGCAATATTTACACTATTGGAAGCAAACTATTACAAATTTATCATATCCGAACCTGACCTCACCACAACGTGAGAGTTTGTTTGACCCGTAATCCCATAAAGACATAATATGACAATATTTACGCAATTGAGAGTAGACCATTACATAATGAAAGCTAATTTCACTGAGTTTGTTTCATAAATTTTGTGTACTAAGTTTCTTAATTTCTTGTGTTCACAGCATGGAGGATGAATGCTACCAGAACCCCAGATGGCGAACTCGCTTATGGATCTGGGCATGTAAATCCAGTAAAAGCCATAAGTCCTGGTTTAATATACCATGCCCATAAACAAGACTACGTTAATATGCTATGCGGCATGGGCTATGATTCAAAAAATATGAGACTCATAACAGGAGAAAACAGCCAATGTCCCAAGAACAGTACATTCTCAGCAAAGGATCTCAATTATCCTTCCATGGCAGTTAAAGTTCCACCAAATAAGCCTTTCAAAGTCGAGTTCCCTAGGAGAGTTAAAAATGTTGGCCCTGCGCCGTCCATATACAAAGCAGAAGTCACCACAACAAGCCCACGACTCAAGGTGCGCGTGATTCCTAATGTTCTCTCTTTCCGGTCATTATATGAGGAGAAACACTTTGTTGTGAGTGTTGTTGGCAAAGGATTGGAATTAATGGAGTCTGCTTCGCTGGTGTGGTCCGATGGTAGGCATCTGGTGAAGAGTCCCATTGTTGTGTATACAGATAATGATTTGCCTTCAGATTAGTAATTAGAGCTAACCCCATATTGTCATGGGACTATGGAAGTGTTGATTCTCTATGGGTATCTATAACACATTCAATAACTGTGGAATTTCATGCTATCCAGATAGCATCTTCAGCACTTATTATTTCTTTTATTTATGTTTGGTGAATTTCACTTTAAATCTAAACTTTACAATATCTCTAACAAAATTTAACCTTTCGAATAGTAAATTCTACATGACATACATTTTTTTAACTAAACAATTTAATGTGCAAATCTATTTTCTTCCTTATAATATATAATATGGTGACAATTATAAATATTTTAAGCCGTAAATTAACTTTCAAATATTCTCCGTTAATAATCTAATAGAACTTTAAAATATTTTAAAAGCTACTTCAACCCTACTCAACAATCAAAATCTTCTATAATCCGGAAATCTTTCACAAATATCTATATATAACAAAAGAAGTTAATACGAAACTAAAAGTGTGTCTGATAGTAATTTTAAGAAATATTTCTCATTTTTTTAACATATAAAAGTTTTCAAATGTTATAAAGATTGGAAACGTTTCATATAATCATTGTCCGAGTTTTAAATGATATCGTCATAATTCCTTCTTAAGAGAGAGTTTTCATTAAATCGCTATTGGAAATTAAGATAGAAGTCATTATATTTTTCTTGAGCTCATCATTTGTAAAGAAGAATAATGAGAAAAAAATACAAAAAGAAAAGAAAATTGATATTTTAGTAATCATTACAATTCTTCTTCCATTTTTATTATCTAAGTTTCGTTATAAAATATAAATTCTTGTCTTCAAAAAATAAAATAAAAAAATTAAAATGAATTCATATTTTTAACATACAAGTTCAACCTACTCGGAAAAACCTGTGGTAAGTGTGTTAATATTTTTAATATTAAGGCGTATTATTTAAAATTATTATTATTATTTGAATAAAAAACCTAATGGAGTGTTTCAAAATTCTATGGGCTTAATGGGCCAACCAGGCCCAGAATCTTTGGGTTTGGGCCTTTGAGAGACATAGAAAGAGAGAAAAAGTCGAGTTTCTAGAGGAAGACCTCAAGCTGCACAGTGGCGGTCCCCTCTGTCGGCCGGAGCGGCAATGGCGATTCGAGCATTTTCAAGATCGAAGATCCCAATATTCTCTGCAAAAATTCTGCAAAACCTAATCAAAGCGCCCATTAAAGAGTCTACAAGGTTCCAATTTCCAGTTTTAGAAGTGGGTTCGTACAAACCCCTCTTGGGTTCGAAGCTTTACCACGACGGAAGGCCAAGGGGACCCCTTTGGAGAGGGAAGAAACTGATAGGGAAAGAAGCTCTCTTTGTGATATTGGGTTTGAAAAGATTCAAAGACGATGAAGAGAACCTTCGCAAGTTCATTAAGTCCCATGTGTTGAGGCTCCTGAAGATGGATATGGTTGCTGTGCTCACTGAGCTTGAGCGCCAAGAGGAGGTTTCTCTTGCTGTTGAGGTCCTTTTTCTTCACTTGAATTTTCTCTTCATGTTGTTTGCTCCACTGGGTTTCTCTCGCAACTTTTTTTTTTTAAAAAAAAAAAAAAAGGGGGCCTTGGGTTTGTCAAGTTCTAGATTACTCATAATGTGATTGCGACTGTTCTCTTTTTTTGGGGTTTGAATACTATGATTGTTTTTTCTTCAAGCAGTTGAATTTTGGTTGTAGAATTTGATGTTTGAATGAAAGTCTTAACCATTGTTTGTTTCAGTGGAAAATAGGATTGGAGAAAGTAATGTGCTTGTGTTGTTGAATGAGGATTCTTTTCGTTGGGAATGTGGTTTTTCTTTTTTTGAAGTTTTTGTTTATATTTTACTCATTTGGGTTAGTCAAGAGTTTTGTCAGTAGTCAGAATTTGAAGTTAGTGACAAGGTTCTGTTTACCTTAATGTTTATCCTAGCAATAAGTGCTCAGCATAAGGCTGCATCTCCATTTTTTAATTTTCAGAGGATATGTAAGATTTCCCTTGAAAGTTGGTGAGAACCTTGCTTTCTGCTCAACCTCAAGGTTTTTACTTGGGGCTTATGGAAAAACTTGATTGAATTTTCAGGTGTTTAGAGTGATTCGAAAGCAGGACTGGTATAAGCCTGATGTCTATCTGTACAAGGACTTGATTATTGCATTAGCGAAATGCAAAAAAATGGATGATGCGATGCAATTGTGGGAAAGTATGAGAAAGGAGGATTTGTTCCCTGATTATCAAACATACACCGAAGTCATTCGGGGGTTCTTGAGGTATGGGTCACCTGCAGATGCTATGAACATATATGAAGACATGAAGAAGTCTCCAGATCCACCAGAGGAGTTGCCATTCAGGATTTTGTTGAAGGGACTTCTGCCACATCCCCTTTTGAGAAATAGAGTCAAGCAAGACTTTGAGGAGATATTTCCTGATCGGCATGTTTATGATCCCCCAGAAGAGATATTTGGTGTACACTAAGGTATTGCTGTTTCTTTTTGTTTCTTTTGTTGATTAACGTACTTCTCCCTTTCTGTAAGTTCTTCTATCTGGCTTGAATTTATTTGAAGATATGCATTAGCATATTTGATTAATCAAAGAAAACATTCCCCTAGACTTCTTCCCTTGTTTTCTTACTTGGCAGCTAAGGTGTTAATTAACCTATTGTGGGCTGGCATAGAAGAGGAGCCATGATTCAACAGGCTCTCATTAGATATTCAGTCCGAAATGGCTGTTACCTCTATAGATGACAATGGGTTGTGTATGGAACTATGTAACCTAACCCTAAAGATGCCCTGAAAAATGTAACAAATTTCTTCAAAAAAAAAAATGGTTGTAAATACAAAAGAACAACCTTCTATCCTTAATCACTGCAAGTGCTTCTATTATTGTGGCTATTAAGTAACCTAAGGATGCCTGCTCCTGGCCATTTAGTGAGAAATCACCCAGAAGCTGCACTGAGTGTAAACCCAACATGTTCCTGTTGCAATCAAGCCTAAAACCTTGGCATGTTCCTGTCTTGTTTGTAGTTTTGAAGCTCTAAAGTATTTGGTCATGAATTTTTCATTAGAGGATATCGCCCTGATCTAGGTTGTTTGAGCTCCAATGCAAATCTTACCAGGCTTTGAGCAAGTCACTACTGAAGGGTTTGTTTTAGTAAATAAAACCAAAGGGTTCCACTAGGGCAATCAGTGCCTGCCATTGTCTCAAGATTTGAGAAGGGGGGATGACTCAATATTTTTGTAGCCACATCTTTTTTCTCTTTTGTCTGTGTTTCACCATCCGAAAGGGGGATGACTCAAGATTTGAGGAGGGGAATGACATTCTTTATCCTAAATTTATGTTGGAATAAAGGAAATCCAGAATTGCCTTTTGATGAAATCATGGAGACGGAAACTGAAAATGCTTTGAATTTCAAATCTTCCCTCTTTACCTTAGCAGATACTTTATTACAGGAGGACATAGCTGGAGCATGGACTCTCAGATTGAGGGAGGAGCATTCATCCAGTTTGATAACTAGGGTACCCTACTGCCTCTGTAATCAGGTACTATTAAGTTTGTATTTCATCTGGTTTCATGGTTTCAAAGACTTGCTCCCACTTGAATTGAACAGAGAATGTGGAGAAGGAAGAAGGGCTTCTTATTCTAAAAGAGGAGCATGAGAATTACATTGCAGGAGAGCTGATTTCTGAAGAAGCCTCAGTATTTGGAGTCTGTCTGAGAATAATGAAGTCTGGTCTATCACAAGGATTTGAATATTAGGATTTTGGAATCACCTCAAGGATCATGGTTGGCATCGTAAGTATTATTTTGCAGAACAACCCTGCTTAGATTTATCCACTATTTCTTGTTTTTATTCCTATGCCATCAAAATTTCAAGGCAGTCCATAAGAGGTAGCAAGCTTTACAAAGATGACACCCAGTTCACAGAAACTAACATCATGTTCAATTTCCTTCAAATTTATGTGCAAACCCATATCTAGCCAACCAACTTGTTCTACTGATTATGATGGAGAATCATGATGATGGGTATTATGTGGTTTCTAGAAAATTTGAAGGAAAACTAAAAAAATAAAAAAATAAAAAATATAGATTTGAAATAAATAAATTATTTTTATATATTATTTCTAATGAAATATTTTATATAATGATTAAATAACTTAGTAAAGCATTAAAAAAAAAAACTTTGTGAAAATATTTAAAAATATTTTAGATTTTCAAACAAATTTTGTTTTGAAATGTATAGGAGAATTGTTTTTGTATTCATAATAAACATGCTTGAAAGCATTACAAATTTCCCCAACAACTTCTTTAGGTAAGGATGATTTTGTCATTTTCTTCATAGAAAAATATGAGTCTCCCAGTCGTAAATAAATGGCCTAGTCAAGTGTGTAGATCATATCATACTTCTTTATCTAGCAGGATACTTTTAAAAGATGCCTTTTGAAGCATTATACTTACCTTTGAAAATTCAAACACTCAAAAAGTCTCACATTCTTATCTTGCAACATTGACACCTAACCAAACACAACATTCAAAAAGTCAACAAATTTAACAATAATCACACAACATTAAAATGATGGAATTGAAACCACAATTTCCAGAACAGGATGTATCAAGAATGAGAAATAGAAGATTTGACTCCTTCCCCTCATTCCCACAATCATCTTCATGCTCAGAACCACCTCCTCCTTCAATTGGCAGGGCGAAAATGAATTTGGGAGCACTTCATTATTATTAGTCCATTTATTTATTTATTTGTATTTGGGTTGGGCCAGGCCTGCTGCAAACTCAGGGCCTAAGCCCAGATAGACAATTGAAGTTGGTCCACATCCAAATATTCTTTATTTTGCAACAATAAAAAAAAAAAAAGTAATAATGTAAATAATAGATAAATAATTATAAGGTTACTTGTATGAGATGACATTATCTTTCAAGTGGGTAGTGATTTTGAACTCAAACCACTATTCTTGAGTGGAATGGGTGTCACAAGTCCATGGAATAAACCTCTTGACCTAGCTTACCATATATTCTCAATACCATTAAAAAATCTCAACCAGCTGACCCTATTCTTGAGACCTCTCAATCATTGTATTTAAAGTATTCAAACCATTAGCATCTAATTTATATTCTCGTAGGTATTTCACAATTTTATCCTACGTAGATTTTGGTCGTCTAGATTAGGAAGCAAGAATATCTTATATCCTCCCTTTTTCTTTGTACCTTATATTCCCCCATTTTTTTCCAGTGTCAGGTGGCAATTTTTTACCATAAAATAAACAAGATAAGATTAATTTTATTTGCACTATATTTATATTACCCACTTGACCTATTGATGAAATAGTATTGCATTTGAGAACCCTTCACTATGAATATGATTTGTTTTGACTTGTTTAATTGCTGGTGTTATCTTATAATTATTACGATTTGACCCATAGATATGATCCCTTTATTCATGTCGTTGAGATTTAATGATAGGTTTTAAGAAATATTTAGAAAATAAAACTTTTATTAGTAACTTATAATAAACTATTATTTTCAACAAATAAGTTCAAATAAACTTAGACATCGAATAGATTTAACATAATCATGTTAGTGGGTCACATGTTAGGATGCAAGAATGTTGCTTTTAAGCCTAATGATGGATTACTCAAATGATGATGATCTAATGTTATAAAAGGTTTAGTCTATGTTCATTGGACACCAATTAGTTTTTGGACAAAATGATCAAAATCCAATTAAAAAATTTGTATCATTGAACAAGAGCCATGAGTTTCAATCAAGAAAACATTATATTGGATGAAGGATTATTGGGCTGCAAGCCAAATGATAGGAGATCATATTCTTATTCTGATTATAAGTAAATTTATGACTTTTTTTACTTTTAAAAATTTTGAATCAATACTTCATCTTAGTCACTCTAAGACAATATTTGATTGACTATATATAACATGGGATATGATAAGAAGTGAAATAACATATCCTACCCTCATTCGATAAGAGATGTGATAAAATAAATTATTTTTTTACTTATCTTATTTTATATTTAACCAAACACAAGATAGTATAAGAAACAAGATATATTATCCACCATTTTTTTTATATCCCTTATATATAAAATATGTTAATCTTAAACTAAGATGTAGAATTTATATATCTCATGTATCATAAAAAAATTATTATAAAATTAAATTTATAATTAAAAATGAACTAATTCTATATATTGAATAACATAATATAAATATTATTTATAAAGTTTAAATATTTTAATTACAAATATTATTAAAAATAAGATAAATTTGATATTTGTTTCAAATAGAAAAACTATAATACAATATAATTTTTATTTCAAATATTGGAAAATTATGTCTATTGCACTTCATTTTTCTTTTATTCATTTTATAAACTAAATATAAACATAACACAAGATATCACACAGAATATATTGTCTTAGGATATCATGTCTATTAGATTTAATATTTAAGGATATCATAAGATACGAATTTCTTACATAATCGGATATAATATCATAAGATATACATGTCCTAAACTATCGCACCAATCAAATATAACCTAAAATAAATTTAACGCTCCAAGTACACCAAACCAGATGAACAAAACCCAGATCATAAAAAACATGTTTGCACGATGTAATTAGATATACTTATTGATATAAAAAAAAATTAGATATAAGGGAGTATGAGAGAATGGAGAGAACTATTGAGGTTGAAAGGGGTGAGGGGGCATGCATTATCCGAATAAAATGGTGAGTGGGGAAACAACCTTATCTACTTAGATCACCTCCTCCCCAAAAGTCCTCAAACCAATCTCAAGGAAAATCACTCCAAAGAAGAGCCATTGGCCAAAAGGCAACCATGCTGGGAGGGGGTTTCAGAGAAAATGAATATTGAATATGAAAGTGTGCTGCTCTGACTCTAGAAAGCGAGGAGAAGTTGGAATTATCCATTCAAAGGGGCACGTGGCTGCCAACGGTTTGCCCACTTGGGCTCATAGGGTGGACCCCAGGTGGCACTTATCCATAGAGCTTCGTGGAAAAAGATGATGATATTGTATCATATGCAGAGAATGGGGAATGAGTGAGAGAGAAGATTTGAGGAGATAGATGGATTGAGAGGTAATCTCAAAATTCCAAATCTTTGACGCAAAAAAGGAAAGAAATCTGAATAAAATATGGCAGTATAATAAAAAGAGGGACGCTTTTTCAGAGATGGCACATGGGCGGCAAGACAAGCCCTCTATATGCCCTATAAATTCATGGGTTTTGTGAGTCTCTGATCTTCACGTGCCCTTATCTGCTCTGTTTCTTTTTTCTTTTTCATTTTCCCCTCATCTCTTTCTGTTTTCATCTGCAAATCTTATCCGTTTCTATCAATTGGGCGTCTTTGTATTTTATTAACGGTGGTGGTGGTGGTGGTGGTTTGAGGTTTTTGGGGACTTGTTTTTTGAGGTAGTTTTGTTTGTTGGATTGACAAAGAAAGGCCATGGAAGGCAGGAGACAAGTGGGTTCATCTTCTTCATTCACTTCTGAACTTTTTGGGACCAAGGAGTCACCTCCATCCAATTCTTCTGGGATTTTTGCATCAATTTTTCCGCCCCCATCCACGGTATTTTGCTTTTAATGCTTGTACCAATGCTGGTTCTCTTGATTTGGTGTGTTTTCTAATGCTTATTGACCGGATAATCTAATTGATTTTCTTACGTGTTTTATGTGATCTATCATGTGGATTTTTTTCTTTCTCCTTTCCATGTAACTGCTAATCTAATTGATTTTCTTATGTATTTTATGTGATCCATCATGTGGATTTTTTCCTTTTTATGTAACTCCTGGAAACTGTGACATATAAGATTGCAATGCAAGAAGCCAAAGCAGAAAATTCTACATTTGGATTGATAGGTTTAGTTTAGTTTTGTGCTTTAATCATAGTTGCCTGCCAAAAAATATTCGAAGGACTTCATTTCTATTGATAAATAAGTACATGAAAAGCAGATCAATTGAGGTTTCATGAATTATTATGCAATGCATTTGAATTTAAAGGGTATGATGAACCTTATTCTCCTAGAAATCATTATATGGCATCTATTTTGCCAAATATCCCCATTTTTACATGATTTTGGAAGCTGGTTAGAGCAACCTGGGTTCTGATTCTTCTGAATGCTTATTGAAGATTGAATGGATTGATTTTCCAACAGAAATCTATGAAGGATTAGCAGTTTAAAAGAAAAAGAAAATTATTTTCCTTTAAACCTTCAGCTTACCATACATTTTTTATGCTCTTCCTTCTATGATTTCAGGCAGTAGGGAGGAACCCCGCAAACTCTGAGATGAGAGGATTGTCGGGAAATCAGACATGGGACACCAAACAAGGAACTCCAGGTATGATATCAGTTTATGATTCCTGATTGCTAAGTCAAGTGTTTGTTTCATCCTATACAAAGAAAAAAATACCTAGAACTGTGTTTGAAGATTCTTACCTTAAATCTATGTGTTCTTGTCAGACATGGGAAAGAGTGGGGTAGGTGCCAGCAGTATCATACCCAACAAAGACAAGAATCAAATTTTCCAAGAAGAAAGGGTAGAACCATGTCATCTAAGTTCATCTCTCTACTACGGTGGGCAAGACATCTATTCAAATTCATCAAGCACCCAAACTTCTGGATCATATCCTGTTGTGAGTCTCAATTAGTTTATTCATGCACAGAATATGACAGATAATCAGTATGATAACTCGAGGGGATTCAATATTGTGACTAAATGTTTTACTGTATTTTTGAAAACATAGTTCAAGAAAGACGAAGATGATCCAAATGGAAACAATTCACAAGGTGCATCTAGAGGAAACTGGTGGCAAGGTATAATTATTCTAAGTGAAGATAAAATAGCAACTCAGTGAAGCGACAGCAGTGGAGTGTACTAATATCTTGAACCTCTGCCTGTGTTTCTGCAGGGTCGCTTTATTATTAGGACTTGCCCCTTCTAAGGCATCTGAATTCTACATCTATTTGCCAAGGTGTGTCAACTACACAATCTATTTCACATCTGACGGAAAAAAAAAATGATAAATGGATCCTTCTTATTGTATAGACATCATTTTTCTACTTTTTAACTAAGTGCAGCTAAATAGTCAGGATAGAATACTGCCAATAAGAGATAGAAAGCACTTCATAATCTGAACAACTTCATAAATTTAGCAGTAATTTTTTTGCTTAAATGGAAGCGCTTAACCGCATTTTTTCTTTTTTCTTTTTGGTTTCCTATAGCCTTCCAATAATTCTTTTAGTTGAAAATACTCACTCTCTTTTTAATTTATGTTTGATACAAATTTGCTGAATTTCATTTTTACATCTAATACCTAAGACGCTGAGTTGTTAGTATGTTGGTAGTACTTTTCTTGTATTGAAAGGAAAAATTGTGTCTTTTTCTTCTCAAAAATAAAATTAAAAATGAAATTGATCTAGATTGGTCCAAAATGAAAAATGAGCACTTTTGCATGCACAATACATACACATAAAGGCACCTGCTAGCTTTTCATTAAAAGGTTAATCCAATTTTTTGAGTTAGGCCCTATCAAAAGCTTGTTCTCACAGTATTTCATCTTATTTGAAACACTCTGTCATAGTGTTGTTTTCCTTTTTCATCATGTGCTCATTCTTTAATTCAGCTGTTTGATTCCTTTTTCTTCTTTTTTTTCCAATTTTTATCCTTGGATTTTACAGGAATTCATGAAGCCTTCATGACAATTTCATCTTCCTTCTGTAAAATGTAGCTGAAGGGGAGAGTGCTCATAAGAGCTTTATTATGCCTTACCTCAGTTAAATAGTGCAAACTCCTATGTAATATGACTGTTTTTTCAAGAAAAGACGGAGAGACCGTGTAACACTTGTTACCGCTTTCTATAAACTAAATTTCTATACCTAGTTGAACAGTCTCTGTATGTCGTTTAAACCTGTATTGGATAACAAAAGATAGATGTTATGGCCGTTATCTTTTACATGCAACAAAAATAAATGTTGAAGCTTCAGTGATTTTTTATGCAGTATATCTTAATTGCTATTCATGCCTATCGAAAAAAAAAAACTAAATTGCTATTCTATTTATAGTTCAGGGTAGGGTTTGTCCGGGGCTCATTTGTGTTTCTTTTCTTTTGGTTGTGGTGCACCATGTATGCTTCTTATGTACCTAAGTTCTGCCCCCATTTCTTTGGTACCTTTTCTGTTTATAGGGTATTTATAATTTGCCTAGCAAAAGGAATGTACACTTCTATTGCTATGATAACTCTTAAGGAAACACGGTATATTTTGGAAAGCAGTGTCATAAGAACAGACAGACCCAACTGTAAAAGAGAGATGTAAATCTTGAGATGATATGAAATACGGCACATGATTGTTTTAAATGCAGAAAACAATGCATGATTCAAATGTTGCCAATTGCATCTGAGAATACATACAGTGACTTTTGTTGGCTAGGCTGATGATATGGGATGTTACACCAGTAGTTTCCAAAAATAAGTACCTAGGCTTAGAGTCAAGGCCATATATGATATCCAATCTGCTTCTGGTTGAGGTAATCTATAACCTGCAGTTTGAAAATGAAGAAGGATTCAAAAAACAATGAATGAAAAGACAAGAAACTGAGATATAATACTAAGCAGTCCTACCTTCATACAAGTACAGTGAGGTTACAACATTTAGGATTGACCATAGCAACTTCCAGCTTCACCATGATTCTTGGGTGTCTTGGAAAGCAAAACTGCAAAGGAAGCTTCTGTCCCATTTTCTTCACCTGAGGGTAGTACCTGTCTGAAATTTAACTGTTCTTATCTCCAAGAAAGCTTTCTCTGATTGAGCTTTTCTATCTCCCTACTGCAATTAACACAGAAAGTAGATCCATGAAGCTCAGGTAAGCTTCATCTTTCTCACTGGGATGTATGACTCATATCTCCTCCTGATTTGCAGATTAAATGCAGCGAACAGAACCTAAAGTGTGGTTGCACCTAAATCTACTTGACCCCAGAAGTGGCAATATAATAGAAACTCATGGATTTGTCCAAACACTACCCCCAGAACTCGATCCTAGGATGATCTTGACATTTCATTGGAATGAAGGTTGGTAAGTACAGTAACTATCCCTGTTTTCCTCATCATTGGAGATGCAAAGAAATAGCCTTTCATAAGCAGCAGCCATCTTGGTGGCAGTGAACAACTCCAGACCCCTCTGCCTAGCCAGCTGGCCTTTCCTCTCCAGAACTACTCTTCCATCATGCCAAACCCTGTAAAGGGTCCCCTTGAGTGAAGCAACAGTAGGCGAAAATGTATAGCCCATTTCTGTACCAACAATCACAGACCCTGTAATGCTGGCAAGCCTTGTAGCCATTAGTGGCTTCCCAGAAAGCATTGCTTCTAACAAAGTATGATCCAATCCCTGAGCTCGAAGAGTAGGGTTTACAAATATATCTATTGCATTATAAAAACTTGCCAGCTGAGCAGGTTCCAATGTCCCCAAAACCAATACAGTGGCCCCAAGATCTTTGTATCTGTCACTCCAAGGACCATCTCCAGCAACAAGAATAATCGCTGTTTCCCGAAATGTATCATTTTCTTTGAGCATTTGCATCAGAGCTTCAAACATTAACGGATGTCCCTTATCCTTCACTAATCTCCCAGCAATACCCAAAACCAGTGTCTTAGATTGCGGAATGCCAAATTTCTTCTTAAAATCCTTCCCCTTGGCTGCATTTGGCTTGAAAATCTCCTCATCTACACCATTGAGAATAATATGAACTCGTTCTTCTGGGATCATGTAGATCCTTTTCAAAACTTCCCCAACATGGTCGCTGGTTGCAACATGGTGAGCATAATGTGGGAAAAACTTTACTTCTTCAACAACCTTCATAGCTCTTTCAGTCAATGAAAATGCCAGTGGTTCTTCAGGAGTTCGAAGAAGTTCCTGAATGATGTCAGAATGAATGGATTCATATGCAATTCCATGCCAAGTAACAGCTAGGTTAGTCAAATTCCTTGATCGAGTGTGCATGAGCCCAACACTTTCAGTATGGATCACATCAAAGGGTTTTCCAGTTGAATTTTGGTGTTGGAATTGCTTCCAAACTACAGCTTGGTCTAGATAACCAGCAGCTGTTGGTTTTGAGAGGTGAAAATACAAAGTACCAATTGGGAATGATGGGAAGGAAGGGTTCAGAGAAGAAGTGGTGAAAATGTGGAGTTCATGGCCTCTTTGGGCAAGGGCAAGATGGAGGGTTAAGGCATGACGTTCAAGCCCTCCTGCACGGTGCTTATGCGGCCATTTCTTCACAAAGAGGGCAATTTTAAGGAACTTCGGAGGTGGCCCTGTGGGAAAAGATAGGTGGTTCCATGCAGAAGGAAAAGATAGGATATTAATGAATTGATTTTGATTTTGCAGAGTTACCTGGTTTTGGAAATCAAAGAAGCCAGTATATTGAGACCAAATGACGAATGAGATGGATGAGAAAACAGAAAGAACGAAGATAATGAAGCATAAACAACGGAAACTGAAGATGGTAGCTTGATCCCTTGCCATGGAGATTCAACAAAGAACAGATCAAAAGGCACAAGCGACTCAGAGCATTTCACTTGATCCAACCAAACTTTGAAATCAAGAGAAACATAGAACCTCAAATCCCTTTTATCTTTCAACCATCTTCTTCCCCTGTCCTATAGATTATTCAACTAGAAGTCTAGAATACGAGAATCAGATCCAAAAGTAAAAGTAGTAGAATCAGAAACTTAGCTTGATAAGCAACAAGATCAGTGGGCATAAAGCATTAATTTAAGCCTACTCAGGTTTCTACCTCCTCTTATTATATGGCATCAAAACAAATCTTTGAGGCCATCGTCAACGCAAAGGCCTCAAATAAATATTAAACAATGAATAAATAAATCCTATCATCTCCATTCTAAGCAATGAACCTAAACCAACTCCCCCTTGTAATAATTCATCAAACTTCAAAGTTGCTTGAAATTGCTCAATCAAGTTACCTGAAATTTCACGCTAACCAGTTCCCAAAAAGGAAAAAGGAAAAAAAAACTGAAATTCATAGAAGTTGATGTGGATCTAGCCTGCTGCAATTAAAGAACAGATTGCAAATAAAATATAAATGTTCAAGATAAGTCTGCACATGATAAAAGTACAAAGTTTTAAAGAAAATAGCATAATCGATAAACAAGTACAGTTGTATAAAAGAATCTCATCTATGAACAAGAATTTTCCAGTTTTTTTTTTTACTTTTTTATTGCGTTTATTGTTTAATTATTTTCTGTTGTGTAAACCGTAACCCTAGTACCAGGACTCACCGGCCATGCCGGAACCCTAGCGTGTGAAAGCGTAAAGCACCAAACCTACAAAGACGACGAGTGCAAACGGAACCAGGATCACCAGAGGTACAATAGCGGCCAAGCTATGAAAACTCCGGCAAGCCAAAGTGCCGAGCTTAATCTGAACCAGATCCACCAGCGCAAGCATCAAGAAGACGCATCCAAACACCGACCCCGCCGCCGACACCAAGATTCCGGCCCGGAGTGCCGCCGTGTTAACATGGATAGTCATGGGGACACTGCGCACCTTACCACCGCCTTGGCCAATCCAGATGGCTTGCTTGAGAGCAAAGGCAACGAGGCTGGAGAAGAGGAAGGAGCTGAAGGAGTAGACGTGGAAGGCGACGAGATCCTCACCCATGGTCGTGTCGGCTACGCAGGCAGGCTCGGCGACGCCCGTGAGGGTGATGGCAGGGTCAGTGATTGGGTACCAAGCGAGGCCGAGGAAGACGGCGAAGGTGAAGAGTGAGTTGACGTTGACGATGCCGTCGAGGGCCATTATGTGGATGCTTGTACTGAATTGCCGGCGTGAACCGTTATCCATTTCCGGCACGGCGGTGTCGGAACTGAAAACAACTGCCACATATTTTCAGATTATTTTTGTTTTGGTTTAAATTTCCGAGTCAGAATCAAATGTAACGTCTCTTATCCGGCAAGGAAAGAATCGCGGGCTACAAGAAGGCTCTAAAAATTTTTAAAATTTGCCATTAAGCTCCAACGTACAAAATAATTAACATTCTACAAATTGAAAAGGGTAATTAAAATATGTTAAGTAATTTACTGATTTTATATTTATTTATTTATTTTTAAAATAAAAAATAAAAATATATTTGACAATTATGTAAGAAAATATAGAAAAAAATTCTTCTTTGTTTCTCCTAATTTTTTAGGATTGATTTTTATTTTTTGGTCAGCTTGACCATGTGCAGACTGTCTCCACTGTCGGGAAAAAGGAAAAATGGTACGTTGAAAAGAAAGATAAAATACACCATAGGAAATTTGAAGTAATTACGTTGAAGCATTAAAATCTACGACAATCATGGATATCTCGATCTTATGATATATAGAAGATATATTAGAAAAATTAATAAAAATTCTAAAAATATATATATAAAAAAAAAACCTTTAAAAAATTATATAAGAAGTAAAAATAAATATTTTAAAAAATGATATATATAATTTATTTTATTTGATAATCGATAAAAAAAAATATAAATTTTATAAATATATATTTATTATTAAGTTGTATTATATATTATTTTATAATAATATTATGATAATTTTCTAATTTTAAAATATATTTAATA
Source organism: Vitis vinifera (assembly GCF_030704535.1). Taxonomy (NCBI): domain Eukaryota; kingdom Viridiplantae; phylum Streptophyta; class Magnoliopsida; order Vitales; family Vitaceae; genus Vitis; species Vitis vinifera. Next base: position 6,498,262 of record NC_081810.1, read on the forward strand.
TTAAAATTATGATTTATTTTAATTTAAATGTATTGAATGATATCAAATAATAATATATACATAAATTTTTTAATATTTTTATTTTTATATTTAAAAAATATATAGATTATATAAAAAAATACATAAAATTATGTTATTATATTTTTGGTAATAAATTAAATCAACTATAATAATAAAATAAATAGAATTAATTTATTTAATAATAGAAAATTCAATGAAATATGGATAAAATATTTATAAATATGAATTGGTGGATAAATCTTTTCTATTATTGATATATAGAAGATATATCAATAATATATATCACTTAAATTATTTAAACATAAGAATAAATAAGAAAATAAATAAAATGTTCATTCAGAGCTCATTTTTGTATGCTAAACATAGTGTAATGGTGAATGAACCACCTATTAAGTAAATAAATAAAACTAAAATGTAAAAAAAAACACATATTATCTAAGTTTAAAATTGACATGTATTGGAATTGTGTACAAAAATCATAAATATTTATGTAGATATAGCTTTATAATTAAAAAGTAAAATTGAAAATTTTCATTTTAAGACTATCAATTTAAAATTGCCTTTATCCAAATTCATACTAATAACAAATTATAAGTTATGAAAGATTTGTAAATGATGTTGTAATGTTTCTCTATGATGTGTTTGAAGAATAAATTCATGGATTTTAAACTCGAGGGAGCAAAGTGAAAATAGCAAATTAAAAAGAGCAAAGTTGGATTTTACTTTCTTAAACTACATATTGAAACATCGAAATGGATACGAACCGTGTGAACCGCCGGTCCAACAGCTTGAACCGGTGGACCGGACGGCTCCATCTCCTTTTACTTTCTTAAATCCGCACCTACCTTCCTTGTGCGTCCCACCCCGCTGTCGGCCATCACTAGCTTTTCCTCCCACTTGTTTGGTTTTTTTTTCCATTTTTTTGGTTCTGTTGGCCCCACCATCAACCACTTTTCTCCCTCGTGTCACACTCACAGCCACCACACCAATCCTCTTTCGGTCAGCACCATGCCAATTGTTCAGCGTTTTCGTGGTCTTTGACTTTGCAGTCAAGCACTTCTGATTGCTCTGACGGGCGCATTTTCACAAAAGGGCAAGAATTATTTAATACATCATTGGTTCCCTATCGCCCGTCCACTCCAAACTAAAATCTTCACGAATCCAAGGGCCAGCAGTACCGCGCCTGGTTTATCCAGAAAACATCTATAAATAAGAAGGGGGCATACCGATGGCAGCCATATCTCTTCAAACAGAAACGATGGCTGAAGAAGTAAAGCTTTTTGGCACATGGGCAAGCGTCTTTAGCCGCAGAATTGAAGTGGCCCTCAAGCTGAAAGGAGTTCAGTTTGAATACATAGAAGAGAATTTGTCCAATAAGAGTCCTGCGCTTCTCAAGTATAATCCGCTTCACAAGAAAATCCCAGTGCTTGTACACAACGGAAAGCCAGTTGCAGAGTCACTTGTCATCCTGGAGTACATCGATGAGACCTGGAAACACAACCCCATCTTGCCTACAGACCCTTATGAGAAGGCCATGGCACGGTTCTGGGCTAAGTACATGGATGACAAGGTAAACCCAATCCTATATTCCTTTTTAAAAAAAAATCATTTGGGTCCTGACTACTATTCATTATGCAGCTCTTGCCGGCAGCAATAAAGGTTGCGATGAGTAAGGGAGAGGAGCAAAAGGGAGTGATTGAAGAAATCCAGAAGCAGCTTAAAACTCTAGAGAGTGAGCTGAAAGAGAAGAAATTCTTTGGAGGGGAGAGTTTAGGATTCGTGGACATAGCTGCAAACACTATAGTTTGGCTTGTTGTTGCCCAAGAAGCTCTGGGAATGGAGATCCTGACCGAAGAGAAGTTTCCTGTTTTGCATGGATGGTATCAAAGGCTTGTTGACGATGCTGTTTTCAAGGAATGTATGCCGCCAAGGGAGCAACATCTTAGCTTTGTCAAAGTTCGGTTTGGATCCTCGACCCCCTCCAAATGAACAGTTGGTTTATGTCTCTGTATGACTTGATAGGAGAGGAGCCTTGCTTCTCATTTAAGTGGTTTAGTTATGTATTTTGACTTTTGAGGTTGTGTCATGGACCTTATCTTGTTTCTGGGGATAAGAACTTAAAAATAAATTGGACTAATATTGCTCCAAATGGCATTAGAAAGAAGAAGACTCAAGCATTGCTCCTAAATCCTAATTAATAGCATTTGAATATTCTATGTTCATCTAAATAAAAAATTATTTTTTATTCACAAAAAATCACGAAAGAAATTTAGGCCTTCTAAATAAGTACTTGTTTTTCAATAAAAAAAATATTTTAATTATTTTTTTTACTTAAAGAGTGTTTATATATGTATATATCATAAAATTATAAATTAAGTATTAAAAAATAAAAATCTAAATTGTAAATGTACCTACATTTATAATTACAATATAAATTTGCATATAATAATATTTTATTTTCAAAGTATTTAATAAAACTATAAATATTCTAAAATTACTCATATTGTTTGATAAAGAGTCAAAGAGATTTAAAAAAAAACCATACTAAAATAAATAAAAAAAGATGTTGTAATTTATTTATAAAAGAATAAAAAAAAATATTTTTAAAATATTATTTTAATTGGAAATAAAAAACACAATATTTTTCTGATCAGGTAAATATGGGCATTTGATAAGAAAAAAAAATGAAAAAGAAGAAAGATTGACTTATGTGATTATTTTAAATTTTGAGGGAAAAAAATTGGCTTAAGGGGTAATTTTGAAATTATAGGGGTTATTATTATGTAGTTGTTATGAAAAGTCAATCCGGGTGATTAAAAATTTCTTCTTTTATTTTAAATAATGTATGCTTTGCATGATTTGTTTTTGTATTTGTTTTTACTTTTTTGTTTTTGTTTTTTTCTCCGTTTCCCACCACCTCCCCACTTTTTCTCCATCCCACCCCACCCACCCACGGGATTTTGAAAAAAAATATAATAATTTTAAAAGATATTTATAAAAATTCCACACTTTTAAAACCATTTTCAAATTTATAATATTTTTAAGAAATACAATTAAATTTTAAAGTTGTCTTCTTTGTAGGGACCTCTCCCCTTGGGAAACACGTGGCACGCAGCTCATGGTGACGCGTGGCACGTGTTATCAGCCGAACCATCATCATCAGGATTCCCCTAAGGATATGCATGGTGCAGTTATCCTATCCGAACCGCCTCAAGGAAAGGCAAACGACGTTTCAGCTTCTCCTATCCAAGGAAGAGCAAACGACGCTGGCAGAGCGTAGACATCCGGATAGTCCTCACAACACATCCGGATAATCAGCATGAGTCATCCGGATATAAATCGTCTGGATGGTCAATTAAAGTAGCGTAGACATCCGGATAGTCCCCACAACACATCCGGATAATCAGCATGAGCCATCCGGATATAAATCGTCTGGATGGTCAATTAAAGTAAAGCGAGTCTTACACGCAATCACAACAAGTAGCCATGACCCACATCTTGTCACCTGCAGAGTGAGAAGACAAGATGAAGTGATAGCAAGTCACTTCCCACGATCATTCTACATGATCACCTTCCCACAATCTCTGACAGCCGCATCACCTACCATGGTTTCTGACAGTCGTTCGTAGGGTGATAATGCTCCTACTAACACCTATTGTCATCATCACAACATAAAATATCTCCTCACCATTAATGAGAGGAACAGTACCCCTGAAGCTGTATATATATGCCTTCGCACGAAGAAGAAAGGGATCCCCTGGTAACCTCTTGGTACCTAGTAAAAGGCCAACTGATTTATATATCTCTCTCTCACCATGGCTAACAAAACCATCAGAGGGTGCGTCCGAACACCCTGTCCGGATGCCTTTTGCAGGTACAACCACTGAATCAAGAACCCCTTGTGTGTTGAGAATCACGTGTCCATCCATATAGTAGCAACGTGGACCACCGGATACGCGAGGCGACAACATTCTTGATGTGATAATAAGTGTCATAAATTTAAAAATAATTTTAAAAGTATTATATTTTAATAAAGAATGGTTAAATTTGAGGTTTTTTTTTTCCTTTTTTTTCAAATAGCTCAGCCAAACTACTTTAGCCCAAGATTTGAAAATTAGAAAAGCTTGTAAAACATAATTTTTGCTTAAGCATATAAATTCAAGCGTATTTTGAGTAGACATCAATGAAATGAATGCAGAATCGATATCCATTGGAAGAGGGTATTAAAGCAAGTCCCTATAAATCTAAATGTACAAGTTCTAAGGTGTAGTGTAGGAAATGGTGGATGAATTGGAGATTTGTGAATTTTCCTTAAGTAACCTGAAGAACAAATTAGAGAAGATTTTTTTATTAAGATGTGAAATGTTACATCTGTTGAGGACTTGTGATACAATTTGATCAGATGGGTGGCCAAGGTTGTTATGCAATAGTTCAAATGATGTTCTTATCGCTGCTATTGTGATAAGTTTGAAGAAAGTTGGTGTTGTGACTACTATGCTCAGCTTGCAAGGAACGATTGACTATTGAGGATGTGAGGAGTGAGTTTTTAAGCTATCAAACACTTACGGTCCCCCTTTAAGTTGGCCTTTGGGTAGAACTATTTTGGTGGTTAGGTCCTTGAAAAAACAAGAGGTGGGATGCAATTCAAAGTATACACGGTTGTCATTAGCAAATTTAAAAACATTAAGTAGATTTTTGGTTGTTTTTGGAATATGAAGCAATTGTTTTAGTGCAAGTTTTTTGTATAGATCAAACGGAAAATGAGAATGATGTGGTACCAATGTGATGAATTGGAAGACCCTTCCCGTTTTCCATGAAGACTTAGATGGTGTTTGTTTTTTGACTGAATAGAAAAAGTCAAATATTTTGATTTTTTCTATTAAGCTAAAAGTAACATGTTAACATCATCCAACATAACTAAAATGAATTTGTTATCAATAAGTTTAATTTAATTATATTGGATAATGTCAACAGGTTATTTTTAGCTGAATAAAAAAAGCTAAAATATTTGGCTTTTTCTATTCAGCCAAAAAACAAACACCACCTTAGTCTAGTGTAAAGAATTGTGAATAATTCACAATGTTGTTGAACTCAGGTGTTAGATGATATGTTGCTCCAAAGTTTGGGTACCAATAGGTGGATTTTGCAGCATATGAAGGTGCTTGCTGTGAGAATACAACTGAAAGTTTCTCATGTTGAGATAATAGTCTCAAGGGTTGCTGAGGTATGTGAGCAATGTTTCCTTGCGGTGGATGATTCTACAGTTGAGATAGCCCTACGAATGAATGATCAAATCTGTAATAACACCACATGACCACATGTCCCAACCTTCCACATAATTGACATTGGGGTTTGTTATTTCCTTCCCATGAGCTCTTGTCATATCTTCCACGTCCTCTTTGGGATAAGTTTCCTATGGCATGTTGCTTTCCATGACCAAAGAATTCTTGAGGCCTTGTTGAATTTTGAACTTCATAGCGATTCTTGTTCCAGTTCTCTTATTAAAGTATGAAAATTCACTGGTTGTGGCTAAGTTAACTTGACCATTGAAATTTGAACCTTTTATGTTTTTGTCAATATGACTTTCTTAAGCGAGAAGTAGGGCTTCAATTTCTTCTACAGCATAAGGATCGATTATTAAACTTACCGAGATGACAAATTTTTCATACTCTTACGGAAGTCCTTCAAAGATTGCATCAATGTGGTATTTAACTATTAGTTTATGGCTTACTAGGGCAAGAGGATCAATTGTGCTTCTATTCTTGAGAAGGTACTCATTTAGAGTTAGGTCTCCTTTCTTAGTGTTGTGCAGTTGAGTTTTGAGTTGAGTCACTTTGGCATGTATTTGAGTAGCAAAATAAAGGTCTAGGATTCTCCATACTTGAGCCGAAGTTTCACAATTCACCAAACGTGAGAGAAGTGTAGCATATATGGAAGTAAGAATCCATGACATGATGAGTTGTTCTCGTTGTTCCTAGTCTTGAAATGTTGGGTTTGTGTGGGGTTGAGCTTCATTTTCTTAAGACAAAAATCTTGATGGTAAGTTTGACAATTCGGTGAGGAAATGTTGCAGTTTGTAACCTCTCAAAGTGATTAGTATTTGTTTTCTCTAAACTAAAAAGTTGTCGTTATCCTAACTTGGATGAAATGGGATGTGGAAAAGAAATGAGGATAATTATGATGGCCCTTGAGGGATCTCCTATACCATGTTAGAAGACAAAAGAAAACAATCAAAGAAAATATCAGTAGTTTCTCATTACTTGTTCAGTTGAGTTTATAGTACAAATGGTGACTTCCTTAATTAACAACAGGTTGATAACAATTATTGGAATTTGTTATAACAAGAAAAAATTAATTAACTAATTGTGCTAACAGTTATGCCAATTCTGTAACGGTTGTGTCAATGATCTTGAATGTAGTGCACTTGAGTTGTTTACCACGGAGTTGTATCTCTAATATAAGACTATCAATTTAAAGTTGGTTCTACCCAAATTTATAACAATGACAAATTAAAATGAAAAAAAAAAAGAAAAAAAAAACCAATTCTTTTACAAGTTATGAAAGACTTGTAAATGATGTTGAAATGTTTGAGGAATAAATTCTTGGATTTTAAACGCGGACGGGGTAATGTGGAAATAGAAGATAAAAAAGAGCAAAGTTGGATTTTAACTGGCCCAGATGGAGCTATTAAACTGTAATACATATTGAAACATCGAAATGGATATGAACCGTGTGAACCGCCGGTCCAACATCTTGAACCGGCGGATCGGACGGTTGATTCCCTCTTTTTTACTTTCTTACTTTTCCCACCGACCTTCCTTGTGGGTCCCACCTCACTGTCACCCATCACCCAGCATTTCCTCCTCTTGTTTGGGTTTTTTTCCATTTTTTTCCTTTTGTTGCCACCCACCAACCCCTCTTTTCTCCCTCGTGTCACTCTCCCACCCACCAATCCTCTTCCAGTCAGCACCGTGCCAAGTGTCCTGGCGTTCTGCAATTCGCATACAGTAAACACATGATCAAGTACCTAAACTATATAGCCATATGATAAAATTGTAATGCTAACAAAATTTAGATAAAAAATAATAAAATATGAATGAATAAATAATACAAATTTATTATTTTTAATTAAATATTTTTTTAAAATAATATATAAATGATATATTTATAATATAATGCTCATTACTCGATCATAATTTAATCACATGGATTCTATTAATAAACCAGTGGATTTTCTACTAGTACCACAATCGTTCAATTTCCAAACGTGGTCTTTGATTTTGCAGTGAAGCCCTTCTGATTGCTCTGATCCGCGCATTTATTGAAACAGATTTTATTTGACCAGCACATCTATCTTTACCCAAAATTCCATTCTCGGTTAAGGGGGTCTGCTCTCAATCGAAAAGGGGGAGTCACCGAGGTCGTTGCGTCAAAAAGTTGGTCATAGTCTTCAAAGGTTCAATCGTCTAGAGGCATAGGCCATACCTCAATGGATACGCATTGGCTGAACGCCTACAAGTTTCCAAGTTTGTCGAGGCCGTCACCAAATACATCATTGGTTCCCTATCGCCCGTCGGATCACACCAAACTAAAATCTCGACAAATCCAAGGCCGGCAGTACCGCGCCTGGTTTATCGAGAAAATCTCTATAAATAAGAAGAGGGCATATCAATGGCAGCCATATCTCTTCAAACAGCAACTATGGCTGAAGAAGTAAAGCTTTTTGGCACATGGGCAAGCCCCTTTAGCCGCAGAATTGAAGTGGCCCTCAAGCTGAAAGGAGTTCAATTTGAGTACATAGAAGAGAACTTGTCCAATAAGAGTCCTGCGCTTCTCAAGTATAATCCAGTTCACAAGAAAATCCCTGTGCTTGTACACAATGGAAAGCCGGTTGCAGAGTCACTTGTCATCCTGGAGTACATTGATGAGACCTGGAAACATAATCCCATCTTGCCTACAGACCCTTATGAGAAGGCCATGGCACGGTTCTGGGCTAAGTACATGGATGACAAGGTAAACCCGATACTATATTCCCTTTTTAAAAAAAAAAAATTCATTTGGATCCTGACTACTATTCATTATGCAGCTCTGGCCGGCAGCAACAAAGGTCGTGGTGAGTAAGGGAGAGGAGCAAAAGGCAGTGATTGAAGAAATCCAGGAGCAGCTGAAAACTCTAGAGAGTGAACTGAAAGAGAAGAAATTCTTTGGAGGGGAGAGTTTGGGATTTGTAGACATAGCTGCAAACATTATAGTTTTTCTTCTTGTTGCCCAAGAAGCTCTGGGATTAATGGAGATCCTGACCGAAGAGAAGTTTCCTGTTTTGCATGAATGGTATCAAAGGCTTGTCGATGATGCTGTTTTCAAGGAATGTGTGCCACCAAGGGAGCGACATCTTGGCTTCTTCAAAGCTCGGTTTGGATCCTCGACGGCTTCCAAATGAAGAGTTGGTTTATGTCTGTGCATGAGTTGATAGGGGAGGAACCTTGCTAGTTGCTTCTCATATATGTGTTTCAGTTATGTACTTTGAAGTTGTGTCATGGACTTTACCCTGTTTCTGGGGATGACAACTTAAAAAATAAATTGGAGTAGTATTCTATGTTCATCTAAATAAAATTAATCATATTGTTTCATTAAGAGTGACAGAGATTTAAAATATGTATATATATATATATATATATATATATATATATATATATTAAAAAGACGTTGTAATTTATTTATAAAATAATTAAAAAAATATTTTTAGAATATTATTTTAATTAGAAATGAAAAACAGAATGTTTTTGTTTACTTGTGGGCGTTTGAGCAAGGAAAAAGATTTGACTTATAGGTGATGATTCTAGATTAGTTGAAATACGGCTTTTCACTATTTGAGGAAAAGAAAATTGGCTTTTGGCTTGAAGGGTAATTTTGAAATTACAGGGATACTATTATTAAAAATTTATTATTTTATTTAAAAAAATGTATGCTCCCTATGATACTTTTAAGAAATACAATTAAATTTTAAAATTATCGTTTTGATGTTTTTGATGTGATAATAAGTTTTGTAAATTTAGAAATAATTTCACAAATTTTAAATTTAAATAAATTGTAATAAAGTGTTAATAAAATATGAATAAATAAATAAAACAATTTTATTTTACTCTTTGGTGTATAATATTTTTGTACCCACAACTTTAGTGAATTTGCAAAACAATAAGAAAATATGTGAAACAAAATATTTTTTATTAAAATATAATAATTGTGAGAATACCATATTGGTAATAATTCTTTTATAAAATAATATTTTCTTATCCTTCTTTCACTTTGAACACACTCCAAAAGGAAGGAAAATATTTTTTTAGTTTTGAAAGCTAATTGAGGGCTTAATTCGGGAAAGGTGAAAAACATTTTTTTTTTTTTTCTTATTTCTTGAAATTTTTCTTCTTTATGAAATTTTTGTTTCAAATCTATGAAAAACATATCTATTACTCTTTTACTATTTCTTGAAAATTTTCTTATTTATGAATTTCTATGTGGAGTCGATCTTCCTTTCATTAAAGGAAGTCGCCCTATTATCCATAGAATTAAGAAATAAAAAATTTGAAATTCTTCAAGATTTAGTTGTTTAATTTAAAGAATTTGTTTCATTAATTTTAACAACTTATCTTCTTTATTAAGGAAATTTGCTAACAAAAAAATATTTATTTTTAATTCTCTTTTAAATTTTGCAATCTTTCAAAATTTGTCACATATATTATTTATCGAGTTCAAATTTTGTTGAATTGGGAAATCACAATTTTGAAAACCAATTTAATGATAATTTAATTAATTAAAAGTGTTGATGTCTATAATTTCTTCTTAATAATTAAATATTTTAATTTTATTATTTATTAAAATAAAAAATCTTAATATATTTATATTTTATTTTTATTATGATTTTAAATATATATTTTTTAAATTTTAATAATGCTCAAATAACCATATTTACCCAAAATATCGATAATTACGAATATATCAATACTTTAATTATATTTAGAAATATCAGAGTTGATATTTTTTTACAAATATCAATGGAGCGAAAATTATTTAAAATTCACTAACATCCTTGAAAAAACTAAAAAAAAAATGATAAAATAAGCAAAAATACACATTTTTAAGTTTTTTTAAAGTATAATTGATATACATATTATAAAAAAGAAAAACATCGATAGATAGAAATATATCAGTAGATTTGATATTTGAATTTTAAGAATAATAAATATGAATTTTGGAAGTATATAAAGTTAGAATTGAGTTAAAAAATATTTGATTTTATTGAATAAAAATAATTTATACATAAATATAATACATATGATATTGTAATAGTCTTTAGTATCAAAATGAATGGGGATCTTGTTGAAAATAATATTTATTTAAAAAAAATTTAAATACTTTTATTAAAACATGTTTAATTACATTTTAAATAAAAAATTAAATTATTTTATATAAAATATTTTATTTAAGATTTAATTTCTAAAATTTTATTAAAAATATGTGATAACAACTTTTTCTATTAATATTAATTTATTTAAATAATTAAAATTATTAATAATTTATCTTATCAAATTAATTTTAATTTATAAAATATTAAAACTTTCTTAACTTTCTTAAATTTTTATATTATAGCAATTTTTTTGGGTAAATTTATATTTTTAATATTTTAAAATAAAAACATTTAAAATTAAATAAAATTGAAAGGATGAATAAAAAAAATTTAAGAGTGAAGTGATAATAATTTTTTAAAATAAGATTAATGAGATAAATATGAAAAATGTTAAAAATAAAATTATAATACAAAATAAAATGATAATATAAAAACATATATGAAATTTGGGCGATTGAATCGTCAAAAATTCAAATATGAGAATTTTCAAAATTTTCAAAAAAGTGGTAGAAGGGGCAATTTTTTTACGTTCTCCATCTGCTCCGCGTGTCGCTTCGAGAAATACCAAAATATTGGCGATAGTTTCGAAAAATTTCCGTGACGAATATTGTGTCGGAGCCGGCCGATAAACGATATTTTCCCGAAATTTTCCGACATTTCAATCCTTGCAATTTAGCCCACTTAAATAATGCAAAGAGATAAGATTCCAAGGGAAATATCAAATATCACATCACCGACAGCGATAAGTGCCGTCTTCAAAGTCTTCATTGTCTGGATGCGTAGGCCATGCCTCAATGGACACGCATTGGCTGATGTCTACCACTTTGTCAGGCCCTCACCAGATACATTATTGGTTCCCAATCATCCATCCGATCACACTCCAAACTAAAATCTCGACAAATCCAAGGGCCAGCACCGCGCCTGGTTTATCAAGAAAACCTCTATAGATAAGAAGAGGGCATACCAGTGGCAGCCTGATCTCTTCAAGCTGCAACAATGGCTGAAGAAGTGAAGCTGTTTGGCATGTGGGCAAGCCCTTTTAGCCGCAGAATTGAAGTGGCCCTCAAGCTGAAAGGGATTCAGTATGAGTATATAGAAGAGGACTTGTCCAACAAGAGTCCTTCGCTTCTCAAGTATAACCCAGTCCATAAGAAAATCCCTGTGCTTTTGCATAAGGGAAAGCCAGTTGCAGAGTCACTTGTAATCCTGGAGTACATTGATGAGACCTGGAAACACAACCCCATCTTGCCTGCAGACCCTTATGAGAGGGCCATGGCACGGTTCTGGGCTAAGTTCTTAGATGAGAAGGTAAACCCATTACTATTTTTTTTTCCTTTTTTATTTTAAATTCACTTGGGTCCTGACTACTGTACAATATTATGCAGCTCTGGCCGGCAGCAAAAAAGGTTGCGTTGAGTAAGGGAGAGGAGCATAATGGACTGATTGAAGAAATCCAGGAGCATCTGAAAACTCTAGAGAGTGAGCTGAAAGAGAAGAAATTCTTTGGAGGGGAGAGTTTGGGATTTGTAGACATAGCTGCAGACATTATATTTTGGCTGCTTGTTGTCCAAGAAACTCTGGGACTCGATATCCTAACCGAAGATAAGTTTCCCGGATTGCATGAATGGTATCATAGGCTTCTTGATGATGCTGTTTTCAAGGAATGTGTGTCAATGGAGCGACTTCTTGCCTCTTTCAAAGTTCGGTTTGGAGCCTTGACTGCTTCCAAATGAAGAGCGGGTTTATTTGTGGATGACTTCATGGGAGAGGAATCTTTCTTCTTGCACATGTATTTCATAGTTATGCATTATGAAGTATTGTAATGAACCTTGTCCTGTTTGTGGGAATGAGAACTTAAAAATAAGTTTGGAGAAGTATTGCTCCAAATGGCCTTAGGAAGAAGACTCAAACATTGCCTCCTAATTAATAGGAATTGAATATCCTATGTTCATCTACCTCTTGGTTAGATTGAATAAAGATTTGGATATAGAAATCCTTATGACTGAGTCATGGTTTGGTTCGGGGTTTAGTTCAGAGATGAGAATGTAAGTGGTATGGGTAACATTCAGCCTCAACTCCATTCCTTTTAAGGTTTTCGATTGGGTTTTCATCCTCCCATCAACGAATGTAAATCAAATCTAAAAGTCATTATTTGAGGAATTATTTGGGTAAATAATCCCGACAGTCCAATCATCTCTCCCCAGCATGATGCTCCCCCAACATTATTGAAATATGTTTAACATTTATTAAATGTTTAGTGATGAATTGGAGTGTGACAATGATGCTCTTTCCAATAAATATTTCTCAAAATTACCATTTTTTTTTCAAAAATCCTCCACCAACCCATTATAAATGTAAGTAATCATACTAAAATAATAATGCTAATACAATTGAAATAAAAAATAAAATATGAATAAATAAGTAACACAATTTTATTTTACTCTTTAGTCTATAATCTTTCTTCTTAATAATTAAATATTATAAATTTATTATTTATTAAAATAAAAAATCTAATATATTTATATTTTATTTTTATTGTGATTTTATAATTCTTTTAATTTTAGTAATATATAAATTATATATTTATATTGTACAGTCAGTCACCTCGATCCCACATTTCAAGCATAAACCAATTATTTAAAACATAATATTGTTGGATCAAAACATCAATTTTGATCCAAAATTCCTTTCTCCGAGATTAACTGCCCATGTGAATGATCTAAAGCGGTCAGGGATATATCACGTGACCCAAAAAACGACAAAGGAAGGGACAGTGTCGACGGACAGTGCGGTGGCTCCTCTGCCAAAAAGTTGGTCACAGACTTTAAAAGGTAAGTTTTGGGGTAAAATAACCCTTTTACAACAAAAAAAAACAAAAGAATTTGGGAAACTGTGTTTTGACGGGCCATTTGAAAAATATCTTATTTTTGGAATCCAATTTTATAAAATATGATAACCAGATTTTAATATGAAAAGTAATATTGCTTTTATGCACTTTGACCTGGCTCCATTTTTTTTGTCAAGATTGCCCTCTGACGGCAATGACCTCGACGGCAATGGCTTTTGGCTTAGGTTTTTCGGTGTCGGAGGGGGCTTCCTTTTCGACTTTTTTCTTCATGCTAGAGTGAGGAGTGAGGAGTGAGGAAGACGAAAGTGTCCTTGCCGTCGTTGTTGCTCCGGTGGAGGAAGTCGCAAAACTTCCACCGTTTTGATGATCATGTGGAGTTGCTTTTCCTGCACCTTCCCGATGGAGACTTCGCTACCTTGGGTTTCCACACACAGTACATCCTCGACAGCACTCCCTCGAGCTCGTCGACCTCTGATGACAAGGACACTCCAGGTCCATTGCAGATAAAAAAAATAGGTTATAGTGGTGACGATGACAATGGACTGAGTTGCGGCGACAATAACCTTGACACATCCAGATTTTTCTCAAATATGAAATAGAATTTCAATTGAAAAATATGCTTTTGATAGAGGAGAGAGGAACGGCTTCGGAGGCCGACGAGCTCGAGGGAGTGCTATCGGGGATGTACTGTGTGTGGAAACCCAAGGCGGCGAAGTCTCCACCAAGAAGGTGCAGGAAAAACAACTCCACGGGATCATCGAAACGGTGGAAGTTCCGCAACTTTCTCCATCGGAGCAACAGCGACGACAAGGACACTTTCGTCTTCCTCACTCCTCACTCCAGCATGAAGAAAAAAGCCGAAAAGGAAGTCCCCTTGGGCGCTGAAAAACCTAAGTCAAAAGCCATTACCGCCAAGGTCATTGCCGCCGAAGGGCATTCTTAGCACAAAAAATGGAGCCAGCTCAAAGTGCATAAAAGCAATATTACTTTCCATATTAAAATTTGGTTCTCATATTTTATAAAATTGGGTTATGAAAATCAGATATTTTCCAAATAGCCCCATCAAAACACAAGTTTCCCAAAAAAAATTATATATAAGGTTAAGCCTTTTTACAAAATTCATGATTTTATTTTAATTTTTTAAAATTTAAGTTGAAACCTTGATTAGATTTCAGTTTTGGATTGAAGCCGCAATTAACAATTAAGACTTCGTTTTTTAACTGAAGTTGTAATTAGCAATTGATGCTTCAATTTTTTTTCTTACTTTAAAATTTAATTTAAAAATATTAAATTAAAAATTATTATTAAAATTAAAAATATATAATTTAATAATAAGAAATTTATATACTTAAACTTAAAGATTTAGTATTACTTTAATAAAGATAAATTGATAAATATAATAATAAATAAATATTTTATTTATCAATAAATTAATAATTTTAAAATAATAAAGTTATATGAGACATAAATAATGTATAAATTTATATAATTTATTAATTTAATATATTAAATTTATTATATTTTTAAAATATAAAATGATATAATCTATTAATTTAAATTACATCACGTGTAGTACCTACTAAAATCATAGAGGGACATTTTTTTCCATTATATATGAAATATTAAGATTATATTATTATTTTAATAAAGATTAATTTGTCAAAATACAAATAAATTAATATCTTAAAAATACAACAAATTAAATATCTTAAATTAATAAATTATATAATTTATATCTTATTTATATATTATATAATTTTATTATTTTAAGATTATTAATTTATTGATAAATAAAATATTTATTTATTATTATATTTAACAATTTATATATTAGATTGTTATATTTAAATATATAACTTTTTTTTATTATTAAGTATATACTTTTAATTTCAATAATAATTTATAATTTAATATTTTTAATTAAAATTTAAAGTAAAAAAAATTAACTGAAACCTTTATTGAAAATTGAGATCTTAGTTAAAAAATGAAATCACAATTATCAATTGTAACTTTAATTTAAAAATGAAATCTCAATTAACAATTGAAATTTCAACTTCAAAATGAAGCCTCAATTGATAATTGAAGTTTCAGTTTCAAAATGATGTCTCAGTTACTAATTACTTTTTAAAAATAAAGTATCATTTAACAATTGAAACTTTAATTTAAATTTTGATTAAATAAAATAAAATAAAATTATGATATATCTCTTAGTGATGATAAAAAGATTAATTTGATCATAAAGTTTTGCGGACGGGATACACTAACATTTCCTTTTATAAAAGGGTTATTTTGCACCCCCAAACTCTCAAAAGGCATTGGCTGACGTCACCAAGTACATTATTGGGATCCCAACCAGCCATCCTATCACACTCCACATTAAAATCTCCACAAATCCAAGGTCCAGGACGGCACCTGGTTAATCAAGATTCAAGATCAAGAAAACCACTATAAATAAGAAGAGAGCATACCAATGGCAGCCACATCTCTTCAATCAGCAACAATGGCTGAAGAAGTGAAGCTTTTTGGCACGTGGGCAAGCCCCTTTAGCCGCAGAATTGAAGTGGCCCTGAAGCTGAAAGGAGTTCAATTTGAACATAGCAGAGAACTTGTCCAGTAAGAGTCCTGCGCTTCTCACGTATAATCCAGTTCACAAGAAAATCCCTGTGCTTGTACACAATGGAAAGCCGGTTGCAGAGTCACTTGTCATCCTGGAGTACATTGATGAGACCTGGAAACATAATCCCATCTTGCCTACAGACCCTTATGAGAAGGCCATGGCACGGTTCTGGGCTAAGTACATAGATGACAAGGTAAACCCAATAGTATCTTCCTTTTTTAAAAATTTTCATTTGGGTCCCGACCACTATTCGTTAGGCGGTTCTGGCCGGCAGCCAAAAAAGGTTGTGGTGAGTAAGGGAGAGGAGCAAAAGGGAGTGATTGAAGAAATCCAGGAGCAGCTGAAAACTCTAGAGAGTGAGCTGAAAGAGACGAAATTCTTTGGAGGGGAGAGTTTGGGATTTGTAGACATAGCTGCAAACATTTTAGTTTGGCTTCTTGTTGCCCAAGAAGCTCTGGGATTTGTTGGAACTTTTACTAATAAAACTAAATTACCTACTTTTATCTAGGAATATATTATTACCTTCATTATGATTTTAACCCAGATCTAACCTACTATGTACCATGAATATTCCCTCTCACAGCAAACACCTAGGAAACAACCAAATATCTTCTACTTTCAAGCCTACAGTTATATTATACATGTTAGGGTCAAACAATGTACTAAAATGGATCTCCAATGACAGTCTAGGATTTATATAGTTTTTTACTAGTGTAAAAAATTTTAAATCCTTGATGAATGATGCTTTTACTTCATGTTTAGTAGACTCTTACTGTGGATGAGAATTAATTAACTAATCATATATTAAGGTATCGAAGTGGTATTTATCACACTCCCAAATCCATACCATTGAATAAAAGTCTAAATACATAAAACTTAGATATATTTTAATTTATAAAGGAAAAATGGTAAGATAATAAAAGTGGTACCTGTCGAACTACATTCTAGAATGTCAAATTTATATCCATGACCATGAATAAGGATATAAATAAATGGAAATAAGGTACAGAATACAAATAAACGAATCGATGGTCTATATGTATTTGGATAGGTACTATTTTGATGGCTTAGCAAGAGTAGCTCGGAAAGTTCAAAAACGAAAAAATGGTGGATGGTAGACCCACAGCAATACACCAACCGATGAATATTTTTGAAAGACATCGGGTCAAACTCGAGTTATGATGCAGAATGGTCTGTGCAATATCGCTTCACCAGTAAACGGGTTTGTCCTCAAATGAAAAAGGGAAGCCGAAAGCCAGTGAACAAATTACACGAAAAAGTTTGTCCAAGACTCCCAAGGCTTCAAACGTTCCTTCGTCTGCATAATTCTTAGTGCACACGTATTGGCTGACGTCTGGAAGCCTCTTGATGGCGTCACCATATACATCAATGCTTCCCAATCAGCCATTCGACGACACTGACACGCTCCAAAGTCCAAACTAAGATCTCGACAAAAGAAAAACCCCTATAAATCAGAAGAAAATACGGCAAGGGAACCATACCTCTCCAAACTGCAACAATGGCTGAAGAAGTGAAGCTGTTTGGTGCATGGGGAAGCCCCTATAGCCGCAGAATTGAATTGGCCCTGAAGCTGAAAGGACTTCAATTTGAATACATAGAAGAGAACTTGTACAATAAGAGTCCTGCGCTTCTCAAGTATAATCCAGTTCACAAGAAAGTCCCTGTGCTCGTACACAATGGAAAGCCGGTTGCAGAGTCACTTGTCATCCTGGAGTACATTGATGAGACCTGGAAACACAACCCCTTCTTGCCTACAGACCCTTACGAAAAGGCCAAGGCACGGTTCTGGGCTAGGTTCATAGATGAGAAGGTAAATCTAATACTATTTTGTTTTTCTTTTTTTAAAAATCATCTGGGTCTTGTCTCTTTAAGCATTGGTAAACTTTATATGCATTATACAGTTCTGGCCGGCAGCAAAAAAGGCTATGGCGAGTAGGGGAAGGGAGCGAGAGGAAGCGATTGAAGAAGCTCAGCAGCATCTGAAAACCCTTGAGAGTGAGCTGAAAGAGAAGAAAATCTTTGGAAGGGAGAGTTTGGGATTTGTAGACATAGCTGCGCATCTTTTGTTTTGGCTTGTTGTTGCCCAAGAAGCCTTTGGAGTGGAGATCCTAACTGAGGAGAAGTTTCCCGCCGTGCATGAATTGTATCAAAGGCTCGCAGATGAGGCTGTTTTCAAGGAATGTATGCCACCAAAGGAGCAACTCATTGCCTATCTTAAAGTTCGGTTGGGAGCCTGGACTGCTTCCAAATGAAGAGTTGGTTTATGTACGTGTCTGAGTTGATGGGAGAGGAACCTCTTTCTTCTCATCTACGTATGTCAAAGTCCTGTATTTTGAAGTTGTATCATGAGCTTTGTCCCGTTTGTGGGTATGAGAACTTAAAAATAAATTGGAGAAGTACTGCACTAAATGGTACTACGAGGAAGAACACTCCAGCATTGCTCCTTAATAATAGCATTTCAATTCTATGTACATCGACCTCTAGATTAGATTAATAAAGATTTGGATATAGAGATGCTTATGAAAGAGCAGCATGGCTTGGTTCTGGTTCAGTTCATGGATATGAGAGAATGTAAGTGACGTTGAGCCTCAACTCTAATGCTTTAAGGTTGTGTTTTGAATTTATGGCATGGGATGCTGATGCTACTTCTATATTCTGCTTTGAATCATGGGTGTATATGGGCATCACAAAACTAGAAGCTCCGTTTTGCTACAAAATTTTCAAAACATTCAATGTTTCTATGCCTATTTTTTAAAATAATTGATTATAAACATATAAAATAGTAATTAACAAAAATGCTCCTTTTACCAATTTTTGTTTTTATTCTATCATTCTTCCTATGCTATTAGGAGCAAATTCTCTTTTATTTAACCATTTTAGGATTTTTCATTATTTTTTAAACTCTTTTATAAATAATTGAAAAATCAATATTATTTTCGGTTGGTTGCAGAGTCACTTGTCATCCTGGAGTACATTGATGAGACCTGGAAACACAACCCCATCTTGCCTACAGACCCTTACGAAAAGGCCTTGGCACGGTTCTGGGCTAGGTTCATAGATGAGAAGGTAAACCCAACACTATTTTCCTTTTTCTTTTTTCTAAAAAAAAAAAATAAAATTCATTTGGGTCCTGTCTCTTTAAGCATTAAACTCCATATTCATTATGCAGTTCTGGGCGATCTGGCCGGCAGTAAAAAAGGCTATAGTGAGTAGGGAAAGGGAGCGAGAGGAAGCGATTGAAGAAACTCGGCCGCATCTGAAAACCCTTGAGAGTGGGCTGAAAGAGAGGAAATTCGTTGGAGGAGAGAGTTTGGGATTCGTAGAGCTGGCTGCAAACGTTATAGTTTGGCTTTTTGTTGCCCAAGAAGTTCTGGGACTGCTAACCGAAGAGAAGTTTCCCACTGTGCATGAATGGTATCAAAGGTTTGCTGATGATGCTGTTTTCAAGGAATGTGCGCCACCAAGGGAGCTATTCATTGCCTATTATAAAGCTCTATTTGGAGCCTCCACTGCTTCCAAATGAAGAGTTGGTTTATGTATGAGTCTGAGTTGATGGGAGAGGAACCTTTCTTCTCATCTATGTATTTCATAGTTATGTATTTTGAAGCTGTATCATGGGCTTTGCCCTGTTTCTGGGAATGAGAACTCAATAATAAATTGGACAAGTACTTCTCCAAACGGAATTATAAGGAGGAAAACTCAGAGCATTGCTCCTTATTAATAGAGTTCCAATTCTGTGGTCATCTACCTATAAATATTAAGATTTGGATATAGAGATCCTTATGACAGAGCAGCAAGGCTTGGTCCTGGGTTTACTTCATGGATGAGAATTAATGCAAGTGACATGAGTAAGTGAGTAACATTCAGCCTCAACTCCAAGAGTTGTCTTATCAACCAAACACTCTTTATCATTATGTTGGTTTTCAAGAAAGTTTGACTGTTTGAGGCTTCCAGCAAGCTGGGGGGAATGAAAATATTAAAAAGAGAGACAAATTTATAAATTTTTTATTTTATGGTCTATAGAAAAGTTGCTGGAGGGAAAATTAAATTATCAATAAATATATTTTTCCTCTTCTTTTTAAATAAAAATGACAAGGAAAATCTTTTAGATTAGGTTTGATTTTTGAAAAAATTGAAGGAAAAAAAATACAAAGGAAAAGTAAAAGTGAAGGAAAATAAAAAAAATAAGTTTAAATTTTATAAATTATTTTTATATGTTTTTTAAATTTATTTTATTTATTTTTCTCTATTATATAAAATTTAAATTAAATTAAATTATATTTAATTCAAAAATAAGAAAATCATTTTTCTTAATATTATTTTTCTTTCTTTAATATTTTCGGGAACCAAACATAGTCTTAATATTTTTCATTTCTTTAGAAAGAAAAAAAAATAATTGATTTCAATTCTCAAATATGATATTAGAATGGAAGAAATTATAGAGGCACAAGATTTCACAATTTTGAAGGAATAATTTTAAAATTTTTAATTCTTTTAAAAAAGAGTGAAATTTCATTGCATTTGAATTTCATTAAAGTATAAGGAGTGAGAGTGACAACTTCAACTTTTTCAATATTACCTTTATCTCTTTTTTTTTTCTTTTTTTCATTATTTATTTTATTTTTTCATTTTTTTAATGGTAAAATATTTTGCAAGAATTTATTTCAAATAAGTACGGAGAATTTTTCTTTTTGTCAATCTAGTATGCTTCATATGAATTAAATTAAATTAATATAAGCTTTTAATTTCTTTAAATAATATAACAATTTTTTTTTTGAGTTAATTAAAAATTTCAAGTAATATCTTTTTCATTTTTCTTACATTACTTCACTACTTTTCTTTTCCATCAAGAAACCTATAGAAAATAGAATACAAATTCTTGTTGGGCTTCCAATATGTATATAAAATTCACATCACTATTTTCTACATGATCATTTATTGAAATTCATGCAATCCATTCAAAGACAGGCTAATGTTTGAAACTTCACCGTGGAAATCATAGTGTCTTAAGGCAAACGCACAGGGTGAGAATTGCAGACATGTTAATGGCGTCATCAAACATCCATCCGATGACCAGAAATATCAACATTTGCCATTATGCCCCTATTATGACCACAAGGAAACCAGTTATAGAGGGTAAGCCTAGAGCCTTGTTCATCAAGAAAATCTCTACTGCACTCTCCTATAAAAATGAAGAAACCACCCCACATGCAGCACACCTCTCCGAACTGCAACAATGGCTGAAGAAGTGAAGCTGTTTGGCATGTGGGCAAGCCCTTTTAGCCGCAGAATTGAAGTGGCCCTAAAGCTAAAAGGGGTTCAGTATGAATACATAGACGAGGACTTGTCCAACAAGAGTCCTTCGCTTCTCAAGCATAACCCAATCCATAAGCAAATCCCTGTGCTTTTGCATAATGGAAAGCCAGTTGCAGAGTCACTTATCATCATAGAATACATCGATGAGACCTGGTAGCACAACCCCATCTTGCCTACAGACCCTTATGAGAAGGCCATGGCTCGGTTCTGGGCTAAGTTCGTAGATGAGAAGGTAAAAATTAGAACTAATTTGTTTTGATTTAGAATAAGTGATAGTTTAATGGTTAGTGAACAAAGTTTATGTGGGTCGCTGTTTGCAGCTCCTGCCAGCATTATGGAAGGCTTTGGTGGGCGAGGAAAAGGAGCGAGAGACGGCCATTGAAGAAGCTCATCAGCAGCTGAAAACCCTGGAGAATGAGCTTGAAGAGTAGAGATTCTTTGGAGGGGACGGTCTGGGATTTGTAGACATAGCAGCAAATATTCTAGTTTGGCTTGGAGTTAGCCAAGAAGCTCTGGGAATGAACATCATAGGTGAAGAGAAATTTCCCATTCTGCATGAATGGACTCAGGGGCTCCTTGATGATGCTGTCTTCAAGCAGTGAGTGCCACCAAGAGAGAAACATGTTGCCTATTCTCGAGTTCATTTTGACTCCTTAACTGCTCAGAAATGAAGGGTTGATAGCATGATACCAATCTTTGTTGTCATATACTTCACTACTATGTATTCTGTAGTCATAAGAGTGTGATCCATGCATAGTTGGATAGAGTTAGAACCCATTTGATAGTGATTCTAAGAAGCGCTTTTAATATTTCTATTACTATAAAAAATTTATTATTCAAAGTATTAAAAATGCTAGAAACATTTTTCTAGAATCACTCCCAATAGCACACTTAATCCAGTTTCTTTGAATAAATACTGATATGGTATGTCATTATATTTGTTGAGAAATAAAAGTCTTTATAGTGTTTTTTTTATATGTTTGTTGGGAGAGTATACTAAATGATAAGTTCAGAAAAACCTGTCCATGAATCTACTATTGTTGCCTGTAGTATTAAGAAGAAGAAGAAGCATGCTAAGATTCCAAGGATTACAGCATTCCCTTTTCTTTCTGGGCTTTCTTTCTATAATTATCACTAACAAAGGGATATGATGATTTATTAACAAATTCAATTATTGAGTGATCTATAGAGCTGCATAGACTTTGTTCTGTTTCTTTGAATAAAAGCTTATGTGGTATATCACTAAATTTGTGCATTAATTTCATTATCGATTAAAAAAAAACAAAAATTTTCATCACTGCCTATGATTCATCCAATATCAGATGCCAAAAGATATCTCTAATACCATGCCTTTTCTTCCAAATAAGAGAACTTCAATGCTCTTTTACCAACAGCCATGACTGATTCTGGTTTCAAGCTAGAGTGTAAATTCGAATCCCGGGTATGATAAAGTCAAGACAGAGATACCTTATAGAATACATAAGAACCTGAGAGAGAGGTGCATGTTGATGGTGTCATGGAGCACATCATTGATTGTTACCTAGCCATTTATTCATTTTAGTAGTTAACTGAATGATGATGAATTGGTTGACTAAAGGATTATAATATGGGACAGTTACTGACTTTAGGATGGTTAAATTCAAGCAAGTTTGAATGGTATTTTTTGATTTTATATCTTTTCCCCATTAAAGAAGAAAGATGTGTTCATCTACCTCTAGATTAGATTAATACAGAATTGGGTATCAAGAAGCCTCTGTGGAATTTCCTTCTTCTGACCAAAAAAAAGTGTGAATGTCCTATAAAATGAGCCAAATCCATAGACAAGATGCATATTTCCAAGTGGTAGAACTGTAATGGCACAAGAAGTGAAACTCTTTGGCATGTGGGCAGGTCTCTTTTCTCGAAGAATAAAACTAGCTCTGAAACTGAAGGGGGTTCAATTTGAATTCATAGAGGAAGACCTGCAAAATAAAATTCCTTTGCTCCTCAAGTATAACCCCATCCATAAGAAGGTTCCAGTCCTTCTACACAATTGGAAGGCCTATTGCAGAGTCACTTGTTATTCTTGAATACATAGATGAGACTTGGACAGATAACCCTATCTTACCTCGAGATCCTTGCGACAGAGCCATGGTGCGGTTCTGGGCTAAGTTCATCGATGAGAAGGTACATGATGAGTACAGTTCATTTTCGCTTTCATATTCATTAAGCTAAAATCAAACTTGCCTTCCCAATTTTATGCAGCCGTTATGGGTGGCATGGGATGCTTTTAGCAGCAAAGAGGAGGATCGGGACAAGGCTATTGAAGAAGCTTGAAGCAGCTGAAAGCACTAGAAAACGAGCTCAAGGAGAAGGAATTCTTCGGAGGGGGACACTGTTGGATATCTGGACATTGCTGCAATCATGGTGGCTTCTTGGTTTGTGGTTATGCAAGAAGTAACGAAGGTAGAATTGCTCACTGAAGAGAATTTCCCTATCCTATGTCAATGGGTTGGGAAGTTTGTTGATTGTCCCGTAGTCAAGGAATGCTTGCCTCCTAGAGAGAAAATGGAGGAGTTCACTAAAGTCTACCTCAAAGACTTCATTGCTTCCAAATAAATGGTTCAAATATGAATTAACTAGATTTTGAGCCTAAACTCTTTATGTCCTATGATCTTGTATTTTGATTTTATATCTAGTGATTAGTCTCTCTCTATATTTAGCTTTCAATAAGGAGTTTGTGACATCATAAAACTACAAAATCTGTTTATTGATATTGGTACAAGGGACTTGAAGATTTGCAGAAACTTATGCAATCAATACAAAGAACAAAGGGCAAATGAATTAATACTTGGAACACACAGTAAGCAATACTAAAAAGAACACTAGTACATACCACCACTGTCTTTGAAGATGATCTCAACAGAGGATTTCTGGGGAGAATCCATGAACCCACCTCGGTTTGTGTAAGATCAGATTCAGGAAATGAAATCAGAAGCCATGGCTGCTCGGATCCTTAACGATGGTCACAGGGCAAGTTGCATGGACCATCACATAGTTGGTCACACTCCCCAGAAATGTCCTGTTTTGAATCAACCAATACATTAAAAACTATACTGTAAATGATTTAAATGCTCAATGTTAATTTCTCCCTTCTTCTTCCTCCTTTTCACCTAAGTTTTCAAGCAAAAGAGGAAGAGAGAAATATACCTTTGGATGGTGCCAAGGCCTCTGCTCCCCATGACCAAGGAATCAAGCTTCAACTCTGCAACTGCATCACAAAGCTTGTCTCTTGCATCACCCCAGTAAATCTTTGCTATTATCTTCGCCTGTATTGATTTCTGAGTCAATACTCACAGATGACAAACACATATAAACAACAAATTAAACAGAGAGGAAGAGACCTTTTTCTGGCTAGAAGCAGTGGCAAGCATACCCAAGAACTCAGGATCAAGGTTGATCTCATACTTCTGGGCCACATCCAGATCACGAAACTCCTCTAATGGAATCAAAGCTACAACCCCAGATGATCATCAACAAGGAAATCAAAGAAGATGGAAGTGAAAAAAAAAAATCATGCATGATGAGCGACTCTGATGAGAATGAAAAGCTTTACATACGTGAACCAGTGGCCGACCAGAGCAGGTTGCGAGACTCGTCTCCTTGGGAAGGCTTGACGTGGATGAAGAAGAGTGTGTCCCCCTTGTCAAGTAGATTATCTATGGCCCATTTCAGAGCTATGTTGCTGCCTTGAGAGAAGTCCACTGCCACCCCTATCTTCCTATCTTTTGCCATACTCTTTTCCTCTCTTCAGCTAAATGAAGTATAGAGAAAGAGACTAAACTTCAGTTTCTGATAATGGATTCTGATCGGTTTTTAAGGTAAAACGCAGAAGTCAATGGCTATTTTGCTTTGCTTTGCTGTGTCACATGTCACATTGATGAACCGTGATCCTCATCAACACGCATTAAAAGGAAGTGCAACAACGCTTACTCTTCTCTGCTCTCTTTCTTTTTCTTCGCATTTGGATTGGTAGTTGAGTGTTACAGTTTATTGTGGGTGATCTCTTCAAACTGCTTTTCTAAAATAGATCAAAGAAATCTTTTCACATGATTTAGTTGAGAATGAAAGTATTTTGAAAACTAGTTGAAAGATGTAAAAATGAAGAATGAAGACTGGGAGGTGGACCATGAGGCATGTGGTGGAATGGGGCTCACAGGGCCTAACCCAACCACCAGTCTTCTCAACTACTCACCCAAAAGCAAGTTGGAGAATCTGTGGGCGTTTACTATGAAATCACCCCAACTCTCCATTTATCTGCCTTAATTTATTCCGAGTCTTTATGAAAATAAAACATTATTAGGAGTTCAAAAATCCCTACATAACACAAGCCATTCTCCTTTTCATTCACAAGCCCCTCCCTCTAAGCCTCAAATACTAAAGATGTGGTCAAGTGATCCTGAAACCCAAGTGGCAAATGCAATTTTGAGTAAAACTGTCCTGACCCAGATGCAGATGACTCCAAGCCAAATTTAGTCTTCTTCAAACATGTTGACCAGCAGCTCAGCAAAGGCTTGTCCCACAACCACAAAATGGTAATGAGTCATCAGGAACCCTAGTGAGAACCCTGAACTAATAAATAATAACACTTTGACTATAACTATTTGTAGTTATATGAGGACTGGAATAACTTTATAGCTATGCAAATGGCTTTGTTGATTATAAAAATGGAGTTCATGCAAGTCTCATATAGCTGGACAAACGTCAACTCCAAGTCCACCCACAAAAAACCTCAGCACTGTACACTCCCCCACAAACTTCAGATTGTGTTTTCACACTGTTCCCAACTTTTTCTGACCACCTTCTTTTCTTTCTTAAAGCAATGTGTTCCCTTGTTTGACATTCGCCCTCTAGAGAGAAAAGAGTATCTGACTCAGTAATTATCGTATCTTCTCCACCCAGCAACAGCAGCCTCAGTATTGTATTATCAAAACAACCCACCTAAGTTCTGTGGCTATGGCTGTTGACTTGCATGGAAGGGAGTCTTTGCTTCCATCTCAGTTTTTCACTGAAGATGATTTTATCTCTGAGAAGAAGCATATCAACAAGGGGGGCAGTTCCGGGGCTTGCTTTGCCTGGGATGTTCCTAACAGGGTTGCTTCATGTGGGTCTAGTTTGATCGAGATGGAGAGCGACGAGGATGATTGCATTGCTAAGTTGACTCGCCGATTGGCTCAGTCTCAGTACCTTCTTGAAGAAGATGACCCAGACGTTGGCTCCGAGAACCCTAAGGTGGTGTCGTCTGATTCTATATGTGCTCTTCTTGATTCATGTGAAGTTCTGATTTTTGTTGTGTTTGCAGTTATGGGGTTTCACCGGTTGGCCTCAGTCGACTCTCTGGTCTCCCTTGGGCCCGAATCTTGGAACCCAAAGAGAAACACCGGTGTCTCCGGCAACGGCCATAAGCGGAAAAGGGGGCACTTGGGATTTGTTTTACGACGCTGCCGGAATCAACGACGATGGACCCAGATATCACCATTCTCCAAAACTTCCGGCCACATCCCTAAAGTCCAGTTTAATCAATCCCGTGAAGAACCCCAACGCTGGATTCTACAGTAACCAAGATCTCTCTGATGATCACCTCCGAGCTTTTCAAGTAAGAACCCATGTGAAGAACCCTAAAGTTGTCTACAGATTTCCAGTCTTCCGTTTTAATCTTTGGTTTGGTATGTTTCTGTAGTTTTATCAGCTGAAGCAGCAACAGCTTATGAAGCAAAACAGAGACTCGGTTCTGTGGGAAAGAAGAGGATGGGCAACTCAGAGACAGCAGAGCAAGGAGAGGGCTTGTAGTGGGTTTGGGAACACGCCAACATGGGCTGCTCTGCCACAGCAACCGACCCACAAAGCAGCGGGTTCAGGTCTGAGGGCCATTTTCCTTCGTGGGTCTGATTCCAGAAGTGGGTCTTGTGGCACCGGTGTTTTCTTGCCTCGTGGAACCGGCAACCCTTCAGATTCACGCAAGAAACAGGGTACCATTTTCGCCCATTTGGGTCGTTTGAGCCTTTTCTTAACCTGCTTATTGTCTTCTCTCTCTGTCTGATCTGTTACTATTCATTTAAAAAATGCACCTCCACTGCATTAAATATCCACAACTTGCTTTGAATTTTGATTCTTTTCATGGCATGGTTTGATTTCAAAGATTCTGATTAATCTTCTGGTTTCTATTTTTTTTATTTCTTGGATATAACCTGACAATGTGAACTGGAATCGTTCTTTTGGGACCACTTGCCGGGTCTTTTCACAGATTTTCTTCTTGCATCTTTGCCGTTTGCTTTCCCATGTTCTCATTTTTCCTTTTTCTAATGGGCACTAGGGAGTTGTTCTAATTGCTGTGTCCTGTGGTTTAATCAGAATGCTCCACTGCCCTTATACCAGCCAGAGTAGCCCAGGCCCTGAAACTCAACTTTGATGAAATGGGTGTTGTATCACCATCCCTGGGTGGCCGTTTGTCTCTGCAACATGGTACCATACAAACTTCCCTTTGATAATTGATCTTTTTTTTTCCAATAAACATCTTGTTGATAATCACTGTAGATGCGGCACCAGGGCGAAGGAACAGCCTGTATCCACCGCAGAAGCAGCACTGGCCGGCGCCTCCTGCAATGAAGCACCAAGAGATGAATGTTCCTCGGGGATGGACTCACTGACACTTGATGAGGCCCCTCTAATCTTATGATGAAATGCTCAAGTCACATAGAAAAAAGGAAAAGGAAAAAAATGATAGACAATGATCAAAAGCAAAATATTGCTGAGATTTTTCTTCTTTGGTTTTTCAGGATTTCAGGGGTGAGAATTTGGAAAAAGGAAAGGAATAAAAGTTGTCTGAGAGGGAAAAATAGAGAGTCTATAAGGGTTATCATTAGGAATGATGATGATTTAGGTACGATTAGTGGTTGGTGGGGGGCGGGGATTGGCCTTTTGGAAAAGCGCTTGTAATAATGTTAGAGATGTTAACAAAAGAGAGTTGCCCTGCTTACATCTCTTTGTTTCCTCTCTTCTACCAGTACCATTTTAGCTTTCAATAATTTCCCCTTATTTTTTGTATGGTCAAGAAAATGTTTGTTGTGAAACTAAAAATTGTTCCTTGAAATTTTCCCCTTTGTTTATGCAGCAGTATGTATTGCCCTTGGAATATAATCATCAAAATGTGACGTGAAATATCACAGTATGGTGCATACTTCTTTTATAAGATGAGCATATTTGTATGATAGAGGATATAGAAATTGCAAGGAAGTTAGATGGCGAGAATAGCGGTGGAATCAGCCGTTTCGGGGGTGAGGAGTGAGGACTGTGGGATTAGGTGCGGGCCGAGTCCGTGACTTGTTGGGTTGGCATCAAACCCAGCTGCAATTTTCCTTGGCTTTTTCTTTGGTCCTCGTCTCCCTTTTCTTACTCCAGGGACCACGCTGTGGAGAGTGGACTTTGAGAGACGCGGACTCAGATTCTTTTCCCACGATAGTAGAATACATCTCCTCCCACTCGCTCAATGCATAGTCTTTCTTCCCTTTTGTTTTTGTGTGTGTGGTTTTGATTTTCTCATTCCTTTTTCTAAATCTAAGTCAGTCAAGGATTAGGATTATATACAGTAGAATGACAATGACGAGGCTCTTCAAATTTTGTCTAGGTCAACCTGAGCTCTAGATTGGATGGCTTGGGCCTACTCATATTGCAATCCTGATGAAAATTTCAAAAAAAAAAACCCAAGATATAGTAAAATCATTTCAAATGAAACTTTTTTTTTTTAATTAAAACTATATTTGTTAAAAATTAATATTAAGTTAAATTATGTTTAAGCTTTAAGTCATTAAATTGATTTATCAAAATTAATTTTATTTTAATTTATAATATTAAGTTATTATATTAGACATAATTGATATATTTAATAATTTAAATTAAATTATTAAATTAATAAATTGATTTATCAAACACTTTTAAGTGTAAGCGATAGTGGTTCGAATAATGAATTTTCACTAACATTGTAAAATCCATTATATCAAGAAGAGAAAATGTTACAAGGGTGTCTATATAACATATCGGTAAAATTATAATTTGAATGGGTTGAGCAAATCCAATTTGACCTTTGGATAGGTTGTAATCATTTTTAATATTTAATTAATGTTTGAGTTAAGTCTTTTTAATTCGAATTTTTTTTTTAAATATTATAGATAAATTTTAAATTATACTATTTGATTAATTTAATTAATAAGAATCTAACTCGATTAATCTAAATTTAATTGAAACTAAAAAATGACTAATCCAAATTCAATTCACTTAAATTTTTGCCTTAATATCCATTTGCCCTTTGCGAAATTCGAAAGGCAAAAAATGTGGAACCCAAAGGGAATTGAGCGGTGACTTAGAAAAGAGAAAAAAGGGGTCCCACGTTTCTGAGTTCTTCGAAAGCCAGCAAAGTGCATGCATGACTTCGTTTGATGAAGATGGGATGAGTGTCCTCCACCATGCCTTCTTGTAATGGTCAAGACAAATATCAACACGAAGGGTCCAAGTTCTGGATGTGCCTTCTGGGTGAAGGCAAAACTATCAGGCACATGTCCCCTATCATTCTCATTTTCTACTCCTCTTACTGAATTTTTGGTCCAAGAAAATGAGGGAAATGGTCAGATGATGACTGTGTTTTGGGTAGTTGGGTCTGGGCCTTTCTTAGAAACTCAACTCACATGTGGGATCAAGACCATCAATTCACTGTTTTAGGCTTGTTGGGAACTTTTGAGTCCTAAATTCAAAAGAAGCATAATGTGGAAATAGAGGAAATAAAAATATTTATTTTTTTTTTGAAAAGCTAGATTTTATGTTTGAAAGTTATATTTTTAAAATTATCCTTATTGTCTTGAAAATTATCCAAAAATAAAAAAATAAAAAATGGTTTTTTATGGTTGATTTCATAGTAAAAAATATAAAAAAAATTAAAATATAATTAAAGTTTATCAAAAAATCATATATTTTTAAATTATTTAATTTTTATATAATAAAGGGAAATAAATAAAATAGTTTCCAAAAAACATATAGAAATAATTTTTTGAGTTTAAATTTATTTTTTATTTTCCTTTATTTTTTATTTTCTTATATTTTTCCTCTTTTTTTTCCACATTTTCCGGGATCAAACATTTCATAAGTATTTTTTTTATAAAAAATAAAAATAAATAAATAATACTTTTTTAAATAATTGTATGGAAAGAGTTTAATATCTCATTGAGTAAATTATTTTTATATTTAATAAAAATTTATAATATTTGTATTATCATTTAGAATTCCTTGGACTCAACTTGCACCTAAATTCAACAAAAGAAAATTATTCCCCATGACAACTCTATTGATTTGGCTTTTAATATGACTTGAACTCATCAGAGAAGACTTTGAAAATGGCCTTAGTCTTTGCTCCTTAAATCTATGAAGCTGCCTGCCAATCTAGAAAATGGTAATGGACTTTTATGTTCCTAAATCATGAAACTGAAGGGATGATGGGCGTGTGAAATGGGCACTATGGATGGGTGTTAGAATCTTATTGTTTAATACTACTAGAAACTAGAAAATCACAAGTAAGTTAAAATTAAAATACAAAAAAAAAAATATCTTTATTGATTGACATATATCTTAGAATAGATCTTCGACCTTTT
Source organism: Vitis vinifera (assembly GCF_030704535.1). NCBI lineage: Eukaryota > Viridiplantae > Streptophyta > Magnoliopsida > Vitales > Vitaceae > Vitis > Vitis vinifera. The sequence continues at coordinate 6,529,164 of NC_081810.1, forward strand.
GAGATGATTTTCTAATGTAAGGTCAATTTGGCTCGGAAGAGAACATTCTTCGTTTATCCCTTGGTAGAGAGGGGATTCGCTTCCCATTGTAGGCAAAAAAAGTCTTATTCAACCTGATCTACTATCAACATTGCTTATATTAAGTTTTAAAACTTGTTGATAATGATAGTCTATTTTTAAAGTATAACAAACTACTCTAATGGAGTATTTCAATTACGAACAAAAACACAACTATTTAAAAATATTTCTAAAAATTCAATTGACTTTGAATTTGGTTTTTCCATTTTCTTATCCACTTCCTTCGATCAAGGAATGATTGGGCTTCAATTTGGAATATATATTTGTATATTCACAAAGAAGTTGGAAAAAGAAATAGTCTCTTTCATATCATGGATCCTTGTATCTAATATGATTAAACTAAAACTACTTTTTTAATTGTGGGTTCATGTAATTGATGGTTGTTACATACTACTTACATCATGGGTGGACTTATAAATGAAATGTAATAAAAATGTAAGATGGGTAATAAAAAATATTATATAAAAATAATTTATTGACTTAAATTCTATTAAATTGTAATACTTGATTTTTTGTCCGGGATCATGCCAACTGAGATCAAGCTCCTCGATAAGTTCATGGAATCGAGTTACCCCATTAATTTGCAAGGTTGAAGGGGTAATGCCGCTAGATATATATATATATATTTAATGTGTTGATCGATGAATTTGTCTTTATTATATATTTAAATTTTTTATATTTAGTTGTGATCATAATTGAGAGAATTTTTTAAGAGTTTCATCATTGGTTCCTATTTATTAGTGGATTATTCAATGTTGGTGTACTCTATAAACGTATGGATGGCATTGATTGTCAAACCACTTTAAAAATATATTTTTTTATTTTTTATTTTTGATTGTGTATGTGATTTGATTAACAAAATCAAATATTCTTTTGAATCTATTTTTTATTCTCGTATTTTCCTTGGTTTTTTGCTAAACCAAATATAACATTAAAACAAACAAAAATATACTATATGATTTAAAAAGAGCTTAAATTATAAAAATAATAATTATGTTTAGTCACAACTCAACTACCAAATTCTTCTAGTGGTTTAAGTTTTTTATTTTTTATTATATAATGAAGAGACGTGGAAGAAACTTCCACCATAAATTAAAAGAGATTTTATGAAAGCATTTATTTGTTTGGAATTTTTTTTTCATTGTAAAATAAAAAAAATGTTTAGATAATATATTGAAAATCAAATATTATCTTAGAAATATCATATGATTTATTATAATTTTTATATTAATAATTAAGTTATTTTAGTAAAATAATAATAAATCTATATTAAAATAATTTATTACACCATTTTAAAATTTTAAAAAATAGAAAATAATAATTAAAAAGAAAAGGAAAAAACGTTAATCTAAGAAAATAAAAATTATCAAATAAAATATGAGAAACAAAGATTGAATATTCTCCAATACAGTTACTCCATGAATGGAATTCTCCTCGATCAGAGGTCTTATGATACGACGCCGTTTCACTGCCCCCGAAACACACCGCCAAGGACATCAGAGCCAGCATCACCACATACGCCAGGCCCATGCGGAGAACGTGGACCAGCCCTGGGGTAACGTGGGTCGACGACCTAGGTTTGATCAGCCGGCTATGGGAGAGTCACTCCACGATGAAGGCCATCACGAAGACGAAGACCAAGCCTACGGCGTACATGCCGGTGCGAGCTCCGGGCCAGCCGGAGAAGAGTATCCCGGTGTCCTTCCCTCAGAATATGGATCTTGTCATGTTACGATTGGACATTATTCATAGGCCGTTTGACAATTTTTTTTTTTTTTAATTTCTATGTTACTATACATTGAGGATAAGAATAATTTTTTAGTTAAATAAAAAATTGCTTCAAAGATTTCCTTACTTTTGTAAAACATAAAGGCTATGTTTCATCCCCAAAAGTACTAATGAAAACAATATTATGTTTGGTTCTTGAAAATTCAAGAGAAAAAAACATATAGATGAAAAATAAAAATTAGATTTAAAGTTAAATAAATAATTTTTATATCATATTTTAAACTCATTTCACTTATTTAATTTTTCTATATACAAATTAAATAATTTTAAAATATATAATTTTTTTTATTACTTTTAATTATATTTAAATTTCTTTACTATTTTTCATAATAAAATCATGAAAAAACTATTTTCTTTAATTTTTTTTTTCTTAGTACTTTTTAGGAACCAAACATAATCTTAAGAAAAATATAAAAGAAAACCAAATATAATTAAAATTAATTAGAAATTTATGCATCTTCAAATTATTTAATATTTATATAAAAGAGTTAAAATAAGTGAAATTAATATGAATATGTGTTTACCCATTTAAATAGAGTTGACATCCTCTTTAAATGTTATTTCATATTTAGTAAAGAAATAAAAGTATAATATAAAAATTATTGTTTAAAATTATAAAATAGCTTTCGGAGTAATTATGATATCATATTGTAGTTTGGGCTTTCTAAAAGTAGAAGATTAAAATTAAATTAAAAGTAGGAACTAAAATTAAGATATAACAAAAAAAAAAAAAACAACATGGATAGAAAACCATTTGATCACAAGACTAACTACACTTGTCACTTTTTATGTTTAAAATTGAACAAAAACTTTTTGTAGTCAACAAAAAATTTTCCCCAAGTTAGAAGCAAATGTCAACCGAGTTCCTCGCTAGCATTCCACCTATTATCAATAAAACGAATCGATCCTAATTAGGGGTCTCTAACGGGCGGGCTGGGCCGTAAATAGGAGGTCTGTGGCCCAACTCGGGCCGGGCCTATGGGCCCGTTGACTGGTCAACGGGCCGGGCCATGCTAAAATGCTAGGCCCGTGGGCTAGCGGGCTGGGCAGGCCGGGCCGGGCCGACGGGCTTTTTTAAATAAGCCAAAATGGCTTTCAAAAAAGGGAAGAGAGAGGGGGGGATTCGAACCCCTCCCCTCATGTTTAAATTTCAAGGTTCTAACCAACTGAGCTACATTCCTTTTATGCTTATTAATTGAATATTTTTTTAATACTTTTTATTTTTGTAGTTTTTTTTTAAAAAGGGCGGGCCTAAGGGCTGGGCCTAAATTTAGGCCCGCGGCCCGGCCCGCCCATAAACGGGCTTGAGCCAGGCCTAAAGCGGGCCGCGGGCTTTTTGGAGACCCTTAATCCTAATGATTAAAGTAGACAAGCCAATTGGAAATGTTGTTTTCCAACTACAAAAGAAAAAGAAGGCTTTGGAACAATGCATTGATGAGTTAAAATTGGTAAATGGGATGAAAAGGAAGAGTTTTCAATAATCAATAGTTCACAAAAAGTTAAAAGAGGCTAATAGGTAATTCCTTCATAGAAAATGTGTTAAAGGCAAAAGTTTGAAGTAGATTTGTCTTCTGTAAATTTCAAGTGTATAGTTGATAGATATCTTATCAATCATCATATGGTTTCTTATAAATATTGATATGGATACAAGGGAATGATACACTGTTGTACAAAACCTACCTTCCCATCCAAGTTACAAGACCAACATCAATGTTCACAACGACAAATTCAATCTCAACATTCTCCAAATTAAACATAACATTTATTACATGAAGAAAAGACATACTTAATGTTTAACATCAAGCAAACAAATAAAGAACACATCCTTGGTTATTTGATTAGGAGGTCCAAACATCCTCTTAGTGTAAGCAGAAAGCCACGATAATATGATAGTCATAATCAATCACATTCAAAAGAAGTCTCCCCAAGTGAAAGTATAATAAATAATGAATGAAAATGTCATATGTTTGAGACCCAATTGCCTAACAAGGCATCATATACAATGTAAACATATAGTAAGCGGATTGCATAGAACACTCATCCCTTGACTGTGAATTCAAACATAGTACCCTTTTAATTGACTCTCGTATTGATTAGTTCTTAAAATTGGTTTCCATCAAGATCTCTCAATCATAATGCTCCTTGAAATCAACTCTTTGGTTATATAAGGAGTAAGGAGTATTCAAGTTTGATCTCTGAAATTTCTACTAGGATTACCCACAAGTCCCCTTCTTTTTAACCTACAAGGAGCATAGCTTTTTCAAATAATAATAATAATAATAGTTAGCCTGTGAGAGTGCCTAGTTTTTTCAAATAAGAATAATAATAATTAGGAACCCAACTTTTCCAAATAATAATATTTATCCTATAAAACGGGGGAAGGCTAACATTTCCAAAAGTATATAAATTGTAAGGGTCCTAAGTAGTGAAAATAAGTTTCGACCCGCACAAAAGGCTAACGATCAGGGCATGTAAACCAAGATGTACAATATAAGCCTAGGATTTCATTATTTCCTTTCTTACACAAATGCAATCGAAATGGGTTATAAAGTTCCTCGTACAATATTACACAACCATTTGTAATTGAACACCAACCCAATTGAACTGATCAGCAACTCATTGGAGAAAGATAAAAGGCCTTCTCCGACGGCCGCAACGTTTCACTCCCCCTGAAAAGCCTACTCCCAAAAACCAAAAACCCCACTGCGTGTCCGGCCACCGCCACCAGAAACATTCCGCCATTGAAGGACATCAAAGCCAGCATCACCATATACTCCAGACCCATCCGAATAGCGTGCAGCAGCGTCTGAACCACCCCTGCGGCTACATGGGTCGACCCAGGCTTGATCAGCTGGAAATGGGAAAGCCACTCCACGATGATGGCCATAACGAAGACGACGATCAAGGCTAACGCGTACATGCCGCTGCGTGTTCCGGGCCAGCCAGAGAAGAGAATCTCGGCTTTCTTCCCCCAGTAGAATGTCATGTGCATCATCATCTCCATGTGGTGCATGGGTGGCATCCCGGTGGAGTTCGCTGGCGGTGGCGACATGTGCATGTGACCGTGATCGTGATCGTGATCGTGATCCATTTCCTTGACGTGTTTTGGTTCTGGGAAGAGGCTGATGGGGCTGATATACATAGACGACAATTTGATAGTACATGAGACGGCATTGTACTGGTAATGGAATAGTGTGTAGTACAATATACATTCCATATATGGGAAAATACATGGTTAATCAAGAAGCTTATTAGGAAAATGTTTTCTTTCTTCTTTTTTTTCTATCAGTATGAGACTTTTATTTTTTTTCTCTTTTTAGATAGAAAATATAAATGTTGTTTCTAATTTTTATAAATGCTAAATATTTTTGGTATTCAAATTTGTTTTGGCTTTTAAAAATAAAAGATAAAAACATATTTAATAATTATATAAGTGAAGAAAAATATTTTTGATGATTTTAGTCATTTTACAATGAATGCTAGAAAATTTTCAATATTTTGAGATGCCACACTAAGAAAAATTAGATTATTATATGAGTGTTAATTTCTCATTTTAAAAATATGTTGAGAGAATCCCATTTAATTAAAAATAAATAATTTTTTATGACTCTCTACAACAATGTTGAAAATGATGAAGGTATTAAAAGTTGGTACTTGAATTTATAGAAATATGAAAAATATGGGATGAAAAATGTGAAAAAGAAAAGAAAACAAAATTTGGGTGGAATGAAAATATTAGAAAAGATTTTAAGGTTATGTTTAGTTAGTAGGATAGAATATATATATGTAGGACCTCAGGCGTTACCAACTCTCCTAAAAGCAATTGCTTGTAGGAAATGCGTATATCCTAATCTTACAGTACATTCATCCAAGCGCCCATGGTGAACACAAGGGGAGTTGATGGACGCAGTCAACCCTTCGATCTGCCAACAATATGTATATTAGGAAATGTACATATATGATTTTTAATAAGATATGATATTATTGAATATTATATTCAATGGATCTTTTATATTTAATTTGTAAATTAATAAAAATGAGATATAATATATATTATTTTTCAATGTTTAAAAATAAAAATTATATTATATTTCAATATTTTTTATTTTTTACATTTAATAATAGTCATGATTAAAATATTTAAATTTTATAAATAAAAATTTATTATATTATGTTATTCAATATATAAAAATATTTTTTATATATTGAATAATAAATATATTAATATTATTTAATAATATATTTTATAATTTTTTTTAGTTTTCCTTTTTTAACCAAAAATATATATATATTTTGCAAGATAAGTAATATAAAAAAATAAAAATAAAATTGATAAAAAATAAAAAATAAAGTTATGATATATGGGATATGATAATATCGAGTTATCTTATTCCATGTTTGATTGAATATAAGATATGATAAATTGTGAGATGAACTTATCTGTTTTTATCATTAACCAAACATGAGATATGATATGTTATCTCATCTCTTATTTATTCTTGCGTTACATCCAACTCTAAACAATAAAACAAATAATAGTCAAATTATTATTAGTCAATACATATATTTGTCTAACTTGAAATGAAAAATTAAATCATTCAAAAATTTTAAATAAGATTTATATAAATTACTTAATTTAAAAGTTTGTTTTAAAAGTCTCTTCACAAAATTATTTTTGGTCAAACGAGTTGATACAAGGATTAATGAAAATCAAGGTACTAGAATGAAGAAGATGGGTAAAATAAGTTTGTGCAAAATGGTTGGCAAGGGACTTAATGGAAAGTCCAATCCAGAAGAGATTTTGGTGGAATATTATTAATTGACAAAGTCTTTAAAGTCACCATCTTTGTAGTTAATTTCCAAGTCTTGAAGAAGAAAGCAGGCTAAGGCTTGTCTATTTCTGTGATCTATCTTGTAAGGCATGAGTCATGCTGTTTGGGAGAAGTCACTTCAAAAATTTTGGCTTATATCATGAATGGTGACTTGATCATCTTAATTTTCAACACCAAAGGTCTACTACCTGGAAATTTGGCTTTACAAGAGAGCCAAATACATTCATAACTATCAATTCCATGTACAAATACATACATAACACTCAAAGAGCAAGAATCAACCTGTCAACCCAATTAAATAAATAATCTAAAACAAGCTTAGCGAAAATTTAAATAGCTGGCTCTAGCAAGCTTGGAAAGAAACCAAAAAAAAAATTAAAAAAAAAAAAAAAATCATATATTAGCAAAAGGCACGAAACAATGAAAATTATTTTCTCCAAAATGCACTCCCCATGGAAGTGACCTTTTTGGGTTGTAAATTCATTTATATTTTATACATAATACATGTTTAGATAATTCTTCCAAAATTCTAAATAAGATTTATATAAATTACATTATTTTAAAATTCTCTTCACAAAATCATTTTTGATGAAAAGGGCTATCAAAATACTAGAATCCAAGAAGATGGGTTAAATTAGTTTGTGCGAAATGGCTGGCAAGGGAACAAAGTGAGAAACATTTATATACAGAGCAACTTCATATAACCCTTCGTATGAATAGATGATGAACAGAAAGAAAAAAAAAAGGAGGAAAAAGAGAAAAGATTCTCATGCTAGCTTTTCTTAACTCCTATAATTTGGCATCATACATGGGAAGCATAGGAAGCATAACAATGTGCGGTGAACTAGAAATTGTTGACCAACCAGGAAAGGAAGAAGGTGAGTTGAGCCCTTTTACCAGATACAACACCAACTTGAGAATCGACTACCTTAATTCAGGCAACGAGGAGCTTTGACCCAAAATAGTGTGTTTTAAAAAAAAGTTCCAAAAAATAAAGTTGCTTTGAAAATAATGTCCGATCTAATATGTCTGTGCCACATAAGCTGTAAAGTCATAAAACCGTAGTTGGTGACTACGGTTTTATTTTTTTAAAGTGGTTAGAAACCGTAATTACCAATCACGGTTTTAACTTTAAGTTTAAAGCCGTAGTTGGTGACTATGACTTTGACTTTTTTTTTAAATGGTCAAAGCCGTAGTCACCAACTACGGCTTTAAACTTAAAGTTAAAATCGTGATTGGTAACTACAGTTTCTAACCACTTTAAAAAAATAAAACCGTAATCACTAATTACGATTTTATGACATGACAGTTTATATAGCACAAACGCATTTGATCGGACATTATTTTTAAAATAATTTTATATTTTGAAATTTTTTTTTTAAACGTACTATTTTGGGTCAAAGCTAGGCAACGAGAATCATAAGTCATCATATGACAAGACAAGAACATACAGTATAAGCCCTAGAATTTCATTATTTCCGTCCTTACACAGACGCAGTAGAAATAGGTTAATTATAAAGTTCCACGTACGTACAATAGTACACTGCCATTTGTAATTGAATTCCAACCCAATTCAACTGATCAGCGACTCATTAAGGAAGATCAGAGGTCTTCTCCAACGACACCATTTCACTCCCCCTGCAAACCCTACTCCCGAAAACCAAAAACCCCACTGCGTGTCCGGCCACCGCCACCAGAAACACTCCGCCATTGAAGGACATCAGAGCCAGCATCACCATATACGCCAGACCAATCCGAATAGTGTGCAGCAGCGTCTGAACCAGCCCTGCGGCTGCATGGGTCGACCCAGGCTTGATCAGCCGGCAATAGGAAAGCCACTCCACGATGATGCCCATAACGAAGACGACGATCAAGGCTAAGGCGTACATGCCGCTGCGAGCTCCGGGCCAGCCAGAGAAGAGAATCTCGGCTTCCTTGCCCCAGTAGAATGTCATGTGCATCATCATCTCCATGTGGTGCATGGGTGACATCCCGGTGGAGTTCGCCGGCGGTGGCGACATGTGCATATGATCGTGATCTTGATCCATTCCCGTGACGTGTTTCGGTTTTGGGAAGAGGCTGATGGGGTTGATATATATAGACGATAATTTGATATTACATGAGACGGTTTATTAAGAAAATGCATTAACTTTTTTTTTTCTCTTTCTAATACAAAATATAAATTATTAACAAACCTTGTCACTTTGTAAAAATAATATTAATATCATCAGTAACATGTTTGTTGTAAAGACTAAAATGATGACGGGTAATGTGAGAGCTGTATAGGTGAGGTCTAATAAAATGTACTTGTCAGCTTGTCTTGTATATGTAATAGCCCACCTTTGACTAGTTGGAGGATAATCTTAAAAACATACTAAAATTATTATTTTAGTATATAAAGTGAAAATTATTTTCTTTAAAATGCACTTCCCATTAAAGTGACTTTTTTGAATTCTAAATTTATCCATATTCTATACCTACTACATGCTTACATAATTCTTCCAAAATTCTAAGATTTATATAAATTACATTATCTTAAAATAATCTTCACAAAATCATTTTTGGTCAAAAGGGCTATCAAAATACTAGAATCCGAGAAGATGGGTTAAAATTAGTTTGTGCAAAATGGTTGGCAAGGGATTTAATGGAAAGTCCAATCCAAAAGGGACAATGGTGGAATATTATTAATTGACGAAGTCTTTAAAGTCACCATCTTTGTAGTTAATTTCCAAGTGTTGGAGAAGAATGCATGCTAAGGCTTGTCTATTTCTGTGATCTCTCTCTTGTAAGGCATGAGCCATGCTGTTTGGGAGAAGTCACTCCAAAAATTTTGGCTTATATCATGAATGGTGACTTGACCATCTTAATTTTCAATACCAAATGTCTACTACTTGGAAATTTGGCTTTACAAGAGAGCCAAATACACTTATATAACACCCAAAGGGCAAGAATCAACCTTTAAATAAATAATCTAAAAAAAATTTTATTCAACTATATATCTAACGACTTTTAGATAGTGCCGTCTGATGCCTTTTTTCTTTTAAGTGATTGTTTCCTTTTGATTTTTGCCGGCCCTTGTGAACTCTGATCTTGTTTCGTTTGCCTTCTTTTCAAGCAATATTGGTTCATCTACAAATGAAAAGAAATGGAGATGGGCTACAATGGCGGAGAAAACAGTGATTTGAGGCCCTGTACGCAGAAACGGAAACAGTGGGTCAACCATACCCGCTTTCCTATACCCCACGTCCTCCAACCACAAGCTTTTATCTTCTTACTTTCTCTCACAGCCACACAAACACACACCAATCAAAAGTGCAAAAAACAATAATAATAAAATAAAACAAAAGAACGCCCTTTCAAGTGTATATGAACCTGGGAAGGATCGAAAACGATGTCATCCAATGGTGGATTTTCAGATAATTTTCTTTTAGAGAACAGGAAAGCTCAGACATATTATCAAACAATATTTACATACAGACTATTACAATCAGAAATTAAGTCTTCAGAAAAAAGAAGAATACTTTATAACACAAACTGCAAAATCAGCAACTCATAGAAGGAAGATCAGGGGCTGAATTTCGCTGAGGAGCCGGAGACTTGTTCCTGAAAACCCTACTCCCAAACAAGAAAAACCCCAAACAATGCCCAGCAACAGCCACAATGAAGATCCCAGCGTTGAAAGACATGAGTGCAAGCATCACCATGTAGGCAAGCCCCACCCTGACCCCATGAATAATGGTCTCGGCAGCGCCACCAAGAAGGCTGTTTGTAGAGGATTTGATGAGTTGGGAATGAGAGAGCATTTCAACAAGCACAGAGACGACGAAGACGAAGACCAGGGACAAGACGTACATGCCGGTGCGAGTGCCGGGCCAGCCGGAGAAGAGGATCTCGGCGTTCTTCCCCCAGAAGAAGGTGGGGTGCATCACCACGCGGTGCAGCTTGTGGTGGTGGATGTTCATGGGCGGCGGCGGTGGTGGTCCTGGCGGTGCTGCGATTTCACCACCCACGCCTGGCATTTCATCACTGCTGTTCATGGGACTTCCTCTGAACACTCTCTTCTCTTTCTCTCTCTGTTTCTCTCCCCTCTCCTGTGTTTTCTTTTTCTCTCTCTTCACTGTTTCGATGGAAGTGATCCTACGTTGAAGTAAAGGTGTGAGTCAGGCTCCACATTCAAAACTGGGAGAATGGTGATTTACAACCATTGGGCCTGAAAATTCGCCAAGTTCCTTCTATCATTCATGATATCAAATAGTAATGGACAAAAATACTCATTCACGAGGTGTTTGTGAGGTGTTTGTGAGACCCATCAATTTACTCTTGATCACATGCCAACTCCAACAAATTCTGCCTGGAATCCGTTTTTTGATTTTTCATTATTTTTTGAACTCTTTTATAAATAATTTAAAATCAACATTATTTTTTATTTTAAAATTATAAATAAAAAAATTACATTACTAATTCAAAAACTATTTTGAAAAATACCTTTTTAACAAATTTATTGATTTAAATGAATAAAAATTGTCTTTTACATTTTAAAAGTAAATAATTTAATGATTAAAACACTATTTAAAATAAACATATTTATTATTTTCTTTTATACTAAAAAGCATTTTAAAGTTTTATTATTATTATTATTCTAAAATTAAATTTTTAAATTTTCTTTTAATTTTTTTCCTTTTTTATTTTAATAACATTCTGAACATAATTTCTAATGATAAGTTATATGAAATGTTGCAAATTTATCTACTAAGGAATTTTTTTTTTAATGATTTGAACTAATTGAAAATTTATCAAAATAAGAAAAAACAAAAGAGAGAAAGAGGATAAATGGAGAGTTTTTATTTTAAATATCCAATTAAGATAAGGTGTACAAAATATTTATATTAATTTTAAATATCCAATTAAGATAAGGTATACAAAGTATTTACATTAAGTGTACAAAGTAAATGTACTAACTATACAAAGGTGTACAAGGCTACCTTCCTCGAAAGAATTCAATTAATTTTTAAAAACTCGCTCACTCATTTTCTTTTGCCAATAATTGGGAGCATTCCACAGAGACACATTCATCCGAAACATTTTTTTTTTTACATCGTACATATTCATTCGATTACCTATCCCACTAATAATGAATAGGAACATCAATTGGGTTTAAATTTTCCCCTTTTCCTTGAGTCATGACAATAAAAACATGGTTAACTCACTCATATGCATATATTGCATTCTAAGTCCATGAAATTTGTACAGGTGTACAAGATATTTACACTAAGTGTACAAGGTAAAGTACTAACTATACAAGGATATACAAAGTTACCTTTCTTGAAGGAATGCAACTGATTTTCAAAAACTCATTCGCTCATTTCCATTTGCCGAGAATGGATGACATTTCACAGACAAATTTCTTGATAACACACTCATCTTATGCATTTTTTTTATGTCGTACATATTCATTCGATTACCTACCCCACTAATAATAATAAGAACATAAATTGGGTTCAATTTTTCCCATTTTCCTTTAGCCATGACAATGAGAATATGGTTAACTCACCCATATTCACACATTGCATTTTAGGTCTATGAAATTTGTGTAAGTATATAAGGTATTTACACTAAGCGTACAAAGTAAATGTATTAACTAAATAAGAGTGTATAAGGCTACATTCCTTGATGGATTTCAACCAATTTTCAAAAACTCACTCGACTCTAATTTCTAAATTTCATCATCAAAAATTTGTAACTTCATATTTTGTTTTTTGTAACCCATATAATTTAAATTTTTCGAAAACTCTCCATCTCTCTTCAATGTTTTCCTATTGAACTGTACATATACTTTTTTTCCAACATATTTTTTCAATATTTTCTTATATCTTTAGAATTAAGTCTATATTTATGAATGTTAATATTATTGAAAAAAGAAAAAACCATAGTCTTGGACTTAAGTGTAGATGCAATACTCAAAATTTGTTATATATATATATATATATATATATATATATATATATATATATATATATATATATATATATATATATATATATATTATGATTCTAAAATTAACTTCTACTCTATACGTATTTTTATTAATTCATCATGAGTACTAATACAAGATTACATAGTGTAGTTGCACTCTTATTGTGAATTTGATCTGATCATGTGCTAAAAGGAAAAAAAAAAAAAAACAAAACAAAAGTTTGAATGAACAAATAAAATTATGCGGCAACTACCTAGCTGCATACCCACATTATCAAAGACATTCTAGAAAATTCTTTCCCACAATGCTGGGAATTAGAATGCCCAAGTTTTAAGATGAAAATCAAAGTCCCACAACTCTTATTGTAGTTCTTCTTCACTTGTAGATCCATGGACAAACTTGTTAAGTTTATCACACATATCCATTTTGTTCCAATACTAAAAGTAGAATCCCCAACCAACCCAAAAAGGAGAGCCCAAAAATAGTTCACATTCCCATCCAAACAAGCCAATTTTCTTGAGAAAATGTGAGTGAAAAAAGGCAAAAAACAAAACCAAATACAAAATTAATCAAGACGATGTATAAATACCTGAGCAAGAAGCACATGGAAAACCGAATTCCCAACAACCAAAAAACTTGCACTAGTGAAGGTCTCAATGTCGACGAAGAGGAAAATGGCAATAGTGAGAAACACGGGGATGTTGACTACCACAATGACAAGAATAGGACTTTGAGCTCCTTTAGGAATATTCATGTACCTACAACAACATTGATGACAATGATGACCACAGGGATCCAGAGTAGATGATGACAGCTAGGGTTTCGAATCATTTGGGGTTTTGGTGTATTCAATTCTTTAGAAAAAGAAAACTAATAGGAGAAATATTTTAATTATCAAACTTAGAATCCATTTTGCAAATTATATTTTCGATATAATTATATATTTTTTTTTGGAGATCAGTTAAGGGTATTTTCGGATTTATAGAATGTCAATATCCTTTATCTCATCTCAATTTGCAAGACTTTACTAGACTTTGGGCCCAATTACACGGGTTAGGACTTAGGGTCAACTTCCGAACCCATAGGGACATAAAGCACATTTCTCCAAAAAAAAAAAAAAAAAATTCTGGTGTTCCTGTACGGCAGGTGCAGATACATTTGTTTACACTGGCCAGGTGTCATAAAGGAAGGGTATTTCTGTTATTTTTCAAGAAATGCAGGGGGGGTTTTGGTCGGCAAATTTGACCCAACTGACCAAGACTAGATCCCTGCCTGTCCAAGAATTTTGGCTCCACGCCCGAACTATGCGTTTGGTTCCCGAGAATAAGAAAAGAAATAGAAAGGTGAATAAAAAATCATTAAAAAAAAGTAGGAATCAAAATCCTATTAAAAAAAAAAAAGATATAATTTGCTATTAAAAGAAAAAGGGTTATTTCTATAAATAAAATAATTAAGTTTTATTAAATTCATGAACCCAAATTGGATCAAATAGAGTATTGTCCGTTGGGAGACTAGGAAAAGGAAAAAGGATTTTGTTTTTATTTTTTCAAACAATATAAACATAGCATTGTTGGATTTTAATTGGATGCCATAAAAGCATCAAAATCAAAAGAAATGAAAACAAGGTTGTACAACAGAGACAAATTAAGGAGTGGTCAGCAATTCAAAGGAGGAAGATCAGAGGCTTTCTCATAAGGCAACATCTCTGATGAATCCCTGAAAACCCTACTCCCAAAAAGCAAGAACCCAGTGGTATATCCAGCAATGGCCACGAGGAACACCCCAACGTTGAAGGACATGACAGCAAGCATCACCAGATAGGCCAGACCAACCCTTAGCCCATACATAGCTGTTTGGAGAAGGCCAGCCACAAGCTTATTGGTGGTGGACTTGATGAATCTGGTGTGTGAGAGCCACTCCACAAGCATTGAAAGCCCAAACACCAGAGCCAAGGCCACCGCATACATCCCAGAGCTTTGCCCTGGCCAGCCTGAGAAGAAGATCTCTGTGCTCATTCCCCAGAAAAATGTCATGTGGGTCATCATTGTTTTGTCCATTTTCATATCACCCATGGCTGTTCTGTTCATCACATCACCCATGGATGTGCTGTTCATCATATCACCCATGGCTGTACTGTTCATCATATCACCCATGGCTGTGCTGTTCATTGGCACCATGGTCTCTCTCTCTCTCTCTGTGTAGGAAAATTAGGAGAAATGGAGAATTATGTAGAAAAGGAGAAGGCTCCTTTGTGGGTGATAGTACATGAAAGACTCCATTTTTGTACTACCACTTGCTGTGATGTTCTACTAATCTTCACAGGAAGGACAATGATATGAGTTTGGATTCTGGAAGGATGAGGCGTTCAAAATAAGGTTTGGAGTACAATATTTTCCTCATTTTGACTATGATGATATGGGAATAGAAGTACCCAGATGTTTGCATGTAGTACAATTGTACAAGCACACAGCCATCACCCTTTGAGGGGAATTTTCTAAATAGTACGATAATTTTAAAAAGTTATGCTTAAATTATTGTAGCTGAAGAAGTTATTACAAATATATGGTAGTTTTTGCCACCTAGGAAAGAGAAGAGAGGGTGAACGGATAAATTTTTTTAAAACCAAAATCATCTTTTCAAATTTCAAAAGGCGAAATCGTCTTTTCAAAAGACAATTTTAAAAAAATTTCAAAAGGGAACTCGTCTTTTGAAGAGACCAATTCCATGAAAAAAAATATATATATTTTTTTAAAAAAATTCCCCATTTAAAAAAAAAATTCCTTAACGGAACTCATCTCTTCAAGAGACGAGTTCTATGAAAAAAAAATATATATTTTTTATAAAAAAAATTCTCAAATTAAAAAAAAAAAATAACAATTCCTCAAGGGAACTCGTCTCTTCAAGAGACGAGTTCCATGAAAATATATATATATATATTAAAAAATTCCCAAATTATAAAATAAAATAAAATAAAACAATTCCTCAAGGTAACTCGTCTCTTTTTTTTAAAAAAAGTTTCTCAAATTATTAAAAAAAAAAAATTCCTCAAGGGAAAAAAAAGAAAATTCCTCAAGGAACTCGTCTCTTCAAGAGACGAGTTCCCATGGAAAAAAATATATATATTTTTAAAAAAAAAGTTCCTAAATTAAAAAAAAAAAAAAAATATTCTGAAGAGACAAGTTCCACGAAAAAAAAAATAATGGAAACCTTTCTCCAAATAAAATGGGAAACCGTCTTGAAAGCTGTATCCTACACGTTGGTGGAACACACTAGGCGGGCAGGGATTGGTCGAAGAATGGGAAAATTTCCGAACAGCACATCTTTGCTAAGACTCTGAACAATCATTATTCTACGGCCAGAAATGAGTGCCAGCACTGCGCGGACGTGGAATTAAAAAAAAAAATTTACTGTCTCCAAACCCACCAATCATTGGAGACTTTGCAAAAGCCAAACAATCGAACATCTCTATATCTATATATATATATATATATATATATATATATATATATATATATATATATTCTCTCTCTAGACGCTTCACTTTTCAGAGCCAAACACCAATTAATTTTCTTTATGATTCTCAGCTTCTCTCGCTCCGATTTTCAGTTTGTTTTATTTGTGGAAGTGGTGTTGGATCCCAATTATATAAAATATTCCCAAAAAATTCCCTTGGGGAATTATTATTATTATTATTTTTAATAATTTAGGAATTTTTAAAAAATATATATATTTTTTTTCATATGAACTCGTCTCTTCAAGAGACGAGTTCCATAGAGGTATTGTTTTTTTTATATTTGGAAATTTTTTTAAAAAAATATATTTTTTTTTTCATGGGAACTCGTCTCCTCAGGAAACGAGTTCCCTTAAGGAATTGTTTTTTTTTTTTCTTTTTTTAATAATTTGAAAATTTTTAAAAAAATATATATATATATTTTTTTTCAGGGAACTCGTTTATTGAAGAGACGAGTTCCTTAAAGAATTTTTTTTCCATTTCCCTTGAGGAATTGTTATTTTTTTTTTTTTAATTTGAAAATTTTTTTAAAAAATATATATATATTTTTATTTTCAAGGAACTCGTCTCGTTCCTTTGAGTAAATGGATAATTTTTTTAAAAAAATATATAGTTTTTTTTTCATGGAAGTCGTCTCTTGAAGAGACGACTTCTCTTTTGAAATTTTTTTAAAATCGTCTTTTGAACAGACGATTTCGCCTTTTGAAATTTGAAAATATGATTTTGATTTAAAAAAAAAATTATCCGTTCATCCTCTTTCCTCTCTCCTCTCTCCTATCTTTTCTTTTCTAGTTGATAAAAACTATCATATATTTATAATAATTTCTTTTACTACAATAATTTAAACATAATTTTTTTAAATTATCATGCTATTGAGAAAAGTAGAATGAGGTGGATAGACATAGGCAGAAGCTTGTAGAATTCACCGAACAGATGCCATTAAATTAATATAAACGTCACTTTATGTCCTTTAATAATGTCAATCATGGAAAAGTATTTATGACACTGCACGCCAGAGCTTTGTAGAAGCTCCCATGCCCTGTGGAATGAGGTGGATAGACATAGCCAGAAGCTTGTAGAATTCACCGAACAGATGCCATTAAATTAATATAAACGTCACCCAAAGAAACTTCAGGATGAATCCACCCTTAATCCATTACCCCCATCTCATCTTCTATAAATTGGTTACCATCCCACACTCACTGCATCATCAATCGAAGAACTATCAGTAGTAGTGATCTTTGAGCTTGCTCTTTAATACCATTATGGCTTTGATTCCTCGTTTCTTTGGAAACCCAAGTGTTTCTGACCCATTTCCTCGTGAAATGTGGGACCCGCTCTTCGGCTCCGGTGAGGCATCATCCTTGGCCAATTTGCAGATTGATTGGAAGGAGACGCCTGAGGCTCATGTCTTCAAGGCAGACCTTCCTGGGCTGAAGAAAGAGGAGGTGAAAGTGGAGGTTGAAGAAGGGAGAGTGCTGAAGATAAGTGGGGAGAGAAGCATGGAGAAGGAGGACAAGAATGATAAGTGGCACCGCGTAGAGCGGAGCCATGGCAAGTTCCTGAGGAGTTTCAGGTTGCCGGAAAATGCTAAGGTGGATGCTGTGAAGGCTGCAATGGAGAATGGTGTTCTTACTGTTACTGTTCCTAAGAAGGAAGTGAAAAAACATGAGGTCAAGTCCATTGAGATCAGCGGTTGAGAAATTGAGACCATCATATCATATATCAGCGTGTTTTCTTGATGTTGAGTGCTTTGTTTTCATTTTCTTTTAATGGGCCTTCTGGCTTTTTCTTTCCTTTTATGTAAGGATGATGAGTCTTTGTCTGTCCTATCTATGAAGAATGAAGAATGAGTACATTTCTACTCGTTTCCATTTGCAAATTCAATGAACTTCCACATATCATATCACTCTTCAGTCTGCTCCAATCAAAGGGGCTTGCCACTAATTTAATCTAACCCATCATTTTAGGCGTATATAGATAATAGAGATCTGTATTGAGAGAGAGGATCTCAAGACCCAACACTTCCACGTGGAGAGATGCCAAGGAGGGTGGTGCTAGTTCCTTGTCCATTCTGTAGTTGATAGAGCCTTGGCCTGTATGCGGGCAGAAGGTCATATCCCCCTACAAAATCAGTTTCTGCAAGAGTATGTTTAATTTAGCAATTAGCACATAATTTTTGTTTAAAAACTTCTGTTTGTATTGTGAATTATTAACTTTTCATTCGACCGGTTTGATGATTAGTGTCATAAGAAATCTAGATCGTCACGGAGTATACTAACACTCCAGAATTCAATAGAAGGGCATTTTTCTTAGTGCAACAAGAGTTTTACATCCTAACACAATTGCTGGAATTATCAATAAGAAAAAGGAAATGGGCTTCCATACCAGAAGCAGTCTCCGTAAAAGTATACCTTCAATGATAGTAATGCTTAGAGAAAGGACAGGACAGGTCAGTCATCTATGAATAGTTGCGTCAAGTACGTATGTTCGGATTCCCTCCAAAGAAAAAAACAAAAAGTTTATGATCGGTCTTTCTATCTATAAAGTATTAAAAAAATTCAACTGTATCTATTTGTCCATATACTATAGGGCTGTGATACCACTTACCAGCCTTTGAAGGGCTTGTTACTATATACTCTGTAGTAATAATATATACAATGGCTTCATTGACTGGCATTGTTCTTCTGTATGTCTTCTTCAGCCCTAGCCTCTCCCCAGATCTCTCTTACTTCAGCCTCTAAGGTTCACAACTTTGTCCCAGTGGGATTAAGAGTTCTGCAGCTGATTTTTCTTTAGAAAGTGAAAGAATCTCACCTCTCAACTCTTCCACGAAGAGAGATGCCGAGGAGAGTGGTACTTGTTCCATGTCCATTCCAAGGCCACATAAATCCCATGCTTCAGCTGGGAGCAATACTCCATTCAAGGGGCTTTTCCATCACAGTTGCTCACACCCAATACAACTCTCCTGATCCCTCCAACCACCCTGATTTCAGCTTCCTCCCCATTCCGGACGGCTTATCTGATGGCCAAAACTTTGCCAGTCTATTAAATCTTGTACTGGCTGCTAATGTCAACTGTGAATCTCCTCTCCGGGAATGCCTGGCAGAAAAACAAGAACAGCATGGCGACATCGCTTGTATAATCCATGATATCACCATGTACTTCGCTGAGGCTGTGGCTAACCATTTGAAAGTTCCAAGCATCAACCTCGTCACTAGCAATGTTTCCACTACCATAGCTCACAATGCCTTTCCTAGCCTCCTGGAAAAAGGTCACATTCCCCTGCAAGGTTAGTACTGCAGAAAGGCTTTTTTGCTTGGTTAAGCTTCAAATCAGCAGTTAGGATCATCTTCTTGCCAAAAAAAATTTGGGGTTTTTCTGCAAGTTCCCTAATCTTATCACATCAATAAGAATCAAGCTGATAGTTTCATCAATCCAGTTTAATTTTTGGTGCATATGATAAACAAAGTTGGTCTTGATATTGTATGGTACTAATTCAGGAAAGGTTTAGAACAAACACGAGGATTTTGTGGATTTGAGACTGTGGGGCCCCAAGAATCAAACCTACACAAAGGAACCAGTGTCTGTTCCCTTGATTTCAAAAATCCCCTGTTTTGTATGCTCTGTAAAGATTGATTATTCAGCATTGAATTCACTTTAAGAGATCACACACTTCACCATAGCCTTCCCTGCTCTTTGAACCATGGAATTATGGATACTGAATGGTATTATACTATGGATTGCAGGCTCTACCCTACATGATCCAGTGCCTGAGCTTCATCCCCTCAGATTCAAGGATCTTCCCATCTCCCGTTTGGGAGACTTGGAAGCTTTCTTCCAGATACTAGTTAATATGTACAAAAAGAAATTTTCTTCACCCATCATTTGGAACACCATGGACTGCCTTGAACAATCCTCATTAACACAGCGACAACAACAGCTCCAGGTCCCATTCTTCCCAATAGGCCCTCTCCATAAACTTGCTCCACCCTCCTCAAGTAGCTTGCTCGAAGAGGATAGTAGCTGCATCACATGGCTTGATAAGCATTCTCCTAAGTCAGTCATCTATGTTAGCTGGGGGAGCTTGGCATGCATGGATGCCAAGGACCTAGCTGAGGTTGCTTGGGGCCTGGCCAACAGCAACCAGCCTTTCTTGTGGGTGGTTCGACCCGGCTCGGTCCGCGGCTCACAGTGGATAGAGCAGCTGCCGGAGACCTTCATGGACACAGTTGGAGAAAGATGCCACATTGTGAAATGGGCACCCCAGAAGGAAGTGTTGGGGCACCGAGCAGTTGGAGGGTTTTGGAGCCATTGTGGCTGGAACTCAACACTGGAAAGCATCTCCGAAGGGGTTCCAATGATCTGCAGGCCTTATTCAGGGGACCAAAGGGTGAACACAAGGTATATAAGCCATGTTTGGAAGGTGGGATTGGAGTTGGAGAGTGATGAGTTAGAGAGGGTGGAGATAGAAAGAGCTGTGAGAAGGCTGATGGTAGATGGAGAAGGGGAGGAGATGAGGCAGAGGGCAATGGAACTGAAGGAGAAGGTTGATATTTGTACAAGTGAAGGTGGTTCTTCCAACAGAGCCTTGAAGGAGCTGGTGGAGTATATCTCTTCATTCTAGTCAGAGTTGTGTACAACCAAACTCAAAGAACAGGCTGAAAAACATAGCATGTGTTTTTGTTTTTATCAGTGGTGATGGGGATTTGCTTTTGCTCTCTGCCATCAATTTTCATCACTAAGCATAGGCTGATCCTGTGGAAATCAAATTCCAAATTTTAATGCATCTCATAATTAAAAAAAAATTGGCATAATTTATAACGAGTTTCAATTAATGCAACTTAGAGTTGGTTCGAGAGTATATACGTAACATTTCTTACAAACATTAGGGTTATGTTTGGTTCGGAAAGTGCCTGAAAAAGAAAAAAAAAATGTTGTAAAAAAATACTTTTTTCATATTTAGTTTTATAGTGAAAAATGCAAAACAAAGTCAAATACAATTAAAATTATTTAAAAAAAATTGTAGATTTTTAAATTATTTATTTTTATAAAGAATAAATAAATAAGTAAAAAAAAATTAAGTAATGTATAAAAATAATTTATTTTCTTTAAATTTACTTTTTATTTTTTTTATTTTTCTTTACTTTTACTTTTTTTCTTTATTTTCTTTCCCTATATTTTCCTTCAAATTTTTCGAGAACTAAACATACTCCGGTGTTTAGCAAATTTTTAAAAATCACTTTTAAAAATTAGGAGAATTACAAGTAACAATCACTTTGTATCATGTTTATGTTATATACTATATTATCATAAACACTATCAAAACACATATTTTAGTTTGTAAAATAAACTTTATGCGAAAATAATTATTTTAGAAAATCAATCTACATGCATAAAACATAATAGATGCATGCACTAGAAAGATGAGAAAACAATAATTTTATTTTTGCATTGATTAATTATGTCGACAACACTTCAAATGTGAGTTTAAATAACCTTATGAATTTTTTTTCGAGATGTTCAATTCATTAATCTCATATACTAGATGAGTCGATCTTGTAGTATATATTATTGTAAGCAAAACAATAAAAAACATAAGATGGAGAGTGTCACTTGGGACTTTAACTTTATAACACTTCAAATGTGAGTTTAAATCACCTTATGAATTTTTTTTTCGACATCTTCAATTCATTAATCTCATATACTAGATGAGTCGATTGTGTAGTTGTAGACCCCAAAATTTGTCTTAATTTTATTTTTATATTAATTTTGAACCCAGTTTTAAATTCCAATTATATATATTTTTTGGCTCACTCACCGTTTAATAATTTTTATTATTTTGTATATCATTTTATTTTATTTTATTACTAATACTTTTATTTTATTATTATTATTACTATTATTTTATTATTATTATTATTATTATATCTATTTTATTTTTATTTTTTATTTTTTTTCTTTTCTCTCTCATCTCTCCTCTCTCTTTCCTACTCCCCAACCACCCCACCCTCTTCTTCTCTCTCTTCCCATTCTTCCCACACAGCCGGCCCCCCCTCATTTTCCTTTACCCCCATTTTTATGTTTCTCCCCATTTTGCCCCCCATCTTTTTCCCTCAATTCCCAAGATTTTCCCCCCCATTTTTTCCGCCTCTCTTCTCGCTCCTTTTTCCTCTTTTCCATCCTTTCTCTGCCGCCCCCCTCCGTTCTTCTACTCTCTTTTCTCCACCGAAGACACACATGGCCCATGGATTTTATTTTTTTTTTTTTTCTCTCCATTTTTTTCCTTCTCTCTCCCCACACTCCACTTCCCTTCCCGGCCGGCCACACACCCCCGCTCTCATCTTCCCTCTTCTCTCTCTTCTCATTTCTCCCTTTGGATTTTGTTTTTTTTTTCTTTTCTTTTCCATTTTTTTTAGGTGGCCGAGCCACCCATTTCCTCTTCTCCTTCCCTCATTTTTTTTTCTCCATTTTTTCTCTCGCTCGGTGGCATGACGCGGGTCGGCAACCCCCTTCCCATTTTTTCATTATTATTATTATTGTTATTATTATTATTATTATTATTATTATTAATATTGTTATTGTTATTGTTATTATTGTTATTTTATTTTATTTTAGTAGTAATTGTAGTTTGTGAAATTTGGATTATTAAATTAATATGAAATCTGGGGTTAATTTGTTGTTGATAGATTAATACAATTAATTTGAAATTTGTTGATTTGGGTTTGTGGGCATATTGTATTTAGTGATTAATTTAAGAATATTTAGATTATATCAATTACATATTGTTTATTTGGACTTGGGCCTATTGTTAAATTGTTATTTGTTTGGGTTTATCAAATTGGACTTGAAATATTATTTCTCTTGACTATGTATTTTTTTTATGTGGGCTTATTAATTGGTATGAATTTTGGGGCCCATAATGTGGATGAGATTTGTTGGATTATTTAAATATTTGATATGGGTTTGGCTAATTTGAATTGTTTAATTCGAACATGGGACAATTGTGGTGTATATTAAATTAGGCTTAGATTATGAAATATTAAATTTAGGTCTAGTAGAATTTATTTTAATTTATCTCATTTTAGGTTTGGTTGACTGTGTTTGTATTTTTGGTTATTAATTTGAATGTTCTAAGTTAAAAACTATAGTAATTTGGGCTCATTTTAATTGACGAAATTTATGAGACTAAATTGAAATTGGAATTTGGGTTTGAATATTTATTTGAGATTTTATACATTTTTGGATATTTACATCTGTGTCATTCTTGTTTTTGCATAGACCAATTCTATAATCTTGTTTGTTGAGTACGAATTGATGACACGTGGAACTTATTATAAGTTTATTTGGGTACATATTTTATTTCTTATTTTTTATTTGGTTTTATTTTTATTAGTTTGTATAAATATTCGTTCGCATGTATTTATTGAGTGTGTACAGAATTGAACATCGAACAAACTAGAAATTTTGTTTAAATGAGAAGAAGAAGTCAGTAAATGTGTTTTAATAAAACAACAATTTTAAAATATTATTTTTAATAAAAGAAAGTTTTTATTTTATTTTTTATTTATAGAAATTAAAAAAAATGCATTTAGAAAAATCCAAAAGAAATGTTTTTAATGGAATTTGAAAATTTGTTTTTAAATAATATTTGTCCAAAAATTTCTTTGTTTAACAAAAATTTTCCGAATATTGTTTTGTAAATAAAGTTGTCCCAAAAATTAATTTTTAATAAAATCGTCCAAAAAATATTTTTTTTAAAAAAAAATTCTTTTACTTAATTAAAATTGGATTAAAAGTCATTTTTAGAAATAGATAATTTATTTATTTATTTATTTTTATTTTTATTTTTATTTTTTCCTTTTAATTAAAATTTCTTTTGCAAATAAAGTTATGTCATTTTAAATAATTTGTAAAAATCACTTTTTTTAAATGAAAATGAATCTAAATACTTTTGTGAATAAAATTGTAAAATTTCATTATTTTCTAGTAAAAGCAAAGTGAAAAATAATTTTTGTATCCAAATTAAAATTTTGTAATGAATTCTCTTGATACAATAAGTGTAAATAGTTTTTTTTTTTAAATTGAATACAATTAAAATTAAGAAAATAAATTGTTTCTTTTTATAAGTAAATAAATGGAAATCGTTAATTCAAAATTATTTTTAATAAAATCCTTTGAAATTTCTTTAAAACTTTTTTTAATATCTTTTATTTATTTAATTCAATAAATGATTTTGCATAATTCTCTTATTATTTATTTTATGCATTTTTGTAATTAGATTTCATCATTGTTTTTGTGCATATTAATTCTCACCACCATGACTTATATATTGATTATTTCCCTTGGTATCCATAATTAATTAATTAATTGCCATAATTTCCTCAATTCATTTAGTAGAGGTCGTACGTATACGGGCTTAGAGGGGTGTTACGGCTCACCACCGTACCTTCCCAATAAGTAACCTGACCTCCGGACCTAGACTTGGTTTTTCACAGACCCGTTTTTGTCTTTTAGGAGTCACACTTAGGGTTTTCTTTCTTATTTGATTTTTCCCTTAAAAAAAAATAAAACAAAAATAAGTGGCGACTCCAAGTCTTTTTTTTCTAAAAATCAAATTTTTATCGAATAAAATAAAAAGCGAGTTTCGTCATCGAGTGGGAACATATTGAGCAAAATGCGGGGCCCACAGTAGTATATATTATTGTAAGCAAAACAATAAAAAACATAAGATGGAGAGTGTCACTTAAGACTTTAACTTTATAAAAGAGATTTATAACTCTTTATTCCAAATAGAGACTACACAGAATATGTATAAATTAATGGATTACAATGGGATTACTAACTTGAATACATTCACGTAATTGCATGGTTACATTTTTTCCATCTTTTTCCATTATTCATAAACTTTATGAAAATTTCTTAACTTCTCATTTATGATTTTAATCTTTTATACACAAGACTTTTGATGTCTTATCAATTCACCTATCTATAAATCGATGTACTCGTAAATAAAATATATATCAATTTAATCTATTACACAAATATAATTATGAATGGCCAAACATTATAGGATATAAAATATACTAACAAAGACTTCAAATAAGTGTACTTTACCCAAAGTCACTCCCAAAAGGTCTCTAAAAATATTCTTATATATTCGTTTGACAAGTGATTTTTTTTAAAAATTATTTTGACAAAGCACTAAAAAAGAGTGTAAATCCAAACATTCAATGATTGTCTTTGATAATGTTTTTAATGGAACATCCACAAATAAAAGGTTCTAACCAAAATCACTTTGAAATTTGCTCACTCTTTTATTATACCAACAAAAGCTTTAATACAAACATGTTAATTCAATAACACAAAAATAAAGAAATCAAAATAAAAGTACATGAGGTCTAAACGTGGTTCGATCAATCATGCTTACATCCACAGATGATAGAGAATCTTGACGAAACTATATACAACCAACAAAAGCTTTAATACAGACATGTTAATTCAATAACACAAAAATAAAGAAATCAAAATAAAAGTACATAAGGTCTAAACGTGGTTCGATCAATCATGCTTACATCCACGGATGATAGAGGATCTTGACGAAACTATATACAACCATTGGATTCGCGAAATATGAAATAGTTTTCGAAACATCTTTATATTCACATCCTAAATCACGAATCCTCTCACTCCATTGGGTATCTCTCGTTTTTCCTTACATCTCTACTTTTTTCTCTCATAACATAAAATATTTATAGAAATATTTCTAACAACTTTCTTTATTCTATAAAAAATATATATAACATTATAATGATATATCAACTTAATAAGTATTGTATATACAATATTCTTAAAATTAAAAAAAAATTACTAATTAGGAATTTGGGAGACTTCCGAACATCTCTCTTCTACAATTTTTATACTAATTATAACACCTAGTCAAATATTTCAATTTGTGTTTCTTACTTTTGAAACTTCCAAGGCCATCCCAAATATCAAGATTCAAGAGATGGAACGGAGATGGGCTGCACTTGAAGGCCCAAAAAACATTCAAGTAGATCGGGAGGCCCAACAAAAAATTCATATAGGCCAAGTGGGCCGGCCTGTGACCTTCCAAGAATGTCACACTCAGCTACAGAAGTGAAGGTGGGTCCAAGTGGGTCCCAGGCCCATGTGGGCCCATCTAAGCTTTAAGAATTAACCTTAAAGAACAGTATAACTTTTCGATTGAAAGATTGGGCAGCCTCCATCATGCCGAACATATGGCCCAGTGTCGGTGACTATCGTCAATGGCCCATCAAACTTTTAGCAGATCCATAATATGGATTCAATGTTTCTTTTTTCTTTTTTTATTATTCTTTTTTTTTTTCCTTTTTAAAAGCATATTTACTATGTTTTATATATAAAATAATAATATTTACTTTTTGATGTGCTTTATTGAATTACTTTTTTGCCACGTGTCATGTAATTTTCTATGAAATGAAAGGTACCCTTTCACTTAATTTTATAAAAATAGAATAATTTTTTTAATAAAATAACAGAAAATTAGTCTCCATATCCCTTATTATTAAAATTCCCAAGTTTTATTTTGATTTTATCTTAAATTTGACTTAATTCAACAATTAATTTTTGAAATTTATTTATTTTTAAAATATAAAACCTTATTTATTTCCATTATCAAGCATACTCCAAATTTATTATCCTTCAAAATAATTGTATGGATAAATGATAATTAATTATGGGTTTTGACAAATTGCTAACCAAAAATGAATTTCAAAAAATGAGAAAAAAAAAGGCAATAAATCATGCCTAATTTTTAGAAAATGAGTGAATGTGACACATAAATAATATTGAAAGTGAATGTTGACAATAGAATGGATGTGATCTTAGGAAGCAAAAATTTAGATAGAAATGAGGTGGGTAGTCCACATCACATTAAATTTTTAGAAGATAATTATGCAACATGATAAAGAAAATGGTTACATGATAAAGAAAATGGTTACATGATCCTGATTAGTATCCTTAAATCCATCTTGTTGACTCATAGACATATGTTAAAGACTAAAAATTATATGGTAAATATTGTATTAAAGTTTAATATAAATCATCGGATTTTAATATATAATTAAATTCATCGACAATATGATTATATATTTTTATCATATTTTATTATTATTAATCATATTATTAAAATAATTAAAAAATAATTTTGATTACATATTTTATTTTACATATATATAATGAACATTTGAATTTTGGGTAAAAAATGGTCTACTTGAACATTTGAATATTTAATTTTAAATCCCTTTTAAAACTTATATTCAACGTGATATCTTTCCAATCAAGTGAGTGTTACATCATCTTTTTACAAAAATAAGCTTTAATTGGTAATTAAGATTTCAATTCAAAAACAAAACTATAAGTACAATTGATAATTTAGGTTTCAGGTTAAAAAATGAAATCCTAATTGGTAATTAAGGTTTTATTTTTTAGTTAAAACCTTAGCTTAAAATTTTGATAAAAATATATTTTTTAATGATATGATTTTTACATGGTAATAAAAAAGTTATTTTGAGGATAAGTTTGACGAAATAGTTAAATTTATTTTTTTTGTTTTTACCCAAAACTTTCAACACATTTGGTATGATATCAAAAAAAGTGAGATTGATTGCCAAAAGAAAGATCCTATTAAATGAATTTGTTGAAATTAATTATGAAAAGCAAGTCTCCAACCAAATAATAGCAAATTTTATAATTTTCTTCCATCCATAATTCCATGATGATTTAATATTTACCTAAATGGTAGCCACCTCAATAGCTACAAAAGTTAAATGATGTCCAATCAATGATTCAATTATGTGCCCCCCACATGTATCCTATGATTCATATGTAATTGCACCATTCATGATTACCACTAGTAAAAAAGGTCAAAAAAAATTTAAATTAATTTTTTTTTGAAATAGAAAAGTGATTTTGTGTAATTATTGAGATTAAGAAGTAGGTTGGTCACACCTCCAATGTAGGTGGCACTATTGGAGGAGAAAAATGTAAATTTAGAAATTGGGGTGGTAATTTACATTCTTGCCCCTCTCTTTTTGGACAAGATTATTGGCTTTAGTTGAATTTGTTTGCAACATAGTTGATAGTACTATCAAAACTCTTTTTGGGGAAATTGAAAAGGGCAAAAGTGGTCTTAGTGGCTCAAAAGGTTGGAATTATCTTTTTTATTTTTTATATTGTGGGTCATGTTGTCAAGAAGTAAGCTTGAAAGGAGCGTCCTTCTCACTTGTTAATTTCACAAAAAAGCATATGACGAAATTTTAAATTGGTAGAGATAAAGTGTATTTAGAATTTATTTGATAATATTTTTGTCGAGCATGTTTTTAGTAAAAGTATTTTTTTAAAGTGTTTTCGGGATAATTGCCTTCTAAGTGTTTTTTTATTAAATAATATAAGTGATTTTTTAATATTTTTAAAAACAGTATAAATGATTTTTTAATATTTTAAAAATATATATTAAGAGTATATTTGAATTTAGAAAACATTTCGAATTTTTTTAATACTTGAATAATAAATATTTTCAAATATAAAAATTAGTGAAAATGTTTCTTAAAATCACTATCATTGATAATGATTTTAAGAAACATCTTGAACTTACAAAAATATTTTTATAAATTTATATATATTAAAATTTAATAAGCACTTTTAAAATTTTGAAAAATCAATTATAATATTAAAAAATCATTTATAATGTTTTTTTAAGAAACAATTAAAATATGTTTGACAGTAATTCTAAAAAATATTTTTATAATTTTTAATACTTGAAAATTTTTATTTTTTAATTATTAAAAAGACTAAAAATACTTATTAAAATCACTATTAAATATATTTTTTAAAAAAAATTAATATTTCTAATATTTTAAAATTTTTATCTTTCAAGTATTAAATATGTTATAAATACTTTCTAAAATTAATGTCAAATACATTTTAACTTTTTTTTATCATTTAAATATTAAAAATATTATAAATATTTTTTAAAATAACTTTCAAACACACGTTTAATAAATAATCATTCTAAAAACTTTATAAACAAACATACGAACATTCCCTTGTACAATCTAATTTATTTTTTTTATATTTAACCTTAGAACGATTGTCCTAAAGTAATCACAGAACTTTCATACAATCCGAGTAGTTTCAAAGGCTTTGAAGGAGAGCAACCTACGTAACTTTATTCAAAATTCCTATTGTAAATGTCTTTGTCCACCTCTCCTTTACCTTTCTCATCTTTCCCTTGTGTTGGGCGTGGGTTTTCGGATGACCGAGATTTTTCTTCAAAAAACACTTTTCATATTATAAAATGTTTTTTAAAAACATTATCAAACCAACTCTGCAGAGAAGATGTTTGATAAAATCTCAAACCGTAAATGAGAGACTTATAAAAATTAATTCCCATGCTTTATAAAAAATTATTTTAAAAAATAAAAAATGTATATATAAAAGCATGTGATAAGCCAAATAATTACAGCTCGCCATCGCGTCGAGATGCACGTAATATTTTTAGCCCCCTCTCCTGCTCTTTTACTGGTATCCAAAGTAATCAGCATGTCAGCATTCGTCAGTGGTCAGAGAAACAAGAATCGATCAAAGGAAAAAAAAAAGAACCAAGAAGATGGAAAATGAGAGGGAAAAAAAATCTGTAAATAGGAGCGAGAAAAAGCAACAAAGGAAAAGACGAAGACAGCCCTAACCTCACCTTAATTTGCTCAACCATATCGCACGGTCCAATGAGATCCAACCACGTGGGCCCACCATTTAACAGTAAAATAAATTAGTAAATAATTATATAATGCTACCACAAGGTCCTTACTGTGGGTCCCAAAATCATAGCCATCCGATGTAACCCCGAACTGATGATGCGCTTTCATTTTTAGCCGTTTGATTGAAAACGATTGCCTCATTTCCTCTCGCTTCAGTCCCTCTCTAGATTTCTGACAATACAGAAGAAGGCAGTGCAGAGCAGGGCAGAGCAGTGGAGCTGAGCTAAATTTCTCTTTCTTTCTCTCTCTAAATTTCTCTTTCTAGCTTTCTGCATTTGGCTTTGGAGTTTGGAGAGCAGGAAAGAAAGGTTTCTGATTACGAGACCGTCTGTTTCTCTTCAGGGTCTCTGCCCTTTTCTTCTCTTTTTTTTTTTATCCCTCTTGATCTCGTTTTGAGCCTCCGTTTTATGGGTTCCCGTCGCTGATAAATGGGTCACCAGCGCGCTTTTTCTTCGTTTGGGAGGTGGAGGGGTTGCTGTTAATGGTGTTTTTTCGTCTTCTGCATTTCCTCTGTTACGTCTGGTACGTGCTGTTTTCTTCCTCCTACTGAAAATTTTGTCGGAAAATTTTGGTGAAGATGCGGGAGTATGTTTCTCGTCTGTGATTTGTATGGTATTCGATTTTTTATTTTTAAAATTTTGTGGTTTTGAATTGTTATGGTTCTTTCTGGGTCTGGGTTGAATAGTTTACTGGAATTGAGTCAAACTTGAGACTGTTTGGGTGAAAAAGAAAAGGGCAAAGAAAAGAAAGGGTTGGTGAAAGACGCTTTTATTTTTTTGGGTTCACTTTATTTTCTTTGCTTTTATTTATTTTTTTCGTCTTTTCCAGGCACCCAAACGGGGCCTTACTGTTCAAATTTTGAATATGATTGACCTCTGTTTTTTTGAGGAGCTGTGATCTTGTCTTTTGCATGAGTTGTAACACATAACAAAAGTTGCAGTTTTGGATCGAGACATGGCATTTGTACCTTATCTTCATAGCTCCCTCAATTGGGCTTCCCTGGACCACTCAGCTTTCCTTGTTTTCAGTTCATGTCTTCGGCTTCATCCTACTCTATATATTGCCAATTGTCTCCTTGCAGCTTCCGATTTACCCTAGACTGAAGTTATTGATTGTCGGCATACTGCATCAAAATTTTGCTTGGTTCTCAGTTTGGTTGAGGTGTGTGGATTGTTGTAGGCCACGTACTGTGATGAAATTGAAGAAAAATAGGGTCAAATTGTCAGTGACCACTACACTAGTATGATTGCTTTTTTGCTTTTGGTATGTTGACCATGAATCCACAAAAGAATTTCCATCCAAGAGATTCTGAATATGATTATATTTTTTTTTTCTAAACCAAAAAACTAAGAGGGTTCTGAGAATTAAGTGGAATGGAAATGATTAGGGAGTGATTTGGGATTAGTCTAACTTCTTGTTATGGAGAAGGACAGAAAGTAGATGACGAAAAAATTTACAGTATTGTTCTCTTAGTGGATGTAGCCCACTATTTGGAAGCTCTGGAGAAAACTCGGTTGATCTGAGATGAGAAATTCGATATCATGGGCAAAATCTTTGCGTAAAGCAACATCTACCCTTAATATTCATTTCTAAAAAATTTGGTAACCTTTATCTCCCCCGCTTCCACATACGGTGTGCCAAAGCAATTGTACCACAAATCCCTGAAATTAGACTCAAGAGCTTGAGTTGTTTGAAGGTTCTCTAAATTAGTCAGGCTCATACATACAGAGGAATGACAGTTTTTCTCACTTCCTCAAAAGTTTAACTACTCATTCGGTTAGGATGTTGGCGTGATAGTTAAAACCTATTTGTCTACTTTCCTTGTTGGATGAATTATGGCTTCTACAAGCTATATAGTAACTGAATATAGATATTCCACTTAACAACGATTCGAAATCAAGAAATGTCATAAAAAGTTTTGAGTCGTGTTTAAGCAACATTGAAGTAACTTGCAGGGTGGATGAGAGAAGGGATGGAGACAGGTCTTTCTTGCTTATAAGAAAGGTATAGCTTGTTGTTCAAGGGGCTTTAAGCAGCTTCATTGCTTTGGTTGCTTAGCTTCATTAGATGTATGATCAAAAGAGAGAAAGGGGTCCCATCGGTCTGGGAACTTACAAAGTCACTAATAAAGATTGTACTAAGTTTTCACTTATAAAAGAAGATTATACTAAGTTTACTTGTTTGCATCTAGTATCTTATTCTTTCCTTTACAATAGCATGTCCTCTCATACCTTGTTTGAAATGCTTTTAAATTGATAGATTATTAATTTTGGCCATGGTACAATTTTCAATTTTGCCTTTTGTCTTTCAGAAGGGTCTGTATCTTTGCGAATCATAGCAGAATTTTGCAGCTGAAAAGAATGCTTAGGAGCTTTGTTGTTGCAAGGTTTTTCAGGAATGGGACACAGGTGAATTGTGAGAACATTTGAATCTGGTACCTCGCCATCTGAGATAACAGAAACCTCAGGACTTACCCAGTCTATGGAACATCATTTGGAGCTCAAAAGTATTTCAAGGAATCAGCAAATCTTGGGGAAAGCAGAGAAGATCTTATCACCTCAAGTGAGCCAAAGTAAAAAGGTGGGAGACAGGTTGAAATCAGAGAAATTTAACTTGTCTTATGCCGATCTTCATCATGAAATAACAAAGAGTGTGGACAATATCCTGCCTAAATCTTTAGGGAATCACCTAAAGCAACGGGTTGAGGGTAAGGCAACTGAAGACGAAGAGCTTGTCAAGTACATGTCAAATCTGCCAAGTTATCTGGAGAGGCGAGAAAACTTCCAGGAGAAAGCTTTGAGTTTTGGGGTCCTTGACTGGGGTCGTCTTGAAAAATGGCAATATGATCATAAACAGATCCCCAACAAAAGTGGGAGACATTCATCATCCAGTAGCAATAGCTCCTCTCTTTTCTCAACAGATGAATCATCCACCCATTCTAGCGGAGGTCACAGTTGCTCTCCTACACGTCAAAGGATTCGTCGCCCTACACTGCAATCTCATCTGAAAGCATCTCCTGCAGAAGGCTTTTCTGAAGGTGTCAAATTCTTTGGAGGAAATGCTGGAAAGTTTCAAGATCTTAATGCCCCCAGTGGTACCCCCTTCAGTGGGCAGCAAAGGTTTATCAAAACAAATCAGTCTTCTTGCCAAATCCAATCAGAAATCAAGCTGGAAAAGTGCAAGATAAATAGTTCAAACCCAAAGGCCTCTGCAGAAATGAGGACTTCAACAAATTTGGAAAATTGTGAGATGGCTTCCTGCTCAAAGGGAAAGATGAAAATTCAAGATGGTGATTTTGCAGAGAGAAAGGAGGGCTCAAAAGAACCAAATCCTATTATTATTTTCAAAGAGTGCCCCAAAAAATACAGAACAGCAGTTGCCCATTCGCCAAGAGATCTCCCCAAGAATGGTCATTCGGGATTATCTCAGCTTCCTGGTTCATCAGCTGCTCGAGGATCAACAGAAGCACCCCAAAGAAGTTTTTCAGAGAGATCTAACTCTACAAAGGTTCACTCTGCAAAGCTCTATTCTGGCATTCCACATTCATGCCCATTGCCCTGTGATGTTGATAGTAGTAAGGCCTCACAGATCAAACAACCAAGCTCCATGGATGTAGGGAGTATCAAGGTTCCTTTTGATGCATCAGTGTGTCCAACAAATCTGGTCAGAAGCAAAAATCCAGAAGAAAAAAAACCAACCATAGTGCCTACAAATTCAACTGCAAGAGAACCTTCTGAGGGATCAGATCTGAAGAAAGGCACAGTTGCTGCTGCAAAAGTGAGAAACTCTTCTCCTACTCGTCGGTTTAGCATCAGTATGAGTAGGATAATCAGAAGTTCTAGCTCCAAAGATGGTATGGCTATACCACCATTGAGCTCTTCACATGTTGATACAAAATCTGGTCCGGATAGAGCTATGGCTGCCTGCATGGATAGTTATAGTGATGGACAAAATGCTACCAGCAGGGCCAGGTCCAGCCCTCTGAGAAGATTACTCGACCCATTACTGAAGCCAAAGGCAGGAAACAGCCATCAGTTTCCTGAGCCTTTACAGAAGGATTCAACATCAATTGATAGGAGCTACCTATCATCCAAAGAACAGTTAGATTCTTCTAATTCACGGTCAGGAAAAGTAAAATTGGATCTGAGCAGTTGTAGGACAATCAATGTCAATGATTCGTATCGGAATAAGAAGCATGGATCATTGCCAATGCAAGCTCTTCTACAAGTTGCAGTTAAGAATGGTCTTCCTCTGTTTACATTTGCAGTTGACGGTGACAAGGACATTCTTGCTGCCACAATGAGGAAGTCTACCATAGGGAAGGATGACTACAGCTGGATCTACACATTCTTCACCATTAGTGAAGTCAAGAAAAAGAATAGAAGCTGGATAAATCAAGGACAAAAAGGCAAAGGTCATGGTTACATCCCGAATGTTGTTGCCCAGATGAAGGTGTCTGATTCTCAGTTTTCCAGTTTGACAATATGCAATTCTACAAAGCAATTCAGCCTGAGGGAATTTGTTTTGTTTGCTGTCGACCTAAGACAGGCTGATGAGCAAACATCAAACATCCAGCCAAATGATGAGCTTGCAGCGATGGTTGTCAAGATCCCAAAAGAGAACACTGGAAGTTCAATTAAAGATGAGCAGCAGAGCAGCTATTTCAATGATTTATCAGCGAGTGTTTCCAATGGTAATTCTCCCGAGGTGAAGTGTCAACCTGTTTGGGAGGAAAATGTGCAGAATCAGCCCTTTGCTGGAAGCCAAGACCATTTTATCACAAAAGTCATTCTTCCAAGCGGTGTTCATAGTCTACCCAATAAAGGAGAACCTTCCCGGCTGCTTGAGAGATGGAAATCAGGTGGATCATGCGACTGTGGCGGTTGGGATATGGGTTGCAAACTGAGGGTTCTTGTCAACCAGAATCAACACAGGAAGAAACCAAGCCCACCCACCACAGATAGATTTGAGCTTTTCTCACTGGTACCTAGTTTCTCCATGGACCAAGCAATTTGCCTCTCAATCAATATTTCATTTGTTTCTGCTAATTCACTTCTCCCTTCTATCTTTCTGCAGGAAGGAGTTGAAGCAGACGAGCCTATATTCAGCATGTCCTCATTCAAGGATGGCATCTATTCAGCTGAATTCAGTTCACCACTCTCACTTCTACAGGCATTCTCCATCTGTATAGCAGTCTTGAACAGCCGGACGCAACCCTCAGAAATGAGCAACCCTTCTGAAGAAAGAAGCGACGGCATAATAAAGGCTCCTAATCAGGTCCAAGGAGAGGCTGCTGCACGCTATGTCTCATATCCACCCCTTTCTCCAGTGGGGAGAGTCTAGATTCACATAATGAAGCATCTCATATAATTAAACACAGGCTGTAATTTTATTTTATAAGGCCTGTTATAGTATTAATTGAAAGCTACCCCCAGACCATAGTAACTTTGAACCCACTTCTTACAGAAGAGGCAATGTCCTCTGTGCTTGGAAGATAGTATTTTCATCAATATAAGCTTGTATTCATGAGTGAATGGTACTCTGCAGTCTCAGTAATTCGTGAAGCCTTAGAGCCAAAGGCACTAGGCCAGTTTCTGGTGGTAAATTTCCTAGATTTTGAAGCTATATTTAGAACATTATTGGAAAGTGGGACAAACAAGCCAAGAATAAATAGCTGAATTAACAAAAAAGACATTGAATCATATTAAGCCATCATGTTTTCAAATTTTAACTTTTAGCAGTGAACCAAAGCTGGGAAAAGCATAAAAGATAATAAACCTATTTTGGAAATTGTTCTGGAATTGTTTCTTAAAACAAAAAATAAAATAGGGTCTGCTTGGGAATATTTTTAAAAATAGTTCTAAAAAAAAACTTTTTTGAGAATACTTTTTAAAAGTAATTTTTTTTTTAATGTTTTAACAAGAGTCTGTTTATGTTTTCTATATTTTTAAAATATTTTTTATTTTAAAATATTTTTTAAAAAATAATGTTATCGAGAATATTTCATTTTCAATCATTTTTTGTATATTTTTATAATTATTTTTTAAATAATCATAAAAAATAATTAAAATATATTCTCCAAAAACATTTTATTTTCAAAACAAATTATAGGAAAACAGTTTTTTGTCAAAAAAAATTATCTACGTTTTTAATTCTAAAAACCAATTCCCATATAGGCTCTAGGTTTATAACTTAAAAAATATAATTGATGAATTTTTTATAGAAACAATTTTTTGAGAATTTATTTTGAAAATAGCTTGATTCTTAGAATAAATTTTAAGTGTTTGAATTGGTTTTTAGACTGTTTTGAGTAATAATTAAAAATACGGGGAATATTTGAAAACTTTTGCATTATATTCAAATAAATTTTTATTTAATTAAGAGTTGTTTTAAATTTTTTTGAAAATTGCTTTTGATAAACAAGAGATAGTATATATTTCTTTGTATCTAAGCACTATATTGTCGTATTTAGATTTTTTTTTTTTTTAAAAAAAAAATTATGTTAGGGAGTGTTTGGAAAAACTTAATATTTATTACTTAATTATTTAAGTTGATTTTAAGTTAAATTATACTTAAATTGTTAACTTAAAATTTCTTACTTTAATTATTAAGATTGATAAAATTAACTTAACACGTATTTTAAATTATCGAATTTGATATATTTATCTTCATAAATTATAATTAGGGCAAATGAAATTGAAAAACAATGAAGGTAGTGGACTAGTAAAAGAGATCTTGGGAATAATTAAGGTAAATAATGGTAAAAAGATAAAATTAAGATGTAAAATTAAGAATAAATTAATTGATTTTATTTATCACTTAAAATTAGTTTTGACTTTAAGTCATATCATTAAATTATTTTATTAAATATATTTAATTTAAGTTATTAAGTCACTTTAAATTATAAAATTGATTTATCAAACACTTGTCTTTCTTTTTTAACCCAATTCTCATGTCTCTGTATATTTTTTAGCAATCTAAACATAATGATATATATAAGATACGGAAGCAAAACCATATTTGATAACTGAAAATTAGAACAATTTTTTAAAATTGTTTTTTTTATGTTTTACAGAAAAAAAATCTATTTAAAAATATGAAATATTTTTTTTTTATCTATTTTTAAAAATAATTTTTATATTTAATACTTTATTTTTAATAATTCTATTTATATAATTATTTTTAAAATAACTCTAAAAAAAAGTAAAAATAAATAAAAATAATTAAAAGATGTTAAGCCCAAAATTTTCCGTTGTTCTTCTACCATCGGATTATGCCATGTGGCTTTTTGCATAAAGATTTTGGGCTAAGAACCTGACATTTGAGGCCCATTTCAAGAAAGACCAAAATCTAAAACAGCCCAAGGTGGGGACTGAACTAGTCAGATCAATCAATCAACGGTCCACATCTCACCGCACATCACACTCCATTTTTCTTTGAATTTTCGTCCCACTTTCCATCTTCGTCTATACTCTCAGAGTCTAAACCCAGCTGTGACCTTTTCTTCAACAAACTTGAACCAAACGCAGCGTTTCAGACCAATCAACTACTGAATTAACTGTAAATCTCTGTTTCCAAACTCAAAAACTCGAATTCGAATTCGATCAAAATTCTGTATGATAACAACACTAATCATGTTTTGCTTTTCAAATTGTTGATCCGTTAATTTCACTCCCGCATGGAGAGAAGACTCGAATAAACCAACCTCTGTACACGATTCGGAGGCCCCAAAACGCAGTGTTTCATGTGGAGACTTGTGCTCTGCACAGAGTTTCTCCACTAATTGACGCCCACCTTCCAATTCTCTTCCTCTAATGGCGTTTTATATTACTCGTCGGG
The DNA here is from genome assembly GCF_030704535.1 of Vitis vinifera. NCBI lineage: Eukaryota > Viridiplantae > Streptophyta > Magnoliopsida > Vitales > Vitaceae > Vitis > Vitis vinifera. The sequence continues at coordinate 6,567,006 of NC_081810.1, forward strand.
CTTCAAAGGTCTCTCTCTGATCATATTTATATATGTTTTCTGTGTCCTTGTGATTGTATTATTGATGATTTTGATTGTTTGATTACTTTTCTGTGAAGGTATGGAGAAGAATTTGCGGAGAGGTGGCGCTAGAAATTCCCCTGCTGGCCCAGAAGTGGAAGCTTCTTCTGGCAGGACTCTTTTTTCAGGTCATCCCATTGAGCTCTGAGTATATGTTAGTTTTCGAAAGATTGATGTTTTCAGATTGTTTTTGAATGGTTTTTAATCAAATTGTTCTTTTATTGCTTGCAAAAGTAAAAATTTTGGAATGTCAGTGTTTGATGAAACTCTGGTTTCTCTTCAATGCCCCCAAGATGATGGGTTTGTAAGTTCGGATTGCTGTGTAAAGTACTATTCATTCATTCAATTTTGATTGTTCATCCAGGAATGGCCTAATTTGTTATTTGACTGAGGGTTGAACTGGGATTTTGTTCTTTCAAGTTTCATCATGGTGTTTGCAGTGCATTCCCATATTGCTGGCACATTCCTTAATCACTTTTTTTTTTTAGTATTTTGGTGGTTTGATTAAAGAAACAAAAGGGAAGATGATGGCAACGAAGATACATTTTGATACTAATTGATACAATATAAATTATTTCCATAAGCCTGGGAATGAAGCTTTTGATTCACTGGGGTGAAGTTGTATGGGTTGTATAACATACCTGGGCATCCTGATTCTGCTATTGCAGCAAGTTGAACCATATGTAGACTGCTAGGCTGCTTGTATCTAGGGAGAGGCTCAATGTTTTTCGGGTATAGTTGCTCTCATCTAAACACATCCTTGTTATCTATAGTGACTTCAATGTTGTTGGACTAACTCATGGTTCTGCTTGAAGAAGAACTGCAAGATCCTTTACAAGTGCTTCTATCATAACCCTTTACAGTTTTGCTGCTCTTGTGAATATAATAGAGTGGCTTCCATCTAATGGCTTTGGGAAGAAATTCCTCTTTTCCCCTCTCTCCATTATGACTGATAGGTTGAAAATTGCTGTGGAACCCAGTGCATCTATCTTGATTAGTAACACTTTTTTTTTATTACATTGGACTATTCATTACAGAATATTTTTTTCTCTTTCATTGATTTGCTGATGTGGTTCTTGTGGGTTCTACACATATGCAGCGGCTTCTCTATTTGCAATATTTGTTATGTTTCTTCTCCTTTTAATCCTTTTTCTTTTCCTGTTTTCCTTCTTTGTTACTTTTTTAGATCTGGAATCATATGGATGTTGATAGTATGTAGGTTTGTTCTATTTACAGTACATTCATGGATTGGCTGCTCGAGGGGTACATTATTTACATAGACCTGGACCAGTGCTTCAGGATGCTGGGTTCTTTCTTCTTCCAGTGGGTACCACTGTCGGGTTTTGCATTGTACCCTGTAATCTACAGTGTAAAATTACACTGGTATCCATTCTCCTAAAATTGTGTCATTTCAGGAACTTGGTCAAGACAAGGCTTACGTCAGTGAGACTGTATTCACCTTCATCTTTTTTTCCTTTCTCCTGGTAAGGTTTTATAGTCCGTTTCTTATTAATATTCAGTTTAATTTTGTATTGTCAACTAATATTTTGGTAAGATTGTTTCTTTCAGTTTTTTGGTATAGAAATATGCATTAACACATGGATTCCACCTAGGATTGGTACCATTGCAGACAATGATGTAATAGTCATGTTTCAATGTTTAAAAGTGACAACTCATTTATCACATTGATGTATGCAAAGCTTCTTCTATTTATTAGCTTCGGATGCTGGCATCAAAATAGGCCATGTAATGTTCCAGTCTTCGGTAAACATTTATTGAGGTTAGGAATAACTGAATCATGCTTTCATCATGGCCTATCTTATCTAATTATTGTTTCTTTACCCTTATTATTGGTGACAATGTCATTGAATTTATCATTACTAGGCTGAGATGCGAATCCAAAGTTTCCCACTGTTGTTTATTCTAATACATTGTTATCTCCTGTTACAGTGGACATTTCACCCTTTTGTTTTCCAGAGCAAGAAAATCTACACAGTTTTGCTATGGTGCCGGGTTCTGGCTTTTTTAGTTGTAAGTACAGATGATAGTATAGCATCTTTATTGTTCTTTAGGGTGCTTATAAATGTACTATTTCCATCCTCTGAATTTTTTTTCCCTTAGATATGCCAGATCTCCATCTCCCTTGCAAAGAAAAATTATGAAGGCTGCTTGGCATGCATAAATAAGTTTTTTTTAATGCTTCTAGTAGGGGAAAAAATTATTGAATATTTCATTGAAAAATTGGGATGTGGATTCTCTATTTCTCTTGTGCTTATAGTTCAAACTAGCTGTTCCATCAGCTACCAACGAGTTATGCTGTCATCAGTTTTTTTTCTTCTATATTTTAAGGAGAGCACCAAATTTTTGGCACACAATTTTATGAATGGATCTTTTGAAGCTTCCAGACTTCTTTTGAGATTTTATAAATGTTTGTGCATGCCATAAAGTTTCCTTGCAGTCCCCAAAATACCCTATCAACTTATCCAATACTTTGAATTTAGTTTCAAAACCTGAAGTAAATACTAAACATGTAAAGGCCTTCAAGTTACTTCTTACTCTCCATATCCATTAAATTACCAGTGTGCAAGCCTTATGTGCAAGAAGCAATGAAGCAGGACTTTTAAGAAATATTCCTGTCACAACACAAGAGAATCACCTTGTATAATTTCTCCAATGCACTGCTTCAAGACAACCTTCATTAAAACTGATTTTTAAAGAATATTGTGCATCTAAAATATGAAGTTTATCTTGTGAGATACTAAAGTGGATTCCATATGATACATTTGTTCAATGTTTATGAATACGACTAAAAGTTGGTTCTCTTTTCTCGATATTCACTTCAGTCCAGCAGGCAAGCGCTTATGTCTGGAACCATTAAACAGGCCAATGCACAATTGCTAATTGCTGCAAAAGAGATTTACCCACTTCTCTTTTTCTGAGACGTAGAGAGTCACCTGCATGTGTACATCCTTTGTTGAACTATATTTGGTGACCTTCTATTAGTTGTATTTTGGGAATTTTCATAAGCAAAGTCGTTCAATTGATTATGCAAGAAGGTGGGAACACAGTAAAGGGACCCACTCTCCCACAACGAGAATATTTTTCTGCTAAAGTTAACCTCTTAGATGATACCTGTCTGTGTGTTGCATATTTGACAAAACTAAGCTGTCCATAAATCTATATCAATCAACTGTCTAAAAATACCTGTCAGGAAATGTTTCCAGCACAGTGGACAAAGATTAAATGATTCATCTGTAAAGCTCCCACCCTGCTGAAGGAAAATGTTCTTTTTCAAGATTTCTATTAGGATCCTTTCACTCACATCTAGAGCAGGAAAATGGATTCTATCAGTCATAACATTATTGACTTGCTTAACATTTCTTTCACTTCTGCATCAGTCAATGTATATATGTACATAGTGCTGAAAGAATAGTTGAAGTAAAAGTTTGGTTGTGTTGTCATGCTCTATCAATATGAAAATTCCTTCTAAGTACACTGTATTTTTCTTAGGCTTCTCAAATTCTCCGGATCATCACATTCTATTCAACTCAGCTTCCTGGCTCAAACTATCATTGTCGGGAGGTAAAAATGATAGAACAGCTAATGCTGCTTTTATCATGGAAAATTTTAATTCATTATGTTTAACTCATTGTGATCAAAGCAATTGTTTACAATCAGGTACAACTGTCTCTTTCAGGGCTCAAAACTTGCCAGGCTGCCTCTCCCTGACAATGCACTTGAAGTTCTCTTAATTAACTGTAAATTTTGATTTTGTGATTTTTTTAGTATTTCTATTTAATTACACAATTTACACCATGATGCTCATTTGATTGTATCAATGTACAGTTCCCCGAGGTGTTATATATGGCTGTGGTGACTTGATATTTTCATCTCACATGATCTTTACCTTAGTATTTGTTCTCACATATCAAAAATATGGTACCAAGAGGTAATTCATTTTTTATTTTTTTCTTGTACTAGGTGCATTTACATCTCTTTATAACAATTTTTATGTTATGTTATTTTCCTAATTGCAAATGCTAATGTATACTGAAACAAAACAGCTTTTATCATCAGGCATATAGAAAACTCAGTGGCTAGTGGTTAAGTGGATGTGTAGTATTCTATTGATTCTGTTGGCACTTTTGTGGCTTATTCTCACAGGTGTATTAAGCAATTTTCTTGGTTAATTGCTGTGATTCAGAGCCTCTTGATTATAGCTTCTCGCAAGCATTACACAGTTGATGTTGTTGTTGCATGGTAAAAGGAGGATACTGTTCTGCTCTTTAAATAATAGTTTGAGGAACACTGTTCTGCTCTTTGTTATCATTGTTTTGTTTGATTCTATGCAGGTACACTGTAAGTTTGGTGGTATTCTTTGTTGACAATAAATTGCCTGGTCAGCACTATAATTTTATTTTCCTCATTTTAGCATTATTTACTCAAGGTTTCTCTCTTAGAGTCTATTTGAAATCAACTTTTTTAATGATTTTTATATGTTGAAACAAGGTTCTATCATTCATCGTGGCAGCATCTCTTTATCTTACCTCTAAAATGCAAAAATAGTTTTCTTTTTGGATAAGATTCTTCACCTTGTATGAATGTGCCTTGTCGGAGTTAAGAGTTGTATTTATGTGGAGTTGAAATGATTTGTTTAGAGCTAAACACAATTCCAAAAAAAAAAAAACAAAATTTTCAAGCAACAGAGGATGAGAATGCAGTTGCTTCACAAAGGACAGGATCATTCTCGTGTTTTTTCCCTTTTCATTCTTGAGAAACGAGATGCCCATGTTATACATTCATGTAAACTGTAGCATTGACTCTTTGTATTGCCAATTTTTTTGCAGAACTACCCGACCGATCCCCTGGAACTATATCTCTGCCACTGCTACCATTGAGTGCCAAAGATGAGGATGGCAAGAACAAAGAAGAGCACAAGAAGTTCCCTAATGGGAATTCCATATACACTGTAGATTTAGTATAGAAAACCAAAGTTACTTCAAATCACCTATTACTCCTGTGTAAAGCTATATCCTTAGGGATTCAAACTTCACAAATGTTGCCTCCAGTGATGGATGACCCCATTGATACAGGGGTGAATTTTACCGAAACAGCAGCAGCAGCTGAAGATGGCCATGCTGCTGTTACTTGGTTTGGGATATGTACCACAATTCTTACCTAGACTGATGCTACCACAACCTTTTCTCAAGACCAAGAAACCCCATCTGTATAATTCTTAAAAAATGAAATGAACCATCCTGGTTTCTCAAATGCAGCTTCTTGCTTTCCCATCCCTTTGTTTTCAGTTGTTAATTTCATAGAATCTCACCGTCATGTTGTTAGTAAATTACTTGAACTTTGTTGCAAAAAATTGATAAGCTGAGTAAGCTGTTCTGTTCAAGTGATGATTATGAGTGAGCTGTTCTCGTCTAATGATGATCATGAATTATTGTGTGGCAGCAAAAGTGTGCTGGGGACCATGCCACTTTGATGGGGTCACAGTCACAGACTCAAAAGAGAAGCAGTTTTCTGAGGTACGATGTATCATCTACAATAATATCATATAAATTATTTACATATGCTAGTTGGGATTTATTATTCATGCTTATCTGATAGTCTCTATACATTCACCTGAATTTTCATGAACTAAATGTATGAGAAACTTATGGAGTAGAAAAAGAGAGATTAGGCCAACAAGTACAAGGGTTGTTGTCATAGGAGAAGCCCTCTTTTAAAAAATCTCTGTAATATCAGTGATACGAGGTGGGCATGTGAGGCTTGTCAAAGACAATGGGGCTGGCATGAGGCAATGGTGACAATTAAATAATGCTTCTTGTCTTGTGCCCTACAACAAGGGCCACCACTCCCATCTTTTATTATGCTTTTCTCTATGCAAATCCTCTTTATAGGATGTGAAAGAACATCGGAGACAAAACTCAGTTCCATCACATGACTCCTCTCAGTTTTACTCCTCATCAAAGGGTTAAGGGACTGTTCTCTTTCCTTTTTGCTCTTATCTCATGTTGCATGTCCTCTCCCCCTGCCCTACTAATATCATACATATATCACATATGTGGAAAGGAAAAAAGAAGTGATCATTATACCAGTGGGATGCACTTCATTTAAAATCTGGCTCAGCTGCATATCTTGCTATAAAAAACAAATACATGTACCCCATCTTCTTTTGTGACTGAAACATCGGTTTTCCTGCCTGCAATAAATGAAAAAGCATTACACCCACTGATTCAGTATCATATGAACTTTATTTTGACCATGACTGCTTCTAATTCTTACTAAAATGGAGTTTTATATACATTTTTAGCTATTGGGATGAACTGATTAAGGAGAGATGTTGCAATCATGCAAAGTTGCTTCTGTTTTGACAGAAACCTGTAGGTTTCCCATTCACATTTCTCTCTAGCTTCCCCTTTTGAGCCATTTTTTTTAGTCTTTGATTTAATCTTCTCGCCTCTTTTGGTCTACTGGTAGATCAAACCGTAGTGATTTATTTACCCTCGGAAATTTCCTTATTGGTACATGGTATAGAGGAGGGAGACAGGAAATCAGCAAATATCTGAAATCCTGTGGTGACATTCCATAATGGGTGGTATTGGTTGGCCATGTGGGCTTCCCCAGGGGATGGAGACCAGTTGTGTTTGTGGGGGGTCTCTTGCATGCGTTAGATGATGGCAATGCGAGGCCCATCTTCACTCATTTTCCTTCTTTCTTTTCAAGCTACATGTTGAGCTGGAAAAGTTTATCTACAACAGCCTCGGCTCACACTCACTGCCTTTTCCATCATTTCAGCCACATCTTCTTCCTTACTATTATTTTCTTATTTTATTTTAAGGTCCCGCTCGAGTCCCCAATGGATACATACTATCGATACATAACCAATGAGATGGAATATTTCGATCTCATTGCTTTGTACCGAATCCGGTTCTATTGTTTTATCCGATATTTTAGTGGGGATATTTAAAATTCAGTAGGGATATTTAATATTTAAATAATAAAAAATTTCAAGTATTAAAAAATTTTAAAATATTTTTTAGAATTACAATGAAACGACTCTAAGAGCTAATTTTATAATGATTCTAAGAAATATTTACAATTTTTTTAACATTTAAATTTTTTTATCATTCGAGTGTTAAAAAATTTAAAAATATTTTTTAAAATTAGTACAAAATACATAGTTAGACCCGATGAATTGAGATTTTGAGCAGCATAGATATTTGAGTTGTAAGACAAAAAAATATGTGATGTCTGCAAACATCTGAAACAGAAAATAGCATAAACCATTGAAAAATTCAGGCCAGAGCTTTTGTGAAAAAGTAGAAACTTTTCGGTTTATATCCTAACCAACCCTAAAGTATAAAACCTTTTCTCCCTATGTGCCACAAAATCATTAAGATACACTCATTCTTAAAATTAATTACTTGAATATTATATTATTTTAAAAATAAAATAATAAATAAATTAATGATAATGATAATAAAGTCCCAAGTGGAAGCCTATTTTCAGGAGGATATGATGACAATGACTGCACATTATTTAATTCAATACTTTACCAAAACTATGGTCCAAGGTGGTCTCATTCACGCCGTTGATTCATTTGACTTTGACCCACATGAATGCAACGTGATTCGGCGATTAATCGTTTCTCTCAATCCCCGATCAGTTCAAAGACGTGGCGAAAATAATCATGAACACTATGAACGACCTACTGTCCCACGCGCTATCAGGCGCGTGCTAAACCTTCCTCCAATAATGGAGCAATTTCATTTTTTTTTTTCTTTTTCCTTTAAGAAAGAAGTAGTTATTTCATATCTTTTAAGCAATTGAAAAAATAAAAGTGATTTAAAAAACTAAATAAATTCTTAAAATGAAAACAAAAAATTTGGTGACAGACTTTTAGGCCTGCTTATAACTGTTTTCGAAAAAAAAAATTTAAAATCTGAAATATTTTTAATATTTTTTAAAATAAAATTTATATTTTATGTTTTTATTTTTAATCATTTTAGTTTATATAATTATTTTTTAAAATGGTAGCTAGAGAACATTACTAATAAAGGCGTAGCACCCAAAGCTATTGTAAATTTAAGAGCCAGTTTGGACAATTCCGAGAAGGGCTTATGCAGGGTTGTAGTGAGGTGTACGCGGTGGAATGGAGCGTGGGAGTGCAGTGGAGTGCCTATCTGGAACAGAAAAGAAACTAGAAAAACAGAATAAAACAGGGGAGGGAAAAGCAGAAACGAGGGAATGATGAGGTGGAGAGAGAGAAAAAGAGAGATTCAGAAAAGTGGAGGAAAGCTGAAAACGGAAATGTAGAGAGAGAAACAGGAAGAGGGACAGAAAGAGAGAGAAACCTTGGATCCAAAAAGTTTTCTCTCTCTTTTTCTCGTTAAACAAACAAAGCCATTCTTCCTTTGATTTTTCCTTCTCTTTTTCCCTCATTTTCTCATTGTTTTCACTGTCTTCAAACAAGGCCTATACTTCTAGTCCAGAGAGAGATTTGATCCGTTGTGTTTCTCTCTCTCTCTGTCTCTAGAATTTTCGATTCCGACAATGGGAGCTCGCTGCTCCAAATTCTCGCTCTGCTGGTGGCCGCATCTCAAATCAAACAGCCAGGATTCGTTCGATCTCGGTAAGTGTTTCTCGTGCTCTCGGTTTTTTTCTCGACGTTTTCTTTCCCGTCTGTTTGGTTCTCGGGGAAAAATGAGTTAGAGGAAAAGGAAGTGCTTAATAATGGTGAAGAGAGGATGCCATTATATAAGGCATTTTCGTTTGCTTTCTCTGGTTTTCTCGGGAATCAGGTGGTTGGGTGTTCGTCAATTCTGTAATGGTAATTAGGGTTTTTGGCGTCGTTTGATCCAGAGAACGGAGGCAAAAATGAAGGGGACTCATTGCCTAGTTTCGGAGAGTTTAGCTTGGACCAACTGAGAGCTGCGACGTCGGGATTTTCTTCTGATAATATCGTGTCAGAGCATGGTGAGAAAGCTCCCAATGTTGTTTACAAAGGAAAGCTCGAAGATGACCGTTGGATCGCTGTTAAACGTTTCAATAAGTCCGCTTGGCCCGATTCTCGGCAATTCCTGGTTTGTGCTCTGTTACTTTGATTTTAATTTTATGTGGCTTAATTTTCCTTTGTTTAGATAGTTAGACGTAACATATTTTTGGTTGCTGAAAAAAAAAATCATGGAAAGGGAAAGGGGGAAATATTGTGTCTAATCTTGCTCTTGTTTCTAAACAGTCATATTAGGATGAGCGAGCTGAGGTTTTGGCTTCCCTGGTTTATTCCTACCTTCACTAAGGAAGGAAATGAAGCATTATTTTTATTTGTTTTTATCTAAGCAAACGTTTGGTTGTATTTTAGGAAGAAGCAAGAGCAGTGGGGCAGCTTCGAAATGAGCGATTGGCAAATTTGATTGGATGTTGCTGTGAAGGGGAAGAGAGATTGCTTGTTGCGGAGTTCATGCCTAATGAAACTCTCTCAAAGCACCTTTTCCATTGTAAATTTCTTTCACCAATTCTTTAGTAGATCTCTCTCTCTTCTTATTGTTTGAATTTGTTGCGGTAAAATGTATTGCATATAATGTGAATGGCTTTTTGTTAACTAATTTTTATTAAGCATTTCTTGCTTTCTACTAGGTGATGTTATGTGCATGATGTGTGTACTGCAACGCACACAGCCCCAAAAATGAAATGAATAAAAGGATTTATATGGCAAGGAAGCGTGCCCACTAGAAAGTACTCCAAACTGTACCGAGTTATTATCCAAAATTGGGATTTTAAATGGTAGCAGTGACAAAAGTAACCCACTGACTATCACTGCACCACTTTTATATCATACCGATTTTGTCAGAAAAAACACCATTTTCCCTGAAAATCACCCTTTTCAGGAAAATCTGAAATTTGGTGTGGCAGAACCTTTTCTAACGTCAATGGGAAATCTGTTGTTGGTGATTTGAGTTTTAAATAAATAATGAAGTGATGGGACTGGGAGGGGCAGTATTCCTCAATAATTAGAATATGGTAGGTAATTTATTACCTGAAAATTTGATGTTGCTTTACTTGGCATTGATTGACTTGGTTTAGGGGAGGCACAGCCCATGAAATGGGCAATGAGGCTGAGAGTGGCTCTTTATTTGGCACAAGCTTTGGAATACTGCAGTAGTAAAGGGCGGGCATTGTACCATGACCTGAATGCTTACAGAGTTTTGTTTGATCAGGTACTTTCACCGTTTTCACTGTCATGTTTATTGACCTTTTCAGTTTGTTATTTTTTAGTTTTTTTAGTCTACTCATGGTGAATCAACATTTTACAGGATGGTAATCCCAGGCTCTCCTGCTTTGGCCTTATGAAGAATAGCAGAGATGGCAAAAGCTATAGTACAAACTTGGCCTTCACCCCGCCAGAATACTTGAGAACAGGTAATAGCTAGTGGAATGCTATGTGATGTTATAATGATCTTCTTTTCACATGCAAAGGGCATGCAGCATTATTTGTTTTATTGCCATTGCAGTATGTTAAAAGAACTTGAAAATGTGAATAAGGATGTTAGGCATTTTGCAACTACTACTGACATGAACATTACAGGAAAGGAAAAAGGCTGGGGATGCTGGGAACCCCTAAGCTACTATTTAGTGAGAAAGTATCTTTCTTTCTTAGGCTAGGCTAAACATGAGCACCCATTTCTTGTCCCTTAGGCTTCTGGCCGCAAAAGATATCATATTTTCATTATCATTATCAGGGGCCCTAAGGTATACACATTATAATTTATTAAGTTACTATGGAAGTATTTGTATCAGGCCCTAAACCTTGTCCTCCAACAAACCCCATAAGCTTGTGGATCCCAATTGGAGTTTGTTGTTGGCAAGAATTTATTTAAAATCAATAATAATAAGAACAATTACTATCATTGATCAAAATTGAGGATCTCAACTAATTTCAGGTGGGGAGACTTTTTCTACTAATTTTTATTTATAAATATTTTCTTTCCAACATCCAACTAGATAGTTCACAAATTTGCATGGCCACATTAGAGAGTGATGTCAAGAGCATGACACAATCACTCACACTAAAATCATTTAAAACTAAGCAATTGTTCCAATATGCATGTTGATTTGTTCAGTATACCAATTTATTTTTTCAAAATTAAATGCTTTCATGCAAACCCAAAGGAGTATTTATTTCCCACATCAAAGACAGATTGGAATGATTGTGAATAACAGGATCACAAACCCAAGTATATTCCTATTTCCTGTTTATCTCAATATCATACATGTATGATATACATTTCTCATGCATTCGCAAGTCTTTAACTGAGGTGATGTATGCTTCCGTTTGACAGGTAGAGTGACTGCTGAAAGTGTAGTTTACAGCTTTGGCACACTATTGCTTGATCTTCTCAGTGGAAAACATATCCCCCCAAGCCATGTAAGCTCCATTCCCTCTACTAATTTTCATTGGTGGTGAAGCATGCACAGATTTTCTTGACATTCTGTGGAAACTCTTTGCTAGAGAAATTAAGTTAGGATTTAATCATGTCTATTAAAAAGTGAGCTTGCATTGTGTTACTGCCTAAATGTCAGCATGTAGTTTATTACATAACTTCTGCTTTCACACTGCATGTTTTTTTTGTTTTTTTTTTTAATAAAAAAAATTATTTGACCATTTTTTTCTGACTAACAAGAAGGTCAGACTTTGGGACTTAGATTTCATCCACTTGAGTGTGCTTCTGGACTGATTTTGGGATTTCTAGGCCATATGACACTTATAAGAGTATGGGGTGGTAAAACAACTCTTTTTATCCTCTTTTGCCTGCTTCCATTGTCAGCTTGTTTGCTGGTGATCAAATGCAACATTGGACTAATGAGCACGAGTATATAGAGAGAGAAACAATATATCCTGCTCCAGTCTTCTGCAGTTTTCAGAAACTTTGCTTCAACTTATGTTTCTGCTGTTGTTAGAGCCTCAAAATCTAAATTGGAGCATCCTAAAAAATGATTCCAATTGAAGTGTTCAAAGGCCTGCCAGTGCTACTTAGACCATGATTCGCTATCACAGATCTTAGTTTTGTGATGTTTATTCTAATAGAAAACTGGGCAGCCATTTTTTGCATTCAGATGTTCTGCAGGCATGATCTGATATCTTAGGTCTTTTAAAATTCCCATTTCATATCACTTTTTTGGATGTCTACATGAATTCATGCTCTATTCATGAATCCTTCTGTTTTGTTTTTCAAAAAGGTCAAGTTGTTGTTTGCCTAACCAGTGCTACTTAGAGCATGATTAGGCATCACAGATCTTAATTTTTTTATTGTTCATTCTAATGGAAAACTGAGCAGCCATTTCTGGCATTCAGATAATCTGTATTGCATAATCTGACCTGTTAGGTCATTTAAGATTGCTTGCCCACATCATATCACTTTTTCCATGAATTATGCTCCATTCATGAATCTATCTGTTCTGTTTTTCAAAGTAGTTGCTTCCCTAACCTCTTATGCTTAGACCAGGATTAGCTATCGTGGATCATAGTTTTTTATGTTTATTCTAAGGAGAACTGGGCAACCATTTCTTGCATTCAGATAATCTATATGCATAACTTTATTTCTTAGGTCCTATAAGATTGCTTGCCCATGCCTTACATCTTTTTTGGAAGTCTAGATGAATTCATGCTCCATTTATGAATCTGTTTGTTCTGTTTATCAAAGAAGTCACGTAATTGCTTCATAAGTTGGTGCAGCAAACACACTGAAGTGATTACAGGCATAAATTGACCAATTTAGGTATAACTAATTATCATGGATCCTAGTTTGTTTATGATGTGTACTCTAATGGAATGCTAGGGCATCCTTGTCTTACATCAATCTGTATGCATAATCTGACATCTTATATCCTTTGAGATGGCTTGTTCATATCACATAAATTGTTCAGAAGTTTCAAGCATTCATGCTCCATTACTGATCATTCTGTTCCATTTTGCAACTTTGTGATGAAATTACTTTGATAAGATGGTATAAAATGCACACTAATCTAAAAGCTACAAGCCTCAAATCTAGGTGTATATAAAGAAGCAAGAACTGATTTTGTGCCTGTGAGTTCAACTGCAACAGAGATGAGCAAGCAGCTATGGCCCTTGAAATTCCACTAGATTATAGGGATTTTTGATGCTTATTCACTGTCAAACTAGTTTGTATGTTATACACAATTTTTCCCCTTCATTTTCTGTTAAAGATGATTATTCAAAAAAGGATAATTTGTAAAAGTTGCAAATCCATCCTTTTTATTGCATTGAATTTGAGGTATTGGTGAAAAGAATTTGGATGATTGCCCCTTTGTGTTTTAGTTTGTACAATCTGATGAGAATGAAATAGGTCTTTTGACAATATGGAACAGTCAGAGCAAGTTCTCGAATCCTTTTTTGAGTAAATTTTTGAAATGTATTAGGCATTGTATAGAGGAGACATCAATGTCTATGGTGGATTTTGTTGATTGGTGGGGTTTGAAGTAGAAGAGTGACGGACCTATGTCTCTCTTTTTTGTTCTTTTAATTGGCACTCTTTGTATACTTCCTGTGTAATTTGGAGCATGTGTGTGTGTGTGTGTGTGTGTATGTGTATTGTGTGCTTATAAAAAATATTTTGAGATGTTGTTTAACATTTATTTGAGGTTCAAGTCTAGCGCATTTTTTTTCTTGCATTTAATCCCTAAGGTTGAGTACCAATTTGGCCTTAATTAGTTTTAGCTTCAGCAACATTTATGTAACTTAAATGTTAGAACCATCAAAATGAGTTGAAATACTTAGTATTTCTCTGCACTGACTGCCTTTGTTTTGCTCAAGTGCTTGTATTTGAGTTAAATATTTCAAATGTGGTTAAAGTTGCAGCCACATGCATCTGGCTCATTGTCAACACTTAAAAGGGCAAAAAATAAAAAATATAAACAAGAATGATTATAATTTTGTCAAGTTATTGCCTTTGATTACTCGGTGATGGTTGTGGTGGGGTTGGTCAGCATTGCAAGGTTTGGGTCTCCATAGCTTGAACATGGAAGGTTCCTCGGTTATCAAAAATAAAAAATAAAAAATAAGAATTTTGTTAGATTACAGAAAGTTGATGTAGGTACTCCCCCTATTTAATTTCTGCAGGCACTTGACCTGATACGTGGCAAGAATTTTCTGATGTTAATGGACTCATGTTTGGAGGGCCATTTCTCAAATGATGATGGAACTGAATTAGTGCGGTTAGCTTCACGTTGCTTACAGTATGAGCCCCGTGAGAGGCCAAATGCTAGATCTCTTGTGACTTCTCTGACTCCTCTTCAAAAAGAAACTGAGGTACACTTCACTTCTTTATTCCGTACCTGTATCCAACCTATAGGAAGATTTTTGTTTTTGCTAATTTTTTATTTCTTTCTTTATTTTATTTTTATAGGGTGGGAGGCCTGTGTCAGGGCACCTGCCAGCATTTTTTAAAATATTCAATGTCTCAGTATTTTCATTTGATAAAGGAACTGGGTATGCCCTGTAACTGCAAGTCTGCAAGTGATCTATGTGGACCTCTGCCTATGCCTTTATAGTCTTGAGCTGACAGCTTTACTCTACTGTGTGCAATGTCTTATAGAATGCTCTTAGCTATCAGTACCTACTGTTTTATCCATGCTTAAGGAACAAAGCTATTCTTTTTCTGTATATTTCTTCACAGAAACTTACAAATTTTGTTGGAAGGATTGGGATATAGATTTTCCCATTCTCCCTATATAGGGCATATATTTGATATTAAACTATCAGTGGAACTGTATATGACAGCTTTAATCTTTGATTAACTGTGTTAAGTCATCAAAATTTTGGCGCCTGGATGATATGGAATCTTCCTGATCATTTAACAGTAACTGTTGAATTTGGTCTGCGATGAAGACTGTAGGGACTTCAGTCTAGTCGTAAGGAGACTATTGATAGAAGCATTTGGTTGGTGCAATTTCATGGCTTTGATGAACTAGTGCATATCAACCAATAATTCCCATACAGACTCACACTGAAATCTTTGCTTCAGCAGTGCATTACTCTGCCAAGCCTGACTTCTTGTTTAAATCTGGTTTGCATTATTAGAATTGAATGAGGACTACTTGGAAGATATTATATATTTTCTCATCAAGGTTCATAGCAGGTACCATCATACGTTCTGATGGGTATTCAACAAGAAACTGTATCCCCAGCAGAAACGCTACCTTTGACGCCTCTAGGTGAAGCGTGCTCAAGAATGGATCTGACTGCAATTCATGAAATATTGGAGAAGGTTGGATACAAGGATGATGAAGGGGTGGCGAATGAGGTTAGTGATTTGAATTTGATCCTCTACTAGAAAAAGAAAAAAGTGGCAAAAATCAAATCCTCTATTATTTTATTTAAATGTTATTTTTATCTTGTTGCTCATTAATTTGTTATTTACCAATTTATTTGAAACAATTGCCTTTTAGAAACACTTTTTTTTTTTTTTTTTTTGTGCATATTATTGTATAAACCATTACAACTTTTACCACCCACTTTTCCAGTATATCTTCTACTTGTTCAACCATGAGTCTGTAGGTTCCCCTGTCATTTTTAACCTGAACTATGTACAATAGGAAAGATTGGTCTTGGCCAAATCATAAGTTCATGCACCCAAACAAAATAGAAATTTGGAAATCGAAGAGCATGCTTAATTAGGAAGGGTACTTAATTTGTCTTTAAACTCATTAGTTATGTATAGAAAATTAGGTTAACTAAGAGCATGCTTTATGACAATTAGTATAGAAAGTCACCTAGGTTACTTTTTTTATTAGTTAGGTATGCCATGCATTGTCATGGTATATTCTGTGTGTTTAGGATTACCATTCTGGCAGACCCTTTGATAATTTAGTTTCAATTTGGAGATCCTACATGGCATGCCAAATTAAACATCTTAATTTATCTGCAATGCATCATCTCATGATTCAAGCCTAACGTGAAAGTACTTCAATTGCTTGCATCTGTATTAGCAGATTGTTTTTAGTGAATTTGAACTTGATTTCTCCCAGATGCTATCATTCAATGCCCCATGTTTTGAATTTTCCTTTCTGTGCAGCTGTCTTTCCAAATGTGGACAAATCAAATACAGGAGACCCTGAATTCTAAGAAGCGTGGAGACACTGCATTTCGAGCTAAAGACTTCACCACTGCAATTGAGTGTTACACACAAGTAAGTGATTCGTCTGAAACTACAGCATCTTTAAGTAAGCATTGCTGCCCAAAAATTAATACAGGCTGAAATACATGATCAGGCATAAATTAAACATCAATTTACAGTAATAAAATACTAAAGAAATTGTTAGAGCAATTAGATGCATGCATCTGTTTTCCTGCATCATGGAAATAAACTTTAGACTTTGTCAACTGTGGGAGTGGGGATTTTGTTTATAAACAAATTGTCATATGAGAAGTTCTACTTTTCATGAGCTGAATTAAATGAGCTTTTTGAAGTTTGTGATCTCTTATCAGCTTATGAAAATATCCTGAGATCAGTGTCATAGGTGTTTAGCACAAAACCCTATTCAAGTTCCAAGTGGTCATAATTGAAGCCTTACTTTGTATAGGTGGCCCGCATGATAAGAAATAAATTTGCTCGATCCTTTTTTGTGTGTAGTTCATTGATGGTGGGACCATGGTGTCACCAACTGTGTTTGCAAGACGTTGCTTGTGTTACTTGATGAATGAGATGCCACAAGAAGCTCTAGGAGATGCAATGCAAGCACAAGTAGTCTCCCCTGATTGGTCAACTGCCTTCTATCTTCAAGCTGCCGCACTCTTCAGCCTTGGTATGGACAATGATGCTCGGGAAACACTCAAAGATGGCACAACCTTAGAGGCCAAAAGAAATAGAAAATGAAAGTGTATAGGTTTTTTTTCCCTAATTTTTTTTTTTTTTTTTTTTGGGCTCCTTACTTTTTCTTTTAAACACTCCTTGTATCTATGTCCTTATGTTTCTATTTGGCATTAAAAGTTTGTGCAGCACCAGAGGCGTGATTGTAACATGTATTTGTTGGTTTTGGGTTCATGTTTTGACCCTCATCCTTTGATCTAGGAGCTCCCACTGCACTTTGCCTTGTGTTTGTCACTTTGCCTTGTTTCTCGTCTCCTGCTGATATCCACACACCGTGTGATGATGAAGAGATTTTGGGCTCAATATTGAATAACAGAGTGTCCTTTAAGAGATGGATTTTACCAGCCTTTGTACAATGGTTTTATTGCTTCCAAATGATTAAATCAGGATTCAGTATACGTAATTATATAATCATGCATTTACGGTTTTCTGCCAGGGATCATGATCGAAGGTTGAAGATAAAAGTTGCCCAAAGCCACCCATGTGCTTCAACTACGGGGTCAGGGTGTTGGATCCATGGGGTTCCACACCACATCCCAATAGTGTTCGGACTATCGACTTGGACGTTTGACTCTTAAATTGAATTCTTTCAAGTTCATTTTCTACTTCGGTACGTTTTGAGTTCCCGCCCTCGGCAGATTTTTTAACTTTTTGACATTAGTGCAGAGCTCAATTGGGCCTCAAGTGTTGAATGATGGGACTAAAGGCAGGCCCTCGACTTCTGGGCCAAGCCTTCAGGCCGAGATGGGCCCCAGCAAAAGGCACGAGGAATCTGAGATTAGAAATAGGCCATTTCTAGGTAAATCCCATTCACATATTGGATGAAGTAAAATTGCTGGAAAACAGCATTCTGGGAATCCCTGCAAATTTCCATCCAAACATATCTTCGCTTATTCTTTTTCATTCAGAATTCTAACCTGGTTCTGCTAATAATAAAAAGTACGGATGAATCACAGAAGCTTGCATGGGAAACGAAAACTTTGAAACCAAGAATGAACCCTCGTGAGTACCTTCTGGGATATCAAAGCATATCACAAAGAGAATTATTATAAATGGACTACTTTTCAGCAACTTGAAATTTTTTTTTAGACTTATAGCCAAGAAGCAGCATCAACGTAAAGCTGCCATTGTTTCGTAATTGAATAACAAACTAGCATGACCCTGTATAGTTGAAAAAACAATGAGCTTGGCAGAACTAATGCAACAATTCCAACCTACATTCCCCTTGCAGCTGCCTGAGATAGTAATACACTTCAATGTAATTCATGGAAATAAGTCTCAGCAAATTTGAATGAGGGCCAAGCCTAACATTCACATTGGTGGGCGATTGGAACCAAGCAGCTGCCCAATTAGATTGGTCACCTGAAAGCATATGAATTACTTGGTTATAAAATTACTCATCAAGATGCGGCCTACTCTGTGTACTAATACTCTAGCAATACAACCGCAAGGATAATACTAACATGCAACTCAAACTAAAGCAGCCACACCCATCATACAGAATAAAAAGGTTTCTTCATTGAATAGTAGTTCTAAGACATGGAATATGAAAAATATTTACCTATTTATTTATTTTGTTTTAAAAGGATGCTGCTAATGACCCTTGGATTCCAAGGATGTCTTCCTCCAAACACTGGGAATCAACTACTAGCACTTCTCTATTTGCAGCTATACTGGAACGATCCACAGAACAATCCTTCAGGAGGATTACCTCACACTGAAATCATTCCATCCTCTACTTGTAGCTTTCCACATACCCAAATTTCCTGCCCACCCCCAAGCACTGACCATCCCCTCCTTTCCAAACTTACCCCGCCACAAATATTCCTCCATAACCTCTATCAACTGCAAGCTTCCAAAACCTTTTGCCTAGAGAGGTCTTATATAAAACAAGTAAACTCCTAATCCCCAGTCCATATTCTCTTTTGCAGAAAAAACAGAGTCTATTAGTATATGAGCTTTCCAATTTTCCTCCCATCTTGCAACATAAAGCCTTGAAGCTTCTATAAAATGTTCCTAACCGATGGTAGCATTACAAAAAAGGACAAAGTAAGCTGGTAAGGTCAAAAGGATTCCTTTAATGAAGGATAAGTCTTTCTTCCTTAGAAAGATATTGCATCTTACAAGATGATGGGTTTTTTCTTTTCTCAGAAGCATACTGATTTAGTCTTAATTGATGAATCATGAACCCATTCACAACAGATCCAAATAGGTTGCCAGCACATGGCCCACTTTACACTTGAGCATAGACACCAGTGTCTCCACATTCCCTAAATTCCCCAGTTGAATAAGAACACTCTCCAAAATTACTCTCTAATCTGAAATTTTAACCCAGAAATAGCTTCAACAAATGGAAGGATGCCATGATGCATCTAAAATATAAAAAAAGCTCTCTATTAGTGTAGCAAAATAACACAATATCATTGAAAAATAACAAATGTGAGATCTCCACACTCAGACCATACCCCACCTTAACCCTTGGATAGAGCCAAGGGTTAAGCCTTTTCTACATCCAATTTACATGCCACCCCTACTCTCAACCTCCCAAGTCTTCAAACAATAGCTTCACCAACAATCAGAACAACATTGAGGTGGTGTTTGTTTTTTAGCTGAATAGAAAGAGCCAAAATATTTGGCCTTTTCTATTCAGTTAAAAGTAACCTATTGATATCAATTAACATAACTAAAGTGAATTTATTATTTTTTGATAAGCAAGCACATATATTAAAGAAGGCTTAAAAGCCGCAAAGCATACAAGGAGTATACGAGGCGGCTATGGCCTCTCAACCAAAAAACAACTAAAGTGAATTGATTATCAATAGGTTCGTTTTAGTTATGTTGCTTGATATTAATATATTACTTTTAGCTTAATAGAAAAAGCCAAATATTTTGACTTCTTCTATTTAGCTAAAAAACAAACACCACCAGATTTTGTTGATCCTCCACAAAAGCATTTTGGGATTAGAAATGACTTTCCCAAACACCTTATAAAATTTCACAACCAAGCTATAGGCCAAAGGTGCCTTTATCTCCTCTACCCCTCCTTTTTTAGGCGTTCGCACAATAAATTTTGCAATTGAGCTTTTTCCAAAGTCCTAGAAACATAAAAATGCCTCAAAAAGCCAAGCCAATAATATCTCTGGCTACCTCCAAATTTTGTTTCCAAATGGACACAGTGAAACAATCAAGAGCTGGGGCTTTATCCTCTCCACGATCATACAATGCAACCAAAACAACCTTCTCATCATAGCCCCTTTCAAAGTTCACCTTTGTCCTCTTTGTCAGTAGCCAAGAAGGTAACCCCTCAAGAACAGGTTTTTTAATGTCCAAATCCGTATGCAAGCAATGAAAGAAACTGGAAAACCCCAACTTATGTCATTTCACATCATAAAATCAAACCCCATCAACCTTAAGCTTGATTCCATGAATTCCCTTCTATGTGCACTAGCAGTTCTATGAAAAATTTGGCATTCATTTTTTTTTGATAGGCAAACAGAAAATATATTAACAAAATTAGCTATTCATTTTTTTTTTGATAGGCAAATAGGAAATATATCAACAGCACCAAGAAAACAGGCACTCCAAAGTATATACAACCCCATCAAAACCAAAAGGCAAGCATAAAAAAAGAGAAACAAAAAACAACTTCCTCTCCCTACTTAGAGCTCAACCAAATGTGTAACTTGAGAGGAGTTGAAGTATGCTGAATATATGCTACATGTGTAAAGGGCAAGAAGAGTCAGTTGATCATATGCTACTTCATTGTTCCACAATGAGAATATTGTGGCAGCTAGATTTTTCCCTGTTCTGTCTGACTTAGGTATTTGTACTCCTATGAAAGAGAAACTCTACAGAGTTGGCATAGCTCTTTTGTAGGGAAAAAAGCAGAAGAAAGTTTGGAGAGTCGTTTTTTTTTTCCTTTTTTTGGATGCTATGAATGGAAAGAAATTGGAGTGCTTTTGAAAATGCAGAATAGTTGGAACATGCAATCAAGTCCTCCTTTATACATATCCTTTTGGATTGGGTTAGGGTCTATGACCATGATAAGCTCATTGATTGGTTGGGTTCCAACTAAGGAGACAGTGGTTGTTTTTTGCTAGCTCTCTTTCATTTTGTTTGCCTAATGCACATTTTGTATACATCGTGTTTACTTTGTTGTGCTCTTTCTTAGGCACTTTTAATACATATCCTTGTGTTGCCTATGAATAAAAAAAATAAAAAAGGAGCTCAATTAATCAATAAAGTCTACCATACAAAATGAGTTATCATCCATGTACAACGTAACCCACTTTAAAAAATTTCACATAAAAGACCACTATCAAGAAGAATAGAGGTATGATTGAGTGTAGATCTAGGGGGAATACTCAACCACACATCAGAAAATTGGCAGGATAGCTATAATTTTGTTGCAATGTCGGTTTATTTTAGTTTGAGAGATTAATGCCTTGAGGGAGGATCTTAACAAGTGGATCATGAAGTGTTTTGGTAATCTGACTATGCAAAATGAGAGAGATTAGGCTTTTATTGGGAAGAAGAGGAAGAAGGCTTAGAGGATTGATCCTTTGTGCTTTTTTTGGACTTTATGGAAGGAGAGAACTGGAAGGTCATAGGGCTACTCAACTGTATTCTTTATTTCCAACCATCCTGAAAATCAATATTTGTTTGTGGCATGTGGGAGAAGTTGAGTACTGGATTGCAAGACCTGAATTTCCAAGTTAATTTAAAAGAAAGACATGAAACAAGGTAGAAGCACTATATCATCAAAAGTGGCTAATTGGTTTAAATTCCCAACAAACTTATGTTTAGCAACTGTCATTATTTGACTATAAAATTATTATGGAAAGATCAAGGGGAAGCAAGAAGTATGAAATCCAGTACTCAACAGCAAGAAAAGTATCACTACTTATGACATATTCTCTGGCAGAATCCACCTACTGAGTGCAGGGAGTAGTGATTTCATTCAAAACTACTACATCAACCCCCCCTTAACAGAGCCTACTTGGCCGATCAATCCTCAGATCTTCTCATGAGATCCTACGCTACTTCGGTTTCTATCTACGCATTCCATTTTCCAATTTGACATATCCTATTATATATGTATAATCCTTTTCTCCAGGTACACAATAAAATAACTGTAAGTTTAACCGCACCCAGAGACCAGTTAGAGAGAGTCAAAGATCCAGCTTGGATGAGTAGTGCACACTCACAAAATATACTAAAACCAGTTTAGAGTCAGTGTCTAGCTAGGAGCCTAAGACAAGAAGCTGAATCATGTTCATGTGTCCAACATCTAACTGGAATTAGGACACCAACTTGTTTGCCCACGGATTTTAAATGCAGACGATCAAAATTGAACTGGAGTGATCCTGTTGATTTAACAGATAGTGTGAGTTTAATATAAAGTTTGATGCAGTGAACTTACAATCGAAGAAAATTATTCAGGATAACTGAACAAATTTCCTGAATAATTTATAAGAATGACATGATACTTCTCATTGAACTAAACTACATTGAAGAAGAAGCCCATGATCAAATATTCGGTGGATTGGTTTTCATTATATACTTTGTTCAAAACTAGACTGGTTGATTTTTTATTTTTACATGTACAAACACCTGTCGATTCTGTTGGGATTAAAATGCAACTTAGTACATTATAGCAGCAAGTGTTGGCTAATATGGATTAGGAACTTACAGGCCAAAATTAGAGTACTTGATAGATTTTAGTTAATCATGGCTATTGGGAGAGCAATTTCCTCTCTTGATTGCTTCCTCCACATTTATCTTGTATACCATTCTTTATACTTGATAAGAATCAAAACTTTATTAAAAAAGAACAATGAAGGATGAGATATCCTTTACAACTGCAAAATAAGGACACCATGCAAAATAGGTACTGCAAAGAAAGAAGCAGAAGTTACAAAGCAACAGTCCTATGCCTTAAAACACTAAAAATCTCTAATGACTTCACATCCTCTAAGCCAAATCATTATCCACCTGTCAGGCTATCTAGGTCTTCGTATTAAAGAAGATATAATTCCCCAAACAAGACATGAATCCTGCTCATCTAATGAGTAAGCTGCCATGTATCCTTTGCCTCTTGAGGAAGTTCATAGGCTAATAGCTGTCAACTTCTCTTCCACGTCCCTGATCCCCAGATGCCACCAAGAATTGTTATTTATAGTAACTGAAATAGTTATATAGCTAAACTGAAGTGGCTACACTGCTGTTACTAAGACTAACAATCAGCTGATTTCACTTAACATTAATGCTATATCATAATAGGCTAGCTTCAACCAGAAAATAAGATTTATCAAAATTGACCTCAAAAGCAGAATTTGAGGGACTCATTCAATGGTTTAAATTGTGTGATTATTTTGGGGTGAGATCAAGCTTGGCCAACAGGGCACTTGCACTCCAAGCCAAAATCAACCCACTCCAAGGCTTTTAACCTAACTTTTTCTTTCTCTTACTGTTGAATCTATCCAAATGTATAAAACATTATTTTAAAGGTATAAAAGGAGGTTTGAGGGATATTTGATTATATTAAAATAATTTAAATTAGGAATTGTATCATGATTGAATGGTTTTAGTAAATTATAGGAACCCAATACTTTTTTAGAAGAATTTTCAAAACCAAGTATTAGAATTTAAATCTTCACACTAAATATAGGTTTTCTCATTAAATAATCTCAACCTGCAGTCTCCCAAAGAAAGCCTCCACCACCTCCTCAAATTCCCAACTGTGGATCTGTCTCAAAAAGTAAAGATTCCAACAGTCATCATTCCCTACTTACTGCCACATGTCAGCTACCCAAAAATCCTTAGGAGTGGCTATAGAAAACAGTTCAATAAAAGTCTCCCAATGAAGAATCACCACACCACCTATCCTTCCAAAATTTAACCATGTACCAATTATCCACCTTAAAACCTGTTTTGCTACTAAGAAACTCCCATCCTTTTCAGATTGCCTTCCACTTTTCTTCAAATTGATTTTTAAACCCAAGATAGGCTCAAAGCACATGAAAGACCAGCTCAAGTGCTTCAACTGATCCTGAGTGGCATCACAAAGGATAAAAGTATCATCCAAACTACAATTTTTGCCCAATCCAGTGACTCTAAGCCTATAGGTATATGAAATAGCACCTGTCCTCAAAGAAAACCAATAGTAACAGCTATCTTCTACCAATATTTTTTTCCTCGTTTCCAACTCAAAATGCCTACCTTTTTCCCCAAAACTCCCTAAAGAAAGGATTCTTTGACCTCCATATACAACAACACAGGCATTTCTAGAAACTTGAAAATTAAATAGTTCTCCAAAAATAAAAAATAAAAAATAAAAATGAACAGAATGAGAAACACTTGTACAAGAAGAAAAGGAATGACAAGAAGCATTTACAAAGAGATGTCCAGAAGAACAACCAACAAAAGATATTGTAACTTTAACCCCTATAAGAAGAAGGATACTAAGACCCCTCTTATTGTCTAATCCAATAAATATCTGAAGAATGACTGTTCAATAAAATGTCAGGAAAAAATTCTAACAGCTTACCTGCCAATATTTTGAAACACAACGATCAATGCAACTATTTTCACCCATATTTAGCTCAGACTCCTTATACCTGCAAATGAAAAGTACACCTTCAAATATCAAATTTCTGCAGATATTTCTTGTGCTTAAATTAACCATAATCATATTGGGAATTAATTGCTTCAATAGTAAAATGAAGCAATATCTGAAAAAAACAATCAAGATTCTTAGAATATACAGCCAAAACCTAAGCCTGCTGCAACCCTCTTATTGAAAATCATACATATGTAAGGAAATATTTGAATGAAACTCATACCTTTTCTCAATGCACTTATTAAAACATGTGTGGGTAAGCCTGATCAAAAAATAAAAACAGGCTAAATTCAGGAAACTTAGTATTCAAATGCGAATTAAACAGATTTATACTAAATACCATCGACCAATTCATGCATAAACACATGAAATTTAATTCTACATTTCAAGCTAAAGTAATTGAAGACCTGAAGAAATGTGCTCAATAAATAAAAGGATAGAAATCGAAAAAAAACCCCAGATTTGGCTCAGGTGGCAATTAGTTGAGTGAGGTCAGGGAGGTTCTAGGTACTGGCTAAAGAAACCAAAAAAGTGATAAAAAGGCAAATCTAGAATGAAAATGTAGCTGCAAGTTCAAGTCAAGAATACAGTTTCACTTTCGTATAGGAATCATTCTATAATCCATCATCCATCAACTAAGAAAAGAGCACTTTGGTTCTCAAGGGAACACTTACACAGACTGCCTCCATATTGCCTAAGACATTAGGGAAGTAGATGGATCCTCACATATCAAATTATTTGAACCAACAAGGCCTCCATCTCATAATATATTGTTTTAAAAGTAATTATCAATGTTGATTTCTCAAATTAAAATATATTCCTATACCCATAAAAAAAATTGAAATATATACCTATGCCATTGGTTTGACAAATACATTCACTTATTCAAATATTCATTAGATAAAATGTTGGATTTATTTCACAATAGAACAAGGGAATAATAAGTAATATATACATACATATATATAGACATACATAAGTAACATATATATTACTTATATATGTAAGTGTGTCTATATATATTACTTGTGTATGTATATATATTTATACATACATGTATGTATATGTAAGTATGTATGTCTATATATATATATATATATATAGACACATAAGCACACTGGGGAAATCCATCCTAGGAAGACCAAAGGCCAATTTATGTTCTGCAACAGAATTCTGGCAGTGCATTATATCTTTCCTCAAAGCACAGTTCATCCTGCCATAAATTCTAGCTATAAAAAAAATTAAAAAAAAACAGATGTTTAGAGAACCTACTTGTTAAACAATTCCACCCTATACTCCATTTCCTTCTCTGCCATCCCAAAGATCTGCACAAACATCAGATCATCAAACAAAGTTTCTCAAAACATAAAACAAGCACAGGTCGATATATTGGCAGCATTGGCATCTTTCCACAAAATACTATCATTTCTTGCTGGTGGGCATCGCAAGAACCACATCTATAACTTCAATAAATTTGGAACAAACAAACATTACCGGCATTTAATACAAAAAAAGAAAATCAAAATTAAAATTCAATATCCGTTTTTCATCACCCAACACTATAATTTAAAAAAAACAAGAAAAGGTCACCTGTTCTTTATCCAGAGCACCTGGTTGATTGTTGGCAGCCATTAGACCCTGAAACAAGATTGCAAATAACGCACTCATTAGAACAGTAGACGATCCAAGTCTTTTATTTTAATTAAAAAATGGATATATAAATCGCTAATGAAAGTATGGAAAAACAAAAGGAGGGTGTGAGGATTAGAAAAACCATACTCTCCGTACTAGTGTCCTCTGATTCCAATCTCTCTTTCTAGGGTTTTCAGAGATTGAAGCGCTAGCAAGCAGCAGCAGCTATCTGTCAATTTATAGCGGAAATAATGGATTACCAAAATAACAAAGCCCATTTCGATTGGACAGAAATGGATCATCATGGCCCATTTCAATAGGGCCCATCTTTTCGGCCCAAATGGACTTTGGAAAGAAAAGTAGAAAACACGCTCACATACGAAAGAAAAACACATACTTGGGCTCTGCAGTCTGCACTCCTCACCGCCGTCGCCGACACCGCCGCCGCTCGCGAAGCCGCCTGCGCCACCGTCGAACTGTTGCCTATACTCCGTCTTAGGTTAGTGGATTTTATATCTCGTTATATCCCCCTTCCTTCCTTTTTTTTTTTTTTTTGACTGAGAAAAAAAATTGAAAAAAAAAGAGGTGGGAGAGAAGGGGGTGGCTATGGCGTGCCCGCCGGTCAACGTTCGCCCTTGGAAACGGCGGCATGCCATAGCCGCCCCTTTTATTTCATTTAAATTAAAGGAGAGAGAGAGAGAGAGAGAGAGAGAGAGAGAGAGAGAGAGCTGGCGAGGAAGAAGAGAAGAAAAGGGAAAAGGGAAAAAAGAAGAAAGAGGGAGAATGGGAGTGAGGGATAGAGCTTGTGGGAAGATGAATAAGAAGGTGGTTAGGGTTGAAGAGGGTAGATTTGTCATTTTTAAATTTATAATTTATTTAAAAAATGAGATGGATGTATGGAGAAATCAGCTGGATGTGATTAATAATTCTCTTTTTATCATTGGCTTTTGTTTCTTGGTCTATTGAATGATGTTGGCTTATGACCAACTTTCTGAATTGGGTTTTCCCCTCTCTCTCTCTCTCTATCTCTCTCTCTTCAATGGTGTTTTGGAATTGGTTAGTTTGGAGCATTGAGGGATTGACAAGTGGGGTGCTGGGTTGTTTTTGAATTGGGCTTCGAAGTCTCTGGTCCTTTTTTCTCCCTATCGAATGGTGTATTGGAATGGGGTTTTTTTTTTTGTAGAATTGAGAAGTTGGAAAAAATGGGACACTGATGGTTTGTGAATAGGTTTGCCAATTGTGTTTCCATTATAGGAATGGAGAATGGGTTGGTCTGGGGCCTTTGGCCTGTTGGATTGTGAGTTCTTTAGCAGTTATTCCTCAAAAATGCGATAGCCCTCTGGTTGCTCCATGTGGGTTTACTACTATGTATACATGCTTCTGCTCTCTCCGTATGTCATGTTGTTGCTGTTGGTTTTTTTCTTCTTCTTTTTTTTTTTTTTTCCTTTTCTTTTATGTGTAGATAGCTTCTCTTTCTTGTTGATAATTTGAAGTTCAACTATTGATGTTCACATTTTTAAGATATCATTGAAACATTAAAGTTGGGTTCTTACTGTTTCCTATTTTGTGTCTTCTTTTTCAAAAAAAAATGTTGGGATTTTGAATTTGGCTGCAGAGTTATTGGTATCTAGAGATGGAACACGGGTCCTTCAGTGATCATAGTAAATCGACTTTTTCTTTATCTGATGAGGATCATACGCTTGCCAATTCTATCAGATTCACCTTGAATCAAGAGTTAGTGGTCTTTCATCCCACCTCTATTTTTATTTTGACTGTGATTCATGTTTGAGGAATTTAGGTAAATGCATAAGTGTCAACATTGTACTTCAACTTTGACTTTGTGCTTGACAAATTGTGCATGGCTACCAGTATTATATATCAAAATGCTCTGTATAATCCACAGTCCAGTCTGCATGTCTTTTAGAGGGAAGAAAGAAAAGGATGAATTGAACTTTTTTTCCAGAACTCCAATTCCTTGAAAGATGGTGTATTCAATCCTGCTTTTGTTTCCATGTATCATCATTTGTATGTCATTGACAAGCTTTGATTTTATCTTTAACTGAGTTACCCTCTTCAATTCTTTAAGTTTTGTTTATAATTTCATGGATTGCTACACTATGAAATAAATCATATAAATGTGTTAGATGGGTTATCACAGTAAGCTCCTACTTTTGGTTATGAAAATGGACCCCACGTTCTTGGATCATTTAACCAATTAGAAAAGGCAAACAAAATAATTAGACTCATTAATAAATTTAATAGAAATTTTAAGATGATTTGAAGTTAATTTCTCTATTGAAAAAAATTATAAAAATATAATTATATGCAGAAAAGAAATAATGTTCCTTTTAGCTCAAAAAGAAATCTTTATGTTTCAGATTTGCTCATGTTTCTGAAGAAGCATTTATTCAATTACCATCTAAGTGGATTGTAACCTTGTCTTGCAGTCCAAGGGTAGCGTTCTGTGGGTACAGCATCCCTCATCCTTCAGATGCTCGTGTTAATATTAGAGTCCAGACAACTGGTAATATATGCATTCTCTATCTCTAGCAACTATAGGGTTTATTTTTGTTGTTCTTCTGTCTTTTTCATTTTTTCTTGAGACTAATCTTTGTAAAATCATATATGAAGTTTACCCCTAGTTTCAAGACAGCATCATTAAATAATATGCTACTACTGCTGCTGGTGTATTGGAAAGATTAACTGCCTATTCTATCGATACAAAAATTCTTTTTATCTGGCCCAGCCAGTTTTCCAATTACTCCAGCAGCAATGCATGATATGTATGCTCAAGTATCAAGTCAGGTGATTGTATTTGTGGTCAATGACCGGCAGAATTAAAATGCTTTATAATTGGATTGTTGTTTTTGCTGTTGTGCGTGTATTTGTGATGTCTTCTCTATTAAACAAGTAATTCTTAGGATTGATATTCTGCCCAAGTAACTGTCTCATCAAGCGTCATGACCAACTCTTAGAATACCCCCGTCTCCTCATTTATGGTGCTAATAATTTGCTGATCTTCATGTTTTGCTTTCTTAATTCATAATTTACAAACATTTACAATTTTCAAATGTTGCCATACACATGCTCAGAGGATGATGAGATCGTCTATAAGATTGCTTTCTGCAACCAAATGCTCCTAATTGTTGGTTTCTGTGGGATTTTGGTCTATGAAGTAGCAACAAATTAAGGGTCTTATCTTTTTCTTTTTGGGTTTGCTTGGAATTTTACAGGTGATTCAGCCAGAGAAGTGTTGAAAGATGCTTGCCAGGATCTGATGTTGATGTGCCAGCATGTGAGGAGCACCTTTGATAAGGCTGTTGTTGATTATAAAATGAGCAAGCCTGTCAAGGACATGAGCATAGAAAAATAGAGAATAGAGAAGTGTATTTTTCTTATTATAAAACAGCATATGATGAACATGCAGAAAGCTCCTGAGTATTTCTCTCAATATAATCCGTACTTCTTTTGTCTTATTTATGGTGATAAAGTTGTCTTAACCGCTTCTCTTCATTTTGTCATGGAAAGGTTGATTTTGAAGCTCACTAGCAGGCAAGCAATTCTGTTTGTTTACAGTGAAGAAGTGTAGAACCTTCTCTTTCCTTCTTTTTCTTTTATTGTGCACGCATGGTGGAAATTCATATTCAATCTTGTAAAGTAGAATCCCACTGGGAAAATAGTTTACAAACACATTCATGCCCCTTTTGATTCTGAGAAACAGGGATAATCACCAGGATGGGGAAAACTGAAACCCTTTACCCCTCAGTTCTCGGGAGTCATCAAAGAATTCTCAAAATGTATAAAACTCCATATATTCCAGACTATACACGCACCAAACCCATTGGAATCATGAACCAAGAACACTTAAAAACACTGTTGTGCCCACGCAAATATACCTGATTGTCTTCAGCATCACAAAGAGAATCCACTTGTTTTTCAGCTTTGGTGGATTCAAAACCAAGAGTTGCGAATTGGGTTGCTGCACCATTTGAAATTGCATCTGGGTTTCTGCAATTTGGAGCCATTGAAGATGTGCAACCATGATGAAACCAACCACTCCAAAAATTGTTTTTTCTAAGACCCACAACACAAATCTTCACTTGAGACTGGAGAATAGTTTTGATTTTCTCAGATAGAAGCAGGAAGACAGAGACAGAGATTAATGATGGCAGAGAAGGACAAATCAGATATCTAATCATGTTGTTAATACACTCAAAACACAGTGAACAGAGAATAAGAGAAAATGATAGAACATGACTGCTCAGAGAAGCTGAAGATTATGTATATGTGCTTCTATAATTATGGTAACCACAAATATAGAACTAGCTCTAAGCAAGAAATGCAGGGGGGCAACTCAATTAAGGCTGGTATAAGGTACCAATACAGACACCATGAAGTTGATATTTGCCAGTTATCCCCTACAAACAAAAAAGAAACCAAAAAGGAAAAGGGCAAAAAAGAAAAAACTCATTTTTCCATGTAATTCATGATATTACATTGAAGTGAAAGAGCCAAGAAATGACAAAGACAACAATCATGCAGGCAAGCAGAACATTCATGACACGCCGTCCATGCCAGGTGCGTTGTGGCTCTGCAGGAATTGCAGGTGCTACTGGTTCTGCTGTGCTTGCTGCAATAGTATTTTCTGCCTCATTAATCTGCTCCCCAGCAACATTGACCGCTGTAGCATGACAAATCTCGCAGGTTCTGTAGTGAAATATAAGGAGAGGGATGTTTTAAAATGGATTAAAAAGATATATGGATCATGAATTCAAGTTGAGACCACATCAGAGCTTCATAATTAGAGGAATAATTGAAACTCAAATCATCCATCACTAAATTTTGAATTGGTTTATGCATGTTCATTAATCCAACCTGCAGAGGCCTTTTAACTCTTCGTTATGGTTGAAATTTCATGAGATTGAAAGGACAGAAGCAATATGTCAAACAGGGAATATCACAATTGATAGAACCAAAGTAGGAGTAAAACAACTGTGAACACCAGGCAATGGATTATGACACACAAAAATGGGGTTTTTGTGCCATAATTTCCAGGCAATTGTAGCGTACACCTCATTGAGGAGATAAATGCATACAGTCCAAATTAGGGATTTCACCAACCAACTTGAGTCTATTTACACTTCAGAAGTTTCTTACCTTACTAAAAACCAAATCCATTGAGTGAAAGGCCTCTCAACCCAAAGAGATATGTCTTTGTGTGTACTTCTCAATTTTTCAATTTAAGCCTCAAATGAAGCCAACTTAACCAATTTTTTTTCTATTTTCTCAACTCCATCGCAACAAACCAACCGTAACCATCCTGCATGATGGGCAATAATTTTGCATTCTTCATCTTTGGTATCTTACACCAAGCTTGGTTATTTGTTCATCACATATTTGCATTATATTTGATCCGCTCTTTCAATTGTTATCTCATATCCTTCCTTTCTATTAAAATCAAAGGTCATACAAAACTGTGTTATATTGCAACAGTACATGAGATTCACAAGAATGGTAACAAACTCGATATATTCACTTAATTTGCTGCTTGTGAGTTGTGATCTATGTTATTTCTTTTATAAATAAATTATACACTATCTGTTTGGTAGAAGAAGAAAATCGATAGAGAAATGAACTCAACTCAATTGGACAAAGCCTTGTCCCCAAGTATTTGAGGCCAGCCAATTGAACCCTCTCTCCCCAATCCTAACTCATCTTTTCCTTAATCAGGGTCAACTAGTTGAGACCTCACCTTGGCAAGTCAATGTTTGAGTCCATGCCAAGCACAATACAAGTGCCAAACACAGGCCAAACTTATATCTAAGCTTGAGATCAAGCTTAGATCTGTCTATTAGCTACATTAATTTCAAAATAAAAGACATATTGCAGAGATCCATTGAATAGCTCTACTAACATGAACATGCATGTCTTCTGCTGAGAATAAAATTGAAAATTATTTAGGTCTTATTAGTTCTCGGTAGTCTATCCCAATCTTGGTAAGTTGTCATTGTCCTTGAGTATAGCTCAAAGCTTCTCATACTGGCAGGAAACATGTATGTCAGTATATGAAGAATGATAAAATACACATTGACCATCAGAACAATTCCTAAACAGCAGTTATCTCCATAAAAAAAAGTGTGATAGAGCTCTGCCTGAAGAATAAAATGTCAAACTTATGTTAACATAGGTTGCTACTTTTTCTAACTTCTGGTCAACTGGAAAACCAGTCATGCGAGGAGTTATCAACAGAAGATCCTCTAAAATTGTACACAAAGAATTGCATGGTTTAAAAAAATAGCAATTTTCCTCAGAGACGATTTCTTCAGTCATGTTCCATATAGATTTATGTTGTCATCTACAAAAGAGAGATAGAGACTTCCTGACAGATGAAAACTCATCATAGCACTGCAAAATTAAGAAAACCCTAAAAAGAGCAGCATGATTGGTTTTCAATCTAAAGCCACTCACCTATTTTCTATTCCAACATGCTAGTCTAGTTCATTTGTTCTTTGAATAAATGATGGCTATAAAGGGTGTGAGATTTTTGAGGTTTCACCTAGTTATCTCAGAAAGGAAGACAGACATTTCCAGATCAGGGAATGTCCATAAAGAAACTTAATACACTAAACCTCAAGAACTACGAGCCTTGTTTGCATAAAACTCCATGTCATCTTTCACGAAAGCTGGGTGATCATAGAAGAAAATATATAACAACAAATTGGAATTTTCATACATGATGATGAAACCCATGAAGAAAACAGATACTTCTACACATCTACAAACAACAGAATTTTAAGGATGCCAGCCATTATACCTTCATATTTGTCAATAATAAGCACATGTCCTGTTTCAAAGGCAAACTCTTGTACATGCAGTCATGTCCAACTAATCCACTTTGTAGGATATTAGAAAGGAGGGAAGATTAAGCTTATGTCATATATGTTACAGTTTGTAAACAAAGATTACGAAAGAAATCAAGCCTTTTTTCTTTTAATCATTTCCTAAATGCTATAGATGTTATCTGCTTTCCTCTTTCATTTTCTATATTCTCTCTCCTCTTTTTCCTTTGGTTTTTAATCAGAAGATTCAGAACCCATATCTGCAACTTGCTTCAGAGCATTATAGAGGAAAAGACAAAGTAACTGAAGTCTTATAAAATGAATAAATCAACTCCACCAAGTCAAAGAGTTATATTACAAATTCCTAAAAGTCAAGATAAAAATTTTCAGTTTCTTTTCTTCTACAAATTCTTAAATGAAAAAACATCCATATCATGTACACAAGTTCAGAGCATGAAGAGGACAAACGCCAAAAATAGAGCTTCCAACAAACAAAATGCTTAAAACCAACAAATTGGTGGCAGTGATTCCGCATGAAATCCTAAAAATCAACAAATGGGTATCAAAGATTTCAATCAAACAGAGAGTATAAGGCTAAATTAAGGTTTTCCACTCACGTATTTCCCTTAATTTTGAACCAGGTCTCAGCACATTGCCTGTGAGCAGAACCAAGATCACCCTTACAAGAGCAACCCAGCTCAATAGCCAATCCAGTCTCTTGATCACCGGCATCCAAGCTCAGCTGACAAATTCTACAATCCCTTTCCACCGCCAAAACCCCACTCTCCAAATCCACCTCCGACCCACAATCCGACGACGAGGACCCCAAACCCCCCTCGATCCCACCGGAAAACCGACATTCATCGGACGGCGAGAGCCACGCCTTCCCATCAGAGTCCGAGAAGCCCAGACTCCCATCAGTGCTGCCGGAGCCACTACGGCGACGGCCATTGGACTCCACATCCACACAGGAGCTCTCCACAGTCAGCATTCTGGAAAACCAGCGAAACCTCATGAAAGTTTGCACAGTCCTGGGTGCTGAAAGGCCTTAAAACTTGGAGATTGAAGGATTAAACGGGCCTTGAAGTCATATCGCAGAAGTAGTGGGTGAAATGTGAAGATTATATGGAGACTGTGCAGTAGTATGGTCGGAGGTTCACCTTGTTGTATGTTGGGTTTTGTTTTGTGCGGAAGGCTGTCACCTTTTGTAACAGTTCTGAAAGGGAAATGCAACAAAACTACAGTGGTTTGAGGCAGACTGAAGCGAAGAATGATCCCTATATTTTTATCATTCATTTTGCTCCCACTAGCTTTACATTTTTTTCTCTCACGTTTTGTAATGATATCAGCTTCCTTTTCTTACACATAAAAAATATCTTCCTAACATAATATCAAAATTTTCAAAGGATTCTTTGTGAATATTATAAAAATTTATAAAATAGAAAAGTAAATCTTGTGTCCGTCTCGTACAAGACTGGTTTTTAAAAACTGTTTTTTATTTTAAAAAATATAATCAAACAAACTCATATTTTTCTTTAAAATAATTCCTAATTATTCTCTAAAAATTATTTTCAAAGAACAACAACTAAATAGTATTATAAATTATGAAAAATACTTTTTTGTTTTTAAAACCAATGAACTGTTTTTACATTACATGGCGAACAGGCCCTAAAAAACTATATTTATAGGCTAAGAACAATACATACAATTTGATGATATAAATATGGTAATAATATTGTCATTCACAAATTATCATACAAATTTATGGCACTGTTTATTATGTCTCATTAACGTCTTCTTATGAAAAACCTTACGGGGAAAAACCCACTAGAGGAAAAAAGAGTACTAAATAACTTTATTCGCTGTTAAATTTTCTCAACACATAACAACATATATTTAAAGAAAAAAAAAAGTTTCTTCATCTAGCTGATCAAGTAGATGAATCCAACAAACAATAAGTAATATGTATAAATTGATGATGACTCAGTAGAATGGAGCTGGAGCAGCTGCATAGTCTGCAGATGAGTCGCTGTATGCTGGAGAAATGGCTGACACAGAAGAAGATATGGGACCAGAGGCTGCACCGGAGCTCAGAAGCTCACTCATGGCTCGGTGGGGATTCGCACACAAATCTGGTAAAAAGCCTCCTGTAGACGACAAATCCCGAAAAATATATATGTATCATAGAACATTCACATGAATCTATCAAATATCAATGGAGAAAATCATGAGTGATTTTACCTTCGGCAGAAGCTAAATTGAAGTAGAGGTCAATGATGTTGGGGCAGTTCTGGTAACAAGCCAGGGAGCAGAGCTGAGCGGTGAACTGAGGGTCGAGGAGGGAGTCTGATGAGATTCCAATGGAGTTTCTATCGACCCCACATGCGTGGATGCACTGTTCGGTTTCAATCCATGCGGACATTCCATCAACCACCACCTCAGATGTCTTGCATTGCAACTCTGTGGTTCCATCAGTTGACGCACACTTCTCCAGCAGGCATCGCTTCCCTGAAGAGGCAATGGAGAAGGAGCACAGATCGGTGGGCAGTCCTTCACATATCAGCTCACCTGTGTCAACCAAAGAAGAATTAATGTTAGTGAAAAATGAGATCAAATGTTGAGTGTAGGGGTGCTGTCTGTCATGAAAGTTAGGTACCAAGAGCTCCTTGTAGGAGGAGGGAGAAAGCAAAGAAGAGGATGAATGCCATGGGATTTTGATGGATATGTAGTCTGTGGTATTGGGTTGGGTTGGGTTGGATGTTAATTTATATAGTGGAGAGAGTTCTGGAGATTTAAAAGAGAGGACATTGGGAAGTATCCTCGCGGGAAATGGTTGGTTATTCCGAAGAGTGGAGTTTTGTGTGAGTCAAGGCTAGGTTTCTCCGATTTCTTATGATATTTAGATTTTGGTTTAAATTATGAGATTCAATGAGTTGTTGGCAGTTACGTGTTGGGAATGAGGAGAAAGAGACCTGAATGGAACTGTGGCTTCTTGGCTTTTTCTGAATTCTATATTCATTCGGCTTTTGCTGTTGATAATGTGTTCGGAAGTTGTGGGTTTGAATGTTCCTTAAGGCCGGTGCTTTGGAGTCCCAAAGCGTTTGAGCCACTGGGCCCTATCTATCATGTCTTCTTTATGGGTGGAAGGCACCGAGGCAGCAGCATCAGGTTAGAACAGAATTGGATGTGAGCTGGAATTTGAATATTGTGAAATTGACAATTAATTTAACTCTTGCTATTTTAGTGTTCAAAAAATGTAAGCAAAACTAACAACCCAAATGAGTGAAAGCTTTAGAAACCTCTCAGATCCATCATGCTAATGTTTTCCTCATTTCACACTGAGGAATGCAATTT
Organism: Vitis vinifera; assembly: GCF_030704535.1. Classification (NCBI taxonomy): domain Eukaryota; kingdom Viridiplantae; phylum Streptophyta; class Magnoliopsida; order Vitales; family Vitaceae; genus Vitis; species Vitis vinifera. The sequence continues at coordinate 6,603,410 of NC_081810.1, forward strand.
CATTTGCTTTAAAAGAAGTCTGTCCTGTCTAGTCATGATGCATGAGAATGCTGCTTGGAAGCATAATAGAACCAGAACCCAAGTGTTCTATGGAATTCAAACAAGATTGCCAATGTGGTCCAAGCCTCCTCGACTGGGAAAGGGACATTTTCAAGAAACATCAAGCTGCTTGAACTTCAGGATTTGGGGTGTGTTCTTGAACTGAAGGACTTGGGGTCTTTTCTTCTGTTTTCTTTGAGCTTGGAATATATCTCCAACAGCGCTTGTGAACCCCACTTATCTTCTTGGGAGCATCTGCAGCCAGCAAACCTGCATGAAATTCAAATAGCATGCCTTTAGATGGTGATAATATTTAATGAAGAGAACCATGTATTGTCCTCCAATGGTATCCATTTGGAAATCCAATCCTAACCCCTTTGTAAGGTTTTCATTTACGGCCATTTTCATCTACAGAGCAGCATTCTGAATGAACATTTGTCTATGCCAAATTTTTATAGCAGTTAGAGAGAGTCCAATCACTAGAGATGTAAAACTTAGAATCATACTCAACTCCACAAACCAACTTCTTACATTGGTTGGAGAGAGTTTGATGTCTAGAAAAGTAAAGCTGAGACACATTGGACCATATTCAACTCCAGTGTCAACTTTATATCAGTAAGAAAGAGTTTGATACCTAGAAAAGTAAAAACTGAACCAGATTCTTCTTCTACTTCTCATTAAAGATTTGGATTCATGTAGATCCAAGCCAAGAAAAATCTTGATCAAGAAGAACCACAATCAGAAAAAAACCCAACCTGATCAATTTCTTCCAACAGACAGTTCTGGGTTAGCCCAGACAACTTTTGGGAATAGAGTCTATTTGATTTTTTATCAAACCAGCACATTCAAAAAAACTCTCAACCTGACCCATTATTTCAACAATCAGTCAATTTTAGGTCATAGTCTCTTGACTTTATTTTATGAAAACTGACTACATAAAATAACCCATACACTGCCACATAAACCAGCACAAATAAATATGTTATTCCCAAACCTCAATTCTCTCAACTATGTGAAGCTAGAAAAATTGCATCCACCATATAGCATTATGAACTCAATGTGCTTATTTCAACATGGGAGAATCACAAGACAAACAAATTAGTCTTCTTAGTTATGAAGTGGATAAAATAGGGAATAATAGCTATAGTAAATAACATCTAAAAATCAAAATGAAATGGCATGAAATCACCCAAGGTATGAAGCTATTTTAATGTATATAATATATATTACTATTGTTCCAATAACTATTATGAACTAGCAGTTTTCAATAGTAACATTTTATTTTTTTTTTGATAGGTAAAGAGAATTTCATATATAAAGAGACGCCAAAAAAGCGACTCAAGGTATACAATACGTATACACCCACCACCAAAAAGGCCAAAAAAGAAGAAAAACACCCAACTGGCCCAGTAAACAACCTTAATAGGAGCCCAACCAATCAATAAAATTAACTATAGTTAGAGGGTAGTCAACTATAAACAACTTAGCCTCTAACCAAATAGAAAGAACAAAAGAGTATTTCAGTTTTTGAATTGACAACACATCATCCTTGAAGGCCAATCTATTTATCGCCTTCCAAACCGTCCAAAAAATGTAAAGAGGAGCAACTCTCCACACCTTCTTGCGCTTTTTGCCCACAAAAGAACCATGCCAGCTAAGGAGAGTCTCTCTAACTGAAGAAGGCAACACCCAAGACACCCCAAACAAAGTAAAGAGTAAATCCCATAAGACCCTTGTTTTTTAACAATGTAGAAGAAGATGGTCTATGGTCTCCTCTTTCTCAAAACACATAAAACATCTATTTGCCAAGACCCATCCTCTTTTTTGAACAAGATCCAAGGTTAAGGCTTTGCCTCACGTAGCCTCCCAAGCAAAAAAACTAATCTTAGGTTGTACCCACACATTCCAAATACAGCTAGAAGGAAACAAAGAAGGGCAGCCCGCTTCTAGAGCAAGGTAGAGAGACTTGGCCGAGAACTTTCCACTCTTTGTTTCCGTCCAAATCATCATATCATCCACATCTCCAAGCACTCTCTTCCCATGAAGCCGCCCCAAGAATCTTTCCACCTCCTCCACCTCCCAATCATTGAAGGCTCTTGAAAAATAAGGATTCCAACCCCCCCAACCCCCCTCGGCCAAGGGGTCCCAAATATCTGTCACCCATGCTTCCTTATCAATAGACAAAGCAAACAAGTAAGGAAAATAAACACACAAAGGGGAATTTCAATAGTAACATGAAACCTGGGTTATAACAATATGAATTTCTTCTATAAGTATAAAGCTATAAAGCTATTTTAATGTATATAATATATATTACTATCGTTGCAATGACTATTATGAACTAGCAGTTTTCAATAATGACAACATGAAACCTGGGTTACAACAATATGAATTTCTTCTAAGTATAAAGCTATTTTAATGTCTATATTACTATTGTTCCAATGACTATTATGAACTAGCAGTTTTCAAAAGTAACAACATAAATGAATTTCTTCTTAAGTATAGTTAATAACCAGGCAGTACAAAATTGAACTCATATCCTTAATTTTGGCAAGCAGTCCACAATTCTGCTCAAGTAACTCCTATGATGATACAACAGCATGACCCTTAATTTTGTTCAATCCTATTCAATATTACCTGTAAAGGGTGCAGCACAAAGTATCCCATCACTGTGAAACATTTTACAACATTGGCCCCCTCAAATTAGTTGATTGAGCATTCAAATGCAAATTGCACAACTGCATAGCCTCAAAATTTTCCTTGATTAAACCTACCTATCAAAAAAAAAAATCCTTGCTTAAATCTATATCATTGCTTTAGGCAAACCTCTAAAACTCAAGAAATTTCCGCATTCTCATCACAGTCTTAGAATTAGATCAAAAGAAACAAGTCGTATCCCAAAAGATATAACTTGAAGATTCCTAGAAATATGATTTTGTTTAATTTATTAGATTATAAACTATTATAGGTAAATATATTTTTATATTAGAAACTAATTTATTTTAATAGTTAATTATAAGCATATTAGAATATTTTATTATACCATTTTAAAATAAAAAATATAGCAAAGAAGACGAAAGAAACAATTTTATCAATCTATTTTCCATGAAGTCGCTAAAACTCTAAGCCTATTCTCTGTGTTTACAATTTTTTTTTTATTAGTAAAAACCCCTTATTATTTCTCTGTGTTTTACAATTATTTCTTAAGACTCTAAAAAAACGTGAAAATACCTCAAATTATTCAAAAATCACCTTACTTTTAGAACAAATTCTCGTATTATTTCCAAACTAACTCTTACTTATCAACAAAAAAAAAAAATTCCTACCTAACTGAAAAAAATTCCTGTGTTAGGCTAACTCTTAATTCTCTTTTCTTCAACTTTTCCATGGACAACCAAAAAAGAAAAAAAAATATCTTCAGCTAGGAGCTCCAATGAGGGTTCACAGACTTTCCTATCAGTTTCAGTGATAATCTTTCTTCTACTGCTGGGGTGTTCCTTCAAATTTTGATAGAATGCTCTGATTAAATAAGGATACACTTCTAATGGCAGCTGAAGCAACTCCATGTTGGTGTAGAATAGCATCTGGATCATTGCTTCACTTGTTGCTGGATCTTCTAACAGTTCATCCTCTTAAAACTGATCTCAGCACTTAAATTTCTTCTTTGAAACTCATTAATAACAGTCAGCATTATGGAATTCGAAAAATTCCTCTTGTTTAGCTGATGGATGCAGAGAGGAGGACTCGCCTTGCTCAGCTGGCTGTGAGTGTGAAGAGGGCTCCATAAACTTGGTAAATGCTGCTACAATCTTAGCCCTTAGCTCAATATTCCTCTTTTTCCTCTCTTTATTAAACTTCCTTCCAATCTCTTCCCCTTTTCTGTCAATTTGTTTGTACACCGTGCTGATTGGGTCAAGATGTTTTTTAATTGGATTGAACTCGGGAGCATGCATTCTTCAATATTTCAGTACAACTTCTGCACTGTAGGGAGCATTCAACATCATTTACAATTTTGTCCATCCTTCTCTTGTAAGATATAATAGGCAGTTTGCTCAAACCCATTGGTTCCATGGTGTGCTTTGGGCTTGGTTGACTATCTTCTGACTCTGAGCTTGTACAGGCCTCTTCCACCAACCCTTCTCAAAGTTCCTTTCCGTTTTAGTAGCTTCCCCTTTATACAATACCAAAGGCAGCTTAGTTAAGTCTACTAATTCTGGTGGGTAATGGTGCTTTGGTGATTCAACCTCTGAATCTGAGTTGGTTAATGCATCTTCAACCAGTACTTCTTTAATGTCAAGTTCTCCTCTTCAGCAGTTGTTTTTTTGGTTTAGTACCATTGGCAATGTGCTCAAATCAACAGGTTCTATAGGGTAACTTTGCTTCATGAGCCTTGTTCAGATTCTGAACTGGTTGAGGCATACTCTACCAGAACTTCCTCAAGTTCAACTGATTTAGGAAATTTTCCTTGGTATAGTACTAGAGGCAGTGTAGTTGGATCAGTAGGCACCAGCAGATGAGAGTGCCTTGGTGACTTACTTTCTGACTCAGAGGATGTTGAGGCATCTGCCACTTTCACCTGATCTTTAATAAGCTCCTTGGGGATGAGAAACTGAACCTTCATGTCAATTTTGTCCAACCAAATGTCACATCTTCTTTGCATTTCTTTCCTTCTTCTAATGAGAATATAATTCCTTCTTTTTACTAAATTTATCACTTTGTCCAATCCAACAAGACCTCCCTTCCATACTTTTTCAGCGTCTTCTTTCATACTTACTCCCATGCATTGATGTGGTTTAGAATTCTCTAGACATATTGAAAACAATCTCAAATGAAAATCCCTTATTTTATCACTTGCTATGTGCACATCTAAGTTTTCTCTACCTTACATGTCCTTTTCCAATCCTTCTACTCATGTTAAATATCCTCATATTAGCTAAACCTACCACATGGAGATGTTATTTATTCATTGAAAAGCAGACAAATCACAAAGCTTAACTGTTTGATTTTAATAAAAGGGTACAACGCCTAGACCAAGAATTTAGCATGTAGGCATTGCTCAGATTAGTTGATTGAGCTAGCTAGTTTCTACTAGGTTTCACATCATTATTCTTTAACCACAATGACTGTGATTGCCCAACCAAAAAAAGAAATAGATCCATTTTCTCCATCACTTTCTAATGAAAGGCTACTTGACAAGCTAACTGCTATTTTGTTTCTAGAGAAATAAAATAGACATAAATCTATAATCTATTTTATTCACATTTCCCCCTTTTTGTGGTGACTCTGGTGAGACTAGAGTGGGGGCCCTTGAATCAATTTAACCCTAACAATCAATGGTGAAAAGAACAACCCTAAATCCTAAAAACCAAATCCTAGGCTCCTTTGTTCAAGAATTATCAACAAGTTGACATGAGTTCTAGTAGGAAAAAAAAAAAAGAGTCCAGTGCCCCATTTCGTTCCCAGGAGTAATAAGAAATGAAACGAAAATGTTTCTCTCATTCTTCCCAAGACCACCAAACAGAGGGTTAGTGCCAGTTTGCCTCTCATTTGATCCATCATATCAGATCAAGTCTCTCTTACTTTTGAAAGCTTCCAAAAACAGTTTCATCGATCAGTCACCAAACATTAGAGGTAATCAGTCATACTTGCAAAGGTGCCTTCAAAGAAATTGAACTTTTTTGTGAATTCTTTATGCCCAACAGCTATTCCCATCACCAGCAATTACTAATAGTTTCTTTCTTAATTAAACTTAGAATGCATTCTCAAGAGAGCACCAAATGAGAAACCCTAACTATCAACTTTACCAAAACAGAACAGCAATTATCGGAGCTAAGAGCTTCACCAACATCAAACAAGAAACGGCAAAGTAAACAACCCCGAAACTCACCGTCTTTGTGAACAAGTCCCCACGCCTTCCCGTGCCTGCCGTCCTGCAACAAAGGCCAAATCTCATAAGGCTCCGTTTGGTTTCCAAGAAAATGCACGAAAAGATACTGAAAAAACTGTAGATCTTTGAAAACTCACTTGGCACCGATACGATAAGAAAAATAAATAAATAAAACCAACTCCAGTATTCCGCCAATTTTTATTTCTAAATGTTGATTATTTTCCTTCATTTTCTCAGCAGCCAAAAAGAAGGAAGAAAAGTTCTACCTTGTAGAGATTGATCTTGGTAATCTCATAGGAAACGCCGGTCCAGTGAGTCTTGGCCATGTGATATCCGAGTCCCCAGTTTGGGAGAAACTGAGCCACCTCGAACAGGTTCTTCTTCTTTCTTCGCTTTGGCTTCTTGGAAGCTGTAGGGTTTGGAGATGATGCCACTGAAGAAGAAGAAGCAGATGGAGCAGCGCTGAAGCTTCTGAAGAATCTAAAAGATTGTCTCAGGAGGTTCCACGTTCGATCCGTCGAAGCTCTGTTCGCCAGAGCTGCAGTCGCCATTTCCTAAAGCTGGCTCTCTTCGCTGTGGTTTCGGAGTCGAAAGACTCGAAATTGAGGTTCCCTGCCTCACTTTTTCCTGAAACGACGTCGTTCCATGTTCTCAAAGACTTGGGAACTATGGAACGACGTCGTATTGCATTTTCTCAAAACCCTCCAGTCATGTGGGCCGAAACCTGTTCCTGGGCTTAGACCTCGGGCTATGGCTTTGCCACTACATGCTTTTGGGCCTCAGAATAGAATTGGGCCACGCTGACAATTCTGACAAATTGAGAAATTGGCCACCTGCTTGACAACATATTTAAAACAATTCTCACAAATTAGTTTTTAAGATTAATTCTTAAAATATTGTTTTCAATGTTTTCATAAACAAAATTTTTTAGACCAATATTAAAAAAATGTGATTTGCCAATTTTAGACCAATTTATTCTAAAAATAGGGTATTTCTAAGAAGAATTTTAAGGTGTAAAGTGGTTTCAAAAATAATTTTGGGAAGGCGGGTAATAAGCCTAAAAATAATGGGATGAATGCATAAGTGCTTTTATGGATATAAAAACACGTAATCATGTTTGATAGGGCGGATCTAACATAAGATAGGATAAAAGATGGAATATTATATAATTCGTAATGGGATAAAATAAATTATCTTATCACTTATCATATTTTATGTTCAACTAAATATGATATATTATTCATTTTTTTTATATCTTTTATATGGAATATGTTAATTTCATGTTAAGATATGGGATATGCATATCCCATGTATCATAAATTTAATTTTTTATCAAATTTTTTTTATATATATTCATTTTTATGGTTAAAAAGGAAAAACTAAAAAAAATTATAAACTAATATTAATATATAATATATAAATTATTTTTATATATTGATAAATTTTAAATATTTTTTAATCAAGAGAATTTTCAAATTTTTAATAAAAATTAGTGAAATGTAATATAATTTTTATTTTAAACATTGAAAATAACATATTAAATATATAACATAACATAAATGGTTATGCTATTTTTATATGATATCATATCTCATTGAATATAAAATATATATCTCATATATCCAAAATGTCATATTGTTTTTGTTTCTATTTCAATGTTAAGTAAAAATAAAAAAAAATATCAATGATAATTTTTATTTTAAATATTGAAAATAATATATATTTATATTATATTATATTTTATATATATATATATATATATATATATATATATATATATATATATATATATATATATATATATATATATATATTTACATATTAAATAATATATAACACAACATATATGGTTAATGTTTATATGATATTGAATATAAAATATATATCATATCCAAAATGTTACCTTGTTTTTATTTTCAATGTTTAAAATAAAAATTATTATTGATAAATTTATATATATATATTAAATAATATTAAATATATGTTTAACACATATCTTATGCTTATGAAATATGAAATATATATATATCTCATATATCCAAAATGTCATGCTCAAAAGGGACCTTGTTTTTGTTACCCATTTAATTGAGGGGGTGTGTGTTGTTTAACTTGTTTCTAATTTCAATGTTAAGTAAAAATAAAAATGAAAATGAAAAAAAAATGTCAATTAATTTCCGCATATATCCAAAATGTCATGCTCAAAAGGGACCTTGTTTTTGTTACCCATTTAATTGAGGGGGTGTGTGTTGTTTAACTTGTTTCTAATTTCAATGTTAAGTAAAAATAAAAATGAAAATGAAAAAAAAATGTCAATTAATTTCCGCATATGTGAGTTTCACTATAATTTGAAATTTTAAAAATTAAAACAAAATAATTATAATGCACGTTTTGTCATATTTTTTAACAAAATATTTTTTATAGCAGCAGGGATCACGCTCCTAGTTGGATTCAATTTATATAAAAAGATTGGAATTTTTTACTTTCCCAAAATTAAAAAATGATATCAAAACCTGTTTTTGAACCCAAAATCTTCCAAAGACTAATTTGAAAAATATGGAAATTAAATAGAAGGGCTTTTCATTTCAGAAACGGGAAATTACAAAAGCAAAAAATATGGTTGTTTTGTTTCAAGGTCCCTCATAACCCTGAATTCGACACCATTCTTAGAATCCTAGCTATAAAAACCAGCAACTGGAAGTTGAGGTATACAGCAATGGTGGTCATCCCAACAACAACAATTACATCTGCTCATATTCCTCCTCTTCATCCTCATACTCTCCCTCCTCATCAGCAGTCGCATCTTGGTACTGCTGATACTCCGAAACCAGATCATTCATGTTGCTCTCGGCCTCTGTGAACTCCATCTCATCCATCCCTTCCCCTGTGTACCAATGCAAGAAAGCCTTCCTCCTGAACATGGCCGTGAATTGCTCGCTCACCCGCCTGAACATCTCCTGTATCGACGTTGAGTTCCCTATAAATGTCGACGCCATCTTTAGACCAGTCGGCGGGATGTCACACACTGTTGACTTCACATTATTGGGGATCCACTCCACAAAGTAGGATGAGTTCTTGTTCTGCACATTCAGCATCTGCTCGTCCACTTCTTTGGTACTCATCTTTCCCCGGAACATTGCTGAAGCTGTCAGATACCGGCCATGGCGCGGGTCAGCTGCGCACATCATGTTCTTTGCATCCCACATCTGCTGGGTGAGCTCCGGGACTGTCAGGTTCCGGTACTGCTGAGACCCCCGGGAAGTGAGTGGAGCAAAACCCACCATGAAAAAATGGAGGCGAGGGAAGGGGATGAGGTTTACAGCCAGCTTTCTCAGATCAGAATTGAGCTGCCCTGGGAACCTTAGGCAACATGTGACTCCGGACATTGTTGCAGAAATTAGATGGTTGAGATCACCAACTGTCATCGCAAGAACAAGGAGAAAATTAATTTGAGATGGGAGAACGACAGCGACTGCAAAGCGAAATTAATTGGAGAAATGGGATAAAAGGGGCTTACAACTAGGAGTGGTGAGCTTGAGTGTTCGGAAGCAGATGTCGTAGAGAGCCTCGTTGTCAAGAACCATGCACTCATCTGCATTTTCCACGAGCTGGTGGACAGACAAAGTGGCGTTGTAAGGCTCCACAACTGTGTCAGACACCTTTGGAGAGGGAAACACCGAGAAGGTCATCATCATTCTATCTGGGTATTCTTCACGAATCTTGGAAATCAGAAGAGTCCCCATTCCAGATCCTGTACCCCCTCCCAGAGAGTGGCATACCTGGAACCCTGCACATCAAACAACCATAAGCACATGGCACAATCCAAGAAGAAGAAGAAGAAACAAGAGGAAAAAAAAATCTGGGTCCAATCTATTTATACATACCCTGCAAGCAGTCACAATTCTCGGCCTCTTTGCGAACGACGTCGAGAACAGAGTCGATCAGCTCTGCCCCTTCAGTGTAATGCCCCTTAGCCCAATTGTTTCCGGCACCGGACTGACCAAAAACAAAATTGTCCGGGCGGAAAATCTGACCATACTGCCCAGACCTAACACTGTCCATGACCCCGGGCTCCAAGTCCATGAGGACAGCCCGCGGAACAAATCTTCCACCACCAGCCTCATTGTAGTAGACATTGATCCTCTCAAGCTGAATCTCGGAGTCCCCATGGTATTTTCCAGTGGGATCAATCCCATGCTCAGCGCACACTACTTCCCAGAACTTGGCACCGATCTGGTTGCCGCATTGGCCTCCCTGAATGTGAAGAATCTCACGCATTTTCTTTCGGGAGAAGGGAAATTAGAGAGATGAGGAATTTGCTGTGATAGAGAGAGATGCAGAGAGATGTAGAAATAAGGAGGGTTTATTAAGGAGGAAGGGAAGGCTATATATAGAAGAGCGGGCTATAACGGCTCTTTTTGTTTTTCAAAGTTTTGAATGGGTGTTCTAAAATGGCCGGCCAGATAGGCCGCAGCTACTCCAAGGCGCTAACGGCTAGAAAACCAACGGTTAATATTAGGGTTGGTAAAGTTTTTTGAATTCAAATCACAGCTGGACGCAACTCACCTTTATTTTTTCCCCCCTAGTTTTATTATTTAATAATATACAAGGAAACACGGGGACCTTTTGAGTTGGCTTTGGTTGGCACATTCCTTGTGTTGATTCATTAATTTAAAAAAAATAAAATAAAATATTTCTTTAAATATATTCCTAATAAATCCCTATTTTTGAAAAATAATTTTTTTTTTACCGAATTGATTTCAATTTCTTTTATTTCTTTGGTCTAAAAGGAAATTGGAATGAAAAAAAAATATTTTCCTTATCTAATATTTTAACAAAAATAAAAATAAAATAATTTATTTTACTATTTTAACCAATACAAATATTAATCTCTCATACGTAAAATCAAACTAATAAAGAAATTCGTTATAATAAAATTAATTAAAAATATTACTTACTTAAAAAAATGATTGGATAACCATTAAAATAAAAAAATATATGATTTTTTTCATAACAAAATATTTCTTCTAATTATATTTAGAAATTTATTATATTAAAAAAAATCTCATAAATATTTAAATAATTGCTTTAAATGACTCTTTTGGGCAACTTTTTTTCTATAAAAAAATTATATTCTGAAAAAACAAGTTCCAGTGTTTAATTTTCTGTTCTTGAAAATAAAAAATAGTGTTTTTATTTTTAGATAATATATTTTTTTAATATTAATATAATTAGAAATCATGAGATTTTTTTTAATATAAAATTTGATTCAAAACATTTTGTAAAGAAGGGAGGAAATAAATTATGTCAATATAATATAAGCAAAAACTGAAAAAAAAAAAAGAAAAAAAAAGATTAAGAAAATATTAAAAAAAGAAGAGAAATTATTATTAACACCTATTATAAAGGAATTAAATATTTAAATTTTTTTCACCAATGTTTTTGAAATGCCATCCTTTTCGAGCACCAAATTTAAATTCTTTTAGTTTCCCCCCATATTCAAATTTTAGAAATAAAATGACAAAAATACCCCCACTTTAAAGTTTTCATCCATATCCTAATAAATAAAAATGAAAAAAAAATTAATAGCATTTCCCCTTTCTGTTCAAACCTCTTTTTTTCTTCGTTATATCTTGCCCTGAAACTTCTAGAAGTGACCACCGCCCTCAAATAAAAGAATATCAATACCCATTTGAACCTCAAAAGCGGGTCCAGAATTTATTCAGAGGGAACTGATTCGGACACCAAGGTTCATTCGTCTAATAAATCAAACATTTACTAATCTTCCACTTCAAAGTGAAGTAGTTGAAGTTCCCAAACAGGCCCTTAAATTTAAAGCACAAAGCATAATCCCGATTTACACAAAACCAAAATTAACAAACAGGTTTAAATTTCAGGAATGAGTCCAAAGGAAGAAACCTACCAGACCTGTCGTACAATGGAAACCTATGGCCAATTGGGAGGTTAAGGTATTACAACACAAATAATTTTTAAATTAATCCATATAAATAAGAAAAAGCAACAAAATACATATATATCCCTTCCAATCAAAGGCTTACAGTAAAAAAGTAGAAACAAGAAGTCACAAGGGGCAGCATGGTGAATTTTCCGCGATAGCAGAATCCCAGGAAAAAGGCATCATTGAGCGTATCCTACACCATGCACATAAGACACAGGAACACTTGAACATTTGTCAGCATTAAATATGGAAAACAGTGAGCATTCCTAATTTCCTTCTACGGATGAGACACAGGTTAGCTGAGTGTAAACTAGAAGATATCTTCACCATGAATTCAATCCTCTACATGCCACATATTCACAATCTCTTAAAATATATATATGAAAAACAAATAAAAAATAATTTTCCAATCTATATAATTTCGTATTCTTCACCATGAACTTTTCATTTCACTTTGGACCTTTATTCTCCGATCCACTTTAGGCTATATTGACAGTTCAGCTAAACGAGGTTCTCAATAATTGAGGGTAAGTAAATGAGACATTAAAAAATTAAAGAAATAGAATAATAAAAATTTATAAAAATTATTTTTAGTCGATTATTTGTGAAAGCATGAAAAAAAATTAAATTATTAAGAAATACGTTTTGCTCCAGAATTTTCAATTTTGTATAACAAAAAATGAGGGGGAAATTATTTTTGAATATCTTTAACATTATTTTACTCATCCTTGGAAACATTAAAAAAAAAAAAAAGTAATCCTTTTTTGTATACTTTTCTCTCTAAACCAAACAAAGCAAACATTTAACTATTGAAAGATGATCTTATAATTAGTATAGAAACTATCTATTAACAAAGAATAATTTAGAATAGCTTTCCCCCTAAGAGCCATTCTTACGAAAAGGCTTGGGTAGTTAATGGGCAATATTTCTCCTTTGAACCCCACATCTTCGAAGTCCACAAGCACTTTTCCAACCTTATAATCTTCTAGTCTATGAATGAACAACCGACATTCTCATTAAAAAAAGCCACTTATCATGTTTAATTTCAAATCACAACCAAATAATTTTTTTAATAGATTAGATGACGTTGCAAACGATCTACAACAAGAAAGTCTCGTAAGCTCGTCTCATAAGGAAATTTAATAAACCAAACCAAATACGACAAAATATCCTTTAAACCTGATATACTTGACCGTGCATGACATCTTATATCCTATCGATGACATCGTATCAAGTCCTACCACGAATAACTCCCGACGTATGGAAACAACCCCAACTACCAAGTTTTTTGTGAGGTGAGTGAAGTAAAAACTAAAGGTTGGATCTTCAAGATACACTCGGTTAGCTCTTCCTGAAAACTGGATTTAGTCAAACGTTTTTTCATATACACATAGGGAGGGGGAGGGGGAGGGGGAGAGAGGTGGAGGAGGGGGTTTAGGGCTGGTAATAACAGCGGTTGAAGGGATTTTATTCTGCAAGCAGGATTCCAGTAGAAGGAGAGGGTGAAGTGGTGCTGGTATTAATGGAGGCAGAAAAGAGAGAATAGCAATGACAATATCAAGAGTAATAACAGTATGATACACGGAGACAACACTGAGAGGCCGCAATTTCAGCACTAGGCATGTCTAGTGAGGTAATAAAAGCAGCTGTGAACACTGGTGGCAAATGTGACATTAGAAGCAAGAGGACATCTTGTATTGATACTCTCCTCATTCCTAAGAATCCAAAACTTGGAAGAAGTGATTAACTTATGAAATCCTTTGATCAAACATCTATATAAGAAAAATAAAAAATAAAAAATGAATTCCTTGGGCATTAGTCCTCACAACTCACTGGGCTATTCTAAATATTTTCCACGTCATCACATCAGAACATGCTTCATATTTACAACAAGAATTGGGGAAAACAAAAGATCAGCATCTATAGCCATGTGAAAATTACAAACTTTCACATAAAAAATAAGCCAAAACTCTCATTGCCAAGAATCCAAAACTTGAAGAAAAGATTTAACTTCTAAAACCTTTGATCAAAGATTCATCTAAGATGAAAATAAGAGTGTTTTTGGTCTTTCTAACACTTGAAAATTTTTATTTTTCAAGTATTAGAAATGCTAAAAACACTTCTCAAAATCACTATCAAACATACTCTAAATAAAAATGAACTTCTAGGGCATTAGTCCGTTCTCACAACTCACTGGGCTATTTTCCACATCATAGCATCAGAACATGCTTCATATTTACAAGGGGAAAACAAAAGATCATAATCTAAAGCCTCTCTAGGTATTAATATAGCCATGAGAAAATTACAAACTTCTCATAATAAAAAATAAACCAAATTCAACAGCATCAAATCCTCCGACTATCCCAAGGATGAACTAAATCTAGATATTTGACAGTGTTTCTGTGATTATCAACAGTATGAACAGAATCTACATGTTTGATATTGAAACAGTTTATATACTAAACAATGAACGAGGAACATCACCCGGCTCCCACAATGTCGTGGACAAATTGTGGCAAAGATTGATTGGTGATATGTCCTCATTAAATATTCATTTATAGTTTACTTCTCCAAAACAAAAGATCAAATTAAAAAAAATCTCTCTAAGAAGCAAATAAAAACTTCCCTATACCATCCAATCAACCTCAGCAACATAAATAAGAAGAGAGTTCCATGCACCAGTGAGGAGCCAAGTGCAGTTTACCATATTTACACAAGAAAAAAAATGTAGCAGGAACAGCAAACTACAGCGGTGTAGTTTTATGATGGTGGCATAACTTAGAAATGACAAGTTGGATTATGTTCCGCTGACCATCACAGAAAGGAGATACACTAACGAGTAATAACAACTTTGATGTTTGCAAATGCAGTACAACAAAATAAAAAGTTTTTGAACTACAATAAACTCATACCGTTCATAGTAAGATCTAGTACCAAATGATATGACTTAGATCAAATTATTGATGTATAATGTGAACAAAGGATAATAATTTGATATTTAGCAAGTTGATTTCACAGTGAAAGATTACAATATTTCAACAAAGGATAAGAAGTATCAACATTTTTGTAAGATTTGCGAATCGCTTCTACTAAATTATGCTACCATCAAGAGAAAAATAACTATGGCTCCATTTGCGAAGTGTTTTTTAGAACAATTTTGGAAAACAATTTTTGAGACCAGTTTTCGAAAACAAACATATGATGTTTTGTAAAATGAAAGTTTGTTTTGGAATGTGAAATGTTTTTAACCTATTTTCTATGTTTCTAAATATATTTTTAAAAAAATTATATAATATCTTATTTTTAATCATTCTCCATATTTTCATAATGATTTTTTAAAACAATTCTTAGAAAACAACTGAAAATTAAGGTCTTATTTGGAAACTATTTTTAGGAACAGTTTTGAAGAACATAGTGTTTTATAAAATAAAAGACTATTTGGAAATCTAAAATGTTTTTAACTTGCTTTTAATATTTTTAAATATTTTTTTTTAAAATTATATCTAATGTTTTATTTTTAATTATTCTACATGTTTGTATAATTATTTTTTTATCACCCCCTCAAAAAACAAGTAAAAACAACTAAAAAATGTTTTCTAAAAACATCCTGTTTTATGTTTTTAAGAACAAAAAACATAAAATAGTTTCTTTGTTACCAAACTGATTTTCCTATTTTTTTTTGTAGAAAATAGAAAACCACTCTCAAAACAATTGTCAATCAGGCCCTCAAAGATGTCATCTAAAAACAACATATTTTCTATTTTTAAGATCAGAAATTTGTTTTTTGTTTTCTAGTTGTGTTTAACATATTTTCTTTTCTTTGTTCTAAAGAATAGAAAACAATTACCAAGCAGGGTCTATAGGATTCTCGAGAAATTACTCACAATTGTATTTTCCAAACAGCTTGCAATGAAAAGGACAGATAGCCGTTTGAGAGGTAAAATTTAGCAATATTAATGAACATAACAATTAGTAGACGGCATGACTTGATGGTCATCCAGTACATCATTACCATTACTTTACCATGTAGACTGACAATCGTGACCAACTACTGGGCCTTTAGAGAAAAAGGTATAATCATGGATTGAAATATCGATAAACACGGATATATCGATATTTGGATTTTAGGGATATATTGGAGAAATATCGATGGATATTTTTACACAAATATCAACGAGACAAAAATTATCCAAAATTGATGGGTATGCTTAGAAAAATCCAAAGAATGATAAAATAAGCAATAATATACATGTTAAAGTTATTTTATTTGTGTAATTGACATAAATATGGTCAAAGAAAAAAATATCAATAAACGGTTTACGATACTTTTTAAGAATAGAAAATATGAATTTTGGAATTGTATACTTAGAAAGTTAGAATTGAGTTAAGAAATATTTGATTTTATTAAATGAAAACAATTTACACATAAACATAATACATATGACGTTGCAACAATCTTTAATACCAAAATGAAGATCGATGCGGTTCCATCATATTGTTAGATGAAGGGAACCCATCTTATTGAAGATAATATTCATACTAGGACATGGAGTTTCAATAGTATTGATTGTAAGTACGAACATGCCATGTATAAATAAGATAAATATAAAAAGTAGTTAAAAATAAAATGATAATATAAATTTAAAATAAAAAATAAAAAAAGAATAAATCTTAAAATAAAATAAAAAAGCTTTCAAAAAAATCTCCAATAATTCCCCAATATATCGTCGATATATTCGCTGACATATCCGATATATTCGCTGACATATCCGATATATTCACCGACATATCCGATATATCCTAATATTCGTCGATATATCCTATATATTCGCCGATATATCCTATATATTCGCCGATATATCCTATATATCTCCGATATTTTGACAGGCTTCCTTCGCTACTCCGCGCATCGCTTCACGTTCGATTTTTTCGCCAATTTATTCGTTCTAAATCGATATTTCGCCAATTTTGCCAATATTCCTCCCATTCAATAATCGATATTGAATTTCGTTTCGAGGCCACCCAATATTCGATATATCAACAAAATATCGCCGATAAAATCCGATTTTTCAATCCATGGGTATAATCAAGACGTTATTGATGGCAAAATAATTCATATACTCCACAAAAGCTTAATAATCCCAATCATTTGAATTTACATGAATTATTTTTTCATCCACCAAAATGACTTTTATAAAGATAAAAACATGTCAAATTTCTAACACCACTATAAAATACAGTGGGATTGACAATGTGAACTTTGCATGTAGTAATTGATAATTCACCTATTCTTACCCAAAAAGGAGATGAACCAATTCATTAGCATTGAATATGAAGTTCATGACCCTTTTCCCATTCAGTCGTACATGAAGTGAACAAAATTATAAACAGGAACAAGCCATCATGATTGTGAAAGCAAAAAACAAGATGAAGGTCGACACAATATTTAATATAACATATATCATATAACTACAGGTGAAGGTCAACAAAAAGTAACATTAGCTTCAGCTTCAATGTACCACATAGCAAATTTCAAAGATTGCAACAGGAGAAATACAAACCTGGTGAAGGGAAAGTATGAAGTCCTAGATGGCCAAGTTAACGGTCTGCCAAACAACTACAACTTAAGACTTGTAGTCATGCAAATGCTACAACTGGGTACTCAATTAATGTAAAATCTTTTGATGATAAACAAAGTAGCACCTCAATCAAACATTTCTCTAATGATAATGGCATAAATAATTAAGGGGTCTCAAAATCGTGATGAACAAGGTTGGACAAATGATTTAAGGTTTGAGGAAAAATTTTGAAAACTAACAAAGGAATTTATGGAAAGGATGGAAAAGAACATATTCTTCTTTTCTGCTCATATTTTAAATGTGGAACATGCCTAACTATGGGAGATGAAAGGAGAGTGAAATATTAAAAGAATATTTGATGTGATGATTCAACCTTGGGCATCTTCTTTCCTTTTCTGTTTATCACAGCTACTTCAATGGATGCTTAGGTTGTAGATGTGTGGATAAGTAAGGTAAGAAAGGGCATTGAAGATCCTGTTTCTTAAGACAATTTCATGAATGGGAACTAGAAAGTGTTATGGCGTTTCTTTTCAAACTGCAAGAGAAATCGGTGAAATGAGGAAGAGAGATTGTTTTGGATGGAATTACAAGGATGGAAAAAATCCTAGTCAAAGTATTCTCTCCCAATCTGTCTCAGGGAGAATTTAACTTTGGTTCAGTTAAGAAGGAGAGGATGGACCTTGGATGAATAAATGTCACATTTCCAAGGGCGGTGAAGAATCAATGTTCTTCTTCAGATATTGTTGCATTTGATATTTTCTTCCTTTTGCGTCTGGGCGGGTGTCGCCCTTTTTGGTAAGAGACACTTCAAAGTTGACATGGGACAGTGGTCAGGAAAAACCATAGGAAGGCAAGGACTGTCCCATTGTGTTTATTTCACACTATTTGAAAGGACTGGACACGTAGTGTCTCTGAAACCATGGAGCAACGGATCATACACTCAAAAGCTCATTCTTGAAATTTTTTTTGTTCTTAGGGCTTTGGGCGAGGAAGTTTATTTTAGAATAATAATGATCATCGTCGTCATCATAATAATGCCATGAGCCCTTCATGTCCAGGTCTTGTTCCATAAAAAGGCCCTTGCCCCAAACTTGTGCCATTGAAATAATTGCTGCTAAGAGAACAAGCAATAAAAGAGGCTTAGACAAGTCTAAAGCCACATATAGATCGATAATCTTAATGGTGCAGCATGAACCCAGCAAAGTTTATTACAAGGACAATATAATAGGGTAGAATTCAGGATAAGTTTGTAAGCCTAAGTGAAATCCAATTATTAATGAAAGAGATAATTCATGTTGATCAAAACCATGAAAAATAAAATGTTTGATCAATACAAAGCACAATCAGCAAAATGCGTAACCTGACCCATTAATATTCCAACCAACAGTTCAGGGTCAAATCTAGAACAAGTTCATGTCCAGTTCAACCAGCCATTTGACCTAAGGACAACTGGTCCAGAAGCACCAACCCAGACAACCCTTGAATAAAATATTCTAATTAATTTGGTCAAACCAGCACATTGAGAAAAACTCTCAAACCTGACACATTACTTCAACAACCAGTCAATTTCAGGTCAACTCTATAATATCAAAACTGAGAACATGGAACAACCCCATGTACTATACATAAACCTGTGCTAAATATTTTATTCCTAAACCTTAATTCAATCAATCATATAGCATTATAAACTCAACATGCTTATTTTAGGATGGACGAATCACAAGACATAAAAATTATTCTTCTCAATTATGTTTCAAAAGGGGGATTGTGCTGGCCCCCACCACACCTCCTCCCTTGTTTTGTCCAGTTGTATTCAATATTTCACCTAAAGCTTATGTATCACTGCATCCCTTAATAGTGGAAGTAGAGGATATAGTGCCTACCTTAAAACAATTACCATGTGGGCTTGCTTAGAACCTCAGATTCATTAATTGGAGCAAAATAAGCTAGCTTCTGCTGGGTTTCACATCTTTATTCTTCATAATGCCTGTAATTTGCCCAACACAAAAACAGACCCAGAACCATTTTCTCCACTACTTTCTAACAATAGACTACTTGAAAAACTATGCTCTCTTTTGTTTTTAGAGTAAATAAACATCTAAAAATCAGAATGAAATGGCAGAAAATCACCCAAGGTATAATAAACATGAAAAAATCAAAACAACACGGCACAGAATCACCTGAGGAATAAAGCTATTTAAACGTACATATTCCTGTAGTTCCAAGACAATTAAGAATGAGTAGTTTTCAAAGGATATTCACATAAAACCTAGGTTGTAAGAATATGAATTTCTACTTATATAAAGTTAGTAATTGGGCTGGACAAAATTGAACTCATATCTTAATTGTTGGCAAGCACTGAAAAATTCTGCTCACGTCACTTATATGATAATACAATAGCCTACCCCCACAATTTTGATCAATCCTATCCAATATTACCTATAATGGATGCAGTACATGGTATGCCATTTACTATGAAATATTGCACATCACAACACCCTCAAATTAGTTGCTTGCACATGATAAGCTAGTTTCAAATATCGAATTCCAAATTTGCAAAGGCTCAAAACTCTGCTTGATTAAACATGTATCCTCACACCTCTAAAACTCCTCAATGAATTTCCACTGTAAGCCAGTCTTCATCACATACTTACAAGTACATAAAAAAGACAAGGGATATCCAAGTGATATAACTGAAAGATTCCAAGAAATATGATTTTTAACCATTTAGATTAAATTTTAGACATTAAGTACCCATCAACTGTCCTGAATTTACCAAACTTTCTAAATTAAATAAGCTTAGACAACAGGAATGTGTGTTTGTTAACTTCTCAGGGAATAGGGATGAGTATTTGTTCAATCCTAGGGCTATATTACAAGAACAAATAAAGAATAGTCCTTCGCCCATTTGTAGCACAACAGCATAATAATCAGGACTCAATTTGTCACAGTTAATGAAATTAACCAGACAAAAATATTAAATTGTCATACAAAATAATTAGAAACCTAAAAATCAACATATGGTGTTCAACAATATCCAATACCGAACATGAAACCTCAAGACTTTCCTAATATCAATATGTTACCCTACAAAATCTAGATTTCATATTGAGATATTGAACTCTAAAAGATTCAGTTGGTTGACAAGGCAAAAGAGTATAACTGACCCCAACAAGTCATTAGTTCAAGGAAATCACAACTAAAAACCAAATTTTGATGCAAAGAAAATCTGTGCATTGAACATAATCTTACCACATCCAAAAAAAATATATGACCTGAGTAAACCTCTCTGCTGAACTTTCAGCGCTTATGTCGTCTGCTTCTCCGAAAAAGACGGGGGTTGAATTGAAAAGATCTATTATAGAAAAGAAATTCACCAGAAAAGAAAAATCAACTTCATAGATTGACCTTGAAAATTAAGTAAACTCTGATAGGATTATGTGTAAGGCCTCAAATTATTAAGGAAATAGTACGCAAAAATTAAATGTACTAATCAAACTACTGAAGAGAAACCTTTCCATTCAATTTAATATTACATTGAACAAGAATTTATTGAAATTCGAGTTTACAGTCTTCGGCATCTCTTTTCTCCCTTTTTTTTTCATGTTTTTGACTTGTAAGTGTATGCATGCACATGTGTTCTTTTTGGTTCGTGGTGAAAGGACATTCAGTAACCCGCAACCTAAAAGTTTGCCGCAATCCCATTTTCCCTAAATCATTGGTTTTCCTATATCAATTTTCGTTTGTGTTATAAAAATGCAAAGCAATTTGCATAGCACACTGACTTCTAGGAAAATGGTTTGGGAAAATAAAAAACGCAGTTCTTTGGTGTGTTTTAAAATTACGTGCGTAACTGTTAGATCTAGCCATTCCTATTTATTTTTATTTTTATTTAAACTTAATCTTCACAAATTTTTACAATTTTTAGGATTACCTTCTCATTTTGGTTTAAAGTATTCAGTGTCCAAAGAAAAAAATAATGTCGTAAAAATACAAGAAGAGGAAGAGTAGGCCAAATAAAATAATTCAATAACTATTTGTAGTAGCTTGAGCTTATATAAATTTCCAATAGTTAACATAAATAAAGCAGAAAATTATTATAAGTTGCAAACTAAAGAATATTAATTTTAAACCTTAATTTCATGTTTTATGCAGGTTTTTTTTTTTTCTTTCGTATATCCATAAGATTAGATAAAATAAATTTTGAAACAAATATAATTAAATACAAGACTGTTTTAATTAATTTTACAAATATGACAATTTCCCAAAAAATTATATACATACATAAATACAAATACTGTCATCAAGACATGAAAATTAAGATCCATGGATTTAGAAATAAGACCGTGATTAAAAAGGTTCTCATTTATCTTAAAATTTTAGTTTAAGTATTATTTCATTTACCCTCGGGTAACATCCTGACAAACTATCATCAAAATCATAAAATTTTACATCAAATGTTTCCTATTTACTCCAAATCAAATGAACATTCTCCATTTTCTTTATCGAATTTTGCCAACTACTATCCAGGTGCATCTCAATATCTCGCCAACAATATTTAATAATTACTTCTAAACTTCTAATTGTTTTAAGGGATAAACCCAGATTTAAACTGGAAAGGATGTCAACGGTTTCCCAAAAATGGGTCAAATTTTCAACTATCTTGTGATTGATCTACTACCAGAAAGCCATACATTTGTACAAAAATGATGAACAATCAGAAGGCCGCCTTTTCTCTTGAGTGAATTCACAACAATCACATACGGAAGAGACAGCAAGGGATTGGTTAAAGTACAAAAGGACACCTAACTCTTATCTATCGTGCGACCTATAAACAGATACATATTAAAAAGCCTGTAAGCGTTGTAAAATTTGGCACTCCAAAACAACAATGAACAAATTGATGTGTTTATTCCCCATGTCAAATGGACCTGGACATGTGTTAGGTGTTGATTTGCGTTCAAGTGTCACATCAGTTTAACCCCCAGATCTTAAACACAGGAACAGTTAAACCGTCTTACTCTAGGCAAAATTGAAGTCTATATACCTAAATGTTAACAACAATGAACAAATTGATGTGTTTATTCCCTATGCCAAATGGACCTGGATAGATGTGTTTGGTGTTGATTTGCGTTTAAGTGTCACATCAGTTTAATCCCTATATCTTAAACACAGGAACAGTTAAACCGTCTTACTCTAGGCAGAATTGAAGTCTATATACCTAAATGTTCAACATGAGTCCAAGGTAATGTAGAATAAATAGTTCTTTTCTTCTCTTATTCTCTATTTTTGTTGGATACACCTGTTAGGCATAGAACTGAATAGGCACTATTTGGCAAATATCCCATACCCAAACCCTTGTCATATTCCAGTTATATCAGACTTTAAAGTATGCAATCTGGCACAGCTTATTCACTGGTAACTAAAGTTCATTCCTTTGCCTAAAAGCATAGGCCATGTTTGAAGCATAAGCATCATCAATAAATTTTCTAGAATTAAAAACCTGTTTAGCTATTTGGAACATTGCATATCACATTCCAAAAAAGCTTGCTGAACCCTGAAATTCCATACTTGTTTTCTTAAAACACTTAATTTGTTCAACAACATTTTTTAAAACAAGAAGAATCTTACAGGAACTTCTAAATCTCAAACCTATCAATTGAACCAGGTTCAATTGGATGTTTTGGCTAATTGATTCCTCAAAAACACTTAACCTATTCCACAAAATTTTTGGCATAGCATATCAAATTTAAAAATTATAGGATCACAATCCAATTTTGTTCAGAATCGATACAGAGGAAAATGTAAACATTCATGATGGGAAACCCATCTTAGGTTCCTTTATTTAGTTTGATATGGAACAATTATGCATCACATTCCATTAAAGCTAGCATATGACACCATAAAAAATTTTAAGCCCTAATCTTCTCTTGAAGTATTCAACAACCCTTTTTTAAAAAATGATAATAATAATATAAATCTTACAGTTCCAGGTCTCAAAAACCATCAATTGGACCAGGTCCAGTTAGATTTTTTGGCCAAATGATTTATCTAGAACTCTTAGACTATCCCTCAAATAGCAAGTTAATGAAGTTTCAAAATTGTGGGATCACAATCCAACTTAGCTGGGAATAAACCAATCCTGATGCTTGGGAAAATGATTTAACAACGTAAACTTTTGTGAAGGGAACCTATCTAAGTTTCCCATGGATCCCATAACAGCAACATGAAAATAATAATAATCATAATAATAATTACACTGTAGAATGTTTCTGTAACTTCAGAGAAAAAAGTTGAACAAGGATTTTTCGTAAACATGTTTGCGTATGATTTTACAATTGTCAATGGTTCCTTGTACTCTTTAAGGCTACCATATCGCTGGCTATGTACCTCTCAATGGGTCTTATATCTTTAGACCATTTTCTAGTATCTCATTTACACACACTCTAAGGCCGCATATTCCTCCTCTTTTTGACTAATCACACCCCACACAACCCCAATCCTAACCTGCCCTTAACCCATCATTCCCTATAACTGATAAGGTAACCAAAAACACTTTCCAATACCTATAAAATCCCCATTGTCTTCGTAACAATTTTGCTATTACATTAACCCACTTTTGAGAGGCCACACATTCCTTACACTTACCCAGTCCACCCAACCTTTCCTCCCCCTTCTTTCCAATAACCAACAAGAGAATAACTAATCAAAAGAATACCTAAACCAAAAAACAAGCAGCCTTGGCCCCAGAAAAGATTGCAAAGAATAGAAGGGAACAAATGCTTGAAACATGAGCTTACATATTTAGATTAGAGCAAGGAGTAGCATGCTGCGTCCTGACTAGTTATATTCGACACACAGGCAAAGTATCCGTCTTCCGGGACAAATTCTTAAACTTCTAGCATAGCACTTACACATGAATGACTCAAACTTACTAGCTAATTCAGACAATCCATAGTCAATATCACCCTGCCTCAGACAATCCATAACCGATATCACCCTGCCTATACAGCCGAACTCCACAGGCAAAGTACATGTGTTCTTTAGACCTAAATCTGATATTTGCAACACAAAAAGCATTTACAAAAACAGTCTACGCTTGGTAGCTAATCCAGCAAATTCATTATTGACATTTCCCTGCCTATACAGTCCACAGCAACCACAAAGAAACCAAACACCCTCCCTCCCCTCCCCTCCCCTCCACCCCCTGCACCCAAAAGAAACAATCCCCTCCCAACCCCTGCACCCAAAAGAAACAAGGGTTAAGAGAATCTTGCTTCTCAGTCTACAACAAGATAAAACACAAATAAAGCTCTACAGGTTTGACCAATTTCAATGTGGAATCCCACATTTCATCATCAGCATATCTGTAATAGGACTGAGCTGCATTTAGTCAATTCTAGAGTAGTATCACATATATCCTCCTTACCTACTACAATCTTTATCATGTAATCATCAAAATAAGCAGTGACATCAATATGCATCCAACAGAAAAGTAAAGGCATTTGTTCAAAGCTAAGAAACAAGTATGAATAGATGGATGAATTATTGCAGAAATTTTTCATTAAAATTCTTAATCAAAATGTAAATCACCATTAAAAAAAATATTAGATAAGAGCACAAAGATGACATTATGGTAATAAATAATAATAACAATGCCAGGATGACAATTATATAATAACTCAGGTCAATTGGTAGAAATTTTTTCCATTCATTCACTGTAAAAATTAAACAAGTTCATGAGAAAAACTGATGTTAATCTGTTAAACCATTTACTTTATAAATGAAAGATCACTATAACACACAAAAACCTTGGTTCTGCACAAGCACAATGACTCCATGGGATAGAGAAATGTTCAATAATGGAACTGCGGATTCATGGCAAAAGAAGAGAACTCAAAACATCATGAAATTCTCCTCTTGATTGCATGCATATTTCAACCATTATGTTACATGTATCCAAATTTGCTGCCATTTCTACTCCTGCTACTGTTCAATTTCAGTATATAACAAAAGGTTTCACTATAACTGTCAGTCTCATGTGGTTCCAGCTTTTTTCTTAATCAGAATTTTAGGTAGTTCCATTTTTTATTATCATACACAAAGCATTTCAAGAAGGTACTTCCAAATTTGACACTGGCTTCAGTAAGTTCTGAAAGGAACTTAAATCATGATTTGTGTCTCTAACTAATCCTCATGCACTGAAACCAACTGTTTCCTTTTCTCTTGACAGAGTCTTCAAGAGGTGCTCCTCATTTTATTTGCCCTATGCTAAAGCAGAAAAGAAGAGGGTAGGCCAATTAGGGTGGTTATTATTGGAAATATAGCAGTATGCCAAAGAGGGTTGAACCAAGAATGACAAGTATTTTCTGAAAGAAACATTGTAAGCTTGCTCAGGAAAACAAGATAGCTGATCTCAATGAATACAAAATCTTTCTTATTTTATCTTTTGGTTGGAAGGTTGGGGTTTAAGAAGACAGAGGATTCAGCAAGTAAAGATACTCATCTACAACAAAAACCCATCACCCAAATGCCCAAATACCTCACCAATGTAAAAGAATGAAATAAGAAGACTACAGGTAAAAAGATTCAGTCTCTATTCCTTTTTTTTAATTCTTCCCTTATCTGTTTCCTCTTTCAAGGCCTTTTTGCCTTCTGTGTAAAGCTTCAGTTCTTACACGAGAAACATGTTCTCTGTCCTCTCTCAATACAAGTTTCAGTCAATCAGCATCCAGATAATGCATTAGAAAGGAGTAAGGAATCAAAAACTGGACAAGATATAAGTCTCAATACATCCTAGTCACCCTATACCATGCTGAGTTTAATTTGGGTATGCTTAGGGTAAAAAAAAAAAAAAAAGGATGAAAAATATATATTTCAAAGTGTCATCTCAATGACAGCAAGGCCACAATTTCACATAAAAGGTCCAAAATTTGCAGATTAAAGTGACAGCATACTACCACTTCCTACTAGAAAACAATTCCTGACATAGAACTATCCCAGTTCAAAATAAGATATCAAAACCATAAAACAAACTTAACTGCCATGAAACTCCAGATCCAAAAAAAACTCCTTGCAGGAACCAGAAATGACAGAACTACCATAAACCATCCCGAGAAAAGAAAGAAGGCATGGAATGTGAATCACCTATATTGCTAAAACCATAAGTACCATAGAACCAAATCCAATCACAGGTCAGCAGTGAACCCATTTCAGTCCAGTTTCCAGCACTACTATGGCTTAATGCTTATTCCTCCGCCCCTCAAGACACCCTTCTTTGATTTGCTTGAATCTTCAGGGGTTGAGTGATCCTTGGAAGTCCTGCCAAGATGAATCAAACAAAGAACAAAGAAACAGAACTTCATGACATGAAAAAAAATATATATATGCATGTGTGTGTGTGTGTGTATATATCAAATCCAGAAAGTATGAAATAAGAAGCGCAGCAATTAACAATATGGACTAAAATAACTTACAATTTCTGTTTTTTTGCATTCTGCTGCTTGATGCTTAAGACAATATCCATAGCCATCTGTTGGTGCTCCCTTGTCTGTGAATGCATATCCAAACCATCCACTGTTTCACAGTCAATGTTACAAATGCGGCACCATGCCATACTTAGTGGCTTCCTCTTTCTTGAGTTATCAAAAGACTCCATGTCACCCTGAAAAAATATGTAAATCCAAAGCAAATGCTCAATAAATAAGTACACACACAGCTCCAAAAATATGATTCTATATTCATTCACTTTGCATACTAGGCACAATATTCACTGCACATTTAAATAGAAATTGCTAATTTGGAATGGTTTAAAATGAGAACAAGGTCAGAAACGGAAAAGTAATGGAAAGACAGACAAAAGAGTATTATTCTTACAGGAGGCCTGAATCCATGATCATTTGGATATCCATGGAGAGAATAGGTACTCCTAAATCCAGGCTCACCAATTCGTGGATGGCCTGACTTGTTGCTTCCTCCAAATGATTCACCAGCTGATAGGCGCGAAGGGAAGTTTCCAGGCCCAGACAGTTCCCCCATCCGTGGATGACCAAGAAAGGCATCAAAAACTGGCTCTCCAAACCGCAACTGACCAGGGATATTCCGAGAACCAAAATGTTCACCCCTCTGCAAATGGCTAGGAAGAATATCTTGACCAATTAAATCACCACCCCTCAAATGGTGGGGAGCTGGTCTAGATGCTATAGGATCAGCCATCACCAATTCCCCAGGACCTTCAAGCTCACCTCTACGCAAGTGGCTGGGCAAAACTGGAAACCTACTTTCATCAGAGGGTAGGTTGAAGGTTTTGGATCCTTCGCCAAATCGACGTGATTCACGGCCATCTATATCATCTAGGTCTGACTGTCTGCCAGGAACACCAGAAAGGCCACCAAATCCACGATGGGGAATGCCAGAGAACTCTCTGGTTGGGCTTCGTGGATTTAAACCATCCATATGATGCCGACCATATTCAGGAACAGATCCAAGAAAATTTGGATGAGTACGAGCCATATCTGATCTTCCAACATTATCTTCATGAAAACCAACTGCTCGGGATCTCTCTCCATCACCACCTGGATGAGGAGGAGGAAAGAACCTTGAAGTGCCAGTGCCAGCACTGGATTTAAAGCCAGAATCATAATTGAATCCAAGAGGTGCCTTGTCAAGAAGCCCCTGGGCAGCATCCATAACAAATCCTTGAGAACCCCTGTCAAGTGGCCTTGAAGATGAAAAGTAATTCCCAAATTTTGGAACAAGATCAGAATCCAAATGAGAAGACCTAGAGAATTGCTTGAGATCTTCTGCAAACTTTCCATGATCGGAACTTCGTCGACCAGGTTCAGGTAGAGATTTGAACCTTTCATCCTGCAATCCAACTGGTAAGGAAGATTCAATGCCCAGCCCACCATTCATTCTCATCATATTCGATTGGACACCAGAGGGCTGCCCAAATGGACCCCGTTCTGAAGACCCAGGAATATGTGAATCAGATTGTCTGCCATCAAAGTAGTTGGGCCTTGGATTTGAAAATATTTCAGATTCCACTGGATTAACAGGCCGCTGCTGACCATCAGGACCATGCGGAGGTGCTCTTACCATCATTCCACCATGTGAATCGAATGAACCAGCTGGCAGTGGGCCCAGTGGAGGTCTTCCAATAAGTTCACCTTGAGAGATTCTTGAGGGCCCAGCATGGGAAGGGAGACCATGACCTTGATTATAATGCCCTTGAGAAACAACAGATGGCGGTTCAAAGCTTCTTTGAGGAGGAGCAAAATGACTCAGTCCCCTACCAAAGGATGCTGCAGAACCTGGACCTAGGATACCACCTGGAGGGATTTCATGATGAAAAGAACCACGTGACTGTTGTGCTGGATGTGGTAAGAGTCCCAGGGCCTGAGGCTGCAATTGGGTGGAAGGTTGACCTGGCACTGGTGCATTATGTACAAGACCAGGAGGCGGCATTGCTTGTCCGCTAGAAGGCGCTGCAGGCCTTTGCTGGACAGTGGGACCATATTGCATTGGTGGTGGCTGATGCCTTCCCCCATCCAAAATTGGCACTGGATGAGGAAGGGGCACAAAGCCCCTGCCTTGCACCTGACTAGGTGGAGGAAAGCCTCTGTATTCATCATTACTGGGACCTTGAGGCATAGTTGGGGCTTGAAGCAAATTCCTTTCCTGATTACCAGGTTGATTTAACATTTTTCTCTCACTCACTGAAACAGAACCTCTAGGTGTAGCATTTTGAGCAGAGCTATCAGGAATTGGAGCTGGAGGAACAGCTTCTGTGCCCCTATTGGTGGCAGTGAAAAGCTGCATGACCCCACTGGCATCCCCTGAATCCTTCTGCAACTTTCCACCCATTTCATCAAGAATCTCCACTTGTTGTATAGGGGGGTTTTTCATCAGGAGGCCATTCTGAATTTCCTTGTCTTGCAGCAAAGAATGCTCCACTTGCTCCACTTGTTTAGGAGGGACACTGAGTTCATCTTTCTGGTCCTCAACTACAATACCAATTGATTTGCCACCAGGTGAACGCTCTACTGTACTCTTGATAACCTCTTCCTTCACCATCTGCTTGATAACAGGCTCTCCATCTTCCGATGCTTGTTGCATAGGATCTGAACCTAATGCTCGCATAGACTCCGGAATCTCCTTGGCAGAATTATTAATCCTACTGATTGTATCCTCATCTTCACCAGTAGTTTTCTGTTTCTCATCCATGGATTTCATATCTGTCTCAGATTTTATTTCAACTGTATTAGATTCTATACCAGATGTTGCAGCCACACCATTCGCATCCTCTCTAGCGGTTTTCTCAGAGAATGATTCACCTTCTTGCCCACCTACACCTTTCTTGGACAAATCATCATCTGGCTTCTCAAACGTAGTTTGTTTTACATTCAACCCAGGTTGTGGATGAGCAGACTGTTCCAAGTGTTGGCCCAGTGTCTGATTTGCAGATGGCTGGTTAGGCCCAAGATGCATCGGCCTAAGCTGAACGGCACCAGAAAGTCCAGCTTGAGATTGTGGAAATGGCTGTGGTTGTACCCCTTGATTTGGCATCCCAGGCCTTCCAACATTCTGAGGCAGCTGAGGTTGCATGCCATGCAACATTGCAACCTTCTGTTGGGGCTGTGGATAGGCATGAGAATGTTGCTGCCATGATTGAGGTGGGGCCTGGGGGCGCAACTGAGACTGCATTGTTGGTGTTGGTGGTTGCATGAAAGACCCTTGCTGATGTAATTGATTCTGACCAGTGCCTAATGGTGGCTGCTGGACAAACTGGTGAGGCAATGACTGCTGAATTGGCTGCATGGCAGCACGCTGGTGGACTGGATGACCTGCTTGCTGATGAGGATGGACCGGTAGCTGCTGTGGAGGGAGGACATTTTGGGCTTGACCTGGTAAAGGCAACAAAGCCGACTGCTGCTGACTTTGAGCATGAGCCTGGGAAGGGCGCATCTGAGGAGATTGCTGGGGGAATTGAGCCTGAGGATGCATATGCATAGGCTGCTGCTGCATGCCCCCCAAAGGCATTTGCTGCTGGGGCCGGGGTTGTGGAAAGGAGTGATGGCCCGTTACTGCATGGGCTGATGGAGGCTGTGTCTGAGACTGAGGATTAGGATTTGGAGTCTGGTTGGGTTGAGAAGGGTGATGTTGGGAAAGGGCATGGGGATGGGGATGAGGCTGGGGGTGGGGTTGAAGTGTGGGCTGCTGGGTTTGTGAAAGAGGCTGGGTCTGGGGCTGGGGCAGGTGATGATGCTGGGGAAGAAGCTGAGAGTTGGGCTGGCGCTGAATTTGGGACTGCGGATGTTGCATTGGAGGATGAGGCTGCTGATATTGTGGCAATTGCAGATGTTGTTGTGGACGAGGCTGGACAGAATGGGGCTGTGGATGTGATTGAGCTTGGGGATACTGCAGAGTCTGAGGATGTTGGTGTCCATGGTGTGGTGGATGAGTCTGTGATTGAATTTGAGAATGTTGCTGCGCTACAGGGTGATTTTGTGCCTGTTGGTTAGCTACTTGGTTTTGATGTTGAACAGCCACTGGCGCCTGAACAAGTGAATGGGGTTGTGGTTGTGTCTGTGTTTGTGCCTGTGTCTGTGCCTGAAGTAGAGGTTGAGGTTGCGGTTGGAGCTGAGCCTGCGCCGGGGGCTGGGATTGGAGTTGTGGCTGGGGCTGTTGCTGCGGCTGCATCTGGGGCTGTTGTTGGGGCTGGGGCTGAAGTTGGGGTTGGGTTTGGGGCTGTGGCTGTGGCTGAAGCTGGGGTTGGGTTTGGGGTTGTGGCTGAACAAGTGGCTGTAGTTGGGCCTGGGGTTGGGGTTGGGGTTGGGGCTGCCCAGATAATTGTGCAGGATGAGGCTGCATATGAGGATGCTGATACTGAACAGCCTGTTGCTGATAAGGGTAATACTGCTGATAATGCTGCTGATAAGGGTCATATCCAGGATACTGCTGGTAGTATTGCTGATATTGTTGTTGTTGTTGTTGATACCACTGTTCAGGAGTCGGTGCAGCAGCCTGAGCAGTAGAATTGACCTGCTGATTTAGATCCTGCACAGGCGCAGAAGCAGGTGTAATTTGAGCAGGTTGTGTCTGAGAAGCTAGAGCTCCAGCCTGTGCAGCAGTCTGGCTCTGATCAGCAGCAGCAGCTGCCCCTTGTGCTGCAGCATCCTGCACACCCTGTTATTGAACAATAAGGCTAAGAATCAACCAGCCAAGAAACCTTGTTAACATACCATTTAAACAAAAAAAAGTAGCCCTGGACTCACAGGGCAGTTTTGAGCATGTTCTTGCACTTGACGATGCACAATTTGAACTCCACACCTGTTGCACACAACTGGCGAATTGCCAAAGGCACACCCAGAACAATGAGAAATGCATTCAGATAGAGGACCCTGCCATTGGCATCCACTCCTGTGATAGAGACAATGAACCGCTATTTTGCCTATGGTTTCCGCTAGCGCTTTATTTGATTCTATTAGTGGCTGCAAGGAAAAGGTTATAGAACAGGTTTATTGATAATCATGTATAATACTAAAAACACACACACAATCGGATATACACACACAAACTTAAAAATCATCTAGAAGAGAACATGACATGGTAGATTACAAATACTCAATACACAGTTACATAGGCACATGCATACACAGAAAAACTTAATAATGATCTAGAAGAGGGCATGATAGGGCTGGGAATAACCTTAGAATCCGCCTCTGTCACCAAATAGCCATCGTAAGGACAGGCCCGGGTGGTGCTCACAACGTACGCCAAACAAGGTTTGCAGTATAAATGAGTGCACTGTGACTGTAATGCTTCATTTGGATAGACAAGCAATCGACATACTGGACAGAAGTATTCTCCAGCGAGAGATTGAATGTTTAGTATGCACTCGTTATCAAACCCCATATTGACCCAAAATTTGGCGCCAACTCCCTTCGTACATCAATGGAATGGATCTAAAAATACAAGTATTTGTCAGTTTTGGCTCACAAAAAGGAAAAAAAAAAATTCTTCCTTACAAGGTTTTGACAGCCTTAATTCATTGCCTAAAAGCAGACGCATAATTGCAAACAAATTTAAACAGGTTGAGCCATATCTATGCTAACAATTTTCTTGTTTAAACTATTTGCCACCTAAATCTATACCAGCTTGACCTAGATTTATAATAGCCAAGCATAATTGTATTATCATGATATACCAGCAGAACTCATTGCCCTGATGATTGAGGGAGAAGGAGATGGTGTTTTACAATCCATCTTGCATTGACAAGTTGATAAACCATAATCAAAGTTCAGGTTTCCCAAGTGATTTCCTTGACCAACACAACTGCTCATATGATAATAAAGGAAGAAATATGTAAAGAACCATAATGAAGCCAATCCAAACAGGCATAATTATAAAAAATATTTAAGGATATTGCCTACCTTGATATAAGTTGAAAAAACTATCTACCCTGATATAAACCAAAAAAAAACTACAGTACATAAATTCATAAGCATATGTCACCAACCAGGGTCATAAAACTAAAACCCATGCAAAGACAGATGTTTAATTCCAAGTAAAGCACGGAATAGAAATTCAAGAGAAAACAAAAAAAAAATGAATACTAATTTAAGTAATGTCATCTACAACTACAACTCCAACTCCTTTTTAATATATCTTCCTTTTTATCTATCCAAAAAAGAAAAAAAAATCAACTAAAACTACAACTAAATGTCAATGCTTCTCCCATCAAGGTCATACTTCACATGATTCAGTTCACAGTTGTAAACAAAAATTAAAATCTAAATAAACAACAGAAATCAATGAAAATTATGAAAATGAGCAATCAAGAAAATAAGTAAATGCACTCAAAAAAGCTTGCTCAGTGACCATCTATAAACGATACTCAACTGGCAATATCAAGAGTCCTTGATAAACAAGAGAGAGGCACGAAATACAACGATTAACTAAAGAGAGGAAAACCGTAATTCAAATGGATCCACAAAAAGATAAATAAATCATCAGTAAGATTACAAAATGTACAACCACAACCAATGACATTCAGATATACTAAGGAAATGACCGAGATAAGCAACAAAGAACTATACAGAAGCCCTAACCACCGTTTGACGGCTGAGAGAGCGAAAAAAATAAACATTAAAAAAGAAAAGAGACAGCGAAACATACAGTAAATCCTAGCCAACGTTTGAAGGGAGAGAAAACGGATAGAATAAAAGAAAAGAAAAGAAAATTCACCACTCTAACATCGTTTATACACTCGGGAGTGGCAGTTTTTGCACACAGCCATAAAAAATCTGATTTAAAAACCTAAAAAAAAAAAATCTTTTCCACGATATTCTCAGCAACCAAACAGCGAAGTTTTTTAGGCTACGTAGACTGGCGGTTTCCCCGAACAGCCCATAAAATCCAATTTTAAATAACCACATATTTTATAAAAAAAAATATCCTCCATTTTCTCATCCACAAACGGATCGCAACAAAACCAATCCCATAACCAGCTCGAAACACAGATCTCAAACCTGATAACAAATGAGAGGAGTGATCGGGTTCGACTCGACTCCGAACTTCAAACCCTAAGCCAAACGGGACCTGCTAAGATGAAGAGAGTTAGGGTTACGAAATATCGAGAAAGAGGAAGAAATTATACGAAGAGAGACCAGTTATGAAGATAAGTGAAAACCTAGGGAGGATTCTTCTAGAAAGAAGCGAGAGAGAGGGAAAGCAAGAGAAAGTGAGACAGCTATTGAGAAGAAATGAGAAGAAAGGCGGTGCTTTATATATAGCTACGAGGACAATGCAGTGGCTTTAGTCTCTCCTAGGGATTAACGGCGTTAGTGGGGTTTACCCTAGCGCCCTACTCACACCATCCGTTACAAACTAGCCTTTAAGACATTTTAGGAAAATAATCTTAATTTTTTGTCTCATTTTTTATTGGATAAGATTTTGGAAAATATTAAAAATAATAAACCCACTAATGTATTTAATTTATCAAGTCAATGAATTATTTTTAAACTTTATAGATTTTTTGTTGCATGATATTTAGTTCTAGGAAATGGAAAATTTTTTAAAGATACCAATAAGCTTAACAATAATGATACTATAAGAAATTGTGGGTAAGGAGTATTTGTTATATGATAAACTATATTTTAACCATAATTAATTAAATTATTTTTTTATCTTTTTATTTACAAAGCTTTTGACAAATCCAATAACGGTGATGGATGACGTTACAAACGATAAAAATTTTACTTTTCAAGTTATCAATGGTCTAACAATAAAGTTAATTCATTTTTTATTCATTATTATTATCAATAGATAGTAAAGCAGCGATTGTTATTCTAATTTTGGAATGATATAAGAATAAAAATGCATGTGTTTATTCTCAATATATCATAAAGTATAAAAATAAAAAAATTAAGGTATGATTAGTGAAAAATTTCTTTGGATCAATCAGTAATCGATAAATTATATATTGGTTAAATGTTATTAGGTTATACCTCTAATTATAGTTATTATGATTTTTTATTTTTTTTCTTTTGGTTAAAAATACAAACAAATTTAACGATAATATACGGAGTTATGAGCAATAAATGTTTTGTTTCAAGTTATCAACGACTTAATGGTAAAGTACAATTAATTTCGTTATGTTGGATCTAGAAACATAAAAGAATAAAAATATGTGGACATTACTCTGACAGATTCTTTGTTTGACATATATCATCGAGTTAATTTTGCATAATTCCGTTATTCTAAATTTAGAATGGTAAGAGAATAAAAACGTATATACACTTTTTGTTTTTTCTCGTTGTACCCATGAACTTGATAGTAAAATATAAGATATGGTTAATATAATTTTTCCTTCCAAAATATTAATGAGTTGTAACCATTAATCCGCATAAGATATATGTATAGGTTAAATGTTCAATTGTGTTTAGTGGAGTTATGATCATCGGAGATTTTGTTTTCGAGCTAGTAATAACTTAATAGTGAAATATAGTTAATCCGTTATTTTGAATGTGAAACTATAAAGAATAAAACTATGCGAGCAATATTATCATACATCTTATCAATAAGTCTAATAATAAAATATTGATTGTTTCATTATTCTAATTTTGGAATCATATGCAAATAAAAATGCATGTTCAACATTTTTCTTAACATGTCAATGAACTTATAGGTAAAACATCGATGTGTCAATAACAAGATGTCTTATTTGAAAATTTTAACGAGTTTAACACTGAAGTATAAGTCATTTTATTATTATAATTTTGGAAATATAGAAGAAGAAATTTGTTATAGGCATTACTATGATATAAATTTCTCATTTCAATGTATCAATAATAAAGTATGAATAATTATGTTTAAATTTGGAAAGGTAAAAATAATAAAATTATAAATAGATTTTTTTTTCCTCGAGATATTAATATGTAATACCTAGTAGTAATTAAATAAATAAATAATAATGATTGTATTAGTACTTAATATTAACTAGTGGTAATTAGAGGTTAAAACTAATTTAATGCTAATTGTATTTAATTATGGATTAAACTTTAGTTGAGGTTAAGTGTGATTAATTAATAGTTTAAATGCATGTATTAACTTCATAGGGGTTAATTATTATTAAGAGGATTTAAAGAACTGATGGGCAGTTGCAAAAACATGAAAACCTACAAAAGAGGAACTAAATTGCCATGTGGAAAACTTATGGCTAGCAACCTTAGAGCTTGTCATTTCTTACATGCCTGCTCAAGACACTTTATAAGGGTTATCAACTCTCATTTCCAGCCTTATCTCTATAATAATTTGGCGGGTTAGAGAGAAAAATTAGAGGAATCAAGGTGAGCAAGAAGACGAGGTTAGTAATTTTGATAGATTTGGATTCCACATAGTCTTTTGAGACAAGTTGATGGTAAAATTTGTTTAAAAACAAAATTAAATTAGTTACAATCATGTTTTAATCAAAAATCAAAGCTAATTAAGGTTTTAATTATTTTAACTTAAGTATTTTTTGACAAAAGAATTGACATGTTTGTTTGTCTAGTTTGTTTTAATTGAAAAATAGATTGATGTATCATGTAATTAATCGGGTTTATTTGTACACTTGGAGCTTGCTAAATTATTAAGTTTAAGGAAAATCATAATAATTAATGTATGTTAATTAATTGGGGAATATCAATATGCATTACAAAGATTATTTAATTCACCTTAAATTTGACTTCAAAATTTGCGGGCATGTAGATTAAAGAGTATGAAAATTAAAGTTATCAACATTAAATTGTTAAAATTAGCAATAAAAGGAAAATGACATAGGCTCTAATTATGT
The DNA here is from genome assembly GCF_030704535.1 of Vitis vinifera. Taxonomy (NCBI): domain Eukaryota; kingdom Viridiplantae; phylum Streptophyta; class Magnoliopsida; order Vitales; family Vitaceae; genus Vitis; species Vitis vinifera. The sequence continues at coordinate 6,640,207 of NC_081810.1, forward strand.
AATTTTTATGGCTTAAAAACCTAAATTACATTGTTTCATTTCAATTCCTTGTAATAGTTAAAAGTGTCTACATAGAAGAATTGCAAAAGAGAAGTTGGTGTAAGGTTGAGAATTTTATACCAATTCACTGTGTATCTTTGTTTTTTTTTTCTAGAAACATTTATTGAGAATTCATATCTTTACTGTAATTTTATGAAGTGTTTCGATGTGTCTTGGTGTTTTTAGTTCATTGTTTTAAAATGTTGCAATGATATTTGGACATATACCGGTATGAAGATTTATGAGTTTCATACAAAATAAGTGGTTCATGGTATAGTTACATTGCAATAATGATACGGTACAATGGTAGATAATATCCGAAGAATATATTGATATGTGGAAAGTATTTATGAGAAGTTATAGATACTATATTTCAATATATTGTTTATAGGGAACTACGGGTCCTTGGGTGAAAGTCCCTAAAACCCTCGAAAAAAACACTTTAATGTGGGTGTATGGAGTTAGTCCTGCCCTTGGGTTTTAGTCCCTAAAGACATGAGGTTGGTCCTACCATTGGGTCGTAGTCCCAAAAGACATGGGGTTGGCCCTATAATTGGGTACGACTTACGAGTCCCAAAAGCCACAAGATACGACTTTATCCTTAATTGATAGCCTCAAAATAGTCATTAGTTATGGTTGTGCATCTTTTGGAGCATTGATGGTTGATATGTACATCGACCACCCGAGGTTTCTACTTCAACTGTTTAAAATAATACACTAAAAATTTTAAGTGCGCAAAATGCATATTGACTAATTCCTCAATTTATTGATCAATGGCACTGAAAATGCAAAAACAATGCAATATCGAAGTTAGCAACTCTCGAAAAAGCTTCATTGCAACTTTATAAACCTTTCAAACAAGTTTTTAAGAGAATTATGAGTTTGGTTTATTCAAAAACATGAAATCATCTAATTTAAAAACAAAACAAAAATAATTTAGCACTTAGATCAACTTAAAAGAGATTGGTGTATAAGTGAAAATTGTAATGTGTCATGAACCTAGTGCATCAACAATCTTACAAAGAGATCATAGAGAATAAGTCTTAATTGTACTATTTTTTTAGGTTTTCTTATTATTCCTGATTTCTCTTTGTCTTGGTTTATTTTCACTTATCTTATTGGAAACCTCTTTATCTTCACATTTTTAATATAAATCATTAATTTCAAATCTTATTTTATTTTCATCAAAATTGAGACTAATTGAACTTTGGTTTCACAAACAAGTTTAATAATAAAGCGCAAGTAATTCAATTAAACATTAGTAGGGATGCTACTTGAGCAAGTTGATTTGATCTAACCCAAACCCAATTGATATTTAGGCAGTCTTGGATAATCATTTTCAATACTCAAGTTGGATTTGAGTTAGGTTTTTTCAACCGAAACCATGGTTTTAGAAACCGGACCGGACCAGCCAGTCACGATTTCGGTTCGGTCTAATGAGTTGAGTCAATCAAGGGTTGAACCCACATTGAACTGGGTGAACCAAATGAACCGACTGGTTTTCTCCAAACCGAATGGTTCAAAACGTTGGTTCCCTTCCGTGATTGCCTCTTTTCTTGCTTTAGTTTCCCAGCGGCCCAACCACTTTGCTTGTAGTACCGACACTGGACCACCTCGTTCCTGCTCCAAGTTTCCAACTCAAGAAGCTTGAGAAGATCGACAAACCTAAGAGAGAGATCTAGAGTATGAGGAAGCAACTAAAAGTGAAGCAACTAGGCTAAACTGCAGATTTTTTGAAGTAGTCGAAGCCTAGGAAAAAGAAAACAATTACTGTTGAGAATAAAATGTCAAGATAGAGCCCTTAAAAGTATGACATTATGTAATAAATTTGAAATTCATTATTTATTTAATGATGTTCCAGTTTCACTTTTATATATCCTTATTCCATGTGTTATACTTTATAAGCATTCTTGTCTGCATCTTTTGCATTGTATATGACTTAGGTACATTAAGAGTTGTACAGAATAACTAAGTCATGAGTTCTTTATAAATAGATGGCTTATTCACAACTGTTTCATGGGTTTACGCAACTCATTACAAGTTGTAGTACACCAACTTCTAATTGGATGAATGGTTGGTCTTATCCATTGGGATGTGTTGCCCATGGTGAGTGCACTAGTGTGTATGGTTACACATTGGACTAGACCTACAGTAAGTAATGACTTAAAGCTATCAAGTAATCATGATGTCACCAAGCCGCTTCATTGTGTTGTCTCTCAACCTTGAGAAAGTATTAAGTTTGTGCTAAAGTTAGTAATGACTTTGACTTACGGGTAAGATCGTAAGTTGATCATATATTCCTTATGAATTGGGTCATTACTGATGGAAACTGGTAGCAATAAGTATTCTCAATAAATACACTGATATCTTCTGTGATTGAGTTTGGTGATCTTAAGAAGGTGTGTTCGTGAAAACTATAATCATAGCAATTCCTTAAGTGGTACTTAACATAGGCTCTTTGAGAGCTAAGATATGTCAATTAAACACACAATAGGATGATCTGCAACTCAAGAATGGTAGAAATAATCTTGAAAGACTGATAACTTTCACCTTGTTAGACTACAAACATCAGTTCATGGGAAGACTAAACACAATGGACAACAGGTTACAGACCTAAGCACTTAGTGTTTCGTTGTTATTTACATAGGATACTGGAGTTTAATTGATTATTTGTAATGGGATGTTGAATCAACTTTAGAATTGGATTTTAAGGGAGCCAATATTCCTATGGTTCCTAGTGCTCTCCGCTATAAGCTTATATACCTCGTTAGCATGGATTATGAGGGTTGGATTGGATTTAGGTTCACTTTTGTGCATAAGAGCATTTTGGTAATTACGCAAGGTTGCACATGTGTAAGTGAACAAGATCTTTGGATTGGGGTAATTGTTTAATTAATAGGTCCCATTGGGTTAATTAATCAATTAGGATCCGTTTTGGGTTAGATTGACACAAGCCCATGTGGGCTTAAGTCATTTAAACCCACTTAGGAACCCTATAAATACCCCATAAGTGTTATGGTTTCCATAGTTTGTCTTTCACCATCCAAAAAGATAGAGAGTCATTTCCTCCACCATATTTTCCTCTCCACCGGAAGTGTGTAAATGTCACGCCCCAAAACCCACTCAAAGGGCATGACGGTCATTTCATACCTCAAGCCCAAAGGCTCAAAGTGAAAATAACACAAACATTCATATTGTAACTAGAAATTTACCAATTACCAAATCTTGTTCAGAGTAGTAGAACAAAAATTCTAAAATCTCCAAATAATAATTTTTTGAAACTAACACATCAAACCAAGTGTTATTGTCTAAATAACTCCAAACTCAAATAATACTAATGGAAAACAAATTTTAACATCTAAACAATGCTAAAAAAATAAAGAGAGTTTTGACACATATCCTAACAAGTCAATTTTCCTTCCTAACCTTCACTCCTCACCCGAACTGAAAATACCTGGAAAATTATCAACAAAGGGAAATGAGCTCAAAGGTCAATAAAGAATATTAATACAATTTCATGGATCAAATATTTTCAACTATACTTACAAATAGGAGATATAACATATACTCTATTTATAAAACTTTTGAATTAAAACAGGCTAATCCATTTAAACAGTTCAACAAACATTTTCATATATATAAAAATCATTTCATATCCATTCCAAATCAAATACATTTCAATTGTTTTCACTCTGATTATCAAATAACAAATAGTGTCCATTTAAATGAGACTTTACAAATAGGTGACTAGCCTCAAATGTTCCTTTTAAGGTGGACGAAACCAAACACTACTAGTACTAGTAACCTCTAACCAAACCCCTAGGAATTGGGGTTCAAATCAATTACATTTCCCACCACGAAAATATAAATGTCAAATATTATATCCCGTTGACAAATGTCAAAAAGTCAATTATTATATCTCGTTGGCAAGGGTCAAACAAACCATAATCAAATCATTTATTTTATTTATTCAAACTTACAAAAACATAAAATCCCCAAGTATTTTGATATAAACAAAATAAATGTTATAACACATTTTTTCATACCAAAATATATTTGATCAATGCTTAAAAACAAAATTAACAATTACACATTTCAAACAACATATATATGTATATATATATATATATATATATATAATTATTTTCTTTTGCAAAATTTGTATTAATTTCCCTTACCTCAAAAGAACTTCTCAAAAACTTTGAAGAAAAATAATCCTAAAAAATCTACTCTTCACCTAACAAAATATAAGAGAAATAATCATTACTATTTATCCAAAATTATAGGTTTGACAATCCTAAAATTTTAGGTATTCAAATTAATGTTTTTAATTATGAAAGATAATTTAATCTATTCATATTTTAGAAAAATTAATAAATTTATAATTCATAGAAAACTTAAATTTTATTTTCAATTTATTTATTAGGACACAACATAATTTAATTAAACTACAATTTATTATACTAATTAAATGTTATGCTACTTATTAACTTAACATTTATCATTGATCTAAGTATAATACTTTAAATTTAACTAATTTGTAATTCACCTCTTTTTTAATTTATACTTAATTTATTCTATCATTTTCATATTTTTCCAAACACAACTACCATAACAACCTTCACACAACTACCAATATAAAATATTTAAATAAATAAAACATCCACCTACTCACACATACCTCTTTATTAATATTAATATTATCATTTTCTCCTCATTTTCCACACGCATGCATTCTTTTTTTTTTTTTAAAGGCCATTGCGCATACTATCTCAAAACCTATTTATTATTATTATACACTTTTAGAAATCACCCAATACATTAAAATCTTATAATTGTTTTTAATATTTTCCAATCCCTTAAGCCACATATAATCATATTTTTATTTACTCGTTTAATTTTATGAAATTTCATTGCTTAGATCTATTCATTTAAGAAATTTTGAATTTCCCTATTTTTATCAATAGAACAACCTATATTCATAATTTCAATATTTTGACCTAAAAGTTTTAAATAAATTAACTATAGCCTAAATCAAAATCTTCCAAAGAATCCCATTTTTTTCTTTCATCTAAAAACTTAAGATTTCCTAATTTCCAACAATAAATCAACCCAAAATCTCAAATTTCCTATATTTTGATATTAAAACGAATTAAAAAAAGAGTAAACTAACCCTAATCTAAATTAAAATATTTTCAAAAAATATCTAGCGTGTTCAAAACTAACTGACGAATATAATATATTAATTTAGTTTTAGAATCTTACCTGGAAAATTTGAACTTCAAACTCCGAACCTCTAACCCTTAAGCCCTAGGATCTCAAATACTCTAATTTTGGTTAATAGGGTTTTCTGAATAAAGAAGGCAAAAGGAAGATCTAATTTATACCTTAGATTATCAATTGTAAAATGACTCTTTCACCCTTAATGAGTTTAATTAATTAATTAATTACTTTATAAATTACTATTTTGCCCTTAGAGTAAATTTTGGGGTGTTACAGTCAAGATCAAGGTTCGAGTCATCAACAGAAGATTTCGGGTTTACGAGACTTTTGCGATTTCAATCTTCATCTTCACCATGTGGATTTGATTCAGGAACATCCAAATATAAGGTATGGTTTTTGTTAGCCTTTTCTAAATCCTTTTGAAGTATAAAAATGTTATTTTTCCGTTGTGCATAAGGTTTAGAAAAAGTTTAAGATAGTTATGCATGTTCTTAACTTGATCCAGACTTGGGAAACAGAGAGATCTAGGTTTTTCCCATCAGAAAGATGTTGTGTCGAGTGACTAGAATCCTTTGAAGTCAGTTGAACATGATGACAATTTACAAAATATGATGGGCAAAGCTACTAGCTTGAAATGAGGTTAATCCGTAACATCAACTGTAAAAGAATGAGGTTCGAGTTGATGAACAGGAGAAGGCCACACGGCCCAGCCACTCTCATTACAGTTCCGTCGCTTTACCACCTTAGTGCAATCAAAGAAGCTCAATTTTTTGTGTGGTTGTGAGCTGTGGGTTTATTAAATATTATTAATAATTTTTGTAATTTTCATGGCTCAAATCCTTTTTTTTTTTTTGGTTGTAGGCAACTCAAATCCATTTATTAGTTTAACATTTAAGTTTTTGTTTTTGAGCTTTAATATTTAATATTTTTATCTTTTATGTTTAATATTTAATAATTTAATTTTTTGTTGATTTGTACTTTTTGTTTATTAAAATTTGTTATCCTCATTTATGTATTGCATATTAAAATTTCAATTTATTGAAATTTCTGTTAATTTATTTATTGCAATTGAAATTTGAATTATTTCAATATTTTATTTGTTTTTAAAAAAAAATTAACTTTTAATAATATATAAAATATATATTTTTTACGTCACTAGTTCTACTACAGTTTGATCGTCGATCCAACCAGTGAATCATGAACATGTAACTTTTTTGGTTCAATGACTAGTCCGATTCTAAAAATATTGACCCCAACTCAATGTGGGTTGGGCTTGGGCCAAAGCTCAAGCAACCTAAGCCTTCGAGTTTTAATATTTCTATAATATTTATAATGTATATTATCTTATATAATAGTATTCATTTTCTTTTTAAAAATTTAAAGAAAAAAAATCAAATGATATTATATCATATACTTTTTTTAAATGTATATAAATTTATGCTTATTTTTTTGTTTCTATCTTGAAATTTTGTCATATTTGCTATTAAAATTTTATATAAATATATAGATTTAAAAAAAAAAAAAACTTATAGACGGATTTTGAATTGTGCAACCCAACCAACCTGAACTCAATCCGAACTTAGAGAAATGGGTTTGAATTGAGTACATTGGGTTGGGTTGAGTTTAGGTTGATTGTTTTTTAATTTGTGTTAAGTTTGGATTAATCATCAATCCAACCAACCTATCCAAATTGCAGCCATAAGCATTAGTATATATAAAAAACCATATTTCTTTGGATCTATAGATAAGTTTAAGGATAAAAACATTAATGATTTTGTTATCTTTGAGTTCTTTGTTCATTAATGTCAAATCAACTTTTAGTAAATCTCAATTTTGGTGATTATAAAATAAGGTATAGGACTAACAATTATATTTCAAGTGTGATTCTGTAAGATTTTTTTAAAGCAACAATCAATCACACATTAAGTTAAAAATGGAATATATAAAAAAAAAAAAGAATTTAAAGGGATGGTATTTGAAGTTTTATTTATTTATTTAAGATTTCTATATGTTTGACTGTGATCACAATAAAAGCACGGCATTAATAATATCATAAGATAAGCAATAAAAATATACTAAATATTAGACATATATAATTTAATAAAAAAAAACATGTTTTAAAATCTTGTATCCCAAAATATCTTTACATATATAATTTCGACTATTCAATTTATCTTTAGGATTTATTTAACATCTTGTATCATAAAAATAAAAAGACAAAATTTCATTCATACCCTCTAAGATTTTGTATAAATTCATTCAACCACGGTTTCGTACAACAACTACTACTATAGATGTAATTTGTTTATAAAATTTATTTTTTAGAGTATTGTTAAACTCACTTACCTCAAATTTTTCTATTTAAATATTTCTAAAAAATAAATTTAGAAAATGAATTACGTCTATAGTAGTAATTATTATGTCAACAGAAACTTTAATACAAATAATATTAGTTAAAAAGTACAAAAATAAAAACAATTCATACAAAAATGCAAAATGTTTTAACATGGTTCAACCAACCATACTTACATTTACAAACGATAGAGAATCATTTTACTATACATAAAGAATATTACAATAACACAAATCAAATACAACTATTGAATTATCAAACATCCTATGTTTTTTTTTGTATCTACACCCTAAATCATGTGTCATTTTCTCCATCGGGTATCTCCTATTTTTCTTCATATCTCTATCAATTCCGTATAGATTTTATAAACTCGTTTTTATTTTATAACATGGTTTGGCCAATCACATCTATATTTACAAACGAGAGAAAACCAATCCATTATACCATAAAGAATATTATTGTAGACATAAAAAAAATTAGTGGATTAAATTACCACTAATTTGGTCTTCAAAATGAATAAATTTAAAAACAAAAATAAAATAAAATAAAATCCTTTTATGGATAAGTTTCCCTAATCTCCAACTATAAAAATGATAATAATAATAATAATAAGAAAATTATTATTATTATTATTATTATTATTATTATTATTATCTTGTTGGTAAAACCTTCCGAAAAATAAAATTTGCTAAAATTAAGGAACTAAATCCCTTGAATTAAGCAACTAAAATTCAAGAATATGAAATTCAAATTCTCTATCTTCACCTATAAATAAAGGTGTCTTCTATCAAGAATAGGGGATAAGAAATTTAGAAATCAGAAAAATCCAGAAAAGAAAATCATAAGGAGAAAATCCAAAGGTAACTTCGTATGGGAAAATTTGCTTCACCAAAAAAAAAAAAATTCATCAAATCTTTCTGCAAGTTCAGTAAACGCAAAAAAAAATTGTTATATGCGTTCTTCGTCATTCAATAAGGTCATTTGGGAATAAGCCACTTGTGGCCCTCAATTGATCTTCGAAATCAAGAAAACGTCATTGTCATCTTCCAAAGTGTGATCAAGGCAAAAGAATCAGAGGAGAAATATTCTTTTGGAAAGAATATTATTTTTGAGATTGTACCCACAATATTTTTAATTTCAATAAATATTTTGTTCGCATTATTTTCCTATTTTGTTTGGCTAATTTCGTAGGACCAACATTTTACGAAATTGTGGGTACAAATTTTTGGCACATCCGATGGGACGTCTCTGCCTCTCATATCTTTTGTTAGAAGATTGATCTCTACTACGTCGATGACACCTAAAAGAACTCAAGTTGTGCATGTCAACAAGGGCAATGACAAGATCGTCATTGCACAATCAACACACGATGCCGCTACGAGCCCCATGACTCGTAGCAAAGCAAAATCAACATCTTCACTCTCAACAAAACAAACAAGTGAGTTTGCCTATTTGCTAAAACCAGTAAGAACACATGATGAGCACCAACCACTCATCACCTGGGCCTCTCTGGGGGCAAAGAGCCATAGTCCTCGTAGGAAGAGAAAACTCTCTTCAACACTAAGAGACTTTGGGGATAAATCTCCTTGCTCGATTACCGATGCCAACTCTAGCACCAGATCGCCAACTAGAATGTCAAAGGAGGAAAACTACTCCAATCGTTTCAACTCTTTTACTTCTCATTTCTCGATGACTATGCCGGTAATGGAAAACGACACTACATCCGTAAAGGAACAATTAATAGAGATGGCTCGTGCCATCGCCAAACTCACTAAAACAATTGAGGAGAAGGATATGCAGATAGCCTCCATCGTAAACAAGGTTGAGACACAAGTACAAAATACGGGTGAGTCAAGTCAAAGACTCAACCACCTTTCGAATATTGCATCTCATCTCAATGATGTACCACATACGTATAGGACAATGCAAGTCGAGAGACAATCGGCGAAATCTGCCTCAGTGGTGTCATTATCTGTCCAACAACTTCAAGACATGATAACTAACACCATTAGAGCGTAGTATGGTGGACCCTCACAGAGTACGCTCATGTACTTTAAACCTTACACTAAGAGGATTGATAACCTACATATGCCTGTGGGTTATCAACCTTTAAAATTTCAATCATTTGACGGGAAAGGAAATCCACAACAACATGTTGCCCATTTCGTTGAAACTTGTAACAATGTAGGTACAGATGGTGACTTATTAGTTAAACAATTCGTTCGTTCTCTCCGAGTGAATGCTTTCAATTGGTACATAGACCTTGAACCTGAGTGTATCAATAGTTGGGACCAAATGGAACGTGAATTCCTCAACTGTTTCTATAGCACCCAACAAACTGTAAGTATGATGGAATTACTACTAGTAATCAATGGAAAGATGAGCTAGTTGTAGACTATATCAACAGTTGGCGTTCCTTAAGCCTTGAGTGCAAAGATAGATTATCTGAGGTATCAGCCGTGGAGATGTGCATTCAAGGAATGCATTAGGGTCTCCTATACATTCTTCAAGGGATACGACCTCGTACCTTTGAAGAATTAGCTACTCGAGCACATGACATGGAGCTCAACATAACCAACCATGGTGCTAAAAAGGACCTTATCATTGACCAACAAAGAGAAAGACACAATGGGAAAGCAAGTGATAAGAATTCAATAAAACCCATCCAGGAGTCAATGACAGTAAATGCGACTCCTATCAAAATCTCAGCACGAGATAAAAAGAAAGAAGTAAAAGAGGCTAGACCAACCTAGGAAAATGAGAGGTGTTGGTTCACCTTGAAGAAATTAGAGGAGAAAAAGTATCATTTTCATGACTCCGATGTGCCTAGCATGTTGGAAGACTTGCTACAGAAAAAGGTTATTGAGCTACCTGAGTGTAAGCGTCCAGAATAAATGGGTCGTGTTAATGATCCGAACTATTGTCATTACCATCGAATCGTTAGTCACCCGGTAGAGAAATGTTTCATCTTAAAAGATCTCATAATGAAACTTGCAAAACAAGGAAGAATCCATTTGAATTTTGATGAAGTAGTAGAGTCAAATCATGCTACAGTCATATTTGGGTCTCTCGATCCTGTTTCGTTACATGTTCCACCTAAGACATTGGGAGCATGCGTTGGTACTATCCAATGCAAGTCACTGAAACCAAAGCAAACACAAGTGTCATGTCAAGACAACCTTCTTCACTTCAATTTTGATAATGAATCAATGTCGTATAACGAAGGAGGTTGGACATCGGTAACACGAAGAAGACCTTGTGAGAAGCAAGAATCTCATCCATACACAAATCTTCATAGAAAATAACAACATAAGTAAAATATTCATCGACATGCGAAGAAAAAAACAAGAAAATAAACCTAAAAAAAAAACAAGCGATTGTACAGGTTGATAACCTATTGGTACAAAAGCTCATCACCCCTATCACCTTAGGAGAATACTTCCCTCCGAAGTTCGTCAATAAAGGAATGGTGACATCAACTCATATGGTCTCTTGTCATGAGATTTTGGAAGAAGATGAGTTAGGTAAGGTTGAAGAAAACGTTTTTGGTGCAGAGCCAAGCAAAACCAAGGAAGATGATGAAGTAGTAGCAAACCTACAGTGCTTACCCTCGCTCTTCAATATCCATGAAATGTTACAACTTCTTGAGCAAACACGAATTGCATTAATTCAGATACATAGAAATCCATCACTCTATGCCATAAAAATAAATGGGGCAAAACAATTTTGAAGTAGTAGTAAGAACTTCCTTACTAGGATTACGCACTCTGATCCACCAATCACATAAGCCTTGGTGACTAAAAACTCTTCAAGACTATGATAGTCTGGTATAGTAACTTTAGAGTAGGTACCAAGTTTGGCGCATGACTCCCAATGTTGATACACCGTCTCTAAAGTTCCAATGCGAAAAATCTCTGGCAAACCCCTTGGAAGGTCTTGAGGATACCCAAACTGCCTAGAAAACCGATGAGGATAATATGGTTGGATCACCTGATGGTTACCTTATTGCAAAGATAAATAACTAGAGTGAAAACTTATGAGATAAGAAGTTTTGGTAACACTAATAGATTCATTATCAGTCTGCACACGCTCCTTGTGGTGCAATGCTAAGTGGTCCAATTTTACGCTTTTGCAAGACATTATCAAAGCCTGAGCTTGCAAATCATCAAAACACTTAGCAGAAAACTCGCCAACGTAATAAGTCATCCGTGGGGGATGGTTCCAAGAAGGAAAAATGAAATGGGTGTCGAAATATTCACCTAACCATTCGTACAAGTAATGAATAGGAAAAATAGATGCATTAGTCTCAGGTTTCGAAGAACAAGCGATTTTATTTAAGCCGTTGTAAATGCTTGCCAACACCGGAATAGCAAGGCTAAATGTCTTGCATTGAGCCATTCTACTAGCTACTTTGAAGACTTCAGGACAAATTAAATTGACATCCCCAAGGAAAAACAAACTTACATAACCAACATGCTAAGAAAGTAGCTAAGTAAGTCTCTTTAACATCTGTCTCAGCTATGCCAAGGTTGTCAAAAACTTCCATCTCCGACTGAGTACGAGATTTAATAGGATCAATTTCCCCGGAGGGGTTATGAGTCTCCTTAGGCCTCTGCACCTTATTCCTTGTACTTTTCTTTGGAGGTTTTGCATACTTCATAGAGCCTTTGTACCAAAATGATACCCAAGAGGCTAACTTGACTGAAGACTTTTCTTTCGTCTTAAAAAAAATTCAATGATATACAAGGAATAAGTTTCGACAACATGGTGGGAGTGAGGACTTTGTTGCATCATTAGATAACTCTTCCACGCTCGGTACCATCTCATCATAAAAAAATCCACTGATGGGTAGTCCAACAATACAATACAAGTCCCAAAGAGAGATGGAAACCTCTCCAATGGAAGTATGCAAGGTGTTAGTGGTAGGACACCAACGTTCACAAAAGACCCTAATCATAGAGGCATGATGATTATAGTTGAATAAGGATGCGAAAATAGCTTCATAAAGCTTACATCCTTTAAGAAATGGTCTATGCCGACCCAATACCTTCTCAACCCATTCCCAATATCCTTCAGTAAAGAAAAAATTCCCAAGTACTTTGTATGAGCTTCCTCATTTGGCTTCTCTGTCACGAACACGAGAACCCAACAATCCAAATTCATCATGAACTTCAGTAGTAGTTGGGTGAGAATAATTCAACAGTAGAACATCAGAAACAGATTTCACCTTATTAAGTTTTGAATTGCTAATATTTGTAAGCTTGCAAGATGCGACTCGGGACTAGGAAGAAATGTGTAATGGGTTATTTGTCATTGGCAATGACAAAAATTGAAGGTCAGTAAGTGACTTATGCACTGACAAGGTAGTCCTTCAAAATCTTCACTATCATCCTCAAGAATGATTACGGTCTTCTCCTTGAAACATTTGAAGAACGCCATCCTACACAAAAAAAAAAAGGTAAAAAGATAGATGAATAAAATATGAGTCTAAGTTTTTAGATGTTACTATGCATTTAAGTCAGACCAATTCGCATGGGTGAAGACCTTAGCACTCAAGTCGTATTAACTATTAAGTGTTGAAAGTACAACACCGTGTAGCATCAGGGTCATAACTTGTTTGCATAGATACCAATTATTATTCTGATTTTAATTAAATGTTAAAACTTGAATATCACTATGCATTCAAGTCAAACCAATTTACATGAGTGAAGACTTTAGCACATAAGTGTCAAAATACAACACCGCGTAGCATCAGGGCTATAACTTGTTTACATAGATACCAAATATTATTGCAAGTTTTAATTAAATATTAGAACTTGAATACCATTATGCATTCAAGTCAAGCCAATTTGCATGAGTGAAGACTTTAGCACATAAGTGTTGAAAATACAACACTGCGTAACATTAGGGCTATAGCTTGTTTGCATAGATACCAAGTATTATTATGGTTTTAATTAAATATTAAAACTTGAACACCACTATGCATTCAAGTCAAGCCAATTTGCATGGGTGAAGACTTTAGCACATAAATGTCGAAAATACGACACCGCTTCGCGTCAGGGCTACGACTTGATTACACGAGGGTCAAATTTCAAATATTCATATTTTTTATGGATATTTAATTTTATTAAAGATTCCCCTCAAGTATTAAGGTAATTTTAAAAATTAATTAATTAATTAATTAATTAACTCTTTCGCGCTCTATACCATCTCATCACAAAAAAATCCAATGATGGGTAGTCCAGCAATACAATACAAGTCCCAAAGGGAGATGGAAACCTCTCCATTGGAAGTATGCAAGGTGTTAGTGATAGGACACCAACGTTCGCAAAAGGCCCTAAAAACTTAGACCCATATTTTATTCATCTCTCTTTCTATCTTTTTTTTTTTGTGTAGAATAGCGTTCTTCAAATGTTTCAAGGAGAACTATAACTCACCATTCAATAAGGTCATTTGAGAATAAGTCACTTGTGGCCCTTGATTGATCTTCGAAATCATGTATATAGGGACGACAAATTGGAAGAGGACTGAAAGTTTAAAGCAATAAGGAAAACGAATTAGAAGATGATTCAAAGTGTACAACAAGTATGAAAACAAAGTGGAATTTGAAAAAAAAGTCGTAAAGAAATATTTTTTTGGAAATTGTTGGACAAATAATGATACCACTGAGGCAGATTCCGCCATTTGTCTCTCAACTTGCATTGTCCTATATGCATGTGGTGCATCATCGAAAGAAGATGCAACATTCGAAAGGTGGTTGAGTCCTTGACTTGACTCACCCGTATTTTGTTAAAAAATCTTATAATGAAACTTGCAAAACAAGGAATAATCCATGTGGATTTGGATGAAGTAGTAGAGTCAAATTATGTTATAGTCACATTTGGGTCTCTCGATCCTATTTCGTTACATATTCCACCTAAGACATTGGAGGCATGGGTCAGTACTATCCAATGCAAGTCACAGAAATCAAAACAAACACAAGTGTCATGTTAAGACACCCTTCTTCACTTCTATTTTGATAATGAATCAATGTCGTATAACGAAGGAGGTTGGACAATAGCGACACGAAGAAAACCTTATAAGAAGCAAGAATCTCATCCAGACACAAATGTTCCTAGAAATGAACAACGTAAGCAAAATATTCATCGACATGCGAAGAAAACAATGAATAAAATAAACCTAAAATAAAACAAGCGATTGAACAGGTTGATGACCTACTGGTACAAAAGTTCATCACCCCTATCACCTTAGGAGAATACTTCCCTCCGGAGTTCTTTAATAGAGGGATTGTGACATCAACTCATATGGTCTCTTGTCATAAGATTTTGGAAGAAGAAGAGTCAGGTAAGGTTGAAGAAAATGTTTTTAGTGCAGAGCCAAGCAAAACCAAAGAAGATGATGAGGTAGTAGCAAGCCTACAGTGCTTACCCTCGCTCTTCAATATTCATGAAATGTTACAACTTCTTGAGGAAACATGAATTGCATTGATCCAGATACATAGGAATCCATCACTCTATGCCACAAAAATAGAGAGGGCAAAATGATTTTGGAGCAATAGTAAGAATTTCCTTACCAGGATTACGCACTCTGATCCACCAATCCGCATAAGCCTTGGTGACTGAAAACTCTTCAAGACTATGCGTACAAATTTCGTATATTTTGGTCCTACAAAATTAGTAAAACAAAATAGGAAAATAATGCGAACAAAATATTTATTGAAATTAAAAATATTGTTGGTACAATCTAAAAAATAATAATATTCTTTCCAAAATAATATTTTCCCTTTGATTATTTTGCCTTGATCATACTTTGGAAAATGACGATGATGTTTCTTAATTTCGAAAATCAATCGAGGGCCACAAGTGACTTATTCCCGAATGACCTTATTCAATGACAAAGAACATGTGTAGCAGTTCTTTTGTCGTTTACCGAACTTGTAGGGAGATTTGATAATGCTCTTTTGTTTGTTATGAAACCATTTTTCCCGAACGAAATTACCTTTAGATTTTCTCCTTAGGATTTTTCCTTTTTGAATTTTTTCTGATTTTTGAATTTCTTTTTCCCTATTCTTGATAGAAGACACCCTGAGTGAAGATAGGGAATTTGAATTTCAAATTCTCGAATGTTAGTTGCTTAATTCAAGGGATTTAGTTCCTTGATTTTAGTAAATTTTCTTCTCCAGAAGGTTTTACCAACAAGATAATAATAATAATAATAATAACTTTCTTATTATGATTATTATTATTATCCTTTTTATAGTTGGAGATTAGGGAAACTTATCCATAAGAGGATTTTATTTTTTTTATTTTTAAATTTATTCATTTTGAAGACCAAATTAGTGGTAATTTAATCCATTAATTTTTTTATGTCTACAATTACATAAGACAAAAACTATATATAAGTTCAAAAAACATCTTATATTTCTTAACTCCTTATATTTACATTACAAATCACGAGTCATTTGCTCAACCAGGTATCTGTTATTCTTCTTCGTATCTTTATCTATCTTGTATAATGATTATAAGCCGATCTCCATCTTATAATTTTTTTCCCTCATATCATAAAATATTTATAGAAATATTTCCAATAACTTTTTGTATTCCATAAATATATCATCCATAAATATAAATATATAAAATATTTTCTACAATATCATTTCAAAAATGAAGCTATGTTAATTAGGAATTTAGTACATTTTCTAATATTACTAACACATCAAATTTGAAAAATTAATTACAGCTAGTTATATTATAGAGAAACCTACATCAATATTTCTGTCAACATATATACACTTTGAGTTTATGGATGTCTTTGAAAACTATTTTGAAAAATAATTTTTTATTTTAAATAATCTAAAATAATTATTTTTAAAATCTTCTATTAAAAATTTTATTTATTGAAATCATTTTAAAAAATAAAACACAATATGTTCTAAAATTAGTCACGTTACATAGTTGAATTAACATTATAAAAAAATGAGACCACTCATAGGGTAAATATGTACAATTTTTATATCTTAATCTCATGTTTTATATCCTTATTTTGTATGATTTTTTTATTATTATTTTAGGCAGATTTATTTATATTATAATTCAATAATTCTATAATTTTTATTCTAAGAATTTTAATCTATAATTTTGTATTTTTTTTTAATGAAATAAATGTGCTGTCCATAAATGTGCTGTCCAACCACTAAAGAGATGAGTAAATTACCCATCTGCTCTGGAAAATTGTACCAACCTGACTCGTTATTTCCTCTTTTTATGCTTTCTCTGAGGCTGTTCAATGCGAACCGACAAGTTACAGCTGCCTTCCCATCTGCCGTGGCATGTTGATAGATAAGTTTGAACCAACTAATTGATTAGCATATAAGGTAAATCCTAGCACATGTTTTAAAAGCTCAAGATAATACAAATGAAAAATAGGATTGAGGGTGGCATATCGGATAGTTGCAACTAATGGTCTAAATGCACTTCAACAAGGTGTTGAAAGCCTTTTAGATTGATAATGATTTTATGAATGGCAGTGCCACAAGTGTTTTCTGGTTCCACGTACTCCTTGTCACCCCATATCATCTTGATTATATATATATAATTAAATTTTAAAAAAATTAATTTAATTTTTTAAAAATTACTTTTCACTAAAATAAGTTAAAAATTTGTAATTTTGTAAGTATCTATATAATATATTTATTTTTAATGTAATTGAAACTTTTTAAATTTCATTTTTTTCATAAAAAGTTTTAATTTTTTTATTTTTTTAAAAATAGATAGAGCACGGTTTAATGGGAACGGAAATTATTTTGAATAAATTGGACAAAATGGAGGTGGGGATGACCCGACCTAAAACCGCATCATTGTCATCTCTATACAATTATTTTTGCACTAAAAACTTAAATCAGTTATCATGCCTAATTCTCAAATTGTTAACCTTGGTGGTTAATAGGTGAGCTAGCCATTTGGAGAGTGATCCGCCCGATGGACAGGCTTGATTGGTCGAGTTTACAGCTCAACCAACGACTACTACCAAAATGATGCTAATTTTGACCTCAAAATAAAGGAAAACAAAGGCTAAACACCTACGCACCTTTTTGAAAAGAAAAAAATTAAATTGATTAGGACCACTTTAGGATTAGGTGTTTCCTTAAAATTTATAATAATTTATTTCAATTATGAAAATATTTTGGATTAATATAGGTGCTTAATATGCATAAAAGAATATATAACCCTAAGAAGTCTTCGTACCATTGAAGTTTTTATGTTCTTATTTAAAAACTGTTTTTGAAAATAATTTTTTAAAAATTGTTGTATAATTTTTTGTAAAATAAAAGTTTGTTTGAAAATTTAAAATATTTTTAATTCGTTTTTTATATCTTTAAATATATTTTAAAAATAACTTTTATATATAGCGCATTATTTTTAATTCATACGTGTTTGTATATGTTTTTTAAAATAACTATAAAAAAAACTATTTAAAAAATGTTTTTTTTAAACACCATATTTTTTGCTCATAATAACAAAAAATATAAAACATTTTTTTAGTTATCAAATATATTTTTCTATTTTTTTATTTTAAATAATAACAAACCGTTTTAAAAAATAACTGTCAAATAAACCTTATATTTCCATCTAAGTCTTCATTTGACTCTTGGCTTCATAATTTTCCTTAAAGACGGAAAAATAAATCATCAATTAACTTCCAAGTTAATAATCAATCACATGAATAATTTCATAATTCAATATTATTTAATATTTTCACATACAAGAAGTGAGTCATGTTTTCTTATCATTGTAATATAACATGTTATTGAATCTTATATCCTAAGATATCAGATAAAATCTTATATCATAAGATGTGCAATAAAATCTACTATAGATTTGAATTTCATATGATGTGACATTTTTTTAAAAATGGAATAAAGGCGCTCCTTGATAAGTGTGAAGGACACGGCCCGTCGATGGGGCATTGACTGGTTGTTTGCTTAATGAGATGATATAATAAAATTGGAAAATAGAGAGATATTATATTCACGGGACTAAGCATATTACATGACATTCATGCCATATCAAGGGAAGAGGCTTGGGTCACACTTTGACACATGAAATATTCATGCTCTTGTATTCCTCAACGACAAGTTTCCTTCTCCTCCACATGACAAGACCAATGACAAGAAATTTATTCCTTTAGTTATCGCTAGTAAAATTTAATATTTATTATATAATTTAATTTGATTTTAAGTTAAATTATATTTAAGTTGTTAGTTTAAAACTTATTATTTAATTATTAAAATTATTTGATAAAATTAATTTAAAATATATTTTAAATCATCATATATTTATTTTTATAAATTATAATTAAAACATAAAAGGTTGAGGATCAATAAAGGTGGTGAAGTAAAGGAGATCTTGAAAATAATTAGGACAAATGAAAGTTACGTTAATTGGTTTTACTTATTACTTAAAGTCATTTTTTATTTTAAGTCATACCATTAAACTATTTTGCCAAATATACGTAATTTAGTTGATAATTTAAATTAAGTTATTAAATTGATTTACCAAACATCCACTTAATTTGAGTCTATTACTTTGTATTTTTTTGAACTTATTTATTTATTTATGATCAAATTTATTTGTTAATCTAACATGTTTGTATTTAGATTTCATCGTATATTTTTAAGGATTGAAATTATATATCTAAGAATTAAAAAAAATGTAAGATAAAATCAATGTTTTGCATTGATGTTATATTGTATCCACTTTCTCCAATACATGATATATCGTCGATATATCCCCATAATTTCGTCAATGGGTACAAGAGTAATTGAAATAAAGGAAATTAATTAGTTATTACTTATTTGTCAATGTTTTATTTATTCAGTGACTAGAATTAGACGAAGATATATAGTTGATAAACATAAAACAAAAATTCATTTATTTATATAAAACCTTTGAATAACTCATTCAAAACTTACTCGTAAGACAATTATAAATTTGGTTTTGACCAGTCAAGATAAAAATCAATAGAAAATAGATTTTCGTCGTTCATGGATCACTCAGATAAATGAGTAATTTATAAGAATGGGGCATCTTATAGTTATAACATATCAATACACAAGTTGTACAAGAGACATCGTAAAATACTTTAACAAATAGCCATATTCAATAGGAATTGTTTTTTTTCTTGTTTGAATTGTTTTTTTGCTTGTTTTTTTTCCTTTTACGATTTCCAATGAGATCATAAAATAAAGAGATTGTAAATAATTAATTGAAATGATTTAATGATTTAAATAAACAAAGTTATTTGGAAATTAAACTCCAAGAAGGTAAATTTTAAATTAGTAAAATAAAATATGATAAAGTTGTCAAAATGAAAGGATACGTTCAATAAAAAAGAAAATGATTTATTCTTTTTTCGGATTGTTTTTAAAAACATATTAATTACTTGATATTAAAAATAATAGGATAAGTTTGAAAATAACAACATTTACAATATCATTTACACGTTATGAATATCTAAGCACTTAACAAATTCGTAATGTTTCTTCCTCTAGAGGGTTAACAAAAAAAAGAAGACGAAACAAACAGAATTATTTGAATTCAATAACAAAATAATAGTACAAGTTGAATATTTACTGATTAAGCAAATGTTACGATTAAACAAAGTCACAACTGTAAGTAAAGATTAAAAGATAATAAATTATTATCATAAGGCAACACTCCCAACATGCAATATGAAAAGGAAAAAAAGAAAAAAAGAAAATCGCCTACGAAACAAGAAAAAAAATACAAATCATATAGCGGGATGATATTCTCAATCATAGCATAAGTACATGTCAAATGTTGCAAAAAGGATAATAATATTTTTGTGAATAGCTTAATTTACACAATAAGATAGACAATCGAGAACCTTAGGATTTTAGTGTTGTCTTGGAAGCAATAAAACTTAAAATCGACTTGAAAGTGATAAAATATTTTAATATTTTTCAAAATTATATATATATATTTTTTTTCAGATGAATATAATACTTTTGACACGTCATCAACTTGGAATAAATTATATGAACAGTATATCGTAATTTATTTTTTTATATTTTGATTTTGACTTTTATAAATAATAAAAATAAAATGTATGAAGAATTTTATTGATTCTCCAAATTCTTAAACACCCACAACAATTTATTTTAATTTTTAATTTTTTTGAATATAAAAAACTAAAAATAAAAAAATAAAAGTACATTAAATTGTTCAAATAATAAAATCCTATTTTTTTACAGAGTGGAATGAAAAAATTGTACTGAAGTGGCACGGAGGTTCCATGTACCCGAGGGGATGCTATATAAAGGGCTTGGACAAGACAGCCATGAACGGTCATTAGCCTTTGCTTCTTCGTAACTCAGCTCTTTTTCTTCACTCTGACTCCAAATGGGCCAAAAGTCTGGCATACTCCTCGCCTGTCTCTCTTCAAGCTGCGTTCAGATTATCTCTTCTTGTGAGTCTGATATCTTCACTACAATTTTTCAGTTTCTTGTTTTGATCATTCATTTATGCCGTGTCTGGTTGCGCAGAATCGGGAGGAAATTGAGCACCTAATTTTTGGCCAATCATTTTATGCCGTATACCAATTTGAAAATTTTGATCTAAGCTGTTTCGGTTAAAAATGAAAGTTTCGCTTTAACGAGTTCAGTTGACTTGTTTTTTGGTTTGCTTGTTAGAAAATAATTGAGAATCAAACTCTTAGATTTTTGAATTTTTTTTCTTCGTTTCAGTGGCCAAGCGGCGAGGGGTTAGGGTTTTTGAGATTTTGATGATTGAGTGAATCTATGGGCTTGGGGCTTGGTGTTGTGTGTTGCTTTGTGGTTACTGCTACCGATTTCTCTAGCCGATCAGTTGTCTGAGAATTACCGAAATGACTGGTCAAAATTTTTGTGGGAATTGGAGATAACAGAGAGTGTTTACTGTTCACCGTTTGATTATATTTGTTCCTCAAGAGGGTATTTAAATATTTTTCATGTTCTTTTCATTTTTGTTCATCTCGGCGTCTCCTATGAAATTCAACAATTTGTTGGGTTTTCCCCCTAAAATTGATGGATAGTACAGAGTTGTAACCAAAAGCACCTATGATGCAGCTTTTGGACTTTTATTAAACAGATGATGTACATTTCAGTCCCTCTGTGTGATGCATGGACATGTTTTTAGTACTATTATTTATATTTTATCACTGACTGCAGTTGTTTTCTGATTGTAAATTTATAATTATTTAACTTGGTTTTTTCCTCTGATCTGGAACATGGTTGCAGCTGTTTAAAATCTCTGATGCGATCATTTGGTGGAGCCATGATGGGCTTTTTTCATTTTAATCTCAATAAGAGGAGACCATGTGCAAATATATGTTTCTGGATTTTTCTTGTACTCTTGCTGCAAAATAGCAGAGGAACATTATCAGTTTCCAATTACTTAGTTGGACTTGGAAGCTATGACATCACGGGACCTGCAGCCGATGTTAATATGATGGGATATGCCAATACAGAGCAGATCGCATCTGGTGTGCATTTCAGGTTGCGAGCTCGCACATTTATTGTAGCAGAACCTCAGGGGAACCGGGTTGCGTTTGTCAATCTTGATGCTTGCATGGCCTCACAACTTGTGACAATTAAGGTGCTTGAGAGGTTGAAGGCAAGGTAGTTGTTATATTATATCTCAAGCTTTGATTTTAATTTTTTAATACATTAAGCAACATCTTGTTTGAGAGTAAGGTTAATGAGACATGTAGAGCCTACTCTTCCAGAGATTAGAAGCACAATATCACAAAATTGCAGGATATGGAAACGAATGTGTTTCTTTGTTCTAATATCTATAGAACTCCTCATAATAATTTGGTCATTTTCCTTTTCCTATCAAAAAAGAAAAAAGAAAAAAGAATTCATAATAATTTGGTGCCAAGAGCTTTTGAAATGAATGAATTTGAATTGACTCTCACTCATAGCTACTGTTTAAAATCCTAGTGGTGTTTTAATTGTTATCAATCAACTGATGAAATTATATCATGTTGCCTTCTGGCAGGTATGGGAACCTTTATACTGAAAATAATGTCGCTATTAGTGGTATTCACACCCATGCAGGCCCTGGGGGTTATCTCCAATATGTTGTTTATATTGTGACATCTCTTGGATTTGTACGTCAGTCATTTGATGTCATTGTTGATGGCATTGAGAAAAGCATCATACAAGCTCATGAAAGTCTCCGACCAGGATCAATTTTTGTGAATAAAGGTATGGGAGAGGATTCTTACTCTCACTGCATTATTTTGCTGCATGTTAATATGACCAAATGTGTTTAAGACTAGGTGAGATTCACGTGTCCGGGAAGCAGCACAAGATCCCTGTGTTTATGGGCAAAGTAGAAACATAGTTGCTTGTGTTTTGTTTTGTGTGGTAGAATTTGGTATCTTGGACAGACATTACTAGGTTGAAAAACTCAAACATGGCAATCTATCTGCCTTTTTTGTTATGTTATTTCCCTTTTTTTTCCCTTTATGGTATTAGAATTACGCATTTTAGAGTTTGGCTCCTTCAGGTGCTTTTTCTTTTTTTGCCACATAAGAAGTGGCTCAAACTTTATATTTGAAATCGGAGTCTGAAGACTCTGAACTAGATGCCCGAGCTCTTATTAGTGTTCTAAAAGGGTTATAGCCTATATCTCCAGGCTCCTCTCAAGGAAATCAACTTTTTACCTGTCCTTTGAAGATCACTTTCAAAACTCTGGTTCACATAAAATTGTTATGTACTACATGCTTAAGGGATTTGATGCCATAGCTCTTCAAATGCAGCCTTTGTGATAAATTTTTGCAGCCATTTTTTGGAATTGAAGTTTGAAATTTTGTTGCAATGCCAGTTTCCTTTTTATATGATGGGAAAGGCATTGTTATATTTCTAATTTTTTTTAGCATACTTGATCTTAATTCGAATATTTCTGCACATTTTCTCATTGATAATTAAATTTATGAGTTAAAAAATGAGTATGTCATGCTTTGAGGGATTCTCAATGCATTAAGGTCCTAAGGTTCCCCTTATGCACTTTTCTTTTGAAGTACTGCTTCTTGCTTAGTTAGATCCATTTCTGTTGATATGCAGTGAATTCCATCAATGTTTTAAAAGGTTAAAGGTGGTTTTGATATGTTTTTCCCAATTGAGGTAAGACATAATCCTCAAGGCAAAACAAGATGTTAGCCTCAACTTAAACCAATAAATAAGAAAGTACTCAAAATAAAAAACATAATAACATTACATAAAAAACCTAATAAAGTTACATGAAATCTGAATGATAAGAAAACCATACAATTCATAGTAACCGAATCATTTGTTTGTCATCATCAATTCTAAAATCCAATTCTCTTTCATGGCTTCATCAAATAATCTATTGCATTGCCATTGCTATCACTATTAGGATTATCCAAGGAATCATAATCATATTCAATTGCTTAATTATCCTCTACATTAGTGTTAATGTTTACATATTCCTCTTCTTCATTCATCAATTGTTGTGGCATTTTCCCTTTATTTATAAATGGTATGAGATTAATTATGTATGAGTTCATTCATTACAATGGCCAACAACTCCTTATTTCTTCTTCTCAATCTGTTGCTTTCCTTTCCTTTTAAAGAAGTTATTAGTAACTAACTAGGCTCTTACTTTATAAAAGATATAACTTTGGTCTTTTTTTTTTTTTTCTTTTTCTTTTTCTTTTTGATAGGCAAAACTGGATACATATTAATAGTGTCTAAGAAAAGGGTGCATCAGAATACGCATGATTTATACAATAAGTACAGCAGGTAAGCAAAAAGGAAAAGAGAAAACAAAAAACAAGCTCTCTCTCCTTCCTTAGCGCTAAGTCAATCAGCAAATCCTATCATGGTCTTTGAATGATCATATATGTACACTCTTACCCTAGTCTTGAACGCAAAACAAATCTTATAAATCTATACCAAAACCTCGAAAAAGTACAATTCATTAAAACTGTTGAGTATTGAGACTTAAACATCTTATAAAATTTGTATTAAAATCCCATAAAGACCCTAAATCCATTACAACATTGTGAATATTTGAGCCTTAAGTATAACGTCAAGGCTGTACGCCTCAACTGGGTGAGACTTAAAACTCGATTACCCTATATTGAGGCTATAACCTCAAGGCAGAAGCCTCATTGGCCTTTTAAAACAGTAAACACTATTACTGACTGTATGTAAGCTAGCAGATCTCTTGATATTGCAATAGTTGCCCTAGTTTATTTGGTCTGTATGCATTTCATCTTTTCATAGCTGTGCTCCCTTGTTGGACTTATAAGGTTGGTGTTAAAGAGATACTTAACCGGACAAATAGTGGGCTTGGACAGACCTCAAACTCCAACATGTCAAACTGGAAATAATACATTGGTGTCATCTCGCAATGCCCTATGCTGCTCCTATGCTTCTATGGTTATGTTTATTCTTTGTTTGGTTTTCATTTTTCATATCATGGCTTTGGCCTTCAACTCACAGGAGAGCTCTTAGATGCTGGCATAAACCGCAGTCCAAGTGCATATCTCAATAATCCTGCTGCTGAACGTGGTAAATACAAGTTTGATGTTGACAAAGAAATGACCCTTCTGAAGTTTGTAGATGATGAGTGGGGACCAGTGGGTAGCTTTAATTGGTTTGCCACTCATGGAACTTCTATGAGTCGGACAAACTCATTGATAAGTGGGGACAACAAAGGAGCTGCTGCCCGATTTATGGAGGACTGGTTTGAGGAGAATGGTGGTGGACAAGCATATTCTGATAGCTTACAAGTTGATGGAGTTCCCCGGAGAGTCTCAAATATAATTCATAACCTCCATGAAAATTGTAAGTTATTTCCAACTCTTCCTACTCTATGACAATAGAGCAATCTGAAAATGGTTTATGAAAAACTGAATTAACTTAATGGCAATACATTGATCTGAAAATGAAGATGTTTTATGACAATATGACTTAGGTTACATTTATTTAATTTCACTTCATCGATGATCTATGTTCAGTCATGAAATAAAATTGTCTTTAACACCATGCAAGATGTGATTTCAACATATCCATGTGCCAGAACCCTTTGGAAAACCCTGAGTATCCTGTATTAACTGACAAATGTTAGGAGCATGGAATCCATGCCTGGAGATGAGTTAGATCCTGTATACTATAATATATTATGGTCAATGGTATTGAATTAATTTTAAGAATTGAACAAAATTATAATAAAAGTCGTGGAATATCTAAAAGACAAAATCGACTCCATTGGGATTAGACTTTCCATAGATAAGTGGTAGATGATGGGAGTCACTGGGAACATGAAACTAAATGACTGAAATTAGGGCCCAATTATATATATCAAACAACCCTGCCGCCTTTCCCAATGGTTGAGGTTGTGCTTGGCTGACACCTTGACTTATGTGGTTGTCTGGATTGTTGTAATAGAGCAAAAACAACTAATAAGCTGAAAATTTTATTTCCCTAGCAACTAATAAGCTCAAATGTTCTAATTGTTATGAATCTTTAAATTGTTATATTACTTCTTGAACTCTCATCTGTTAAATTGTATATGTTGTTTTCTTTAATATGTATATTATTACTTGTTTTATTATTTCAGAGAGTTTTTTTTTTTTAGAATACTTCTATAAGTTTTGATCAATTTTTGTTTTGCTAATATTTTTTTCTAAATTTCTGTATGATATTTTCCTGATATTTTTGTAAAATCTGACCAGTGATATTTTTGCATTTTCTGATATTTTGATCCTTTCTTAGAAGTTGTATGTTCAACTAGGAATATCCACCTAAAAATTTTGAATAATTGGATAGATTTCAATGTCTATTAAAGCAATCAACCTATATCCACTATCTATTTTTTTATAGGTAATTTTTTTCCCCATTGGGACATGAACCTGAAACCTCCCATGAACCATCCTCAACCCTTTGACACTTGAGCAAGGCCTCAAAGGCAAACTATATCAACTATGTGAATTATATTGCTTGTATGGCGATATCTAGTAAATGTAGTAATATTTAACTATAGAAGTAAAATGGCGGTGAGCTTGTAACATGATTTCCATTAAAAGAAAATAACTTGGAGCATGAGAAATAAAAGAATCAGTTGGAAAATCTCAACAGATCTAGAATGTACAACATGAAGGGATCTAATATGGATCCTATACCCACACTTCTGTCATGACCAGTTGTCTCAGGCATGGCAAGGACTATGAGCAATTTGGATGGCACTGTATCATATCAAGGAAAAAACTGAGTAGTCTGTCAGGATAAGGTGAGATAAAAAGCCTCCTGCATATTTTGAATTTTTTGAGATCTATGTGATGCAGATGATGAGTTACGGGAACTTGCTGCCTCCTTCCAGTCCACTCCTGGTAGACCAGCAACCAGGTTTTTAAGTGTTGCACGACGTGTCAGGAACCCTCTCAGGCAGGCTGATAAGCCTGGATTTGTTTCTGCATTTTGCCAAACAAACTGTGGTGATGTTAGCCCTAATGTGCTTGGAGCATTCTGTACTGACACTGGGCAACCTTGTGACTTCAATCACAGTACCTGTGGTGGGAAGAATGAGTTGTGCTATGGCCGAGGACCAGGGTATTTATTGATTTGCCTTTTAAAAGTTTGAAAATATATTTTACTAGTATCTGATCTATATGTGAATATTAAACTACATATCTTACCTACCTGGTAGGCACCCTGATGAATTTGAAAGTACACGTATCATCGGAGATAGGCAATTCAGAAAGGCTGTGGATCTTTTCAATAAAGCAACAGAACAGTTGAAAGGGAAGATTGATTACCGTCACACCTATTTGGACTTCTCCAAGCTTAGTGTGACACTTCCTAAACAAGGAGGAGGTTCTGAGGTAGTAAAAACATGTCCCGCCGCAATGGGGTTTGCATTTGCTGCAGGAACAACTGATGGTCCTGGAGCTTTTGACTTCAAGCAAGGAGATGATCAGGTAACAAGAATTTCAATTCTTTATGGATTCCATATTATTTTTATAAGAATTATGGATTCCACATTTTATGTGCTATTTGTTGTAATGCATGGCCTTCCTGTGAGATAATTTTTTTCTATGGTGTTATTCAGGGGAATCCTTTCTGGAGATTGGTCCGCAACGTACTTAAGACACCAGATAAGGTGCAAATGGATTGTCATCATCCAAAGCCAATCCTCCTTGATACTGGAGAAATGACAAAACCATATGATTGGGCGGTGAGTCACAATCTTGTTGGAACATATCTTGAAAAATACTGTAATTAAAAAATACAGAGTTTCTAAACCAGAAAAGTTGCATATAGTGTTTCCCAAATTAAATAACCTGAAATTTGCTATCTGTTTCTGTAGAACTATCTCAATTCTTATAGAATATCATTTATAATGATACCTTGGTGTGTGCCTTGGAGATTTAGATGTGCAAGTCTTTGTCAATGTGCCATAATCTATTCCAAGAATTTGTGAATTCACATAGCCCATCTGTATAATTTTTAAAAAACAAAACAATAGTAAATTAAAAGTAGAGTTTCTAGACATTGACTGTTGAGCTGTGTTCTGTGTGTTAAACCATCTAAAACTCGGTAGTTATATGGCTATATTAGCTCTTAGAGAAGGCGTGAATTCTGCTGACCTGTGTTTTGTGTGATAAAAAATTAATTTTCTTATTATGAATTTTATTGATTTCTTATTATTCTACTTTTATGTAGTTTTTTTTGCATTTTTCTTTCAAAATTTTGAGTTTTTTTGGGTTTTTTTAGTTGAGGTTTACCTTCGTTCTACCTTGAGGCTTATGCCTCACCTTATTTGAGCAAAATGCCGTAAGTTCATCTTTAATGTTTTTAAACATTTGTTAAATGGTTTGTCTACCTCCTTTTATAAGGTCGTATTTTGTTCTGCTGTTTATAAAGGTAATTTTCAAAGCAAAATTAAAATCCCTTTATGCCTTTAGTGGTTCCCCTAGTCATATCTATTGGTGACTGTAAAACAACTTGCGGATATTTCTACATCCACTATTAAGCTGTTTCATTATTGCCTACAGGTTTGATAGTTAATATATTTTCTAATGATTCCTGCAGCCTTCGATACTTCCAATTCAGATCCTCCGGATTGGGCAACTAGTTATTCTCAGTGTACCTGGAGGTATTCACTTGCCTTACTGTGTTCTCTTCTTTTCCTGTATGGTTAATGACCTTGTTAAAAAAGCCTATATTTCATTTCCTCCAATGATATTTAAAGCTTAATAATACAAAGATTATGAAAATGTGTCTTTTTTTTTTCCAATCATATATTTGTTTTAAAACATGGCTCTATTCAGTTTTTGAACCAATCTATCATGACAAGCAGCTTTGCTTTGTCATCACCAGGGGTGGAAATCAGGCTGGATGACTGAGGTCTGCCTGAGCTCTGTCTATTTTATATACTTGAGAGAAGGGCTGGGGTTTAAGCTGGTTTTAACTGCCCTATTCACGTTTAATATGAATGTGATATGCTCAAAAGTGTGGCCAAGCACAAGATATAGCTATTAGAACTAAAATCAGTAACATGCCAGCATATCTCGTTGAAGTTTCTAATGTCCACTTACATTCCATGGAGAATATGCATGAATTTTGCAATAGAAATGATTCAGTCGGAAACTGTTCTTACCTGAAGGGTGCTTGTAGATGTGCCCTAAACGTAGACTCCTTGATTTTTCACAAGCCTCATGAAATTTTCTATTTGTGTTGTTCTCCGCAGAATTCACAACAATGGCTGGGAGGCGTCTGCGCGATGCTCTGAAGACTGCACTCATAAGTGGAGGTAGTAAAGAATTCAAAAACGTTCATGTTGTCATAGCAGGGTTAACAAATACATATTCTCAATACGTGACTACTTTTGAGGAGTACCAGGTGCAGAGATATGAGGTTGGTGGAAAGCTTATTCATTCAGAAAATGACACTGACACAGTAGTTTCTTCAACATGAATAACCTATTTTCTGTTCCTGCTTGAGTAGTGTCTGGTTTGAATTGTGTTTTAATGCTGAAAACCTCGATCATAATCGGTCAGCAACACTGATCGTACTCTTTCTTCTATGTCAATGTTAATTCTGTAGTACTAATTCATGGCTGGTGTCATACTTCTCAGGGTGCCTCCACACTATATGGTCCACACACACTCAGTGCTTACATCCAGGAGTTCAAGAAGCTTGCAACTGCTCTTGTCACTAGCTCTACCATTGAGCCAGGCCTGCAACCTCCAGATCTACTTGACCAGCAAATAAGCCTTCTACCACCAGTGGTGCTGGACGGGACCCCTCCTGGTGTAAAATTCGGAGACCTCCAGTTTGATGTACCTATGAACTCCACCTTCAAGAGAGGTGGGATGGTGAATGTCACTTTCTGGTCAGCTTGCCCCAGGAATGATCTCATGACTGAAGGCACATTCGCCCTCGTCGAAATTCTCCATGGAAAGGATTCTTGGGTTCCAGCTTACGATGACGATGATTTCTGCCTCCGGTTCAAGTGGTCAAGACCTGCAAAGCTGAGCCCCAGAAGCTACGCAACCATAGAGTGGAGAATTCCAGAGTCGGCAGCTGCAGGTGTGTACAGAATAAGGCATTTCGGTGCCTCAAAGTCCCTTTTTGGATCCATCAGCCATTTCACAGGCACATCCAGTGCTTTTGTGGTGGCCTAACATTTGAAGTTTTATCATTTATGTGCACACCACACATGTTGTTCCTATTGGAATATTTATGTCTTCCTTGAAAAGCTAGTGATTAAACTGGGTTCTAAATTCAGCGTTGTAATTATCAGTTCCTTCATCTTTTGGCAGAATGGCAGTTAATCTGAAGTTGCATGTTTTTTGTTTTAGAACATTCTCTAATTTGATTGTGAACTTTATTTTATTGTTTTTTGTTTTAGAAAACAGAAAATTATTTTAAAATACAATTACCAAACTGGGCTTTAGTAGGAGAATGGATTCCAAACTGTTTTTAATAATAATTTTTTAAAATAGTGCGTTTGTTGTTTTTAGAAATAAAATTATATTTGGTAATGTAAGCATGAAAAATAGTTTTCTTTTTAATCTTCTGCCATAGAAGCTGAAATCTCTTTCTTACTGTCATGCCCAAAACCATTCATATGACAGTCATTTCACTTTTAAATTATGGTTTTACCCCTAAATTGGGTTTAGGGCATCACACTTACCATTCCGAAGGTTTGAGTCTTAAGATGAAAATTTCAGCATATACTAGAAGTTTCATAAAATTTTACAATTTAAAAAGTCACTTAAGTGATTTTTGAACTATTCCAAACATCTCTTTTTGGTAAAACATGGTCAAATAGCAATGTAACTTAAGAACAGTTTAAGGAGAACATTTAACTTCAAAAAAAAGAAAAAAGTCCAAACATGCCCAGTGTACAAAATATTTAAAACAGGGCAAAAGCAGCCGCTCGCAACGACGTCGTTCCAATCCGGAAACAGGGCCTCTACTCTTTCGCGAGCCTGAGCTACTGAGCACGAACCAGTACGAAGATTTGATTTTGGATTCAAAAGCCTCTTCGGAAAATTTTCATTTTCCTGAGAGAGAGAAAAGAAGTAGCAAACACAGTGATCAGTAGAAAATGTCAGTGCAAGATTATCTCGACAAGCACATGCTTTCTCGCAAAATCGAAGACGCCGTCAATGCTGCTGTTAGGGCCAAGACTTCCGATCCCGTTCTCTTCATCGTAGGCACTTCTCTTCTCCTCATATCCTTCTGTTTGGTTGCCGAAAAAATTAGGAAAAAGGCGAGAAAATTTCGAATCTGGTGTGTTGTGTGACGTTGTCTCGGGAACCAGACGGAGGTTTTCTGATTTTGGATTGTTTGATTCTTGAGTTTGGATTTGTGTTCTGATGTTTTGGTGTTCTGATTTTTTTTGTTTTGGATTTAGTCGAATCATATGAAGAAAGCGGTTTCATCCGTGATCACGAGGGTGAAGGCGAGGCAGATTCTTGATAGCAGGGGAATTCCTACTGTTGAAGTGGATTTGTACACCAATAAAGGAATGTTCCGTGCTTCAGTTCCTAGTGGTACTCCTATTGGAATGTAAAGCTCTTCACATTTCTAATTTTTTCCATTTCAAGTTTCCTTTGTGAGCGTTTGATTGCCCAGAAAATTGGGAAAATAAAAAGAACAAAATTAATAAAAGGATGCTTCTCTTTGGGTGGCCTTATCCCAGTAACTGAA
Organism: Vitis vinifera; assembly: GCF_030704535.1. Lineage (NCBI taxonomy): Eukaryota > Viridiplantae > Streptophyta > Magnoliopsida > Vitales > Vitaceae > Vitis > Vitis vinifera. Next base: position 6,672,075 of record NC_081810.1, read on the forward strand.
AGGATTGTGCATTTCATAAACTGTAATGCTCTTTGGATTCTCTCTCTCACATATAATTATCCCTCTTTGCCACTATGTCCTTTCTCACTCTATTATACAGTAGCTCTCGAGAAGTTTTCTTCATATTTTAGGTTGTGAATCACAGAGTTCAAGTACCATGTAACCGGTTATTATTGGTCCCAGGTATGAAGCTGTTGAATTACGGGATGGGGACAAGGGAACATATCTTGGAAATGGTGTGACCAGAGCTGTTAGGAATGTCAATGAAAAAATATCTGAAGCTTTGATTGGTATGGATCCTACACTTCAGTCCCAAATTGATCAAGTAATGATAGACCTGGACAAAACTGAAAAGAAGGTAATTCACTTTTTTTTTTTTTTTTTTTTTAGTGAATTGGCCTCTACTAGTATGCATCCATCAACATCTAAGATGGGTCTTTTTATTCCTATTCTTTTAAGAGTTTATACTGCTTTCAAATCCTATGAGCTATTAGGTTTCTTTCTTTTCATTTTGCAGGGTGAACTTGGAGCAAATGCTATTTTAGCTGTATCAATTGCTGCTTGCAAAGCTGGGGCTGCTGAAAAAGAGGCATTTTTTTTTTCCCAATCTGGCATTTTCATATATTTACACAGTTATTCTACTAATGGTTCTGGATAATTATCTTTGATTTTGGGGAAAAAATGAATTTCAGGTTCCACTTTACAAGCACATTGCTGATCTTTCCGGCCAAAGCAACTTGTTTCTCCCTGTTCCTGCCTTCACAGTTATAAGTGGCGGAAAACATGCTGGGAATACTTTGGCTGCTCAGGTATGTAGTTAGCTTTCTGAATAAGTTTTCATTATTTTGTTTGAAGATATTTATTGGAGACACTTAATAGCCTTTATTATAAGCACAGTTGATTGCAAATTCATGGAGAAGGGTCATATATTTGGTATCACACCATCAGATAGTTGTTTTTTTCATTCTGTATCTTGATGTTATGATCACTACCTCATACTAAGAGTTTAGAATTGATAAAGGACTTTACCTATTGGAGGTATGTATTACAAAACATCACCATATGGCATTCTAAGGGAGGGGAATTCTCAGTTTGGGGCTGGTGTACTTTGGTGAGCTTAAGCCTTTCCGTTTTGTACCACCCTTTTCTCTCTCTCTCTCTCTCTATATAATATTATTTTCTGGTTGCTTATTAAAAAAAAAAAAAAAAAAAATCAGTGCGGGACTCCTAATGTCTTCTTCCCTTTTATTTAGTATTGAAATGAGCTTACCACTCCAAAGATGTCATAACCATCCCTTCAAATATGGATCACTTTAATATTGTTAACTTTTTTATATTTGTCCAATCAGTAGCTGAAAATTGTTCTTTAAAGCTCTCTTTCTTCTTTTTGGTCTGCTTCTCCCTCTCTTTGGTGGTAATCTAGGATTGAATCCAGAATATTGTGATTATGGGGCAGTTTCAAGTTTTGTGGTACTGAATGCATTTCAGGGTTAGCTGGGTTTGGATCCATGACCCTCCATTGGTTATAGAATGCATTGGATGGTTGGACTATCGAACCTAAAAGAAATAATTTAGAGAGAAAGCTTGCATCTATAATAAGTGCAAATTAAAGATCATATCATCAGTGCGATGTGAACTTGTTAGCTGCTCCCAGCCGAATGCGACTTCTGCGATCGGCATCACATCCAAATTATGATTTTAACATAGATCCATCTCCATCTTCATCATGTTACAGTGAAGGGAAATGAAATTTTATGCCTGGATTCATTTCTTGAAATGGTGTCACTCATTTTGATTGTTCTAAATTATTGGGTTGTAACTCACATGAAGGATTCCACTTACTTTTGTTTTTGACATTCATATGTTAAGGAGACAAATCTTCTTTAATAGTCGCCGTTTCTTATTCTATCACACACCTGCATTCTTTGGCTGCATAGTTAGTGAGGATCTTGCTCATATTTTACCTTGTCTTTGAGGTGTATGGAGGCAAATGATTTGCTTAGTAAATATCTCATGTTTCTTTCTTTAAATTTATATTCATGCCTACTTTAGCTGTACAGGCAGTAATTCAACTTCTTCCAGATGTTAAAACTTTCTGATGTTTATTCTTGTTAGACGATCACTTACACTAAATTGATGGTGGAAATATTATTAGGAAATTATGATTCTCCCAATTGGAGCAACTAGATTCGAGGAGGCATTGCAAATGGGCGCTGAGACCTATCATCACTTAAAGGTGAGTTTGTTCAAATGAGTTGTTTAGTTTTAATGTACATGTTTCTTATCTCTATTGTGCGACAAGTCTTGCAACAATTTGAGTTGGCTATCCAAAAAAAGAAAAAAGAAAAAGTGATACAATTATTTGTGAATTTAAATTTTAATGTTTTAAGAAGTAATGAACCTCTATGGAAAATAAATCTCTATGATACACTAAAGAGTTTCTTTGCCTATTAAAAAATAAAAAACTAAAGAGTTTCTCTTTCTTTTCTTTACTTTTGTTTCCATGGTTTACTATTTCTGTTCCAAATCCAAATTGTGTGTATAAAAAACTTGTCTTCAAGATTGAATAATATTAATGCTCATGACATAATATCACTTTGTGTAACTTTAACTTTGATAATTCTGAAAGTATTCTGGGTTTTCAGTGTTTCCGTGTCTAAATGCTACATACACTTCAAGGATTGAAAGGTTAATGAAGTATTAGAAATAGGATGTAGTGTGGGAACTTTAAATTTGGAAATTTGTGTTATGATTACATGATGTTATAGCTTGAAGCTCCTCCTAGGAGTTCATACTTTATAGGAAGTTCCTTGATCTCAAATCAATGTTTGTAAAAATTAAGTCGCATAAACTGAGGGAACAGTCTGAAAATAACAAATAACCATTTGAGGAATTTAATTGATTTCATGTTGATATTTATTAGATATTTCCAACCAATTAACAGATAAGTAAATTACCCATCTGCTCTGGGAAATTGTACCAACTTGACTTGCTGTTGCCTCTGTTTTATACTTTCTGAGGCTGTTCAATACGAGCTCACCAATTGTAGCTGCCTTCCCACCTGTCATGGCATATGGCATATTGATAGATAAGTTTGAACCAACTAATTTGTTAGCATATAAGGTAAATCATTTGGCTGAAATGGTCAGTGAAATATTCGGTTATTACTGGCTTAATTATCCTACTCTGTTGTCTCAGCTAAACTCATATCAGCATTATATTTTTCTACCTAATTCTATATTGAAACCATGGATGGTAAAATGGCTATGTATCTGTTGCTCCCCAGCCATGCTTCTACTCATTTATTGGTTGTAATTTCTGTTAAACAAAAAGAGCAGGCTGTTATTACAGAAAAATATGGTGCCCATGGGTGTCATGTTGGTGAGGATGGTGGGCTTGCTCCAAACATCTCCAGGCAAGTTTTTCTTCTTCTTCTTCACCGGATCTTGCTCATCTGCCCATTTTAGTAACAAACCCATCATACTGTTTGAGGATATATATTTTAGATAGAAGCTGCAATCTGCATAACTCATAAATCCATTTTTATATGTTAGTTAAATATGGTTGAGGTCTGGCTGCATTTGTATCCAGACCTGTGGAAACATGATAAAATTTCTCTAAGAGTGGTTGGTATTAATATTTGATTATCTTTTATTTCTGCTGGCAGCATTAGAGAAGGTTTGGATCTAGTAAAAGAAGCTATCGGCAGAACAGGATATAATGAGAAAATAAAGATTGCAATCGATGTCGCTGCTACTGATTTCTGCATAGGTGATGAGTTCTTTCCTGTTAAATGCTTTTATGCTATTACTTCAGAACCATGTTGGCACCATTATATAATAACAATTGGAGGATGTCACTTGGAACAATATTAGTGATTGTACTCGATTTTATGGATACGGATTTCTGTAGCCACAATCAAAAGCATTTCCATCATTCCCATCAAGGGCATAGTGATATTGATCATGCATGTATGCTTTAGTTGGGATGCATTATGCAGTGGTTAAGGCTATGTGTCTGGACATGTATATTCCTTGCTTATGAATGATGAGGTTTGGCTCTGATGCAGGTGCAAAGTATGATTTGGACTTCAAATCCCCAAACAAATCAGGGCAAAATTTTAAGTCGGGAGAGGATATGATTGAGATGTACAAAGAACTTTGTAATGGTATATCACCCTTTCTTTACATGTTTTTTATTGTCTTTTGCTGCATCATGTTTTGAGTCATGCATCAAACAGGTTTAATAACCTTATTGTTGTCTCTTCTTTTTTTTTTTTTTTTTTTCCTTGTTCCTTCTTTTTGGTGGGGATGGGGTACTTAGACTACCCAATTGTATCAATTGAAGATCCATTTGACAAAGAGGACTGGGAACATATCAGGAATTTTTGTGGTCTTGGAATTTGCCAGGTGTGTCGCATATACCTTATTTCTTGCTATTTTGGCATCAATCTGTTTGCAGTTTCTATCCAGATTAACTTCCTCTTTAGAAGGCATGAATGCTGAAATACAGGTTTCCCCAAGTTGATGGCCTATAATTTGCAAAAATAAAATGACCAAACATGGAATCCTAAGATGATTTCTTGTCCATCACTTTGAAGGGTTCAAATTGTAAGTGGGGTAACTGGAGTACAGTTAAGTGATTGTCTGATTACGCTCATTTAGTGGAGTTGCCTCTTGACTAGTACGGGTCTCAAGAGGATCAATGGCCATATAACTTATCCAGAACTGCAGCTTGACCCTTAGATGCAATTGGGAGCTTTTCTGCCTTTTTGTGTCTGTCCTTTATGATCAGACAGATTTATTTAGGAGAGCTGTTTTGCAGGTTGTTGGCGATGACTTGTTGATGTCAAATCCTAAACGTATTGAGAGAGCAAGACGTGAATCCACTTGCAATGCTCTTCTTCTCAAGGTATCTTGCTGATCTTTGGATGAACTTTATGGCTTTCTTTGTCAATGTTCTTTTTTTGATAATGTATTGCCATGTGAACTGGTTTTATCTTTGAATTTCTGTCCACATATTGTTCATCAAATCATACCTTCTTTGTAAGAAAATAAGAAATTGAATTAGTGTTATAGAAATACAGGTGTCCTATTCAAATCATTGCCCTTTTCAAAGAGCAGGACAACCCTTTTGGCACAAAGACAACTATTTACTTCCCAAACCTTGTTTTTCTCAGTGAAGAATTAGTAATTCATAGTCTTTGCTGCTTCTGTTTTTCTGGATGTAAAGGTTAAGAATGTTTAATAACCACCCTGCAGGTATTGTTAAGAAGGAAATCTCAATGATGTATGTGTTAAGCTGATCTAATCTTTACTGAACATAAAAATAAAAACAGAATATTAAAGAATCCTTTTTTTTTTCAGTGCTTTTAGTAAGTAGAGTTTGTTGATTAGTTAGAGCTTTGCTCTGAAATCAGTTTTTGCCATTTTTTCATTAAATTGTGCAAAATTTCTTTGGATGGAAAAATTTGCATTCAATGGACCTTCAATTCTTCCCTGATAATTCTTTTCATGGCACAGTAATTTTGTTCCTAATTTCTGCATCCAATCCTTTGCTGTGCACCTGAAACAAATTTGTAGCAATCCTGTATGACTGAAAATTTCTGGATCTTTTTTTTGTTAGCATTAAGATCTTTTTGAGGATTGAGTTCATATTATAATAGAAACCTTGTGAATTCAAAGAATCTGAAACTAGAAATGGTGGTACAAAATTCACCAGCTACCTTCCAAAGTCTGATAATTTTAGTTGCCCTAATTAGGTGAATCAGGTTGGAACTGTGACCGAAGCCATTGAAGTGGTGAAGCTGGCAAAGGATGCCCATTGGGGAGTGGTGACATCTCATAGATGTGGAGAAACAGAAGATTCTTTTTTAGCCGATCTATCTGTTGGCCTTGCTACTGGTCAGATCAAAGCAGGTGCACCTTGCAGAGGAGAGCGGCTTGCAAAGTACAACCAGGTTCATTTATCCTCACTATGCAGATTCACTTTCTTTTATAGTGTTTGCTAAGGTTTTTTATTCCTAAAATTTATCTTTTCAACAGCTGCATCATTCAAATAGACTTAAGAAGTACCAATACCTGGTAAATAGATATGCAGATGCATGTCTGGTCCCTGTTTCCTATTTTTGTTGAATTTCATGTCTTTTAAAATTATCCTGATTTTGTTTCTCCCTAGTCATTATTCTAGTATACATTCGTGAATCACCGACTCCTGAACAAAAAAAATCGCATAAAACCCCAAAACTCAGCTCTTTCATGATCCTTTAGTCTTTTAGCTAATGCAGTCAACAGTTGGAAAAGTCTTTAGCTTTTGATCACAAACGCAAGTTTGTGAAATCATGTGGTTTAGATGTACAGCAAGGAAGATATGAAATTAACTGCTGAGTTTCTTTCAGTTGATTCGGATTGAAGAAGAGCTTGGGGATCAAGCGGTTTATGCTGGCGAAGATTGGAGACAGTCGTGATCATTCTTTCCAGGTCTTTATACCCACATTTTTTTCCCTTCTGGTTCCTTTTTGAATATGTGAAGCTATACTCAGCAACTAGGTCATTCCAGATTCCAATGCAAAGTTTTGCATCGCTTCCCTTTTTTTTCCTTTTTGATTTAATTAATGATTGTTTTCCTCTGGTAATAGAGAGACATGTCTGAGGTGTGTTGAACAGAGTTGTCTGTTTTTATGATGGATGGGATTTGTAGTTTTTCTATATTGGCAATACTAGGAATTTGTAACCGAATTTCCAAACTTTCAATGGATGATCATTTAGAGAAAATTCCAGACCCTGAAATTATTTCGGTTTGGATGAACATGCTCTTCTTTCTTTAGGGTCTTTTGGGGTCTGACTAGTGAGCCAGGCAGGAACAAAGTGATGAAAGTCTCCGCAATTGTACTAATGATAGTTCAACATCTCCAAACGAGTCAGAGTAGTGAAAATCACCGAGTGAAAGCTTTCTCGTGAACTAGGGTCAAATAAATAAATGGATCGCCCTTGTCAGACTTAACGGGATCTGGGTCCTTATCTGGTTGCTGTTCCACATCTTCAAAAGGCATAACCAAATCAAACGCCCCTTCGGTTCCAGCAAACAATCTTTGGTAAGAAAGTATGCAGGCCCATACCATAGCTCCACTTTCGGTGATTATAAAATTCGCTTGTACTCTATGGGAATCCAACGCCCAGTGCTTTTTTTTGTGCCGAGGACATTAGTAGATGCTCGGCGAAGGACTAGGGCATTGTTCGAAGAGTTAGCAGGTCGCCCTATTGAAGTACCAAAGGTGTGCTCCGTCCTGTGACTAAGAAATAAATTGGTTTGTAGATCATGAAAAGTTCGAGGGAAAGAAAATATGATGGCTTAGAAAGTAAGAAGGAAAAAGTTAATAAGAAATAAAAATGGAATAGAAGCAAAAATTAAGTTTAAGGTCAGTAATTGTTTTCTTACCACGATTTTTGAATTTTTAATCTTTTTTATTGATTGGGTAATTAATTTTAAAATGTTTGTTTTAAATTTTCATATATTTCTTTTTCCCGAGAAAATTTGAGTGTTTTTCTTTTCTTTCTTTCTTTTTCCCTAGTACTTCTCAAGAAGGAAAGGGATGTTATAACTGCATATGAAGGTTACAGGGGGCTCTGCCTTGAATCAATCCCAAAGGCAAGGAGTCAAAAACTGTTAATGAAAAGCCTAAAGCAATGCTAGCTACATTTGCAGCATTGCAAAAATTCCTAAAAGAAAATGCAAAGGAACCAGAGTGTATGCATCAAAATCCAAATCTGAATGGTTGAATATGTATGGTGCGATTTATCATTTATGACTACAAGGTATAAATAAATGAGAATAAGGTATAATGGTATTGACAAATAAAATTATAATATAAATGATGGGATTTGAACATATATACATGATACCATTTTAAATGGATGGACTCAATCCTGAAATACAAGATTAAGGTGGTGTTTGTTTTTTTGGCTTTTTGTTGAAAGCAATTTGTTTTCAAAATTTAGGTTGTTTTTCATAACTTATTATAAACTTTTTACTAAATAAAAAAAAACAAAATATGTAGTTTTTTCTAAATAAAAAAAATAATACATTGATATATTTTTTTTACTTTTTAATACTTAATAAAAATAAAATACTAAAAAAACAAACAACCTAATATTTAAGTTTTATTTAGAATTAAGTAAAAAAATAAACACCACCTAAGATTCTACAACAAGCTCCATAATACAAATATGTTTCTAATCTTACCCAAAAATTTGATATTATGTCACTCAATGGGTTGGTTTGCAAGGGATTTGCTTGACCGTGTTTCATAAAAGATAGTTTTTAGATAACCATTTTTAATGTTAGTTTTTTCATGATTTTATGATTAAAATTTTATTTAAAGGATTAAATATAGAACATAATTATTATTATTTTTAAAATAAAAGTTATTTTAATTAAATTTTATTAAAATAAATTAGAAAACTATTTTATATTTTAAAATAGAAAAGAATAGTTTCTAAAGAGTAAAGGCCCATTAAAAAATGTGTCATTTTCACAGGACATGTAATTCTGAAGTGCAGGTTGGTACTAGCACGAAAGCTTGAATGGGAACATCACCATTTGTCCAAGCTTTTAGTTGGGATAATAACGGCTATGATTCTTTCACCTAAACATTGGGACCATCTCAAGTTCTATCAGGCGCCTCTTTAATTGAATGGTGTTTTTTTACTCCAAATTGGAAATAAAAAATTGAGTCCAGTACTTCAATTATATGTTAGGGAAATTCTTTATTAAGGTCCCCAATGTAGGGACCCCTCCCTTTGGAAAACACGTGACACGAATCTTACAGTGACACATGGCACATGTCATCAATCAGACCATTATCATCCGAATCATCATCATCCGGATTCCCCTAAGGATACGCATGATGCAGTTCTCCTATCCGGACCACCTCAAGGAAAAGCAAATGACGTTTTAGCTTCTCCTATCCAAGGAAGAGCAAACGTCGCTGGCAGAGCACAGACATCTAGACAACCTTCATAATGCATCCGCTCCACAATACATCCGGGTAATCAGCATGTGCCATCCGGGTATAATCGTCTGGATCATCAATTAAAGTAAAGCGAGTCTTACACGCTATCACAACAAACAGCCATGACCCACATCCCATCACCTGCAGAGTGAGAAGACAAGATGAAGTGACAACAAGTCACTTCCCACGATCATTCTACATAATCACTTCCCACGATATCTGACAGCCGCATCACGTACCATGGTTTCTGACAGCCGCTCGTAGGGTGATGATGCTCCTACTGACGCCTATCATCATCATAACAACATAAAATATCTCCTCACCATTAATGAAGAGGAACAGTACCCCTGAAGCTGTATATATAGGCCTTCACACGAAGAGAATGAGATCCCCTGATAATCTCCTAATACCTGGTAAAAGGCCAACTGATTTATATCCTTCTCTCTGACCATGGCTAACAAAACCATCGGAGGGTGCGTCCGGACACCCTGTCCGGATGCCTTCTTGTAGGTATAACGACTGGATCAAGAACCTTTATGAGTTGAAATCACGTGTCCATCCATCTGGCAACTACGTGGATCATCAAAGACGCGAGGTAGCAACACCCAACTCTCGTTAGAATTTTCCTTTCCATTTTACTGACTATATTAGATATTTTGAAAAATTAAAACATTAAAATTATTATTATTATTATTATTATTTAATTTTGAAACATTAAATTAATTTTATTCTTTATTAAAAATACATAGGATTAGAAAAGAAATAATTAGCTTCAAAAACTTTTTATTTTTTTTTATGTTTCTAATTTACTTACCATTTCCAACGTTCAAAACAAATTTGAGACCAAACTCCCACTTCCTAAAATATTTTGTTTTCATTTTTTAGAATTCATGATAATTACAATCGACGCAGGTCAAACTTTTCCATTTTCATGGCCAAAATTACGACAATTATCCACACGGGAAAAAAAATGTCAAAAAGGCCAAAAACTAACCGACCAACTGTCATTTCCCAAGATCCCAATCCCCTCCTCCGTGTATGTAATAGAAACTATACTCTCATGCAGTTTCCGCCTCTCAAGTGAAGACAAACAAGCGCGATAATGTAACAGCGCTTCACCAAATCTCACCCTCACCGACAAATTGAATCTTCTCCTGGATGGCGGTCACAGTGACACCAACATAATACAACAAAATCTCCTCCTCCTCCTTCCTCTCTCACTCTCTCTGCAATCGCCTCCTAGCCCTCCGATCTCGCGTCGTGTCTGCAATTCTCTCTCAATGCTTGTTCGCAGTTCTCAGAAGTCAGATCCATTAGAAGAAAAACCCTAACTCAGTGAGTCAACTCGCTGATCAAGATCTGCATTGGGTTTTGTTTATTGGTGGTTCAGCGTCTACATCCATGTGAGTCTACTCGGTTTTCTCTCGGAAACCTTAGCATTTCGATGGGATCGAGCCGGTGGTTCACGATCGGGCTCATCACGTCTTGGTACGCATCGAACATTGGGGTTCTGTTACTGAACAAGTACTTGCTCAGCAACTATGGGTTCAGGTATCCGATTTTCCTCACCTTGTGCCACATGCTCGCGTGTTCACTGCTCAGCTACGCCGCCATAGCGTGGCTGAAGGTGGTGCCGAGGCAGAATGTGCGATCGCGGGCTCAGTTCGTGAAGATTTCGGTGCTCAGTCTTGTTTTCTGTGCGTCGGTGGTTAGCGGTAACGTGTCGCTTCGATTTCTTCCGGTGTCGTTCAACCAGGCGATTGGCGCAACGACACCATTTTTCACGGCGGTTTTTGCGTGTATAATGACTAGGAGGAGGGAGGCTCTGCTCACCTACTTCGCTCTTATTCCTGTTGTTGCCGGAGTTATCATTGCCAGTGGAGTACTAGCTCAATTCTCTGTTTTCTTATTGAATTTATTGATTTTTTTTTAAACGGTTGTGTTCTATGTGATTTCTTTCTATATTTTGCTATGGACGTGATATCTTATTATTTAGATTATTTCCTTTGAATTCTGAGCTGAGGAAACAATTATGAACAGTCAATGATTTTCCATTTTTCTTTCTTTTGAGTTTTGGTACTTTGTGGTTTTGTTGAATCTGTTGAGACTGGCGGCCAATTTACTTTTTCATCCACCATGAAAAGAATCCCTGAACCGAAATATTGATTTTTCGTGTACTGGTAACTGAGTGCACAGTGTAAGGGAAAAAGGTTGTGCTGGGTTTAGTATGTCTTCTGACATTGCTGGGCTTATTAATACTGTAATTGGCATGGATGATTGAAACTTTGTCTGTCAGTGTGGATGGTAGCAATGTAAATTGAGAAAACCCCTCTGTTTGGGCTGAGACAAATTTTTCAAAGTTTTAATAAGGCTTCTATTTGCTAGGCATCACTATCTGTTGGTAAAATGTCAGGAAATGGGATCTAATTAGACTGAGTTTGTATATAAAATTATTGGTATGCAAAAGTTAAGTCCTGATTCTTGTTATTTTTGTCATTGTATGGCTGAAGGGAGAACCAAGCTTTCATCTGTTTGGATTTATAATATGTATTGCTGCTACTGCCGCACGGGCGCTCAAGTCAGTACTTCAAGGAATTTTGCTGTCCTCAGAGGGGTAATAAATCCATTTCTATTTACTAAAACATTGTTTCTGGTAAAGTTAATACGATAAATGAATAGGTTAGCATTTAAAATTTTTTTAAAGTAGACCTGGGAACTACACTGAAATAATTATCACATTTTTCCAGGGAAAAGCTTAATTCTATGAACCTCCTTATGTACATGGCTCCAGTGGCAGTTGCATTCCTTCTTCCTGCAGCACTCCTGATGGAGGAAAATGTGGTTAACATTACACTAGCACTTGCAAGAGATGATGTCAGGATCCTATGGTATCTGATCTTCAATTCTGCATTGGCATATTTAGTAAACTTGACCAATTTTTTGGTCACTAAACACACAAGTGCCTTGACTCTCCAGGTATGCACCCCAGTTCCAATGCATGCATTTGTCTGCATTTACTGATATGCACAATTGGTCTCAAATTCTGGTCTTTTATTTTTTTTAAATTCATTTCTCTGTCAAATTGTCAGCTTCTCTTGTTTACAAAGAGGAACTAAAGAAAACAAAAGCAGGGAAAGTAAATTCTGAAACAGGTTCTGTTCTAATATTATTACCAGAAAATATGATGTGGAATATACGAATGTGAAGAAACTTCTGCATATTTGGTGTCTTCTTATTGGTTCTGTTTGTCTGCTTGCCTTACATGGGATCATCACTTATCACATGACAATTGTTTTCTCATGTTCTACACAATGATTTCTTACGGGCTACTCAGTAATCAATCTTAGGATAATGCTATCACCGAAATTTATGGAAATTTTTGTGAAGACTTGCATAAGTTCATTCAGAATTAATAATTTGGCAGATTGACATGAGTACTTGAGGTATGCTTTCAAATACTGAATTTGTCATATGGTTGACAATTTTATGAGTGAACTACTTATTAACTGCTGCATGGTTTGATTAATCGACTTTTACACCACTTTTGGTGGGTACCAGATGGCCAATGTATACATTATTTGAAATGTTAATACCTGCATGGAAAAATTAGTTCATGTTAGATGGGGGTTAGCCATGTCCTCATAAAACTCATTTGAGTAAAAGATAAACTATGTGCATCTATTCATCACTACTGTTATGCTTTTATTGCTGTCACTTGAGTTGCTGGACCTGCTCTGAGATTAGGGAATGTTGGCTATTCCAGGTGCTGGGAAACGCAAAAGGAGCTGTAGCTGTGGTTGTCTCAATTTTAATTTTTAGGAATCCTGTATCCATAACTGGGATGCTCGGTTATAGTCTCACATTAATTGGTGTTGTCCTCTACAGTGAAGCTAAGAAACGGAGCAAATGAAACTCCTTGAGAAGATACATGCATGATTTTAGCCTACTACTTGTATTGTTTTGTTTATCTGGGCTCAGCCGCAAGGTTCTTGGATCAAAGGCCGAACAACTTCTCCCGGGAGATGTTATATATATGCATCCTGTAAGTTATTTCTTCTCAGAGACTGGAAAGACGGTTTGTGCTTGTAACAGAAATGGCCAGCACAGCCAAAAGTTGAGTAATCTCAATTAAAGGACATAGCATTCTGTTATTTCCCAACTTTGGGTGACACGAGAGTATATGTTATTCTCTAGGTAAAGGTAGCTTAAGATTTTTTTTATTTTAATTTTTTTAATTTATATATATATATATGTAAAAAATTGTTGTTATATACTATCATTTTTTCATTAATTAAATGAAAGATGATATGATAATTTGGTTTTATGGCTTGTTAGATCATCCTGAAAGCTTTATATCACTTCCTAGGTGATATGTGTCGGTGGGATGTGATCCGTCCATCCCCAGTGTCTTCCAGTCTGGATAGAGGATGATATGATGTGAACTGAAAACAAATCCAAGGCAGGTAAAAAAGATGCCTGCTTTTCTGGGGTCATTTCCAAAAGGTTTTAAAGGTAGACCGAAGACATGGGGTTGATCATCTTAGCTTCTTGTGTGCAATCCTCCAAATTAGAACGGAATCTGGTTTCACATCACATGGTGCAAGGGCCCCCTTTATTAGCATTTTAGAAATGGAATAGACAGCCTCTACTCGTCACTTTCGGTGGCAAAACAAAGCGTTTCTTTGCCTACGCAATATTTGGCAAGGCCAACTCAACCTTGTTTTTTTGCTTCAACAGGATTTAGTGGTTGTTTGGGAAAGTTTAATATTTATTAATTGATTTCAAGTTAGATTAATTTTAAATTCTTAATTTAAAATTTATTACTTTAAGTATTAATTTTATTCTAAATTATCAAATTAAAACATTTACCCACATCCCTATTCATCCTAGCTCATATTCATTTTTATTAATTTTAAGTAATAAATTTATATTCATATTTAAAATATTGTAAATATAGAATAATCATAAAATTTTTATTATAAAAATTAAGTCATAAATATAAAATCATAAATTCTTAAATATTCTTTCATTAATATGGACAAATGAAATAAAAATATTTAAAATTAAAAATAAATTAACCATTTTAACCTAAAATTTAAAATGTAACATTAAATTATTAAATCAATTTCCCAAACATGCCCTTAATCTCAATTCTAAAGCACGACTTGAAACCTTCGTCACTAGAATTGGGAAGAATAGGCTTGGGCTACCAAGCAAATGTTGACGAAACTCTCAATTGGCAGGCCCACATCCGAAACCCCCCAAATGTTACAAGCTAAATACAAGATTTTTGGATAAATTTCACTGACCTTTCTGAGCTAACACTAAACTAGTTTGAAATTTCATTCATCATTAGCTTGAAGTGAAAATGAAATTTACCTCAAACAGATCAATCAAACCTGCAACATTCAATAAAAGCTTCTATCCAAGTTGAGTTCAGAATGAAAAAAGCAGGGGGATGAAGCTCTTGTAATAGTCATACTCACAAGCGAAAAAACAAAAACTAACCACCACATCACTTTTTCTAAAAGCAAATATAACACTTGCCTACATTGATAATATCCCCAGAAAATTTATAAGCAACATCCTCTCAACATGAAGTTTAGGGAAGTGTCCGTCTTGAGGAAAAGAGGAATAGAAATAGGAATGTAGAATTTGCTGGAAATGCTGAGGAATTAGGCTTGGGGCTTGGTCTCATCCTCATCCTCTTCGATCTTGGGTGCCAAGTAGAACCTGATATAACCCATCTCTGCAATCTTGTACTCAACCACAACAGGCAACTCTGATGATAAGCTAATTGTAACAGTGTTTGATAATGGGGTTGCTTTTGTGAAGGAGTTCATGTATCTCAGTGCAAATGTTAATGAAACCGGCTCATTCATCTCTATCACTGTTGCTTCCTCCGGCTACAATCACCCAAAACACACAAACAAGTCAAAACAGACAACATCTACATCTGATCCCCATCACAACCCAAGTCGTAATGAAATTAGGTGACAGCCATTCCAAAAATGGTAGATTTTTAAGCTTGAGCAACATTACCTTGTCCACGGTAGTATTCTGCCTGCAAACAATATTTGCAGTTCCAATATCACCTCGTGTTGAGAACTTCACACCCTCTTTTGTCACAGAGATGACAACTGCAAGCACCAAACATGTCACCAACATATGCATAATTTATGAACACAATTGAGATAAATGGACTAAATCTTAAATAACCAGGAATATACCTGTGTCACCAATGCTGCTAAGATCTTTACAAATCCTTTGAAACTCAGATGAAGGCATCCTTACAATAGCATGGTATTCTGCTTCGGGAATACCAAGGTGCTCGCTATCAATGTCCATCAGTTTCATCTCAAAATCAGCAATCTTATCTTGGGCTTTAGTACATTCATCAAAACAACACAAACAAAGCCATCAATAAATCATCAGAAATGAAATTAGAAAGTTTTAAAAATCATATGACAATATCCATAAAGTGGAAAAACCAAAGAACATGATATATCATAACGCATAAAATCAATTGCATTACAGGAAAGCCACGACCCACCATCGTCTAGCTCCTAACAAAGCATAGGAAAAGAGTGACGGGTAAAGAGTCAAGCATTCTACCTTTGGCCTTGTTTTGAAAACGCCAAAAAAGCCTTAACCAAATAATTTTATATTGCTTCATAAATTGGAGGGACCTTTAACTCTTCCTGATTTCTGGGATCATTATCATTCAAAAAACCCTAAAAATGTTAATTTCTTTCATTTTCTTCCACTTTTCCGCCACTTTAATGGGGCACAACTTTCTCCATCAAAACTCAAATAAAAAACTCTCGAACCAAATCAATGCCAAACCCTAGTTTTCATTAATACCCCAAAAACACTAAGAGAACAGAAAATAAAGGGAAAAAAAATATCATACTAGGGCTTTCAAACATGAAGGTGACAGTGTCACTGCCGTCATCGGCCTTGATGGTGATAATGTCATCATTTCCGGCGCACTTCAGCATCTTGGACATGTTATTGAGATTCATTCCCATGGAGATGTTCCGATCGCAGCGGTAGTGCTCGAAGCCCTCCGATCTGAGGAGCAGAGCAACAAGGGCTACGTGGCTGGAATCCATAGCCTGGAGAGAGAATCCGGTGGCGGAGCAGTCGAAGTTGGCATCGTTAACCAGGTCCTTGATCGCCTCTAGAACCTTCTTTAGAAGGCTCCCCTGAACCAGCCTCAACTCCAGCATCTTATTCTCCTTCTGCTTTGCCTTCTACGGTCTAGGGTTAGGGTTTTGAAAGAGAGGAAAAAGAGTGGGAAAGTGAGGAAAACAGAGGAATTAGTTATTATATAATGGGTGTAGGTTGTGATTGGCGGGAAGGTTTGGAAGTGACTTTTAGTTCCCGCCACGTTTCTGGAAAACCCTTGGCTTCCCCCTCAATCTTCATCCTCTCTTTTTGAATTTTTATTTAAATTTTTTTTATAATAAAATGAAAATAGAAGAAATTTTAAATTTATATCATCAAATAAGTAAACACTAGTACTATTTATTTTTATTTCTTTACAACAATATAAAGATGTAAGTTTACCATAAAATAATGAAAAATAATAATAATAATTAGATAAAAATTTACATATTTTTATTTAATCTTTGTAAAAATAATTTATTAAATTTAAATATATATTTTTGTTTTTTATTTCCTTTTATTTTTTATTTCTATTTTCTTTCCAAATTATTTTAATTTGAAATTTTCAATAGCCAAAATCAAATGTAGGGTCAATAAATAATATAAAATTTTTCCAAAAAGTTTCCTAATTACTTAAAATCATAACCTAAAACGTAACTAATTTACATTTAATAGATTATTTACAAAAGTTCAAAAAAAAAAATAATGATTGGTATGAGCTCCCATCAATTTTGAACAAAAAGAAACTCTGCCTTTATTAGTCTAGAGTTTTTTTTTTTTGAAAATTTGAGGTAAATGATTTTGGGAAATTTTATAAGAAAATAATGAAAAAACAAAAAAATACAAAAATTTATTTGATTATAAAAAAAAAATTGATTATTGAAAAACACACTTCTTTTCAAAACTTTCTCACATATTTAAAAATAATAATTTAGGGAAATTTTTTAATATTTTCTTCATTTTTTTTCCTTAATTTTTTCTAGCTTCCATCGTTTTCATGTTGTCAAATTTTTTTTTAAATGAAATAAAATAAAATAAAATAATTAATTTTATTAACATTTTTACCATTTGTTTGCTACTTTCCTCGGAATCAATTTGGCTAAATGTATAGACTATTTGCGGATTAATATTTTCTCTTCCACTTCGATGATTAAAGCGTCCTTACTTCACAATTTAATCTTCATGCGGAACTGGGCCTAGTTCATTAATTTATTTTGGGCCCATGCCCGGGTAAGGTTGAATAGTAATTAGAGAATTTACTTTGTGAAAGCCGTATGGTTTCTGTTCTTGGCTTTTGTAATTTAAAGACCACAATTTGTGGGTCTCTATGATAACTATTATGAAAAAATAGAAAAAAAAAAATTGTTTCCAATGAAAAATAGAAAAAAAAAATTGTTTCCAAATAACATCTTTTACTGTGTCTTCAATTTTAATAATTATTTAAAAATATAATTATATAAATATAAAAAATATTAAAAATAAAACACTATATTTAAAATTATTTAAAATAATAATAATTTTCAAAAAATGTTTTTCAAAACACTTTCCAAACAAAATTTATATTTTTATTCTCAAATATCTAAATTTATTTCCATAAAATTCTATTTGCTCCATTGCAGAGGCCCTTCCTTGTTTATTATTCTAAACCTAAAGTGAATACAATTAGATGGAAACAATATATTTGGGTATAAAAACTAATAGATGATGGGTTGTGAACATGTAAGACTATAATGGATTGAATACAATTTCCAATTTGAAAATTAAAAATACAACTAAAAAAATAAAATTCTATTTTCATTAAGATTATGATTCAGAAATTTTTATTTAATTAGAATAATTTTCAAATAAATCTAATCTATTCTAGACCTAGGGCTTCGGCTAAGTCTTCTATCTTGGGTGCCAAGTAGAACCTGATATAACCCATCTCTGCAATTGTGTACTCAACCGCCAAAAGCAACTCTGAGGTCAAGCTGATTGTAACCGTGTTTGATAATGGGGTGGCTTTTGTGAAGGAGTTCATGTATCTCAGTGGAAATTGCGATGAAACTGGTTGACTCATCTCTATCACTGTTGATTCCTCCGGCTGCAATCACCCAAAACAGACAATCATCTACATTTGATCCCCATCACAATCCAAGTCATTAAGCTTTAAGAGCATTACCTTGTCCACGTTAATATTCTGCCTGCAAACAATATTTGCAGTTCCAATATCACCTCGCGTTGAGAACTGCACACCCTCGTTTGTCACAGAGATGACAACTGCAAGCACCAAACATGTCACCAAATTGAGATAAATGGACTACATCTTAGATACCCAGGAATATACCTGTGTCACCAATGCTACTGAGAACTTTACAAATCCTTTGGAACTCAGACGAAGGCATCCGAACAACAGCGCAGCATTTTGATTCATCAATCCCATGGTGCTCACTATCAATGTCCATCAGGTTCATCTCAAAATTTGCACTCCCATCTTGGGTTTTAGCACATTCATCAAAACAAACCGTCAGAAATGAAATTAGAAAGTTTTTAAAAAATATACGACAATATCTATAAAGTAGAAAAACCAAAGAAAAGAGTCTTTCTATAATGCCAAAAATACTTGACCAAATAATTTTATAATGCCCCATGAATTGGAGGGATCTTTTTCTCTTCCTGATTTCTGGAATCATTATCATTACAAAATAAACATTAGAAATTACGGCCATGTTTCTTAAAATTTATTTTTAAAAATTGTTTTATAAACAACAAAAAAACAATTTTTTGTTGTTTTTTAAAATCAAGAGTGTTTGATAAGATGCTTTAAAAAATAATTTTTAAAAACAGAAGAACAAAAACCTGTATTGCTTTTAAAAACAATAAAGAAAGTATGATATTGTTTTTAAAAATTGTAACTTAAAAACAATTCCCAACCATATAAAAAAATTTAAAGACTATTTAAACCAAACCAATGCTGAAGCCTACTTTTCATGAACATCCTAAAGACACTAACAGAACAGAAAATAAAGGGAAAAAGTTAACATACTAGGGCTTTCAAACATGAAGGTGACAGTATCACTGCCGTCATCGGCCCTGATGGTGATGATGTCATCATTCCCGCCGCACTTCAGAATCTTGGACATGTTATTGAGGTTCATGCCCATAGAGATGTTCCGATCGCAGCGGTAGTGCTCGAAGCCATCCGGTCTGAGGAGCAGAGCCACAAGGGCCACGTGGCTGGGATCCATGGCCTGGAGAGAGAATCCGGTGGCAGAGCAGTCGAAGTTGGCATCGTTGACCAGGTCCTTGATCGCCTCTAGAACCTTCTTCAGAAGGCTCCCCTGAACCAGCCTCAACTCAAACATCTTCCTCTTCTTCTGCTTTGTCTTCCGCAGTCTAGCGTCAGGGTTTTCAAAGAGAAAAAGAGTTGGAACGAAACTGAAGGAAACAGAGGCCCGAGGGATCACTTATTTATAGAGTGGGTGTAGGTTGTGATTCGCGGGAAGGTTTTGAAATCAGTTATTAACTTTCTAAAGGAGATATTTTTGCCAAAATCCTATTTATTGCCTCCTATCTAAGTAGATTATTTCCTTTCCTTTAATAATTTAATTAATATCTTATTTAAATACTACTTATATATATATTTTTTATATTAATATTTTTAATATTTTTTTATTTTTTTTATCATAACTCTAAATATCAAATTTATAGAATATTTAAGATTTAATATTTCAAAAAAAAAAAATTATTATGTTAGATCAAAATTGAAACTTACACATTATTTTTTATAGTGACTTAAAATTTTCTTCCTATTATTACTATAACAAATTGGAAGAATAATATTTAATATTTGAAATATATATTTTTTCATTATATTTGATGAAAACTCTTACATGTATTTGTTATTTATATTTATCTTTTAGTTTTTTGCTTTCAAATTTATTATGATAATTCTAAATATTAAAATTTTAAAATATTAATTATTTAATATTTAAATTATTAATTTCTATTAATTAATAATGATTAGTAACATATCTCCTAATCTTTCTCAATGAAATTACTTTTTTAACAAGAATTATGAATTTTTATTTTATTTATTGTTAATAATTATTTGAAAATTTAAATTTACAAGTCGTAAAGGTAAAAAGCTTTGAATCGAAATAGATAAGTTTCTAAAAGCAATAAACAAATTATTTTTTAGTTATAAAGTAATTTAAATTAAATTTAGGAGTTGCCTCTCTCTCTATATATATATAATTTAACTTATTTTAAATAACTTAAAATTAACTAACATAATATATAAAATGACAAATTTAAAACACGATATTAATTAATAAATGATATTTATAAATAAATAAATCAAATATGTTATATTAATAGATAACATATTATAATAATATAATATTATTTTTTACTTTCTTTAAATAAATTATATTTTTTATAATTAAGTCACTAAGGTGGTGTTTGTTTTTTTACTTAATTCTAAATAAAACTTTAATGTTTAATAGTCCTAAATATTAAGTTGTTTGTTTTTATATTATTTTATTTCTATTAAGTGTTAAAAAGTATAAAAAAATCAATATGTTATTTTTTTTATTTAGAAAAAGTTACATATTTTGACTTTTTTTATTTAGTGAAAAGTTTATAATAAGTCATGAAAAAGTAGAAAAACAAACAACCTAAATTCTAAAAACGAATTATTTTCAGCAAAAAGTCAAAAAAACAAACACTGTAATTTTTATATGTGTTATAGGTTACATGTATTTTATTTAAATTATCTTAATTTAAAACAATGGATATTTTTTTTAGAAGTCAAAGAAACTAGTATTTATCTAAATATTTTTTTTGAATAAAATAATTATCACTTCTTTTAGATAGGAACAATATATTTGACTATAAAAAACCTATATGAGTAATAATTCTAACCCTAAAGGGTTGTGAACAAGTAAGACTATAATATTGAAACACATCATTCATCAATTGAGTTCAATTCTCATTTTGATATAATAAATGCACTGTAATATTGAAATAGAGAACGAAAATAAAAAATTAATTATATTTTTCATTAGTTGAAGTGTTTTGATTTTTTTTAATATAAAAAAAATTTAAAATTAAACTCTATTTTCATCATAATTTTGATTCATTTTTTAAGGAGATGAATTAGTGCATTTAAAAAAATTTAATATAAGAGTTTAAATTTTATACTCAATTGCTCATTTAAAATATTAAAATAACTAAAATCAACTCTCCAAGGTGAGACAATGGATTTTATGTGAAAATTTGACAATTTCAGGATCGAACACTCAAGTAGGTTTAACCACCACTTGAGTGCTTTGAGTCATTAAATAAGTGTTTGAGCATTGACTTCAAAGTTAAAGCGATTTGGTTTGCTCCTACAAATATTCAAACACATTTTAATTCAATTTTAAAACTTCTAATCTTTCATACATTTTCAAAAACTAACTTACTTTTACCCAATTTTTTTTTTTCAAACTTACCATGTTGATTAATTGACAACCTCGAATCTTCAATTAAAAATAAATTACTATCTAATAATGCTATTTAAATTACTATCTAATAACACTTAATAGCACGTTGTCTTTTGAACATAGTTATCACAATATATTTTTTATTAATTAGAATAATTTTAAAATATAACCCATGATAAAAAATAAAAAGCGAAAAAATAATTATTTATATTTCTACTTGTTTCATTATTAAATACCCAATGAATGAATTTGTAATAATTTCTACTTTTGACTACATTGATAATTTAGGTTGGTAGGTGGGAGGTCACTACTTGGCCCTTATATCACTTTATTATTATTATTCCAAACTTCGTAAAAAATAAAAAAAAAGAAACAATGTGATAGGGCTTTAACCTAGGTCCATTTGATGTTCATAATTGATCATTTTCCTAATTGCCCTGACAACTAATATATAGAAAGAATTTAATATTATTATTTTTTGATATTTTTTTGTCCGCGCTATGTTAAGTTATCAAAAAAATATTAAAAAAAGAAAAAATATTAAAAAAATAATTTTATTTTGTTTGGATTCAATATGAAAAATACAAAAAAAAAATCATATATAATTAAAATTAATTATTATTATTATTATATATATTTAAATTATTTAATTCTTTTTATAAAAAAATAAGCAAAATAAATTTAAAATTACATATAAAAATAATTTATTAATTTTAAATTTATTATTATAATTTTTTTTTAATATTTTATTTCTCATAAATTTTTTCTTACATTTTCTAAGAATGAAATATAGTCCAAGGGAAAGTGAAAATTTTAATAAAATAAAAAATAGAAGGATTAAAATATACAAATACAAAATTTATTTTTCTTCGTACTTTTGCCATTTAATATTAAGTAAAATTTAGTCATATGGTAATGGTAATTACTTCAATTTTGCTGCTAAACATGGAAATTAAACACTACTCCAAAGAAAGCTTGAAAGGGTTCAAATAGAAAAGGACAAGGAAAAAAAAATCAATTTTCTATGTCTGAAAAAAATTGAGGTTTTTCTGAACTCTATTTTAATAAAAATAAATATAGGATTCCAGATCTAAGGGAAAATCCAACCAACTAACGACCTCAACTTTGGTGGGAGGAGCAGAGCAGCAGATGCAGGTGACCCCATCACAGCCATTTCTCATCTGCCCTTTTCTTCTTAATTACTCTTCACCAACTCATTCTCTATTCACATTTCCATGAAACCCTAATAATTTCTCTCTATCTCTTTGTCCATAGATTTGGCTGCCTTCTATTCAGCCATTTTCCTGCAGCTTCCGATGTCAGATCTCAAGCATGCAACTGAAATTTCATTCGCCGGAACCTTCGCCTGCAGTGCTTTCAGTGCTTGTTTCGCTGAGGTACTGAGGATCTTCGTCTGTGTGTTTGTTTCATTGTGTGAATCGTCGTTTTCAGTCTTCTGTTTTGTTCAGCAATGACATTTTTTTTTTGTTGTATTTGGTGTTTTGTGAGAAGTAAACGTTGGAACTGATACTAGGAAAAATGCCCAATTGCTGATCTTGCAGTGTACCGTCATTGCCTCATGCTGATTTTGCTCTGGAATTTGTTGTTAGCTCAATGGTGCATTTGCTTGATTATACCCTTTTGTTTGTTTTTTTTTTTCCTTTTTCTTTTTCTCTGTTTTGAATTTTCTACTAGTTGGGAGAATTTTGGTGTATTTGAAAGTCGTGTCTGAGCTCCTTAATGGTGGTCAGATCTTAAATTATAGAATAGATATTGGGATTTTGAATGAGAAAGAGAAGCATCTTTTTTGGTTTGGGGAATGGATAGGTCTGAATCCGGGCTGCCTAAGCATGGTATGAGGGACTTTAGGCCAAGAACTGAACCAGCTGGATCCAGTATTTATGCTGGAATGATAAGTATTAGTTTGGCTTTCTCCTTTGTGAGGTTGGCCAATTGGTGTAAGCTTGAAAATTCATTAAGAATCAGAAAGGTGAAGGTCAATCTCAATCTTGAATATGTGAAACAATTTGGCATGATTTTTACCGAGATATTAGCATACTTGAGAACATGTACGAGAACCTGTATTTCAGTGTGCATAATATGGTCACTAATTTTTTATGATGCTCGCATTTGTTCAATGTATTGCTTTACTTCTGAGTTGCTTAGTAGCATCTGGCATATATGAAATCAATTTTTATAATTATTGTAGATTTTCTGTGACATTATAGAACATTTTCTGTGCAGCTCTGTACCATTCCCTTGGACACTGCCAAAGTAAGGCTTCAGCTCCAAAAGAAAGGGTCTACAAATGAAGCGGGTTTACCTAAATACAGGGGCATGTTGGGTACTGTTGTTACTATTGCTTTGGAAGAGGGTTTGGTAGCACTTTGGAAGGGCATTGTACCGGGGTTGCATCGCCAATGTCTATATGGAGGTTTAAGAATTGGGTTGTATGATCCTGTAAGTTTTGAACTTTTTTCCTTCAATGAATGTAATTTGATCTTTATTATTATTATTGTTATTATTATTTCCTTGTTCCTGTGATTCATTAACATGTATGCACAACAGGTTAAGATCTTTTTTGTGGGCAATGATTTTGTTGGTGATGTCCCTTTATTCAAGAAAGTACTTGCTGCACTGATAACTGGTCAGTTACATTTGGTTACCATCCTTTTGGTTGATGCATGATGAATTTAGATAACAACTGTACTAGCATACTGTTTTTCCCATATAAAGAGTCAAATAAACTATCTCCAGTGATTCTTTGCTTCAAAATAAGTTAAATTGGTGTTTCTTTCCTAACAGGAGCAATAGCAATTGCAGTCGCAAATCCTACTGATCTTGTAAAAGTTCGGCTTCAAGCTGAAGGAAAATTGCCACCTGGGGTTCCAAGGCGTTACACTGGAGCTTTGGATGCTTATTATACAATAGTGAGACAGGTCATTTTTCTAAAATGCAATGTGTCGATTAAATTTTTTCATCATGTTCTAAATTCATTTGGAAACATAGGAAGGCCTAGCAGCTCTATGGACGGGGCTTGGCCCTAATATTGCCCGGAATGCTATCATAAATGCTGCTGAGCTAGCCAGTTATGATCAAATAAAACAGGTAAATGTATATATATTGACTCTCAGATGAGATGCTTGCTTGTGCTTTAATTTGTGAATTGTTGATATATCTAATATTTGAATCCAACGATTTCCATGTTTTTTCTATACACATGCAGACGATTTTAAAAATTTCAGGGTTCACAGATAATTTATTAACTCATCTCCTAGCCGGCCTAGGTGCAGGTTTTTTTGCGGTCTGTATTGGTTCTCCCGTTGATGTGGTAAGCATTCTATATCCATTTCCCATTCTTTTCATGATTAGTTAACTCAGGATTATAATTACCGCAAGTTAAAGGATTGGGAAGGGTTTGTGGGAGGTTCTGGATTAGGGAAAGAAAAATTATCTATAAAAAAAATCCTCTAACTATTATTCATCATCTTCTTCATCTCAAGGCTTCAGGTTTGTACTTGTGTATAGACATATTCTCCAAATTGGAATTTGTTCTAAAAGGGTACTATAGCAGTGTCTATGGCATTTCTGAACCAGCACAGCATATGAAATAATATTGAAAGTTAGGGAATATTTTATGAGGCCATTAAACTAGCAATTTAGATATTCAGGCGTCCAATCTAACCATTTTGCATCTGAATTGGACAGCATAAATATCAAATACAAGGTGAAAATATCTGCACTGTCCATTTCATTTTAACCTTGCTACCCTAGCACCTTCAACAATACCAACATATCTTCAAGGGTGCTACCATCTGCCAACTTTTACTGTATTTCAATTTCCTCAACTAGTATTCAACTTCCATTGTTACCTAATGAAGCTGAGTTTGAGGTTCTCTGAAATGCATTCCTCACGACCTCTATTTTATCCAGTTAGTCAGATCTTATTTATTCTAACACTTGCACGTAAACATTTCATAGCATCTAGGTGATCCAATTTTCCACTTAAAAAATTGTGATGTTTCTGTTGTTATATTCTTATTGTTTCAAGTGTGAATTTCATGGTATCACATGACACATTGGTTGCTTACTAGTTTGTTAGCTTTTAGTCTTCTCTTATGGATAACATTTTCATTCACTAGCACTTTATGGATTATTAAACTGAGGCAACTTGCTTTATTGGCACTTAAATTTTATGATCACCCATCTAGTTTAGAATTCATGGTAAATTTTCATGAACTTTTTCTAGTTTTTCGATTCAGAAATCAGACCTGGAGTCAGCTCTTCATTAATAGCTTTTGCCTTTTCTTTCAGAAACAACATACATCGAGTATGTAATGTACTTAGTGTGGCCAAGCAGCAAAAAACTTCACCGTGTTGTTGATTTTGGTATACATATGATTGAATTAGCAGTATGAGCAGACTTGCACTGTAAGCTACTGTGGCTTGTCAGTTAAATAACATCATCAAGTCCCATAACACTCTAAAGATCATGAGACCAGGGTACCATATGATAATGAGTCAATGACAACAATAATGACAAAAAGAAGAGGATGAGCAGAAGGAGCAACAATGAAATTAGTAAATGCATACCCCATTATTTCATCATAAATAAATTTAGGGTTGTTCTCTTTTGTTTATTTTTGGATTTTCACTAATTATTGGTCTTGGTTATATTATTTGTTGAATAATCTGTGAGTAATTCACTGCAGGCCATATTATAGCTCCATCAGATTGATTATGATATATTAATTGATTTTATTTGAATTTCTATGGATGAGTTAGTCACTCAATTTTGGATTGGCTATTGTGCATGTTGTGATACAGGTGAAATCTAGAATGATGGGTGATTCAACCTACAAAAGCACTTTCGATTGTTTCTTCAAGACTTTGAAGAATGAGGTTGATTTTCTTTTAATTCTTTTAGCCCTCTTATGATAGTTTACCATATTGATATTATCGTGCTTCAACATTTTAATGTTTTGACTGGCAAACTTGTTAAAAGTTCTAATTCAGGAGTTATCTAATGGTGGAGATAAGTTTTAGTTGCTCGAGGTTTTATAAGTTGTTGCCAAGGGATTGAATTTCATGCTTCATGGAAAAAATATGCCTTTTTGTTTTAAATATCTCACATCTATTCTGCCTCTGACAACAAATCCCCTATGTGAGCTCTTTTGATAACCGACTTCAAAAATCCTGCTGCTTGTGTATTGGCTTTAGGCCATTCATTCTGTTTACAAATTTTTGTGACAATGAGTCGATGTCCCCTCGCTTCTCAAAATAACATCTCATATGCTGATTTATCCACCAGGCAATGCTGCTGCATAAATACTTTGGAAAGTATTGATTCCACAGTTACCTTTTCTTTTCATGCATTTTAAGGTACATATATAACCATTTAGAAGGTTTGGAGTAAAATGAAAAATAGTTGTGCAACACATTTTTTGTTGCTCAGCCTGTTTCTAAATACCACTTCAAGCATATCTTCCCTGACAAGTGGGCACTCCCAACTAAAATTTATGTTCCTTACAGATATACTTCTAGTTCTGGGAATCTGTTTCTTGTTAGTCAATTTAACATCTCATGTCAGCTGCTAATTTTGGCATCCTGGTGGCCTTATAATGATATGATTGATCTTTAAGAGGATTTTACATATGTTTTATCTTGAATGAAGTATTGGTATTTTGTTGGGCGGGGGGGGATGTTGTGGGCGGGGGCAGGGGGACTCATCTAATATAACTGCTGATGTTTTGCAGGGACCTTTTGCATTTTATAAGGGGTTCTTTCCAAATTTTGGGCGACTCGGATCTTGGAACGCGATCATGTTTCTAACTCTGGAGCAAGTAAGATTTACAAACTACACATTTGGTATTTAACCATAAGTTTGGCAACCTAACCAATTTTGGGCAGCTACGTTGAAATGGACTGAAAATTTTCACCTGTTGTCTTGGCCTATAATACATGGACACTTCATGATCCATAAAGTATCCATGTTGAACATACTGTGACAAAGGTTTGGGTATGGGTATGAGATATGTGTCCAACATCCTGATGATAAGATTTTGATAGTATTTTTAGAAATATTTCTAGTAATAGAAAGTGTTTGTGGATAAAAATAAAATGTTTTGCAAAATTTAGAAAATCACTTATTGTATTTCATGAATAAACATCTGAAAAGTGATTCTATTAAAACCTTTTTTTTGAGAAAATACTTAAACTAAGAGTTTATTTGGTAGTAATTTTAGGAAACTCTTTTAGAGCCCGTTTGGTATTTGATTCTACAAAGTGCTTTTAACATTTCTAATACTGAAATTTTTTTATTATTCAAGTGTTAGAAATGTTAGAAACATTTTTTAAAATCATTCCCAAACACACTCTTAGTCTTTCTAATACTTGAAAAAACTCTTTCAAGTGTTTCTTAAAATCACTTCCAAACTGGCTCTAAAACTACTTAAAATGAAAACACTTTCAAAAACATCAGAATGTTTAACAAAAAAGAAAATAAGTTCCTCTTTCATCGTAAGTATCCTCAGGTCCATGTTGGGCATTCTATCGCTTTTATACACTTTCTATTTGGTCTAGCGAGAGGAAATAAGAATTGGATTCTTTAGGCAATGTCCTTATATTCTAAGATCCAGGAATTGAACAAAACTGACACTTAGACACTTACCCGCACCCACCCAACACTTGGATCCGAGCCCACGCAACATATGCCTTGGGTAACAAATTGAACCTCATTTTTGGTTCATTAATGGGAGCCTTTTCCCAAAAGCTCCAAGTTAGGGGCCTTAATTCAGGTCCATTTATCGGAACCTTCCACAGTAGTCATGCTTGGGCTTGTGGAGGGCCATTTATGTCCTTTTCAAAACCCTTTCAACCTAATTCTCCCTTCTTTTGACCTCCATGTCAGGCCAAAATTTTTTTCAGGAGGGGGGTAGCATAGAATCACTTTTCCAAGTTTAAGTGTTGGCATAACCGAAGACAACAGCTTTTGCTTGTGATTGCCTCCACCACAGTTGAAGATTTTTTTTCAGAGAGGATAAGACATTGTTTCCTGCCATTCTTCTTTTCCATGCTCCGTTTCATAGGTAAATTATTGTCTTTTAAAACTGTCGGTAGTTTCCTACGAAGTCAGAATCATTTGAATACCTATCAAAAAATACACCCATTTGTGGGGATACAAGCTCTTCATCGCATCCCTGACGTTACTATTTCATAATCCTTTTGTATCATCTATATGTATTCAATAGTTCTTTCATGATGATTACATGGCATTTTGGTTGCTTGATCCTCTATTTTAGCTTGAAATTGGACAGAAGATTAAACCAAGGATAATTGCTTTCCTTGATCTTCCTACCAATCTGCTTTTAATTAGAGAGATTTTTGAAAAAGCATTGAGTTTACTTAAGCTTATAATAAAAATTGGATCTAACTTCATGTTTTTGCAGTCTGGTACCTTAAAAGAAAGATAAATCATAACCCAAATCCAAACTACGAGCATAATATTTAGTCGAACCTAGTCCGGAATAAGTTCAAATGTCCACACATCCATTCAACTCCTGGATACAAGATAGACTCTGGCTTTGATGACTGACCCGTTTCCAAGCTTGAACCCGGGACTCACCGGAATTCCAACGATCTGATCCGCCGGAACCCGGCCACCGGATAATCTGATGACGCTTTCCATATACTGAGGGTGGAAGTCAGCTCCCCGACTCGCTTCAAAATGACCTGGGGGAGGATCTAGCGAAAATGCCAACAAGTGAAGTAACCAAACCGCCTTGGCCAAACCCAGAAACTCGCTGTAGAAATGACTTCTGGGGTGATTTCCGGCCAAGACTTGCCGGCGATGCTCCAGGTCCCCGAACAGCGACTCCTCCATTTTTGGGTGGACGATGGCGAGGTACTTCTTGGTGCAGAATTTTCCGAAGTGGCAAGTGGGTAAGATTCCGAGAAGCTCCACAGGGTCCATGGCTTTCATGTCGCGGTACTGGGCGAAGCAGTCTCGGCGGTACTGATCTGGGTGGAGCAGCGACGAGAGGCTGCCATCCATATAGAACGTTTCGTGGTCGAAGCCCTGGAAGATTTTTCGGCACACGTAGGACTCCAGAGCGTACTTCGCGTGGTGAGATCCCACTACGGAAATGGCGGTGTCCGCGGTAGCGCCGGTCACGGCCGTGGCCGCTTCTATGGATCTAACTGCCGCTGCGATGTCCCAGTGTGCTGAGCGCATGAGCGAGAGCAGCAATGCCGTGAAGGACTTCGACGCCTCCTTTACTACACCCATCGTCCCTTCGAATAAGTCCGGTGCCGGCAACGCTGCAACTGCCATCACAATCGCCGGTCAGATTCGTAAGATGACCATAATGACCTCGATCACAAACAATTTAAAGAATATAATCAACAAAATTTCACTCATCGTGTCTCCATACGATTGGGTCTCATTCACGGTTGGGTTCACGCTACCAATAAGAACCTGCCACGTAGTATTTTATAAATAAAATGGATGTAGAGAGAGACAGGATTGTGTACCTTGACCTTGACTACAGCTGACTTTCTTCTTTGACTGAAACCTCCCTTTCTTGCCACTGCTGTTGAGGCTTGTGGCGCTCTTGAGCTTCTCCTTCAAGTTCTCAACCTCTACTTCTCTGGCCTTCACCGCCCTCTTCAGCTCCTCCACCGCCGCCTCGTACGGCGCCACCACCTCCCTCAGTGTCGCCGCCACCGGACCACGACCGCCGCTGCCTCGTCCTCCCCTCCCAACCCTCCTCCTGAACCTCTCCCTCAACACCCCGAGCCGCCTGAGCTCCGACACCACCGCCACGTCGGCCATCCTCATTTTGTCCGAGTCCCAAGGACAATGCGCCTCCTGGAGGCTAACGTACGCCCTCTTCATCGCCGACACCGTCTCGAACACCTCACCCATCAGCAACTCCATCTCCATCACTCTCTCCGCTCTCCCCTCCCCCTGGCTCTCCTCCCAAACCCTAAGCCCCTCCCGCTCTTCGTCTTCCTCCTCTTCTTCGGAGTCGAACACATCGTATGCCTCCTGCTCCGCCGCTCGATTCCCCGGTGCTTCATCGGCATCGTGGCGCCCAGCGGCGAGCGGATGTAGCAAACAAGAAGCTGCAACTCGTTGAATCAGATCGGAGAAATTGGAGACCTTGTTCGCCATTTCTCGCTTCCTCTTTGAATCGACTCCTTCGTGTCTGCAGAGAGAGAGAGAGAGAGAGATCAAAAGATCAGATGAAGCTACAGCATGACCAGTGTAAATCAATGGGCGGGTTTTTGTTGGACTTTATTATATTCTCCTTTGAGACTCCCAGCGAGTGTCTAGAGAGAGAGTGTGGTGGAGTGAAGGGTGCGTAGGATAACGATAGGCCACGAGGGTTGAGGATAACAAAATCCCTCCCTATTTTTTTCTTTCTTATGTTCCAAATGGTTCCGTTTGGGTGCTTGAAAATTCCCTCACAAGACGAAAATATATAACATACAACAAAGAAAGAGAAACAGAAACAGAATTGAATCTTCGACTTCTCATTGTTTGGAAGCGCCCGAATTGAATCATGCGAACTTCTCAATCATTGGAAAACAGTTATAATTTTTCAGCATGTCAAGAAATCTGTCTACTTTCTTCTTATTCGTATATTCATTTGTTCTTACAAAATCATTCTAGTCTCAAATCTTCATGAAAAGTCTTCAATAAAATTTTTAAACGATTAAATGTTTAATTAAACTATACACTCCCCAAAATTTGAAAGTGGGAATCAATGTGTATATGTATATCCTTTTAAATATCCGCTTTTAAAGAAAAGTAAAATTCGTAATTATATTTTATTATTTTCTCTTTCATTATTTAAATTAAAATGTTCACATTTTTAATCGAAAACCAGTGCGTTAATTATTGATTATTTGTCTCCTAATTCTTCTAGTTTTTTTTTTTTCCAGAACAACCTCATTTTCACTACAAGCCATGCAACATCTCATCTTTATGTGATTTGAATATTTGATAGAAAATTTTAATCATCCAAAGAGGTCTTTTTTTGTTTTCTCGGCAACCAAACAGAGACATAATCAACAAAAAATATTCAGATTCAAAAGAACGAACTTGTCTGACCTGTTGAAGTTGTCGGATCTCAATGTGAACCTCGGCGTTTGCTTCTCCGCCGAATCTCTGTTGAACGCCACAAAGTACCGCAGATGTAGATCCTCCGACTCCGACTCCGCCGCCTCCACCTTCCTCCTGCTAATCTTCTTTCTCCTGTGTCACCGCAATAACACCTGTCAGTGTCAGAAATCTGTACATTGCACTATTAAACCACTTCTTAGCGGACGCTGTTATCACTCAACAGTGAAGACGAGAGATGGTTGTATGCAAACTCATCGCGTGTGATGCACGCGGGTGTCTGCTGGGTTAAGATTCACGGAGATCCTCTGTGCGACAGCTGTACGGTAGGGATAGCGAGTTCATAATTTTAAATCTGGATAACCATGAAAAAGTAGGAATATTCATTGAATTCAGCAACAGTGGTCGTGGAGATCACGTGGAGGGCCGCTTAATGGTACAAACTACGAACTACAAAGGTTCTTCCTAATTTTTCCTTCAAATTAGCTTTGTGCTTTGCCAGGTGTGTATTTTCTTTTTCAAAATTATGATAATTATCTGATATAAAAAATATTTTTTATAAAATTGGAAAATCATGGAAGGTGTTAGACAAAAAGGAAAGGAAATACAATTTTGTTTTATTACCTTTCATTTTCTTCCTTTATTTATTTTATTTTATTTTTATAATTTTCTATTTGAAAACCATAAACAATTTTTTGATTTTTAATAATAATTAAAAATATAAAAAATATTTTCAAAATTTTTATATTGTTGATCTTCATTTAAGAAAGTAAAAAAAAAAAAATTATTTTTTGTGAAGACAACTCTAAATATTTTAAAATTCAAGTGTAGTCCATGACAAGGCTGTTTCTAAGCATTGAATAGGCATGGACCATTGAAGTGTCTGGAACCTAAGCTCTTCACTTGCTATTTTCAGAAAGTGATGATGGCTCCTAAACTGGTCCCCCAACCATCTTGAGAAAACTGAGAGGTACCGAACAGCACAAAAATATGGCAAATGAAGTGTTATTAGGTTGGCTTAAGCTTTTACGATTGTGGTGTTCTTGCTTTTCCTAGCAAGTCAGGAGCAGTAAGCCATACTCGAAGGACTCGAGACTTTTCTAAAGTTTCTAGTTTTAAGCTTGGGCTACTCTGCAGGCACTCGAAGTCCACCTTCACAAATATGAGGGCTACTAGGCACATGGGAGGAGTAAAGGGCTCTCACTGCCCACATCAAAGCTACCTAAAGTTTTCGGGTTATTGAGAAATGAAACTCTCATCCTACTTGGGGTAGTAACCAAATCAGTACAAATGATACGCTTAGGAAAGAAAATACAGAAGAATTCAGTATCAGTCCGAGAAAATGAGAAACATGGACCTCAAATGTGGTCATGGATAAAAGGATTGGAGTCATATGAGGAAGGGTTGTTGATTGTTACCTGTCCGTTTGGAAGGGGCGAAGCAGGATGTTGGGCAACATGGTTTATCCTTGAGAGTGAGAGATCTAGCTTTTCAGAATCACTGCCTTCGTAATTCCAACTGATGAGAATATACCAAGAAAGATTGAATATTTAAAGATCTTGAAACATGGTGTTATATAATATCCAAGCGAAGTCAGCTGAGGAAAAGGACATAAGAAGGGTGTTGGATTGAAAAAGAGAAGAAAAAGGATAACACCTTATTATCAGACAACTTGAATTTCGATCTGGACAGGCCGAGGATAGAGAGACAAAGAGAAGCATTCACTAGGAAAAACCAAGAACCCGTGCTTTGTTTAGCCGGGAATAACTCAAATTTTGGAGAATTTCAGCTTTCTAAAGAAGGAATATTCACTGATTAAATCATGATTAAAAACCCCAGAGCGTAGCTGGAAGTTCTTTGTTTTTCTCTTTG
The DNA here is from genome assembly GCF_030704535.1 of Vitis vinifera. Taxonomy (NCBI): domain Eukaryota; kingdom Viridiplantae; phylum Streptophyta; class Magnoliopsida; order Vitales; family Vitaceae; genus Vitis; species Vitis vinifera. The sequence goes on from NC_081810.1 coordinate 6,705,721, forward strand.
TAAGCATCCCAATGGTGAATCATGGATATATGGAGCCGTAGAAGTATCTTCCTCAGGTTCATGACCCTTGCTTTACTTCGTAAACGACGAGAGAAGCCACGCTATTTTTTTGGCAATCTTAGGCTGTTCATTCTAGAGAAAAAAGGGACTGTACCCAAAAGGAAAAATCTCTTTCTCAAAACTCATTGTCTCCACATGGTGAATGCAGTTCACTATGGAGCTGCATGCTTTGGATATGTAGTTGTCTTTTCAATGTACTTTTGTGAATATCTACCGTGAAAAAGGAGAGAGAGGGAGCAGGTGTAGGGTTATGACAATCCATGTCAACTAGTATATGAGTGATGAATCCTTTGGCATCAACACTATTTTTGCTTTGGCTGAGGTGTTTGGAATGTAATCCTTTTACCAGACAGCTTGGCCCGGCTTAAAGATGAGACAGTAGGTAGTATGCTGCAAGAATACTTCTCATCTACTAAGAGAGCATGAAGCAACAGCTAGCAGGAAGCCTTCTGTTAAGAAAAAAGTACTGACGTTTTCATCTTCAAGACCAAGCCACATGCCAGTTAATTCTATTGTTTCCTTATAAGGTTAATTACTTCATCAACAAGGGCCCTGTCAAATTTAGTTATATGGCATACTATTCTATGTATTTAGTTAAACAATTAAGGGCCTTTGTGCATTATAGGAAGCCAGGGAATCAGCTTTTAAGTCTTATGCAGTGTTAGGTTTTGTTGGAAATTTATGCTTTGTTTGAACAAAGTTTACAAGGGAATGGAAATGAATTGAGTTTCTTGTTCTCTCTCTCTTTTCTCACATCCTCTTCATCCTCATACTCATATCCTTTCAAATTCCCTTCCGATTCTTTTTCATTATATATGAATTCTGTTGCGCTTATTCAATTGAATTCTGATTCATTTCCTCTTCACTTCAAATCCCTTTATAAAGCTACATGCTTAATTGCATACTTCTGCTTGCAAAAGGACAGCCCTACATGCGCTATCACAGACAACAAAATCCACCCTACAGCCACATTATAAACTATAATGTCCAAATGAAAGTATATGTAGCAATTGCAATACTCTAGTTTTAATCGCCAAGCCACTTGTCAACTTGACAAGCACCTGTCAACTCTTTCCGTCCGTTGCCTCCACCACTGCTTGACAGAATAAAGCAAGAGAGAAACAAAAAATCTGGCCTTCCTAGCGGTACACATTCATCATAGAGCCACAGTTTTAAGTTCCTTGCGTGAACTGGCAATCGTCTGATGAAGATTTCTTTGTCCTAGCACATGAAGCCTAACTTTAGGTGAGAAATTGGGTGGCAGTCATCTTCATTTACATTGTCCCGTATATGTTTTGGCCCGAGTATTTGGATGGTACCTATGATTGAAAGGAGATCGCCTCAATGATGATGGGGTTAAGGTATGGGCCTATGTGGTCAGAAAATGATGTTCAGCACAGCTGGGTGCGGACGCCTAGTGAGCACAACGCATAGTATCTGACCACAGCTGGATGCTGCCGGTCGGATGCATCCAGCATTCTATGGAACTTCTGAAATTGTATAATCTGCATCTTCATATTGAAATTAAAAGGGAAGTATTGCCTTCGGTGACACAATCATAAACTCCATCAAGGGACAAGGTTCCTCATCATCACCTCAATAATTCTTCTACTGAAGCCCATGTGGATTTCCAATCTGTAAACTAAACCCCATTGTATTGTTTTTCCATGACCTTGAAATCTCAAGGATTAAAAAAGTTCATGCAAGGAAGTGAAGTTGTATTATTCAATCAACTGCTTCATTTTTGTATAATTTGGTTACAAGTAGACTTCGAAATATGAAGATTTGGAAGTTCCGCCATAGGCCTTTGTAAATGCTTTAGATTGACAATTCCGGATCAAAATTCCTATATATACTCTCAACTTGATACTTTTAAATCCTCCATTGGATGGATTGCCTGATTTGTCAATGATCATTGTCCCTATCCAAGTTGGCAAAAAGGCAATGGTAAGTGGTTCAAGGTGTGGATGGTTATGAAATTGATCAACTGGATTTTTCAAATTTGTATGTTTTGTGGTTAAAATCATGTCGTAAACTTGAAGGGTATGACTCTTAAAAAACCAGTTCATTTGCCTTAGTGGGCTACTGATCCAACCTTAAGTATCATCCATCCATCTTAAAAACAAAGATATGCAAAGTAATTAAAATATTTATCTGTCTTGATCAAAGTTCTATCAATTTGAATTAGGCAAAATTAAAAAATGAATTGGTTAATTCAGTTCTATTGTCCATTCGCTCAACACAAGTGAGGATATTTCTAAACAAAATTGGTTAATTTAGTTCTATTTTCCATTCCTTCTCTTTGCTTCTATATATTGTGGAACAACTAAGTTTTTTCTTCTTATTTGGGTACTAAAAGAGGCCGAGATAGAGTATGATAGTGATTTTAAGCGTGCTCTATATGAAGATGATATAATGGTGAAGTTCGAAAGGTGCTAAACAAGTAGTCTAGGAGATGTTTGTAGGTCTTAAACTAGGTAAAACCTTATACTTAATGTTAAAGTGGATTTTGTAATTATTGAGCCATGTTTGTTTTTTTTTTTGTAATCTTTTTACAAATGGATTTTGTAATTTGCTTAATGAGGTTTATGAGTTTCCTACATGTAAGTATGAGCTTTGAAGTGCATTTATGAATAAGAGAACTTGAATATTCAATGAACTACCAACCAAAAATTCTCATTAAGTCTTGTTGATTGCATTCAATCTAAATAATATGCAATCCATTAGTGCACCTTCAATCCAATCCTAGATTTATTTTATTTATCTATTTGTATTTTGAGAGCTTAGATTCCTTGCTAGGATTGTGTTTATTTTCATCACTTCATTCAAAGAACTTGAGGGTGTTTTTGAAGTCAAATTAGTCTCATGAGAAGGATTGTAAAGGTGAATTGGAATCATAATCCAGCGATATAAGTTTGAAACTTAGATTGAAGCTTTAAAGATATTGGAATCCTTACCAAGATGTTGTTTGTTTGTTTGTTTGTTTTTTATTTATTTATATTTATATTTATTTTTATTTTTTAACTTTTTACTAAAAGCAAACTTGCTTTCAAATTTTAGATATTTTTATTACTTTTTATTTATTTATTACTTATTTATTAAATTTTTGATTGAATAGAAAAGTCAAAATATTTTTTTTTTTTAATATTAAAAGTTACCTATTGGTTTTTCCTTTTTTTCTCAATACATAATAGAAATAAAATATTAAAAAAAACTTAATACTTAATATTATTAAATATTATTTAGTTTTAAGTTCTATTTAGAATTAAGTAAAAAAAGAAAAAAAAAACTACCTTAGTTGAAGTTTGAGGAGAGTAGACTTAGGCCAGATTTGGGATGAAACACTACAAAACTTGAGTTGTATCTTTATCCTCTTCTCTTTATTATATTATTGTATCTTTTAATTATTGATATATTATTCATGTCATTTGCATTCATTGGGTTTAAAAATTTACAAAAGTGATCATCACCCAATTCATCTCTTCTCTTTGATGATTACCTTAGGTTAGATTAACTAAACTTCACCATTCTCCTTTGCAAACAAAAATATGGTAGGAATATGAATAACGAGGATGTCCAAAATGATCTACCATTATGCTTGCATATTGAAAGGACTATGAAATTACCAATGAAAGTTTAGTTAACTTCCATTTATTTGTAAATTGTGATTTGATTCCGTATGAAGAAATTGCAAGTGATGAGAGGTGTGTTTAATCTATGAATGAAGAAATTCAATCAATAGAAAAGAACAATACATAAAGGTTAGCTAATCTAATAGTTGGAAAGAAGCTTATCGATGTTAAATGATTCTATAAAGTATAAGCTTAATGGTAAAGTTTGTAGGTTTAAGACAAGGTTGGTGACAAAAGACTATAAATAGAAGTCAAGTATTGATTATGTTGAAGTTTTCGTATCAATTGCCAAACTAGGCATTGTTCACATGATAATTGCAATTGTAGCTAAAAAAATATGAAAAATTCGTCAAAGGGATATTAAGTTAGTTTTTCTTACTATTGTACTTGAATGTGTTCTTTTTTTTTTTTGGTTGAACAACAACTTTAATATATTAAGATGTTAGCCTAAGGGTTGGGTATTCCTGATTTTGATGATAACAAAATAAAAGTTAAATCATATTAATGTGCTTATTGTTCAAATGCATAGAATGAAAATAACTTCATCTTTTTATATGCCACAAGTTTCATGTAAGAAACAAAATGCAAGATTCAAGAAGAAGATGCAAGAAGAGTTAATAGTTTCTTAGATATTTAAGTAAATTCTTCATTTTGATCTCTTTTGTTTGTATTTCAAGTCTTTGTGTCCTACATGAGGTTGTTTTAAGCTACCTAGCATAGGAGACACCATTGGACTTAAAAAGTTTTTTTTTTCATAAAAATCCTTTAAGTCTCTATAAAATTGATTTACAACTTAACCAAGAGGATTCCAACTTTGAAAATATTTTCAAAGCTTTAAAGAATTTCAATGGAAATCAAGTGTAGCTTAAAAATCCCTCAAAATAGCCACTTATTTTTTTTCATGCAAGAGCACAACTAGAGGTCCAAGTTTGGGAAGACACTAGAGGAAATGGACGTAGGTATTATCGAACCACCATAAATCGTTGTCTACAATCTTTCTTTATCTCTTACTCATTATCTTGTTTATATTTGCATCCTTCAATACTCTATTCATTGCTAGTATAAGTTTGAATAAGGTTTGATTTTATCATCACCCAAGTCACTCTCTCTTGGGTGTATTTTGAGGTTGATTAAGTTATAGTTTTCATAAGAAAGGGGAAGACAAACATTCTACAACCTCACGAAGGCATTATACAGGTTAAAACAGGAACCTTGTGCTTGGTACATGCAAATTAACATTTATTTATCGTAACATGGTTTTCAAAAGTATCATTTTGAGTACCCATTTTATATTACGTCAAATGTTGTATGCATTTGTGTGGATGATTTATTTTATTTTATTTTTATAAAAAACTGTGAGTAGAGTTTGAAGATTTTGAGACAATGATACAACAATTTGAGATGAGATATTTTGGATTAGTGTTAGATTTTTTTTTATTTAATTGGGGTTCTACCAACAAATGATGATATTTTCATCTCTTAATAGAAGTATGCTATAAATGTTCTAAGATGACTCAAGATGAAATAATTGGTAACAATTCACACTCTTATTGTAACGCTATTAAAGATGAAAAAGGCATGGGAAAATTAGTTAATCCCTTGTATTTTAGGGACATAGTAAGTTAACTTTTACTAAATTAGATATTTTAGGGAGCCAAAATTATCAATTGCTTTATGGAGAAACTATATTAATTACACTTGCAAGAAGCAAATCAAAATTTGAGCTATATAAATCATGAAATTTTCTACTCCTATTCAGGCAAGTTCTTCAATTGAGTAGGTTGTACAAATAGTGAATTTACATAGCCGTTTTCTTTCCGGACGGAAGGAATGCAAAGTTCTCCCTACTGTTGACCAAGTCGCCCACCAACCGCACCAAAGGGATAAGGCTCCTCAGATATTTTTCAGGAAAAAGTAGACATCTGATATTTTCTCTCCAGGTTTCCGTACAATGCATGGAAATAAATGAGCCAAAAGCAGAGGAAGGAAAAATATCTTCCAATCTCTTCTCACACTTTTTAAAGAGTTTCTCGAGAAAAAGAAAGAAGAAGAGATCAAAGAAAAAGAGAGACAAAAATGGAGTGTTGCGGGAGGCCAAACAGGAGCGATGTTCATTTGACCCAGGAGGAAGCCGCGAGAATTGAGGAGGAGACGAGAGACTACTTCGATGGAATTGCTCCTAAGCGTCACGCCAAACCTAGCCGCAGTGAACATTCTTCTCAATACGTTGATCCTCCCTCCGATCGCCAGCATGAAGACATTCCTGAATTTCTTAAGTTCCAACACCTCGAAAACGATCCTCAGGTTTTCATTCTTCACTTTTCCGATGCAGATTCGTTTGTTCACAAATCGATAAAGGATGCCGGTGATCATTTGGTTTTAAAATTGAATAAATCGAGAGAGCATCTTAGATCTTTGACTTAAATTGTTTTGATATATGGCATTGGCACACTTGAATTTTTAGGGTAGACTTGTCACTTAATATGGAATCAGATGCCTTTTTCCTGAAAGATTTAATTGCCGAGAGAGAAGGAACAATCTTTTTGGGAGTTTATATTTTCTAGTTTCATTAGTTCTTTGAAACATTTTGATCTTATATTTAAGGTTGGTTTAGATTTTGAAAAGTTTGTAGGAAAGAAAATAGACAAAATTTTAAAAGAAAAAAAAATTATAGAAAAATAAAAAATCAATTTAATATTTATAAATTCTAATTTAATTATCTCTTTCCTCTTCTTCTAGTTAAATAAACAAGAATTTGAAAATGATATTCAAACATAGATTTAGGTTTTATTTTAGGGCTCACTGGGTGTTTTTTTTGTTTATTTTTCCTCAATGCAGAAACTGGTTTACAGTGGGAGTGAAGTAACAGAGGAGTTTGTGGAGACAGAGTATTACCAGGATCTCAATTGCATTGACAAGCAACACCACACGGTATCATCACTTGCAGTATTTTCTTCGTTTTGTTGATGTTTTCTGGATTAGAAAAATTCATTCATTCTGTAGCAAAATGATCTACATCTTAAAAGGTTTTAATTTATTTTTCAGCTGAAATTTTCATGAGTTATTCATTATGCTTGATAGAGAAATTAGATTAAATCAGGGAGAAATGCTAAATGGATGGTCCTCCTAATTCCTAATAATGGAATAGAACTTTTTTGGTTTTATTATTCAAACTTTTTGAGACAGGTGGATTTTGGGGAGAAAGGAAAATTTCCAATGTATGAATCAAATGGGATTTGTAGAGAGAGAGAGAGAAAAAAAAAGAGATGATTTGAGCATAATTTGGACTTTTAGCTAAATTATTTAGAAAGGATAGAATATCTGGACAGACGATTGATTTGGTAATTTGTTTTGTCATTCCAGACAGGAACTGGTTTCATCAAAATGGAGAATGCAGACGGCAAAAGCTTCAATCTGGCGGCTAATTCTGCAACCTGCTGCCAGGCCTCTTGCAAGGGAAACCCAGCGACTAATGACTGGATTCCAGCTGCTGCTGATAAGGTGCAAGTCAATTCAGGATTCTTGAGTATTATGTTTGAAAGTCTTTTTCTCTTGAGTTCTAAACAAGTCTAATACAATCACACTGCTGCTTTCTTTTCAGGTAGCTTTCTCTTCTGATAAGCCAAACAGGAGCGAGAACTGAGAGGGGGAGCCGGGAGGGGTTATGGAAAATTAAGAATAATTGAACCCGTGGCTCGATATCGTCCCTTCTATTGAATAAACTAGATGTTATTCTCCTTCTCTGCATTTTGTTGTGGCATTGTAGACTTCATGTTATTTGTTGTTGTCTCTGCATTTCATTGTGAACGTGTTGGGTTTTCAGGGTTTATAATAAGGTTGTAAGTGGATTATGTTATTTGGCAATCTCAGTCTCAGATGCTTTTGGATTTTCAATGGTAGTTCTTCTTCTACTTTGGATTTGGTTTTCTAGTGGTGATTCTAGCTTCCAAGTTATTTAAGAGAACTTTATTATGGGTGGAAGGGAACTGCTGCAAAATCTGAGAGCAGTCCTTTAAAGAGTATTCTTCCATACAAGTGGACATAAAAGTAGACTGGAAAATAAAATGAGTTATTCTATTCTATATTTGTTTCGTAAAAAAGGCAAAAATTATAATTTTTTTTTGAATTTATATTTGAATATCAAGGAGAAAGAAAGAGGAGGGGAAAAAAAAAGGAATAACCAAAATGTTAAAATATTTTACTTCAAATATATGAGTAAGGAGAGTCAATGTGTTGTGAATTTATTTATTTTGTTCCTGAACTTATCTATGGGTAATCAAATATTATTATTTTTTGATAATTTTCTTCTTTTTTTTTTTCTTCTCCTCTAATTTTTCAAGAATCAAATATAATTTAAGAGCTTACGCTTGTTTCATGATTGTATTGTGCAAAAGCAATCGCAACCTTTAATTGCTCATCCATTTATGCCATTTAAAACATAACCCTAAACTTCAAAAAGGATCATAATACATCATTTGACAACATGTATATATATATATATATATATATATATATATGTGTGTGTGTATGTATGTATATATGTATTTATGTATATATGTATATTAGTATATACACATAATTTGATTTGATGAAAGTATGAATCTAAAACATTTATTTAAAAAAAAATCATATATACTTTGTGATTTAATGAGTTTGGGCATAACTATGTTAGTTTGATGTACTTTATAAGTTTGTAATATCACTTCCACACTGTCCCTTTTCTTTGTGAGTTGATGGTTGCATGATTCATTTGGCTTATTGAGTAGAGATGATGATGGAATTGATGAGATGATTAATTTTTTTTTTGTGTCATGATTGGTGACAAGCTCACATGCTTGATTCATTTGGCTTATTGAGTAGAGATGATGGAATTGATGAGATGTTTAATTTTTGTTTTTTTTTGTCATGATTGGTGACAAGCTCACATGCTTGTGTGTCCTCTTGTAATACAAATAGAGATCAATTAGAATTGGGAGGTCAATTTGGTTGACCCCTCTTCGATAATGAAATCGATTATGAGTTTTTAAAGAAGAGGAGAACAAATAGGTATAGTAATATATTCAAAACATATCTCCAACATGACTAAAATATTTATTTTAAGAAAGATCATATATATATACATAATTTGATTTGTTGAAAGCATGAATCTAATATATTGATTTAAAAAATCATAGATATTTAGTCATGAGACAACAATAGAAGTCCAAATGATTGAATTGAGTGGGGCTTTTTCGCCATTCAAGGGGTCAAGGATCAACTATAATTGAAGGATCCTTTGGTTTGGAATTCTATCTCTCGAAATGAGTTTGGGTATAACTATAATAAGTTTCATAAATTTAGAATAAAAATTTCACACATTCTCCATTCTTTGTGATTTGACAATAACATGATTCATTTGGCTAAGGAGTAGAGATAATGACAGAATTAATGAGCTGCTTCACTCTTTTCTTTTGTCACAACAAGTGACAAGCTCACATGATCGTGCATCCTCTTTAAAATACAGATTGAGATAATAAATGTAGTAATATATCCAAAACATACCTCCAACATTCAATATAGTGTAGCTAGGAATAGGTCCATTTGGTGCACTCTCCAAGTCAATAGATGAATGATAGAAGCATGCCCATGTTGAATTATTATGTTATCAGGAAATGATTATAGATTCCTTTATTTAAGGGTAAGGTTCTAAGCATGTTATAATTATAAGGGTTCTAGGATGGTAGATTATATATGGGAGTAACTTAATCACATTTAATGTGTATCCCATCACATTAAATATTGCCACCATCACCCATCGAGAGGTTTCTAAGCACATGGGTGTACTTTCATTTGCAACTAGGTGTTGATCATGAACGGTCTTAGCTCAATCCATCACATGCCACCTAATTGACATGTGCTAGCTCATTTTAGGTTTCCTTATAGTTTCCCCTTTATTTTTTCCACGTGGGGGAATTGACAAGGGGAGAAATCAAAAGGTGGCACAATAGCGGGTGCATATCTAGCCCAAATAACACAACCTTGTAATAATATATTTCGTCCAGCTCATGAAATTTATTTTTTCCTAGTTGGATTCATACATGGGGGTATCTAGTTGTACACTGCATAAGCATCCATAAAGGTGAGGAGAGTGTGCCCAATAATTGTATCAATCAATTAGTTTATCTTCGAGAGAGGATGGCTATCCTTAGGCAAGCCTTACCTAAGTTTGTATAGTCCATGCATACTAGCTAGACTCCACTTTTTTTTGGGACCATAATTCGGTTTGGCAAATCAATTGAGGTAGTAGACTTCCTTGGTGAAACCCATTACGTGTAGTTGGGTGACTTCCTTGAGTTCATCCACTATCACTTTAGCGGGTATCAATAGACTTTTTTTCACCAATTGGCTTATAAAGTCCACACTTAATCAATGGCAAATAAAAGTGGGAGATATTCTTAGCATATCTTCAATTTTCCAAGTGAAAATGTCCTTGTGTTCATCTAGCAACCTTCTTAAGTTTTCTTTTTTGTTTATGGGTCAACTTATTTATGATCATTATGGTCTCCAATTCTCCAAAGGCAATGGGTTTCTCTGCTTCTATCATTGGCAACTCCACAGGTTGTTCATATTGACCATTGTCCATGGAGTCATCAAGTAATTTCTTTTAAGCTGTTGACAAGGGCTCTAACTTGCTCGCCTTAATAATTACTTTAATAACCCCTTGATAGTCGTTACACAACAAACCTTTATGGATGCTTGGTCCCCCTAGATCATGTAGGTGCCTTCCTTGTGGGAAATTTTATGTTTTAATGATTAAAAAAGAGGTAATTTTTGTGATCTAACCTTTAGATCCCCCAAACACAGAGTAGTTCCTCACTTTGGTTAGTATCGTTTCTATAGTAATTGGGGGGAACGAGAGACTCGGACATATATTTGAAGAGCTCTGACCCCTCAGGAAGTCCTTTTCTAAGGCTATTACAACCACCTACACGGTTTACCCTTGTACAATACGATGTTGAATCATTATAGGTATGCCTGGATTGATCCTCCTATTACCTTTTATACTTGAAAGAGTACCTCTAACCTTTTCTGCTATTGGATGGAGTGGATGTACCATGTTGTCAACATTGCTCTCAAGTCTCCGAAGTTAGAGATTGATTGGGGTAGGTGTTGATGGAATTATAAGAGTGCCAGTGTAGGCTTGAGGGGAAGACTTTGTATAGCAACCTATCATTTATCACACATGCATTAATTGCTTAAGGGGATAGTCAATCCTATTGAACATATTGAGTTTTTGGATGGTGACCTTTTTTAGGAGCCTCCTCCTTGAGGATGTTCTCCGTAAATGGAGTCGAGAAGATTCTAGACATGGGGTGGATGGTCATAGGCGCAAGTACCCTTCCTAGGATTGATTGTTGCACCTAATTTGGTTAGTCCTTATTACCCACAAAGACTTTTCTAGGCTAAGGGGGGAGAGGTGTTGCTTGCTTCTCCATGCATCTTGTGCTTCTAGATCTGGCAGAGTCCCTATCCAAATCTTTTTCCTTTCCTCAGTGCTCATTTTCTTAACTTGGCTCCTCATAGATGGTTATGATGTGGGTTGTCAGCTTATAATATCTAGTTGCCCTCTTAGTCTCATGTTTTCTTTGGCCAACATCTCATTCCTTCTCACCAGTTCATATAACTTCACTCATCCTTTTTTTCATTGTTATGAGCTGCTCTTACAACCGTATCGAGTGTGGAAAATCCTCGTACAATTGCCTCCCACTTGTGTGGTTTTGCACTATGGCTACTAGTTTAGGCTTTCTACCATGTTTCCCTCAAACATCGTCAACTTGTTACACCCCTTTTCTCTGTTGTGACAAGTAGCAAACTCACATGACTATGTATTTGTGCTGCAATACAGATAAGAGATCGATTATAGTGGGGAGGTAGATTTAGCCGACTCTTCTCCAATAGTCAAGTTAGCCATCCAATCATATTTAATATGCATCCCATATAAAAAATACGATTGCCATCACTTGAGAGTGACTCTAATCACATCTAATGTGTCGGTGCGTTGAATACAGCCATCACCAAAAGGTTATTTGGTGCAAAGGGGTCGTTCTTTTTGCAACTTAGATGGTAGATCGTGAATAATCATGGCCCATCCCGCCACATGCCGGTCCTGTTTGGGCATCCCTACATCAAATAAATGCATAACTTTTCCGTCCCCACCATAAGTGGGTGGAAGATGTAGTGTCTTATCCGAATTGGCGCCCCTGCGGACTAATCTCTACAATTCATTTGGCTTCCTTGGTACCCTTGCTGTATCAACTCCAACGACTCATCCTTGGCCGGTTTTTTTGCTAGAAAGGGGTGAGGTGGTGGGGGGCAAGGGTGGGGCTGTGGGTATGGCATAACCATTCATCTCATGGCCAAGCTGGGAACACTAGAGAATGGTTGGAGGCATTTATCTAACTACTTGGGCAACTTACACACTTGTACAGATACATCCAACAGCATGTTCACATATTGTACAAACACAGCTGGTGATGAATCTCACGTTAAGTTTACAACACTACAAGTAGTACACTTTTGTGGGTCTTCTCTGAGATCTAATGGAGAACAATGTTCAGTTTTTGCAGACCAGAAGATGGACTCAAATAAGATACTACCAAAGTCCGTTGAATGATCAAGGCTGAACTAACCAAAGGTACAATGAACCTTCAATCCCAAAGAAGTTTGAAAATGATGCTGCGAAATCAAAATCTGGCAAATCTTTTAAAAGGCCTTGTATAAGACTTTCACCAAACCATAGATTAATCAAGATCTAGAAATCTTAATGGCCAAATCTGCAGGCTTTGTAGTACAAAACATATAAGGGTAGCAATTCTAGAGGCCATGGGAAACACTAAGGCTATGTTTAGTTCCTGAAAAATACTAAAAAGGAAAAAAAATTACTAAGAAAAATAATTTTCTCCTGTTTGGTTTCACTATAGAAAATACAAAAAAAAAAAAAGTATAATTAAAATAATTAGAGATTTATGTGCTTTAAATTATTTAATTTTTATGTAAGAAAAGTAAGTGAAATGAGTTTGAAACAACTAGGAACCAAACATAGCCTTAATGTCTATTTCCAACTTTAAAACTTAAACCCTAAACCCTAAACCCTAGGATATCCCATAAAGACAAAGCATAATGAGTAGACCTATAAGATCATTGAGTCCCTCCAAGTGCCCTGTCAATCTGTCCTTGGACTTTTTGCAACACACCTTTAGCATACCTCACCTCAGGGAATTATTTCCTGAAACAAACATTTCAGTAAAATTATGTAAAAAAAATATGAAAGTTCAGAAAGAATTCAAGAATGAATTTGGATAGTGGAACTATAATGCAATGATAGATGTAAAATGAATTCATGCTTTGTTATGCTAGAATCATACAGAATAAGCATTACCTGAAGAGAAATGTTTTGTCATGCAGAAATATAAGGCAATGATGTAACAAGCTCGGGTCCCACTAGTAATTGGACTTTCACAAGTAATTTGTATGGTATTGACAAAGCAAACAGAGACAAATCTATCTTCTGCTGAACTGATTCTGCTATCTCTGAGACTTATCATGAAAACATATGACATTATATCATTTCATTCAAAGTAGAATTATTTGAGTTAAAACAAACTAGAAATGTTGGAGCTTGGTGTAATAAGACAAATGTTTAGTGCAGACATGTACATTTCTGTTAAGAGAGAACTCCAAGAAAGAAAACAATCTGTGTAGTTCTATATAAGATGCAAAATTTTCAAAGACCTTAATTCTAATAATTTGCAAATGAAAAAGAAAAGAAGAAAAAGAAGGTTTTCACATTGAGATTTTAATTTAAAAGAAATTCTGCAATTACTTGCATATACGGAGACTCATGATAACAAGATTGTTCCTCCTCAAGGTAATAATATGGTTGATTCTTTTCAACAGAGTAAAATTATTAGACCCCTTCTCAACCTAATTTAAAGATCAGACATTGTTTCTGTACACCATTGTGGCTGTAATATTAGTGCATTATATAACCTAAGAAATTTCACTCTATGAAATTAAAAGCATGGGACATTCTGATTGCAATTCTGCAAGAGCCTCAAAACCACCAAGAAAGGGAAGCTCTTTTCAGCATCTTAGAGAAGTGCACGGATTGTTCTAAAAACTACCTATCTACTTATACAGAAAACATAAAAATAGCTGGGGTTTTATAACTACTGTTTTCCTGGCTATATTTCCCAAACAACAGCACCTCTGAATAATCTACAGAGAAATCATGATTTTCTTCCTATGCATATCAATCTTCCAATTATAAAAAAAGAAAATAGAACTTTTAACAAAGTAGTTATGGTGAAGTAGTGATAACACTGTGCTAGTTGACATGACAGAATGTCAATATGTATGACTGAATGGGTTTGGTTATGGACCTTCTCTAATGTTTTCCTCAGACAATTGATTCTAGCAAATATTTTCACATTTTTATTTGACCCAACCCAGATTAGTAGTAAGCATTTCCAACTTAAGTATTTCTGAACACAATTTGAAAGTCATTCAATGAAGCAAAAAGTTAAAACCATGATTGTGAGAAACAACACTGTAAATTCATAAGTTCCATCCTTACCACAATGTATAGTTTAGCAACATCAGTTGGCAAGTGTATTAATATCTTGATATCCGTCCACCACCTCAACAACAAAAAGGTTTCAGCTACATGAGAATCTGCCTATTTTATCTGAGTTCATGCCCTCAAATAAAATTGGAAAACTTAAAAATTAACTATAATAATAATAGACTAATCAGCAAAATAAAAGTGAAAATGCTACTAGACTAGTATGGGTTTGTGTCAGTTTTTCTGGTTATCTCTGTCACGAGTATGAAGCTAATAGGTTAGTACACTATAACATAAATTGTTCATTATAATTATAGAACCATTCAGAAAATGCTGAAGAGAAATGGCTGTGCTTTGTTCTTCTAAATGTGGGTTTGGTTCCAGCAGAGCCATGGCAACTGCAGCATGTGTGCTTGAGTTGTGGTATCATGACTAAATAACAGAGACATGAATCCTTTATAATTCTTTTCGGGGCTAACATATTCCTGGAATCCAACTGACACAAATTATGACTCCAGAATCCTGCACAGTAAGTCAGTAATATATCTAATGATTTTGTGAATCTAATTCACCCGACAGACATGATTTTATTACATGCATTGAATATTATATAGGTTTTCAGTCGCTCTGACAGAAAATACTATCATAAAACTTTTGCCTGTTTTAGAGACAACACATGAAAGTTTATTGAAAAGCCATTAGATATAGCAAAATATAGGATCATTAAACAAACTTGGAAATAGCTATTATTTATCATATATTTAATAAATTAAGGCACAAATCTAAAACAAGTAAATAAAAGTAGAAGATATTTTAAGATAAAAACAACTCATTAAATCAAACCTAATCAAATTGGAGAAAATACCTTGGCCATTAAAGTTTAATTAAATATTATAAGTATTTCACACTATAATTAAACAAATCTTAATTACTAAAAATGGTAATTAGTCTAACATCAAATCAAGTACCTCCTCCTCTCCCTCTCAAAAGAAAGCCAGAATATAAATCAGTTTTGGATGTTTGTTGGCCAAGTAAAAATAGAAATCAACTTAGATTTCACCAGTAGAACTTATTTTAAGTCTTGACATAAAGGAAATCTAGGATTGAAACAGAGTATCTAACCTCAAACAACCAAAAATAAAAATAAAAATAGAAACAAAACTGAAATTGACTTTCAACATTGGCAAACAATGTTGTGCTTCCCAATCTTCAGAGGCTTCAAGTGCCTCCCCCCACCCCTTTTCTTACACTGCAAATACAATAGTGATCAAGGTTCTCTATGCCATTTTTGCTGATATTGGGAAGCCTATTTACTGGGAATGCAGTGGAAATGTGACTAACCTTATTTCTCAATAAACATATACAACTATTAACGGAAGCTAGATGGTGGACAAAATCCTTTGAATGAAACCATTACATGTTTGATTATGCAACAACACCCCCAGCATTGAGAAAAAAGGCATAATGGTTGGATAGTAAAGAAAAAATATGTGAAGTTAAACAACTTATAGCATCTTTTCTCTTAGAAACTCTTTTTCTCTTACAATTGCCACATGCCATGTGTCCACCAATTAGCTCTGATGTTGGGAACACAAAAACAAGCAAGCTTAATTAAATTAAACTGAATATATGCAAACATACAAGTGATATGATGATAGACAAAAAATTATCTACTCTAACACCTTATAAGAAGTAATATAAGGAATGGTTTATACTGAAAATGGATATACAACACATTTCCAGAAGCAACAGATCACAAAACTCAAACTTGATGTAGAACAAACCATTGGGATCCCAAATCATGCTGAGAATGAGAACTATGGATCATCCCAGGCTGCCAAAGGAGGAAGAGAATAATTATGGTGTTCCCAAAATTGTGAAACTTCTGCTTGACTAGAGAGCCTCCTAAAATTAATGTGCAATAGCTAGTATTAGTGTTAGTAATAGTAAATAAAAAACCAGGCAGATACAGGAAAAAAAAATAATTCAATATCATCACAGATCTAAGGTTAATCAATAACTTAGAAAACTGCAGATAAACATTATTTAGTAGTAGTACCTCAAGTAAATGAAAGGGTGAGGAAAAAATTAATGGAGTATTGTACAATTAAAATCAGATTAAGGTCTTTCCTACACATTAATTAAAACACCTTTTTCACCATGCAATCAATTTCTTGTTAATTTCATTTAATGACTACTATAACTGGAGCTACTATGATAACACCAAAAGAGAAATGTTTAGGAATAACAAAGATGTGGTCACTATAGATAAATTGATCAAAAAGCCTTCTTTAGCATACAAGCAATTTCTTATCTATGTAATGGCGATATAAGAACATTTGTGTTGGTAAAATATATTTTTTTTATAGGAAAAAAGCGAAAAGCGGGAAAAGGGAGAGAAAACACAAAAAACAACCTCCCTCTCCTTACATTAAGCTAAAAGCTAATCAAAAAGTCAATCATGGACAAAAAGGGTCATTTATGTGCACCCTAATTCATTCCAAAAAGGTATTTATGAAATAGGATTTGATTTTCTAATTAGACTATTTAAAATCTTCGAAGGACCTCTCTTGTTTCTTTCCTTCCACAATGTCTAAAACAAATACAAAGGGGTGGCCCTCTGAACTTTTTTTTCCAATTTTTGCCACGAACAAACCGTGCCAGCTCAAAAGATTATCTCTTATCATGGAATGCAACACCAAAAAGAGAGAAAACCAAATGCTACACGATACTAGCTTTAGGGCGATGGAGAAGTAGATGATCAACCGATTCTTCCTCATTTTTGCACATGAAGCAACATCCAACCCCTCCTTTTAAGTTGATCAATAGTTAAAATCTTCCCCCAAGTTGCTTCTCATGAGAAGAAACTCACTTTCATAGGTACCCATGGATTCCAAACCATACCAAAAGGGGAAAGCTCACTCTTTCTTGAACTAAGGAGTAGAAAGATTTCATTGAAAACACACCACTCTTAGACTCCTCCCAACCCAATTTGTCTTATTCCTCACTTCTAATTGAGTGTTTTTGCAGGATCTCTAGAAAGGCAGTCACTTTTTCAATTTCTCAATCATGAAAATGCCATAAGAAGCAGGGGCTCCACCGACCCACTTTCCTCCTTGTTCCCATAACTTTGCTACCTAAGAGTCTTTATCACTAGCTAGAGAGAACAAAAACAAAAATGATACTTCCAAAGCTGAGTCACCACACTATCCATCTTTCTAAAATTCAACCCTTTTTTTATTACCAAGAAAGAAGTGTATGCTGCTAATGAAAGACTCCCACCCCTTTCTAATAGCCTTCGACATACCCACCCCATGACTATCCCGCATTGCCTTTGAGCCCTACCCCCCTTCTTCTTTCCCAAATTTTTGTGCAATAACTCTTTTCCAAAAGGACTCACTTTTAGATGGGAATCTCCGAAACCACTTGCCAAGAAGTGCCTTGTTAAGAGGAGAGATTCCCAATACCAAGGCCCCAATTCTTTTTATTCGAGCAAACTATGGATTAATTAACTAGATGAGGCTTTTTCACTTAACCAATCCCAGTCCAAAGGAGGTTTCTTTGGATCTACTCCAATCTTAGACTCACCTTTTTTGGGATTATGAACAAGGACATGAAGTAAATAGAAAGACTTGAAAAAGTAATTTTAATTAGGGTAAGCCTCCCTTTGGAAAAATATTGCCTTTTGCACATAGCAAGCCTTTTTTTGAAGTAAAGAGTTGTCCTCTTTATTGCATTTGAATCTTTGTCAAATGAGACAATGATTAAATTTGTCCAAGTATAAAGTATTTTTTAAGGACAAAAATATTCTCATTGAATGCTATACCCTAAGGGGCAAGGAAAAGCATTCTCATTGAATGTTGGATGTTTAGAAATAAAGATAAAATTCAGTTTTCATTAGAGACAACACAAACCCCTTTTTGAAATGAACCATAGTCCACAAATACACATGGAGAACTTCTTAGGACATTTTGTTACTTGTATAGGTATAATGATAAGGAAACAAAGACAATTGAAAAGATGTAAAACAAAATAGTTTGCAAGGTTATCAAATAAAATGCACAAAGAGAATTATATCATAGAACTTGAGTAGACAAATTGATGAGATAAACAATGACGAAACAAAAGCATAAGGCCTTTCATCCACATTAAAATGCATATGAGGCAACTTCCAATGAGTATGCTTAGTTTGTGCTTAAGTATTTGGGTAAGAAGCTCATTGAAGTGTTTAAGAAAACAACCTATTTAAAAATTAAGCCTTTCATCCACATTAAAGTTTTCTTGTGGTTGTATAAAATTAAGTAAAATTTATAACGAAAAAGCTTTTGGGAAAAAAAAAATCTGAATTTTTGTTTAAGAGAATAAAACCAAGTGTACTTAAAGCAATCATCTAAATTGGTAGAAGAAAAACAATCGTTAGGTGTGCCGGAGCAAGCAACCATTGATAAGGAGGATCTATGCGCACTTGACTCAAATATTTCTACATAATTCAAATATTTGAACAAAACCACTAATTCCAAGTTCATTCTTCTTGATCCTTACATTCCCATATCTCATACACTATATAGCCTATCAAGACAACAAAAATTCCTTTTTTTTTTATTTATTTACTTATTTTTTTTGCAAAGTGGGAGAAATGAGGGATAACTATTAGCGTTTTAAGATAACTCCTACATGTATTTTACAAGTTATGTCAACTCCGACAATTGTTTCATACATACTTTGACATTTGACAACAATATACTTCACTTGTCATGACTTTTGCAGTGTTCAAACAACCATTAATAATAATTGATAAACACAATGTTGATAGTTTAATCTAAGGAATGGTGGTCATTTAAGATCTAAATTTCCTAAATTAAGGGAGAGTACCCATTAATGTGGATATTTAAGGTTGAACAACCTAATCAAATTAATTAGTGTTCCGTATTAGTTGAAGGAGGTTGGCCACGTGGGATGATGAGACAATGAGACATCCATGTTTGCAAGGAGAATGTCACAAATGAGAGATAATAAGGGTTGGAGAGAGTAGCAAAAATCCCATATAAGAAACACACACGTTAGAAAATCTCCAATTTAGTAGAATCTTGAAACTTTAGAAGAACGACTTTCTTTTTTATCATCTTTTAATTTTTAAATTTTAGTAAGAACATAACCTTTTTTGTAATGTCCCAAAAAAGTAACTCCCATAATAATATCCATATCATGATATGGAAGATTATAAAGGTGATAGAGATATCGAATAACCCAGGAGATCTTCTTCCCTCTCATTTTAACTAAGAGAGACTTTGAATGCATGTTCATCCTGCTTCTTAAGTCAATTCCAAAGTAATCAATAGTGGAAAGCAGGTTTCACTACCAATGCGTACCAAGTCCATATAGCGCCAACATAGTCTTACTCACAACTTGGGTAGACATATTAACCTCATCGTGTTATATGTAGGATGACATCTTTGAGAGCCCATGGGAGATCATCAGGTGGTACTATCTTGGAGAAACATTGGCCCATTAGTCACTCCCTTTAGATGCCACATAGTGCCACCTTCACTTGTATAGGAGAACTCTCTCAACATCTAATACTAGTAGACAACCACATCTTTTAAGCATCCAAAGGTTTAGCGATCCGCTTGGAAATAGGCATTCATGCCTAGATACTATAATACCGGTGCACAGGAAGAGGCATGAATAATGCAAGCATAAGATAAATTATGAAGATGGTCATACAATGCAAGTGTTAAGAGATAAAAGACAGCTCGTTCCATGCTAGTGGAAATTGTCTTCTCTTCATAACATTTGGTTGCAAGACACTTGATACTTTACAAGCCAAATAAGAATGATGCCTATGTGTCATAAACTAGGCATGTGATGTGCAATAATTGAACCTTGTGGAGTTTGCACAAGCATACATGGATTATGAATGATTTAGTGGTCTTACTAGTTTTGTGTGCATCAATAGGTGCTATTGTGTGGCTTTGATGAATAGAGCATGTGGTACGCGGAATGAGTTGGTCTCCATTTATTATTTTTTTTGCTTATCATAGGCAAAATAGGAACTCCTTTATGCATGCACTTTAATGAAGATTACATTATCTAAGTGTGCTAATCTAGAGGAATCACCTTCAAAATTGCGTCCATCAAGATTGGAAAACGATCATCATGCAAGATTTGAACATTTAGCGAACAATGCATTTTTGGTTGCTTGAAAATTTGTTTTTCTAGGTTTTTAATGATAGTTGGAAAATGAGACTTGTGCAAATATTTAAATTTTGCAAATAATATAGTTGATCAATGCTTTTGGGTTGGAAATATTGGAAGCAGAAAAAATAAGATATAAACCCCAAGAAATAATATAGGTTTTGGATTCAACCATTAAAGCATACTTAATCCAAATATGAAATATGATAATTGAGAGATTAAAGAGAACTTCTATAGTTGGATGCCAAAGTTTGCAATTTGACAAGTGGGCTGACCAACAACTCTTCTTAGGAACCAAGTTTGGTTGATTCCCTAAAGCAGATAATGTTAGTCGAAACCACTAGAAAAGAGGATGAAAATGAGAGTCAAGTGAATGTTACTAGGGTGATTCGGGGATGCTCTATAGGCTAATCTAGAATATATATATATCTTCTAACTCTTGAATGAGCTAGTCATGAAACATTTTGAAGCCTTAACACTTAGTTTCTGAGAGTAGTTAATAGTTGGGAACTTCTTCGGAATATCAGTTAATATACGATTTTAGAGGTTTTGACCCTTATGAGACCGTTATTCCTAATGAAAGTAAGGAATAGGATAAGGCCTTTACCTTACCTATGGCCACTATTACAAAAGGAAAAAAGTATGGTCTGCACATTCCTCCTTTCCCTATCCACCCCTTTTCTCAAAAATATAAATAAATAATGAAAATGAGGTGATGACCTCTTTGTTCATGCCTTCCCCTTATCTACTACCATGTGACCCATGATGACCTTTTTCTCTATATGGAACATGTGTCACATATAGCTTGTATTCCAACCAGATGTTGCATATTTATGTAGAGTTCGTTGATTGACAACAACTTCATTGGTTCCCATTAGTTCCTTGCCCCATGCGACCATCAGTATTCTTTTGCCAATGATTGTCTTATTGTCTTGATGTGTTATTTGTTCTCTATGGATGTTCATCTGCATTGATAAGGCCCAAGTCCCACTTAAAATGGTTGTTGGATAAGTACTGATTTGGCAAGAACCCAAAAAGGATTTCTTGGACCTAACCAACAAACTAGATAAAGCAACAAAAAGGCAAAATGGCTATCAAAGACCATTTGGTTGTATTTTATCACAAAAGTTAAAATAATATGGAGCAAATAGAACCCTTTCAGCAAAAAGAATCCATCATTACTCCTATGATAATGCAAAATTTCCACAACAAAGTTTCAAACACAGTCAGAAATATCATAGAACCCAAACAAACATGTCTGAGGAAAAGATTCCAATAAAGATTCCAAAAGGCACATTGTTTACTAGAACAACATCATGAGAACACTATCACATGATAGCGCATAGTGATTACTTTTTGACTCCTAGAAGAAATAGTCCATCTTGTAAATCACTAATGATTGAGCCCTTTTGCAATATCAAACTGTTCTGATGATCAACTAACATCCTAGTAACTTGAAGGAGGATCGATTGTCCTTGGACCCTTTGCTATTGGAATTATGAAGGGACAAAGGATTCAAATCATTCACAATTTTTCCAAGAGACATGACCTGAAAGCATAGGAGATGAATCACACAAGTCAAAAATATAAATAAGTCAAACAGACATCAGCATAGAATCAGATCATTCAAATTCTGCATCATGTGGTTATTCTTCATATGCTACAGAAAAGAAACACTCATCCACAAAAGGAAAAATTGTAATGTATACAATAAAAAGAAAAACAGCAAAAACATTCAATCTAGTTTAAATATGAAAATTTAATGATTTAAGGACAATCATTAGCATATTATTGAAAGAAAATAACATTAAGTGATAAAACAGTATTTACTTAAAGAGTAGCATACACCAAAAGCTGCATCTACATTACATTCTTATTAAAGAATATCTTAGCTTACCTTGAGGTTGTTTTCTACCATGTTATACTAAATGTTCCAATTTTTTTTAAATGATTAGAAGAAACATATATCAGGTGCACTGCATAATTCATATTTACATGCGATCCCCTTTTCAAACCTGTAAAAATTACCTTTGGAAGCATCTGTATCAGAAGTCACCGTTTGCATGAAAGCACCTGCCACGTCTTCATTGCCCTTAGCATGAGTAACAGATGGTTTGACAGTATCATCTAAGGAATTGTTCATCGGTGTTGATTCTTCTGATGGATTCTTTGCATAGCTCTGTCCAGGACAATTCCATAACATGAGGTAATCAACATATAAGCCCTTTCACCAGTTGAGAAAACTCTAATACACTTTATTATAAGCAGCCAGAACAAATGGCATAACTGAATGATAAGAAAAATAGAGAAAAATATGAATAATTTTAATGAGTTACAGTATAATATTATATCCAATATTCTTATAAAAATAAAAAAGGATTCCACAGTCATCCACATGATTTGAAGAAAATTGCAGTATGATATTATAGTGAATATTTTTATAAAAGGAAACATGATTCCTCAAGGTTGTCTACTTCATTAACAAGTAAGCAATGCAATTACAGGAATAGTCCAAGGGAGCTCCTCTTAACCAACTTCAATTAATATCATTGTAACTAATCAAAATGAGAACACTATTACAGATTGTCAAAGATTGTGTGTTTCCATTTCTATGAAAATCAATTCCATCATTTATCCCCATGGGAAATGCATTAATAATCAGAACAACAAATCTAATCAATTTGAAAACATAAGTGAATTGCAGCAAAATGTTAACTATAATTGATTTCTTTTTCCAAGATGGGCATGTGAATGGTCAAATGTAACCTACCAATATATTGCGCACTTTCTAATAGGTAAGAAGGCCACAAAACCATTAGAAGACGATAGCACAACTTACAAGAAGCTTGACATGCCCATAGTAATTGCACACTTTCTACAAGATATAATCAAGACATTGACAACAAGTATTTTCCTAGATGGGATGAAGGACTTATTTGTCTGACTACAGTAAACACATATTCATACATCTCTGTGATCAAAGCTACCTCAATTAATAGTGTGCCATCCTTGAACACTTCCCTATATTGTTCTGTCTCCCAAAATGAATCTGATACCCGACCATTAAATCCTTGAGGTATTGGGTCAGCTCCCAATCAACACATTGAATAAATTACAGATTATTTCAATCAGTTGAAAGCCACTATAAAATTCATTGCAAACAAATGATAGAAAACACTACTAACAACATTAAATCAAACATATCAAAAATCAGAAGTGGGAAGCTTTCTTGGAAAAAGAATCAACTACTGCAGTAACAAAAGGCAACAGCATCCAACCGTTACAAAATGACCAAAAAATTATAGGAAGTTGGGCACCTGCTATTATTGCACACCTTCTAATCTGTACATTCAATATACTGGCAATGAGTATTTTCCTAATTGGATTTGTCTGACTGCACATAACACATTCTTAAATCTCTATGATGGTTACTACTATACCTCTCCTGATTCCTTGAGCTCTTCCTGATGTTCTGTCAGCCAAAAAGGATCCGATGCCTGATTGCCAAACCCTGGAGGTATTAATCCAGGCCCCTGTCAACATATTCAATAAATCATACTTTAAGTTTGTCAGTTTATGGCTATGAAAAGGATTATAGCGAACAAAAGAAAGAAAAGGAACACCACCGACACTAGCCAATGTATCAAACATCTCTATAAGTATCTTTCTTGGCAAATAATTGACTCTTCTGGTGACAAAGGGCTATAAACATCCAACCATTAGAATACCAACACAAATTATAAGAAACTTGAAGGTCACCATAATTGTATACTTTCTAATAGGCACATTCAAGATATTGGCAACAACTAATTTCTTAACTTGGATGAAGAACATTATTTGTTTGACTACATAAAACACATTCTTAAAACTCTATTATGGATATTACCTGTTCCATCATCCAAAATGGGTTCCAAACCTGATCCCCAAACCCTGGAGGTATTAGGTTAGCTGCCTGTCAACATATCGGATGAAACATAAATTAGTCAACTCATGGCCACCCCAAATACACTTTCTCCAAAATGTGTATTCAAATGCATATGGTACCATGTGCCCCCCAAATATTTCATGCTCTATGAATTTGGGCATGTGTCATTTGCCCTCGTGGGTATGCACATGGACACATGATGTGAGACTCTATGTTATGCACACACACAAACCCAAATGTATAAACACACATACATTGCAGACCAACATAAATGAATGCAACTTAAATCACTCTTGTTGCCACACCATTGGGAGCAACACTTACCATTCTCGATGCCACCTCATTAAATTCCAGTAGCTTTTGTTGATGTCGAGATGACAACAAATCTTGAAGTATTTGCTCACTTCCCTGTAACAAGATTAAATAAAGCATTAGGCTAACACTTACACCAAACAGAAAGGAAGTTATAAATAATACATCTACTTATGATGCTTACCATGGCAGGCAACTTAGTCGATGGAAGGCTTGGGAGCTCATTTCCCCCCATTGTCAACCCTGCAGATATAAGGACTCCACCCTTAAAATAACCACACAGAAATATGCTAGCAATCATATCAATAAGAACATTTGTAGCACCAATATAGATTGATCCATGTTTGATTAACTTCACCATTACCAAAACCTTAAGAGAAGTTCAGCTATTCTCTTTGGGGCATCATTTTAATTTTCCTTTTCTGATTCACACATGCTAAAAATAATTTAGGTGATATATTATGACATTGTGAGCCATATTCATCTCTTCCCCATTAATATCAAATAGAAGATATGTAGAGCCTTGATGGTACAGGCGGTGCAACCCATAGGTGGAACTCCTAACTCCTAAGATATAAGGCCTAGACCTTTAAAATGCCCAAAATCATTAGTGAAGTTTTGAAACAATCTCCCAAAGTCATTTCCTCTTTTAACTCAAACTGCAGCCATTAAATCACTGATGAAGAAAGTTAGAGCACAGTACCTGCATCAGCACTAATAGCCAGGTCCCCAGAAGGCTTTTCATTCATCTCATGCTGTCTTGATGAGGAGGCCTCACTTTGTTCCCCAGTTTCCATCATTTCTTCAGTCTAATAATTAAAAAAACACTAAGGATGATTGGAAAATTTGTTATATTTACAAATGGCAAACCCAAACTAACAAACAGATGAAATCATTACCACAACCGAGGAGCCCTCGTCAGGCTCTTCATTAACCACTTTCCGTGAACGGAACATATCATAAAATATCACCCACCACTCATGGAGAAAACCATCAGGAGCATCTACAGCTGAAGAAATAACCCACGTTCCTGATGAACGATTCATCCGCAAAAAAAAAAAAAAAAAGGAAAAAGGAAAAAGGAGAAAAACTACACTTTTTTCTTTCTTTTTTTAAAAGAAAAACAAAAATCACACCCACATGGAAGCTGAAGTTTGACTCAATTAAGCACGGTTCTACTTCTCATAATTAAAGAAACCTCCTGATATATATATACACACAAACATCAAATTTTCTTAAAAAAACACACACATGTAAGCTTAAGTTTGACTCAATTAAGCACTGTTCTATTGCTCATAATTAAAGAAACCTCCTGTTATGTATATACACAAACATCAAATTCTCTTGAAAACGCACACACACATGTAAGCTGAAGATTGACTTAATTAAGCACTGTTCTACTACTCATAATTAAAGAAACCTCCTGTTATATATATATACACAAACATCAAATTTGATCAAAGAAAAACAAGCCCAAATGCATATTTACAACACACGATCAAAGGTTTTCTTTTAATAAGCAAAAAAGCAAAGAAATTCCATGTCACCATGAATACAAGAGACCAAAAAATGGTGAGAAACCCTCATCTAATTTCAAACAAAATTTTTAAGAAAATGGAAAAAGAGAACAGAGTAATTCTTTCCTAATCATGAAAAAAACTTCCCATTTTAATATATTTATAAATAAATAAAACACATAAAAATCAATAAAACCAGAAATCAGATCAGATAAACGACAGGCCTACATGCAAAAATCCGTCGACCACTCGCCAAACGGAGTAAAACCCAAGACTAAGAGAGAAGAAAATATTACGTGGAGGCCGGGTAGGATCGAAGTTCAGATTGGCCTCTCTCCTGAAGATTTCTGCGGTCTCACCCATATTATTTTTTACTAAATAATCATAAAGATAATATTCAAACCTACACAAGAAAATCAAACAATCATAAAAAATTAGTACCAAAAAAAAAAAAAAAAAAAAACAATAACCAGAGAATCGCCTTAAAATCATGCAAAAAAAACTCACATTTCTCGAACACCCAAATCACCCATGATTGATTCTTGATAAAGAGAGAGGAAAAAAACCAATCAGCCGAGCAAGAAAAAGCAGAGAGCGATTGATGAAATGAACGAGGAACTGAGAATGCACTCGGAGACGAGTGGTTTCAGCCTTCATGCATTTCATTACCAAAGCTAGTTATAAATTCAAATTGTCATTTCTATAGGAGCTGCGTTCCTCTACTCTCACCGCACCCTCACACTCACTGCATTCTACACGTGTCATCCATCAAACGCACATTCCCAAAAGGTTAATTGTCCACGTGGCAAGTTGGAAAAGACCATGAGCATAATCAACGCAGACGATTCTAACACATGCGCTCCCACTCGGTCATTTGTGACGAAGACAGACCTGTAAAATGCACGAGGAAGGGGCAACCGGAGGAACTGGTAGCTATCTCTACTCTGTGAGTCTGTGTGCCAGGATTGGCGCGTCCACCGAAAATCGAACATCCGGTTTCCGGTTAATGGAAAATTATGGGCTTTAAAAACTTTACGCGTGGCAAATTTATTCTGAACAAAAAAAAAGTGAAACTGAAATTGGTTGTTGGCATTAAACAGAGTGGAGTATTAAATGGGTAGTGAGATTTGTGGATTGTAATCCGATTCTGGGTATCTGTATTATTAATTGAATCCTTATCACATTTCCTATCTTTTTAGAACATTAAATGAATGGGCTTTTAGACCAACATTAAAAGGGTTTTTACTAAGAAAAAAGAAGGACATCTCAGAAAAAAAAAATTCTTTCCATTCTTTCTTTGTTATCTCAATTCTCCTTTATATGAGATTTTCATAAGATTCATAGTTTGTTTTTAAAAAGGTAATTTTTCCGATCCCAAATTTAAGATTATTAATATAAAATAGATGTTGCATATTTTTATTAATATTTATTTTGTTATATATAGCCCGAAGCTATAAGCAAATAATTTTGTTTTGTTATAACAAAAAACTATGTTCAATTCTCATTAGTTACCATCATTGTAAATATCATATACGAATTATAATGTAATAAAAATCGTTCTTCTAGCCAGAAATATTAGAATTCTAACAATACCAATTTAAAATAATTACCCTAAAATGATCACTGTTTATAAATTTAACAATTATAAAATAATAGTAATAATATATGCAACAATACCAAAAAAATCAATATAAGAGCAATTGCAAATAAATAGAGTAAAGAAAAAAGAAATGTAAATTCAAAATTTATAGTGCTTCGAATTAATGCTATTCTACATCCACTCTCCTTTTAAATCTCAAAATTGAGGTTCCGTAATACCAATAATTTCAAACCAAACCTCAAAGTTTCACACTTTAATTAACCAGCTCCAATTGACACTTATAACTTTCCTAACGAAATGTCTCACCATTGAACTCCTCAAGTACCTCACACTTGAGCTCACATCATAAGATATAAAAGAAAATATTTTATAAAAATAAAACTTCTAACTTACAATTTTGGCTCAATGAAATACAAGGAAATTAGAGTTTGAACGGTGCACTAAAATGCAATGAAGTTTAAAAGCAAATATACTTTAAAAACACGTTTTAAAAGCCTAAATAATATTAAAAAATGATTTAAAACTCTTCCTCCATCCATATAGGAAGTTGAAGTCCATTAATTGCCCATTAATTGCATAAGGTTTTTTGTAGAGACGGTCTATTAATTCTTGTAGTGACCTATATTTTATGACGTAGTTACAATATATTTATATGAATTCATAAATATGCTAAAATCTTTAAAGGGTTTAAAGATGTCTGAACCAAATAGTTTCAAGAAGGATGATTCAAATATGAGTACATGAAAAACAAATGGGAAAAACAATTCCAAAAAATTAGGAAGGCAGGAGATATTATCCTTACCTCTTTATTTAAACAAATAAAACTTAACTAGCCCATGATCTGCTCAAATTGCCCTATCTAAACCCCCAATTCCAAAAACTTCCGAGTCATGAATGATTAAACTGCAGTCACGTTTTATGGCATTGGAAGCAGCTTCCATTTTCTTATGAAGTGTAGGACTACCCATCATTGCCGCTGCATTTCTGAGTTCACGGCATGTCTCATTCAGTCTGACAATGGTCCTCACTATCAGTCCTTAAGGAACATCTCTGAGCCCACTGATATCCGTGGATTGAACTACGCTTGTCACTCCCCCTGCTCCTATTGGCTGTAGTGTACAACCTAAGGTAGATGGATAATTGAGGTTAGAAGGCTGAGTTTTCAGTACGAGTGCTTAAAACTGTAAAAGCACCTGATTTATCAGAAGTACAAGGGGAAATACAACCATGAGAAGATGTAGATAATAAGGAAGAAACATAGAGAAGGAAGAAAAAAAAGAGAGAAAGAAAGAGCCTTTGAAATTGCTCTTTTTGTAACTGAAAATCTCACTCAGCTGATTAGTTAGCTGACTCATTGGCCAAGCAAGGTGCTTCTAGACTTGCAGCCTTGGAAGTGAGTTTTTGCCTCAACTGTATCTGCAACTCTTTATTTGGGTTCTACTTCTTTGTATTTTTTCTTAAATTTTTCGAGAACCAACGTAAGAGAAGTTCGTTCACCTATTCTCCTAGGAGCTTCCTTTAATTCTCCTCTTCTGATTCGCTCATGTTAAGAATAATTTAGGTAATATGTAACGACACTGAGCCATCTTCATGTCTTTCTGATTAATATCAAATAGAAGATATGCAGAGCTAGCTTTGAAGGAACTCTTTAAGATTATACCACATAGACCTTTAAAAGCCCAAAAGTTGGTGACGTTATGAAACAATCTCCCCCTAATCATTTCTCCTCTTTTAACTCAAACTGCAGCCATTAAGTCACTGATGAAGAAAGTTAAGAGCACAGTACCTGGATCAGCACTAATAGCCGGGTTCTGAAGCTTTCCATTCATCTCATGCTGTCTTGACAAGGAGGAGCCATCGTCACGCTCTTCATTAGCCGCCATCCGTGAACGGAACATATCATAAAATATCCCCCACCACTCATGGAGAAAACCATCAGGAGTATCTACAACTGAACAAAATAACTCAATCAACCACTATTCCTACTGCTATAATATCCAAACGACAAGGAGCATAGAGATGGAGGAAGTAAGAAACCGCAGATTTGATCAAAGAAAAACATGCCGAAATACATATTTACAACACATGATCAAAGGTTTTCTTTTAGTAAGCAAAAAAAAAAAAGCAAAGAAAGTCCCTGTCACCGTGAATACAAGAGACCAAGAAAAGTGACAAACCCTAATCTAATTTCCAAAAAAAAAATAAATTATTATTATTATTATTATTATTTTATATTTAATTTTATTACAAAAGATAAATAAAACCTCTGATCAGATTAGACGAACAGCAGGCCTGCATGCAAAAATGCGTCTACCACCAACAATTTTCCAGGCGGAGTAAAACCAAAGATTGAGAGAGAAGAAAATATTACGTGGAGGCCGGGTAAGATCGAAGTTCAGATTGGCTTCTCTCCCGAAGATTTCTGCCGTCTCGCCCATCTTATTTTTTAGCAAATAATCATAAAGGTAATATTCAAACCTACACAAATAAATCAAACAACCTTAAAAAATTAGTAAAAAAAAAAAAAAAACCAAAACCTAATAACCAGAGAATCACCGTAAAAACATGCGAAAAAAAAAAAGGAAAAGAAAACTCACATTTTTTGAACACCCAGATCACCCATGATTGATTCTTGAGAAAGAGAGAGAAAAAGTAGAAAAGTAAAATTCATCCTTGGAAAATAATTTTCTTTTTAAAAAAGAAAATTATAAACAAAAATGGAGAGACAACTTCAAAAAATTCTTTATAAAAAAAATTTTCAAACAAAATCATCTTTTTAAAAGATAATTTCTTAAAATCAAAAAATATTTGAAAAATTTTAAAAGGCAAAATCGTTTTTCAAAGAATCAATATTTTTTTAAAAAAAATATTTTATTCCAAAAAATTGATGCTTAAATACATATATATTATAAAATATATTAATTTCATGCACTAAATTTAGTATATAATTATAATTATTATTGATATATTATTTATAATTATAAAAGTATAAGTTATGTCTTTCATCTCATATTAAAAATATATTATTTTTTATGTAATTAGGTATTTATTAAAAAAATATTTTGATCATTATCTCAAATTTTATCTTTCAAATAATTTAATTAATTATTATTAAAAATATAAATTAATTTAATTTTATACTTTTTATGGGATAAACAATAAATATTTAAATAATGAATAATTTTATTGCTGCTTAATTTGAAATTAATTTTACTAGATAAACTTGAATATTTAAAATATTTATTTTTTAATTTAAAATTTAACAATTAAAGGAATAAAAATATAAAAAAATAATTTTTAATTTTATATTTATTTGATATAAATTATCTTTTAATATAAAATTGAAGACTAAGATAAATAAATTTTAATTACTATTCAACTCAAAATAAAATAATAATTATTGGTATAGTAAATTTTTTTATTTCTTAATTATAAATGATAAAAAATAATAAAATTTTTTTTTAAAAAAGTGACATCTTTCATGTACATAAAATAAGCTCTTTGATCTTTTTATATTTTTATTATTGATTTAAAAGTAATGTTTAATGATCTTTTATTAAGCAAAAATCAAGGGAAATAAAACATTTAATTTTAAAATTGTTTACAAATTTCATATATTTTAATTTTAAAAAGTCTCTTTTTATTAAGCAAAATTTGAGGGAAATAAAAAATTTTATTTTTTTAGTTATTTTAATTTTTACATATATATTGATAGGTAATGATTTATAAAGAAATCGTTTCTTAAAAAACCGATTTTGGATATGCAATTTCTAAGGATATTTATTTAAAAAATATATTGGTTTTTATCTTAAATTATTTTAATTAATCGTTTTTAAAGTTAAAACTAATTTTATTTTATATTCTTTTTACTATAAATTATGAATTTTTAATTAATTTTGAAGTCTACGCTCCATGTTCAAAGCTATTTCAAACATGATTGATTTTTCGAAAAAATGATTTTCAAGTGACTCAAGAAATGATTCTTAAGAATGATTTGTAAGGAAATCACTCTTTAAAAAAAATGATTTTGGATCTCTTGTTTTTAAAGATATTGATTTAACTTTTTTTTATCTTTTAATTATTTTAAAATTAAAATTATTTCTGTTTTGTATTCTTTTTATTCTTTTTACTATAAATAATGAATTTTTAATTTTAATTGCATGGAGTTTCCATTCCATGTTGAAAGATAAGTCTTGAAAGTCTATTATACTAGAGTGTTAGATTTTTATTTTTATTTTTATTTTATTTTTATCATTTTGACTGCCTTGAGAGTAGTATTTTTTTTTTTCAAATTAAATGATATCATATTTAACTTGTTATAAAAAACGTTTAAAACTTGAAAAACTTAAAACCATTATTAATTTTATTTTGCTTTAATTTTTAAATAATTTTATTAGCTAAACTTGAAAATTTTAACTGTTTTAATTATGATTTCAAAACCATTTCTTAGTAAAAAGAATGAAAAAATAGAAAAAAATAAATCAATTCCTTATTTTATAATTATTTTTTAATATAAAATTAGATTAATAAAAATAAATCATTATTCAATTTGATATAAAATAGTAGTTATTTGCATACTAAATTTTTATTTATTTATTAATTATAATGGTAAAAAAATAATGGAATTTGAAAAGAAAAATGATGTGACATCTTCCAAGCCCTTAAATATCCAAATTAATTATTAAGAATAGTGATCAAGATGGTGTCAGTAAAAGATTTCTTATAGTAATAAGTCACATATCTAT
Source organism: Vitis vinifera (assembly GCF_030704535.1). Lineage (NCBI taxonomy): Eukaryota > Viridiplantae > Streptophyta > Magnoliopsida > Vitales > Vitaceae > Vitis > Vitis vinifera. The sequence goes on from NC_081810.1 coordinate 6,738,310, forward strand.
TTAGAAATTAAAAATGATTCTTTTTAATTAATAATCTTTTTTTAATATTTAATGTATTTTAGAATTTTAAAAATAAAAATATCCCCTTTTTATTTATGAAAAATAAAAATAAAAATAAAAATATTCTAAATGTTAAAAGTTATACCTTACCTTGAAATAAAATTTACGATATTTAAATAAATTTCCCATTATGGAATTTATTATTTATAATATAATTTATTCATATAAATTATAAAACTCATGATTTGAATTCATAAACAATATGTAAAACTTCAAAAGGTAAATAAACGATAAAACTTAAAGGTTAGAAATTCTTTTTTTTCTTTTTTAAAAAAATGATTAATTTTACTCATCTCCTTTGAAATTTTACCTAAATACAATTAATCCTTATTGGTTTGAAAAATTTTCAAATACTCCCCTTATTTTTGAATTAGAAGGGAGGTAAATGAAAATATCAAACGAAAATGACACGTGACAAAATTTCAAACCAACGGGGATTAAGTGTAATTAATCAAAATTTCAAGGGAGTTCAATGAAATTAACTGTTTGTGCAAATGAATTTATCCTTAATCCATATTTCGCACTAATTTTTCCCGTATTATCATTTTTACTGTTTTGAGATGCCTTGGGAATGTTGCTACGAGGTTAATTCATCGTAATTAGTTTTAATTATATTTGATTTTTTTAGTATTTCGTAGTCGGACAAAACATGAGGGACTGCGAAATGCAGAAAATGCAAAAGCTCATGAACATTGATCAAGGGAGGGGGGAAAAACAAATACGATCAAAAGATCATGATGGAACTTAACATATTGGGCTGGTCTTTCCTTAATATACATGAAGATGCTCTTTTTTTTTCTCTCTTCCTCCAAAATTGCCATAGTTCTACAGGGAAGTGAAGCAAGGACCATCTTCAAGCTAAGACAATATTAAAGTCCAGTGATGTATAAGCTAGCTGCAAATACGATGTCACGTTTTATGGCATTGGAAGCAGCTTCCATTTTCTTATGGAGTGCAGAATTACCCATAATTGCGGCTGCATTTCTGAATTCACGGCATGTCTCATCCAGCCTGACAATGGTCCTCACTATCAGTCCTTCAGGAACATCTGTGAGCTCACAGATATCTGCAAATGGAGTTCCCTGTCATAGGAAAGATGTGTAAGATGATGAGCCAGTCCGAGAAAAAAAGTGTAGCTTTGATTAGTGTCGAGTGAAAGAAAATGAACCTTTGCCCATTCGTAAACCACTTCAACAAGGCCAAACTTGAGATTGTCTTGAGCATACTCCTCAGGGCTTATTTGTAGCTTGAACTGCGCCTGTAGCTCCCCCAGCCTAATGGCTGTATTGTACAACCTAAGGTAGACGGACAATTGAGGTTAGTTTGAAAACCAGAAAACAAAATATTGGTGGGAGGACAAAGGGATCGAGATGTCTTCTATTCTATCATACCAATTACTATAATTTTTCATGGGTACAATTGCGGAAGTACATGCACAAATTGAAGTTTGGTTAAGCAGGCAAAGTTTTCAATAGCTTAAAACTCTAAAAGCACCTGATATATCATATAGATCACTTACAAGGAGGCATTTGAAACACACATATACGGTTATCATCTAAGATATCTTACTGGTAAAACATTATGAAGATCTCCTAAAAAGGGATATCTGGCTCTGGAGCCTGCAAAGCCCTAACGTGCCATATTTTTTGTGATTAACAACAGTTGTTTCAGGCCAGGAGGATTTAAGATGACTGTAAATCTTATTCAAACGTCTATCAAGAGTACTAGGAAAAAACTAACCATGAGAAGATGTAGAGTTTTTTTTTATCAGTAAGAAAATATGTATATTGTAAAAGAGGCGCTAAAGAAGCGACTCAAATAGATACAAAGAAGAACAACTCACCCCCTTACAAAAGAACCCAAACCACTAAGAGAGCTAAAAAAAAACCCTCTTCCTTAACGCATACACACCCATTCAATAAAATCTATTAAGGTCGAAGGCCCATCTTTTATCCACAATTTGGTTTCCGACCAAAGTAAATACACAAAAGAAATTTTCAACTTTTGGATGGACAGCAGACCGTCCTCAAAAGCAATTGAATTCCTAGTCTTCCAAATAACCCAAAACAAGCATAACGACCCCAAAAGCCACGCCACCTTCCTCTTCTTGCCCACAACAGAGCCTCTCCAACCTATGAGAGTTTCCTTCACCGAACGCGGAAAAACCCAAGAAACTCCAAAGAAAGAGAGGAACAAAGTCCACACCTCCCTTGTTCTTTCGCAATGAAGGAGTAGGTGGTCAATCGAATCCTCACACTTTTGACAAAGAAAACACCTATTTGCCAAAACCCAACCCCTCTTTTGCAACCGATCCAGAGTCAAAACTCTACCCCACGAAGCCTCCCACACAAAGAAGCTAATCTTGGGCTAAGCACATGACCTCCAAATAATCTTTGAAGGGAGCAAATCTGAAGAAGCCGGCTACATTGTCTTATACAAGGACTTTACCGAGAAAACCCCGTCCTTTGATTTCACCCAACTCACTCTATCCTCTTCATCCACCCTCACCATCTTTCCTTCCAAATAACAAAGTAACCTTCCCACTTCTTCCATCTCCCAATCATTAAACGGCCTATTAAAAGTAGGAGTCCAACTTCCCCTCCTATCCCCCTCGGCTGTCCAAACTTCATTTACCCAAGCCTCTTTTGACGTTGCTAATGCAAAAAGTGAAGGGAAAGTCTCACTTAAAGGGTTGGTACCACACCACTTATCTTTCCAAAACCTCACATTCTTACCATCCCCCACCTCAAAGCCAAAAAAAGGGGTTACAAGCTGTCCCACCTTATTTATAGCTTTCCACAAACCAACTCCGTAAGCCTCCCTTATCTCACAAGATCTCCATCCTCCAATTTCCTCCCCGTACTTTCTTCTGATCATCTGATTCCAAAGGGCTTTTTTTTTCGTTAGCAAAGCGCCAAGACCATTTGCCCAAGAGAGCCTTATTGAACAAACCAAGGCTCTTAACCCCCAATCCTCCTTTACTTTTGTCTTCACACACAATCGGCCACCTTACTAAGTGAGGTTTTTGCTCAAGAGAGCCACCTCCCCATAGAAAATCCCTTTGTATTTTTTCCAACTTCATCCTAACCACCATAGGTAAATGGAAGATGGACATAAAATAGATCGAAAGGTTGGACAGAGTACTCCGAATTAAAGTAATCCTTCCTCCTTTTGAGATGTATTGACGCTTCCACATAGCCAATCTCTTTCTGAATCTTTCCTCTATTCCATCCCATACACCGATAGATTTGAAAGGGGCACCCAAAGGCATTCCTAAACAGGTGGATGGCAAATTTCCCACTTTATATCCATATTCATCCGCCAACTCTCCCGCATTTTCAACTCTACCAACTAGGATCAATTCACTTTTATCCATATTCACTTTTAACCCCGACAAAGCCTTAAACCACATTAACAGCCAGCACAAGTGAGTCAACTGATCCTCTTTAGCTTCACAAAACACCAACGTGTCATCAACAAACAATAAATGTGTAATCTGGACCCCTTCACCCCTTCTTCCCCGCACAATACATGACGTCAAAAAACCTCCAGCAACTGTTTTTTTTCATCAAACGGCTAAAAGCCTCCATCACTATTACGAATAGATAAGGCGAAAGGGGGTCTCCTTGCCTTAAGCCCCTTGAGCCCTGGAAAAAACCCGTTGGACTGTCATTCACCAAGACCGAAAAACTGACAGTGGATAAACACCACTTTATCCAATTACACCACCTTCCTCCAAATCCCATTTTCCCCAACACCACTAATAGAAATGACCAATCCATGTGATCATAGGCTTTCTCGATATCTAATTTGCATAAAATTGCCCCATTATTACTTTTCAGAATTGAATCTATAGCCTCATTTGCGATCAGAATTGCGTCCATAATCTACCGCCCCTCCACAAAAGCATTTTGAGACAAAGATATCACTTTGGCTAACACTCCTTTTAACCTGTTAGCCAACACCTTAGCCAACCATTTGTAAAGCCCTCCCACCAAACTTATTGGCTTAAAGTCCTCAACCCCCCCTTTCTTAGGAATCAAAACTAAGAAAGTTGCATTCAAGCTTCTTACAAATCTCCCCGTCTCATGAAACTGTCTAAACAAATTCATAACTTCCTCCTTCACAAAGTCCCACGCAAACTGCCAAAAGGCCATTGAGAAGTCATCCGGCCCTGGTGTTTTTTCTCCACAACAGTCTTCCAACGCCTCAAAAACCTCTTCCTCTGAAAAGGGCTTCTCCAGCCTCTCCACATCCCCCACTTCCAGCCTTTCAAAAATTAACCCATCTATACTAGGCTTCCAGTCACCTGGATCTGTCAACAACTCTTGAAAATTTCTGCCAATCTCCTCTTTGATTTTACTTTCCTTAGTTAAATACCTCTCATTCACCTTTATTTTATTCAGATGATTCCTCCTTTTGTGAGCATTTGTCATTTTATGAAAAAACTTGGTGTTTCTGTCCTCCTCTTTCAGCTAGATTTCCCTAGACTTTTGCCTCCATGAGACTTCTTCCAATAAAACCCACTTCTTATATAACTCTCTAGCCTCCTTCCTAGCCTCTTCTTCTTCCATTGACAGAGATCGACCCCTCTCCTCCTTGTCCTAATAATCTATTAAAATCCACGCTTTCTGCTTCTCACAGTCAATCTGTCCAAACACCTCTTTATTCCAGATAATAAGGACAAAACATGGAGAAGGAAAAAACAAAAGACATAGCCTTTGAAATTGCACTCTTTGGTACAGAAAATTTTTTAATTGTCTTCTGAGTTGGGTGCTCCTTTAGGTGGATTTCTCACTCACCTAATTAGTCAGCTGACTCATTGGCCAAGCAAGGTGCTTCTAGACTGTGGCTTTAGAAGGGAGTTTACATATTTGGGTACTACTTTTTTCTTGTTAAGTGACTCAGTTATTCTTTATTATATACTCTCCGAAGGATAACTCATCCTCCTACTTCTTAATTCAGATTACAATTAGTCCTGCTGTTGTCACTGATAAAAGAGAAAAGGGAAGAAAATAACCTCTGTTTAGCCTGAGACAGCTTGGGAGTAAGAGAAGGTTCAGAAGTATTCTTCTGCTGAAACACTAGGGCAGACATTAACGCCACTGCTTCCTCTGGTTCCAGGTCATCCAGTTGGTTCTCAAACAAACACTCCGTGCAAATCAACTCCTCCCCAGAATTCATCTCACAAGCAACACGCCCTTTGATCTGAACTACAAGATCAGCATCTATACATCCAATTTCCTGGAGAACATCTATCTGCAAACATGCACATATAAAGTTAAGGTGGTTCTTGTGATTCAATACTGAGATAATATACCCAGAACCTCTAGTTACAACAAAGCAGAACCATTAAGAGGGAAAAATATAGATCATAGGAACATACTCGGCCCTGAAAATCTGGCATCTGCTGAAGTGCTTCATCTGACATTTGAAACCTCAGAGCATTAACTTCTTCTTTATGCCTTTTCAATTCTTTTGCTAACTTAATGTGCTCCTCCAATTTTACACATTCATGGCACTTATTATCTGCCATCTTTTGCAATAGGCTATTCCATTTGTAGTATGTTTCCACAAGAGTCATGTCTTTCAACTTTAGATCTGAAATAGAATCAGCACCACACAGCTCAGCCTTAAAGAGTAAGAAAAGTTTTTAAGAATACATTAATTAGAACATCTATTAGGTTGGCCAAGAGAGAAGACAGATCTTCAGTTCATTGTCCTTTTTTTTTTTTTTTTAATAGGTAAAAAAAGCAAATATATTATAAGCGCAAAGCAAAGATGCACCAAGTACACATGGAGAATACAAAGTGTACCCAAAAGCAGGTGAGAGGAGAAAACAACAAACCACCACCCAAGCCAAAGACACCAGCCTAAGAGGGCTCCCAAACTGACATAACCAAGCCCTACAATACTAAGAGAACAAAAACGAGGAACAAGAGCCTGCCTCACCCAAGCCACTACCTGGCTCACAACTATCCCTCTCTGCCTCCCGCCACACCTTAACCCTGGCCTGGGCACTCAGAAACCAAATCCAACCCACACTTCCTGCTTCTTCTCCCTTTACCACTGGAGAGATTGTAATTAACGGAGCAATCCAACTTTCAGTTCATTGTTATGCTCCCTTGAGTTGTGTACTAGTCATTTGGCCAGGATTCTAGGTCAAGGGATTGAGATCTTTCTCTTCTTTTTTAACGCTTTCCAGTCCACCTGGGTCCTGGACATCTTTGCTAAAGAATCTCTCACCCTTCTTTCTAAACTATTCTTTTATCTATAATTAGTGTAAAAAGGGGATTATGATAATGTTATTCTTTGTCCATTCCGAGGTTGTCACACAAGTTTTTCTGAGTCAGTGGAGCTGAAAAGAATGTTTTGTTCCTAAGTTTTATTGAACCAATACAAGTGTCCCCAAGACGATAGAGCGAGTGGAATTTTGAAAAATGCAGTGACTTGAAATGTTGATCTGATATCATGAACCAAAATGAAGGTTTATTCCATGTAAAGCGCATGTTTAGAGGAAATGCAACAATGAAGACTCATCAGTACTTAAATATGCACTTTAGAGGGTATTAATGCACTAGCGCAAGTTTTAGGCAAGTAAGTTCCCAATGCATTATTAAAAATGTATGATGTTCATAGTGCAAGGGGCAATACCTTTTGTTGAAATTTGGCATTCAAAGTTAGGGTTTTAATTTAGGAAAGTATTTTAGGAATAAAAAAGGAGAGATCATTTAGGATGATTCAGTTTCCTAATTTTAGGAGAGAATCAAGTTAGATTGATATTTTCTTATTCAGTCATTTGTGTATATATATGTGTATGGTGTGTACCTAAAAAATAAATAAAGGAATTCAGAAATTCTTCACCTTTCAATGGGTCTAGGGCGGGAGGATATTTATGTCCCTTTGATTTCAGCTCCAACAACTGTTGAACAGTCTTGGAGTAAGCAGCATTGTTGGCATCTTCAAGAAGCCCAACTGGATCAATCTTTATTTTATGAATGCAAATGCACAGGAACTCTTTATTATCAATTCCTCTAACTTCATAACTCACCCCAGCAGCGGCACCATGATAAGGTAATTTAATGTTGATGGTGCCTGATGCCTTTCGAGAAGTAGTAGAAGTATAATAGTCATCTTCAAGAGCTCGTTTTGCTTTTGGCAAAATAAAATGACCTTCAGGGAAAGCGCCACTTTTTTTATCTTGTAAATTACCACTTTCAGATGGAGTTTGCAATGTTGATGGTAAATGAGGCTTCAGCACTAAAACAATGTATTGTTTACTAGAAGCAGATGGTGCTTTCACTACAACTCCAATTAAGTGGTCTTGTACCTGTTAATTTTGAATGGAATCAATTCAGAAAGCAACTAGATTATCAGAGACAACTGTAGAACAGCAAACAAAGGAAGAAATTGCAGATTATATAGTTCATTATGGTTCAAATCACTGAAATAGATATAAAACCCATGAGAACTTAGGAACTAAAAAAAATTGTGTATAGTAGCAAATCCCACAAAATGGATGGCTCAATAAGCAAGCAACAAACCTACACCAGTCAACTATCCGAGTTGGAGTTGGAGATTATTCTCTTTTATTTGGAGAAATTTAAAAAAATTGGGAAACTATCTAAGAAGATATAGGTAAGCACATGTGTATTATAAAAATTGAACCTCACCATAAAGAATCTAGGTTTGCAGGCTGCTGTTAAACAAATGTGGCATGTTCACTTATTTAGGATTGCAAGAACAACAAAGTTATCAACTTGAAAACTGTATCTTGTATCGCTTTTCAAGTTTCCGTATCATGTATCATATCATATCATGTAAAGTAAGTCCTTTACATAATGAAAAATAAATAGAAAACATGTACACACACTAACAAACCACCTATATATTGATCAAGTGAAGTATAGAGATATAACCAATTTCCTGAAACACGGTAGTACACATGCACACAAATAAGAAAGCATTTCACTCTAGAATTTTGATGAACTCAACTTAATGAAACTTAACATCTTGTTGAATACCCTCATCATAAAATCCACAAGAACTATTTTTGAAATTTTAACTATATTTTCCAACTAGTCATATATATGCTCATCTATATCACTAATGTTTACACATTGGGTGACACCTTCAAAGTTCTAAAAGCTCATCATTATTCCCTTCTCCAAAGAATAAAGAAACAAAAAAGAGAAATTAATATAATGCCCTCTTTGTTCAGACTTTTTCCTAAAGGGGAAAAAAAACACAAACCAAGTTTGAAAACGTTGTTTGAAACGGTACATTTTTTGAGAAACTATGTTCAAAAAAGGCAAAATGTGAAAACAATTTGGTGTTTTTAGTTTATAAAGAAAACTAAAAAATGTTTTTTAAAAGTAGAAAACTAAAGAGCTAACAAAAACACATAAAAAAACATTGAAGGACCCATAATATAAAAGGATTTAAAAATTATGCATATAAAATGAATGTGAATATAAAGAAAATCAGTAGATGATAATCTTATATATATTTAAAATCAATATCATCTTACAAATACTGTATAACTATTCTGTTTTATCCATTAGATTATGGATTGTTATAAGTGGACATATTTATACTACAAACTAATTCATCACACATGATAATATATAAGAACACAATATATAATACATTATTATTATATGTAGTATCACATATAATAACACAATGTATGTATCATAAAATATTTAGTAATATTATTCTTATAAATAATATACCTCATAACATATGGAATTTATATGAATTTATATTATATAAAATTTTAATTATAATTATTTTGAATGTTTTTCATGTGAATAAAAACTCAATATTACACAAGATTTTATAGTTTTTATTTTTTTATGAGAATTTCATTTTTTTTTTATTTTTTAAAAAACAAATTTAACTTTTCTCAATTAAAAACTTTTTCAAGGAAAAAATATTAGTAAATGAAAATTGTTTTCAAAAAATAAAAATAGAAAATAAAAACTAGGAAACATTTTCCAAACCAAATTAAACACAAGTTTTCATTTATGATCATATTCAAGGTCAACATTCAATTCATTACATGAATAAATTTACTTTCAATCTTTTATGACTACCTTTTGACAATGAGTGCATAGCACTTTCATGTAGGATTGTTTACTTCTCTTTTCCCCTTGTATCATCAATATCTAACCTTAAAGTATATTCTAAAGTGTTAATATAATAACTTTTTAAAGAAATTTTTTTTTCTATCTTTAATTTTTCCTAAAAACTATTAAAAAGGTGAAAATTGCTTTTATCATCATATTGTGTATCATATGTATGTCATATAATACACTTCACATAGGCTGCATAACAGTGATACACATTGTTTTACATTCAAAAAATAAAAAGAAAAAAAAAATTGTACCTTACAGTCGTACTAGGCTATGTATTGCAAGCTTTTAACAACCATGCATAGCAATATGAATTCCATGATTTTTTTCTATTTTCTTTTTTTTTTTTGGTGGGATTTGAAGAGACAATTCATTAACAATGACTTGAAGGTATAAAGAACAATGAAAATCCTTCATGGAGAAGTACAAAAGAACAGTATGGGGAAAAAAGAACATAAAGCAAATAAAAGCCATGGTATTCTAGCAAGGATCCTAGAGAGAATTGTAACTTAGAGAGACATTAAAACCCCTAAAAATGCCTGTACCTAAGGTCAACCTTGTCTTATGCGATTAGTTGATAAAAGGATATATCCCTGTGAGGTCTTTTCCCCAAATGAATGAATTGAGAAAACAATGTCTATTTTCAATATGCAATAAAGAATTTATTGAGGCAAAAAGAAAAAAGAAAAAAAAAGGTAGCGCCTAGCAAAAAAGGGACGCAGTGTAGGTACATAAAGGATATACAAAGAACACCAATAGACAAAGGAAAAGGCAACAATACCCTCCATAATAATGCTAAAATAGCAAGGAACATGAATCCCAAAAGACCTTCCAAACAAAAGAAAGAGGAGAAGGATTAAAGATTCCTTTAGTAATTGATCCAAGCTCCCCAAGATTTAGAAAACTCTTCTATTCACCCCAGCCAAATGGTCTGAACAAGCATAGCAGAGCCATTCTTCAAAGCTTCTTTCTCTTCTTCCATACAAAGTTCCCATGCCACTGCAATAGAACCTCCCTCACCTTGCAATGGATTAACAAGTGATTTAGTGATTCCTCCTCCCTAGTTGGTAAACGACCACCCTTTTTTCCTAACTTAACCCATAATCAGAATTTTTTCCAAACAGCCTCCCAAGTGAAGAAGCTCATTTTGTTTGGAGGCCGAAGAACCTTAAACTTCCTTAGCAGGGAAGAGCTTATAATAAGAAATAATTTGTGTATATACACAAAGCTTTGTGCCCCATTTTAGCACTTGTTTTGTAACATCTTATTAACTTAGCAAAAAATAAATTAATATCTACACACCCCTAAGATTTTTCATGTTTTTTAACAAAAATCAAATAACTTCTGATCTCTTCAATATCCAATAATGGAGAAATAGAACCAAAAATAGAGCCCCTAAAAGTGGAAAAAGTCAACTGAAGAGGAACTGATGCTATAGCTTCGAAGGAATTTCAGTGGTGTCATAATGTACTCCAAATATGTATTAACTACAATGCAAAACTAATAGAAACATAGACCAAAGAATGGGAAAACAAATTGCATTGCATTGTTGGTCCCATCCATCTGCGACTGAAGACGACCTTGAGCAGATAATAAAACCGCTCAAGCTAGCCCTAGATCCATGTAGACAATGTTCAATAAAGAAAATTTGTGGAGGGAGAAAAACATATTAATCTAACACAAAACAATGATGCACATGAGCAGAATAAACTAGCAGTTCAGAAGAAAATAAAAATATACAGGTGTCATTATTGATACAGCAGGTTATCATGTGCAAAAGAAAATTTTTATGTAGGAAATAACTCACAGATTGTGATTTCACAACTACCACCCTTCCAAGAGTAAGGAATTGTTGGGCAGCAGAGGACTGCATGACTGTTTCCAATATCTGGTTACTATGTTGCTCAGCCTCAGTGTACATGTCGTAGTATTCCTCAATTGTTGGTTCCCCCTTTATACATCTACATGCAAACAGCTCTTCACCATGAGTACATACATGAAGGAAGATTCAATGCAGCACAATAAAGTAGAATCTCATAACCAAAAAATTGAGTAGTCTTCCATCGGCTCATATGTTATGTGACACAGAAAATTAGAAGATGATTGTGGATTTTTCTTCTCTTTCTTTTTTTTTTTTTTTTATAGGAAAACAAGAATACATCAAAGTATGATGGTGAAGGATGAAGTATGAACTCACCTTGGACATTTTGGAACTGATGGGTAACAGAAGAAACAGTGAAGTAATGATCAATTTAATAATATCCAAAAACAAGTGTACAGCAGCCATTTTGTAGAAAATTTTCACATTCCATCCCTTCCTTAAGTCATAGTATCCTTAATTTTTGTCTCCAAGAAGTTTCTTCCAACAAATCTAATTAGTAGTATGTGAGTTAATGAAGAGAATTTGTTAAGGAAGGAAAATAAAATTTGGGGGTTTAAGGGTCAGTACAAGAATTCTCAAGAAACAAGGCCAGGTGTAGGTGTTGATAGCACTTGTTGATCTGTTGGAAGGGGGGCTTGTTAGCTTTTTGGCAAAGCCCATAGTGAGGAGTTATTACTGACTGGGTTTCTTAAGGAAAGTCTTAATACTATTTTTCTAATGCAACGCTGCATAAACCTCCTCAGTGAAAAGCCTCTTCCAAGAGGTTATCTGTATAAAGAAGATGGTGAAGGTATTGGTTGAGAGGAAGACATTCTTGATTAGGTTGGAAGGCAAGCAAGGAGGCGAATGGTGCTCGATAACAGAGATAAGTAGAGGCTCTGTTTTTGCATTAGGTTTTGAAAAGGATGCAGTTGAGTGGTTGGTTGATTATTTGACGAAAGCCTTAGCACTGAAGAGTCATATGGGTTTCAACAAAAAATTCAGAGGAAAATGCAGGGTGCATCTGATGGAAGTGGGCTTCAACATCCATGGAAGGTTCATTAGGATCTCGGAGTATGCTACCAACAGAAAGCCTTCCGTTCTGATCATTCCTGAGGGCGACAAGGGCAGAGGATGGGAGAATATAAAACATGCGCTATCTTCTTTGTTGGTGGCCCATTATCCGAATGTATTAGAAAAAGGAAGGAATATAAGAGGGGAAAGCTGGTCTCACAATTATGAGGGATCGATGCACAGATCATATGCGAAGGTAGTCAGTGATGAAGGACCAAGAGGAGGTGGTCTAGTTCCAATTGGGAGATGGGCGCGTGCTGTGGTGTGTGAAAGCAAGTTTGACAGGGAGAATTGGGCTGAGGTTGGAAGATCAGTGGCAAGAAGCTTAGGGAAGAAAGGTGTGGTAACGGTTGTACCCATTTCAGCTAGAAATGGAGTATTCTTCGTTGAAACAATTGAGGAAGCCATATTTCTCCATGATTTGAGGAAGATAAAGGTTGGGGAAAGGAACATCATCCAGTTGCGAAGATGGTCGCCGAAGGAGAATGCGGAAATAGACGGGAAGTTTAGAGAAGGCTGGATCGAGTTACGGGGGCTGCCATTTCACCTATGGTCGGAGGTACACCTAAAGAAGATTGTGGAGCAATGGGGGACAGTAAAGGATATTGATTGGCGCACGTTGAAGCTGTTCGATCTCAGCAGGGCGAGGTTAAAGATCGCAATGAGGGATAAGGCAATCCTTCCAGCTTTGTTAGAAGTGTCTGATGGGGAGTGGGTGTTTACGGTCGTTGTAGTAGTGGTCGGAGACGAAGAAGGAAGGAGAGGTGGCGAAAAAGGTGAGTCGACTCGGGTGGCTGGCGCTTCTCACTCGGGGACAGATGGAGGAAAACAAGGGAAGAGTGGAAGATCAACGGCGGGAGGGAGATGTCGTGTCGGGGAAGACAACAGACAAAGGAAGGAGGAAGAAAAGGGTAAGGCTATGATTACCTCAGCCGGCAAGTGTGACAAGGGCCACCAACTCCCATCACAGTCTAGTTTGAAAACAGATGGGATGGACGGGATCGAAGCAACAGGAGGAGCCGGAGAAGACGAAGCTATTCCCGATGTGGGCTGTCGGGCCTGTGAGAGGAAGGCCCAGTCGCTGGCAAGGCCTGGGCTAAGTGCAGTTATATCGGGCTGCAAGCTTAAAGGCCCAATGGGGTTGGGCCTAAGTCCAGAAGGGCTCACTCCATTTGCGACTGGAACGTCGTTAAGCAAGGAAGAAGATTCTTCTTCTGCAATCGAAAAGGAGAAACCAGATCCCGGTCCCCTCGAGATCCAGTCGAGCAGGCTAGCGAAGAAGAAGGTGCTGCACAGTTCAAGGAAGATGTGGTCAACCTTCTTTCCCCCAAGCTCAGAGCAACGACGGGGAATCCGGTGTAGCAGTGAGCCCTTGTCGCGCGGAAAGACCAAGGTGGATAGCGAAGGGGACTCAAGGGCAGAAGATTCAGGTGCCGAATCTCAGGCGAAAAGAGGCTTAAGTGCAAGCTCTCTTTTTTCTCCTCGATTTCCAAGGCCACGCAAGAAGAAATTAGGGGAAAGGGCTTCGGAGCCGAGAAAGGAAAAGATTTCGAACAATGCTTCATCTGACGAAGATATGGAAGGATTTTTGGGCCGAGTGGAGTCTGATCCTCGAGGCTCAGCAGTCATGGGTATGCCTTCTTCGCCAGTAACCAGAGGTAAAGGGCCTAACTTGTTGGGGAATTGTGGTTCGATGGTTGCGGAATCTCTGGAGGTAACGCCTTATCTTTTTCAGTCTACCCAGCAACATATTCCTTCTTCTAGTGGCCTCACTAATTCTCTCTTGAACCCTTCTGTCTCCATTCCGAGTCCTTCTACTCCCTTGCTTCCCGTTTCAGCTTCTCAATCCTTGGCCCCTACGGAAAACAGAGTAAATTCCGAATTTTTTTTCAAAAAAGCCAACGATGCTTTTAATGGTCAAATTACTGTTGTTATCCCTAATTCAGAATTGGAGGTGATCCAGCCTGCTTGTCCTAACCAGGTGTGTGAGAGTGTCAACCCTCTCTCAGCTTCCAGTGAGGCTGCAGTTAACCTGGGTGGCATTGCGGGCTCTCCTAAGGGAGAGTTCCAAATAGAAGGACTTTCCCCCAGGAGAATGGCAAAAGTATGTGAGGTTTTAAAGTCTCTGGATATCAAGGTGTATTCCAGGAGGAAGAGCAGAGGCTCTACAGGATTGTGAGACCAATTGGATTTGGATCGGGATCAGGGTCAGATTGTTTCACATGAAGATAATCAGTTGGAATACCAGGGGTTTGGGTTCTAAGAAAAAGAGAAGGGTGGTCAAGAATTTTCTGAGTTCAGAAAAGCCGGATGTAGTGATGATTCAAGAAACTAAAAAGGAGGAGTGCGACAGAAGGCTAGTGGGCAGTGTTTGGTCAGTCAGAAATAAGGATTGGGCAGCCCTTCCGGCGAGTGGGGCTTCGGGTGGGATTTTGATCATTTGGGACTCTATAAAGATGCGTAGGGAGGAGGTAGTGTTAGGCTCTTTTTCGGTCTCAATCAAGTTCGCGATGGACGGATGCGAATCTTTGTGGCTATCTGCAGTTTATGGCCCAAATAACTCAGCTCTTAGGAAGGATTTTTGGGTGGAGCTTTCAGACATTGCTGGGCTCTCTCATCCGCGTTGGTGTGTAGGCGGCGACTTTAATGTTATAAGGAGAAGTTCAGAAAAATTGGGTGGTTCTAGATTAACCCCATGCATGAAGGATTTTGATGAATTCATAAGAGATTGTGAATTGATAGATTCACCTTTAAGGAGCGTATCATATACTTGGTCAAACATGCAAGAGAATCCAGTATGCAAGAGATTAGATCGCTTCTTGTACTCAAATGAGTGGGAACAAGTATTTCCTCAAAGTCTTCAAGGAGTACTGCCAAGATGGACTTCAGATCATTGGCCGATTGTTTTGGAAACTAATCCATTCAAGTGGGGACCAACGCCTTTTAGGTTTGAGAATATGTGGTTGCAACATTCTAGTTTTAAGGAGAATTTTGGAAGATGGTGGAGTGAGTTTCAAGGAAATGGGTGGGAAGGGCACAAGTTCATGAGGAAATTACAGTTCGTTAAAGCCAAATTGAAAGAGTGGAATAAGACTTCTTTTGGAGAGCTAAGTAAAAAGAAAAAGGATATTTTAGCTGTTTTAGCTAACTTTGATTCCTTGGAGCAAGAAGGGGGACTATCCCAAGAACTTTTAGTCCAAAGAGCTTTTAGTAAAGGGGAGCTAGAGGAGTTGATTTTGAGAGAAGAAATACATTGGAGACAAAAAGCTAGGGTGAAATGGGTAAAAGAAGGGGATTGCAACTCAAAATTTTTTCATAAGGTGGCCAATGGTAGGCGAAATAGGAAATTTATCAAGGAGTTGGAGAATGAAAGTGGCCTAATGTTGAATAATCCAGAGAGTATAAAAGAGGAGATCTTAAAGTATTTCGAAAAGCTTTATGCGTGTCCTTCTAGAGAATCGTGGAGAGTGGAAGGCTTAGATTGGTCCCCTATTGATGGTGAGAGTGCGTCCAGGTTGGAATCCCCCTTTACTGAAGAAGAGATTTATAAGGCCATTTTTCAGATGGATAGGGATAAGGCTCCTGGGCCAGATGGCTTTACCATTGCTGTGTTTCAAGATTGTTGGGATGTGATAAAGGAGGATCTAGTGAGAGTGTTTGCAGAATTCCATAGGAGCGGAATAATCAATCAGAGTACCAACGCTTCCTTTATAGTCTTGTTACCCAAAAAAAGCATATCAAGGAGAATCTCAGACTTTAGACCCATAAGCTTGATCACTAGTCTTTACAAGATAATAGCCAAAGTGTTAGCAGGGCGTCTAAGAGGGGTACTTCACGAGACCATTCATTCCACTCAAGGAGCCTTCGTGCAAGGGAGACAAATTTTGGATGCAGTTCTCATAGCCAACGAGATAGTGGATGAGAAAAGAAGAACAGGGGAGGAAGGAGTTGTATTCAAAATTGACTTTGAAAAGGCCTATGATCACTTGAGTTGGGATTTTTTGGATCATGTGTTGGAGATGAAAGGGTTTAGTCTTAGATGGAGGAAATGGATGAGAGGTTGCTTGTCCTCGGTTTCTTATGCAGTCCTAGTGAACGGTAATGCGAAAGGGTGGGTTAAGGCATCTAGAGGTTTAAGGCAAGGCGACCCATTATCACCTTTTTTGTTCACTATAGTGGCAGATGTATTGAGTAGGATGTTATTGAAAGCTGAGGAGAGAAACGTCTTGGAGGGCTTCAGGGTGGGCAGGAACAGGACAAGGGTATCCCATTTACAATTTGCAGATGATACCATTTTCTTTTCCAGTACTCGAGAAGAGGATTTGATGACGCTTAAGAGTGTTCTGCTTGTGTTTGGACATATTTCCGGGTTAAAGGTTAATCTTGACAAAAGCAACATCTATGGCATTAATATTGAACAGAATCACCTTTCTAGACTGGCCGTGATGCTTGACTGCAAGGCTTCTGGGTGGCCTATACTATATCTAGGTCTTCCTTTAGGAGGGAATCCTAAGGCAAGTGGCTTTTGGGATCCTGTGATTGAGAGGATATCAAGGAGATTAGATGGGTGGCAGAAGGCGTATTTATCTTTTGGAGGTAGGATAACTCTCATTCAATCTTGTCTAACCCATATGCCATGTTACTTTCTCTCCCTGTTTAGGATTCCCGCCTCAGTGGCAGCAAAAATTGAGAGAATGCAAAGAGAATTTTTATGGTCAGGAGTAGGGGAAGGAAAAAGAGACCATTTGGTTAATTGGGACGTTGTGTGCAAGCCGAAGTCGAGAGGGGGTTTGGGTTTTGGAAAGATTTCTATGAGGAATGTCGCTCTTTTAGGGAAGTGGTTGTGGAGGTATCCTAGGGAGGGTTCAGCTCTATGGCATCAGGTTATCTTAAGCATTTATGGATCACACTCCAATGGCTGGGATGTCAACAATAATGTTAGATGGTCTCATCGTTGTCCTTGGAAGGCCATTGCACTTGTCTTCCAAGAGTTTTCCAAGTTTACTCGGTTTGTGGTAGGGGACGGGGATAGAATTCGGTTCTGGGATGACTTGTGGTGGGGGGATCAACCTTTGGGAACCCAATATCCAAGATTACTTAGCGTAGTCACGGATAAAAATGCTCTTATTTCATCAATTCTCGGGTATTCCCGTCCTTTCTCTTGGAATTTCAATTTTCGCCGAAATCTTACTGATTCTGAGATAGAAGATTTAGAAAGCCTCATGCGATCTCTTGATCGTCTTCACATATCTCCTTCGGTTCCAGATAAGAGATCATGGTCCATATCTCCTTCAGGTCTCTTCACAGTCAAATCTTTCTTTCTGGCCTTATCCCAACATTCCGAGTCGCCTCCAGTGTTCCCTACTAAGTTTGTCTGGAATTCTCAAGTCCCTTTCAAAGTCAAGTCCTTTGTCTGGTTGGTGGCGCACAAGAAGCTTAATACTAATGACTTGCTACAATTGAGAAGACCCCACAAAGCACTTAGTCCCAACATATGTAAGTTGTGCATGAAGCATGGAGAAACAGTAGATCACCTTTTCCTCCATTGCTCGTTGACCAAGGGGTTGTGGCACAGATTATTTCAGTTAGCAAAGATGGATTGGGTTTCCCCAAGGAGCATCTCTGACATGTTCTTTACTAATTTTAATGGTTTCGGTTCTTCTAAGAGAGGGGTTGTGTTATGGCAAGACGCGTGCATCGCGTTAATGTGGGTGGTGTGGCGGGAAAGAAATGCAAGGATTTTTGAGGATAAAGCAAGGAATTCAGGGTGTCTTTGGGATTCTATTCGTTTTTTGGCTTCTCTATGGGCTTTTTGTTCTAAGGTTTTTAAAGGGATTCCTCTTAACATGTTACAACTTGATTGGTTAGCGGTGTGTAAATAGACCGTTTGCTTATTCTCTAGTTGTATTTCTTTTATTTGATCTTGTAGTCTTGTTTTTCTTTGGTGGGAGGATTTCTCATCCTTCTAGTTGTAACTTCTTTTTATCAATATATCCCGTTGTCGTTTCCTATCAAAAAAATACTATTTTTCTAATGCTAGTTTCGAGAAAAGGCAAGGTGGAAGATATAAAGGATTTTTGGTTCATAAGTTTGGTTAGGGGCCTCTATAATCTTTTAGCAAAAAGTTTGTTAAACATACTAAAAAAGGTAATTAGCTAAGTGCTATCTGATTCTCAAAATGCATTTGTAGATGGCAGACAAATATTAGATGCAACTCTAATTGTTGATGAGGCTATTGATTTGAGGAAAAGGAGATCAGAGGTGGGGTTAGCATGTAAGTTAAATTTTAGCAAAAATAATATAAAGGTAATGAGCAAGGTACTATGTAATTCTTGGAATGCATTTGTGGAGGGCAGATAAATCTTAGATGCAGCTCTAATCATCAATGGGGATATTGATTTGAGGAAAAGGTGTTTAGAGGAGAGGTTAACATATAAGCTAGATATCGAGAAAGCTTATGATCATGTTAGTGAAACTTTTTGTTATCTCTAATGGGGAAAAAAAAAAGTGGGTCTTGGGTAGAAGCAGATCGGGTGGTTAAGGTTTTGTAATTTGTATCTATATACTAAGATTCTCAATTTTGGTAAATGGATCCCCCATGGTTTATTAGAGCTTTAAGGTTTTAAGGTAAGGTGATCCTCTCTTGTCTTGTTTGTTTATCTATGGTGATGGAAGTTTTCAACTATTTTATTTCAAAGGTGGTGCAAGAATGGATTCAAGGCATGGAGAAGGGGAGGTGTATTGGAGATCTCTCACATTCTTTTCACTAATGATACTATCCCCTTTTGTGATGTGAGCATGGAGTAATTGATGTATATGAGATTGATCATTCTTAGTTGTGAGTTAATGTAAGGTCTGAAAATTAAACTCCAAACTGGTGAGCTCATCTTGTAGGCAAAGTGACGGATGTGAAAACTTGGGATTTGACATTTGGATGCAAAAGGAAAGTCTCACTAGTACTATTGTGCAATGAAAACTTTAATACAAACAATGTTATTTTAAGAACACAAAGATAAAATAATCACACACATGGTACACGAGGTTTTAACGTGGTTCGATCAATCATGTTTATATTCACGGATGAGAGAAAATCATTTAATTATACCACAGAGAATATTACAGGGGATAGAATCAGATACAACTATTGGGTTCCACCGAGTGTCTCCCATTCTTCCTCACATCTCTATCCACTTCGTATTAGTTTTTGCAAGCACATATTCATCTCATGACTTTTTTCCCTCATGACCTAGAATATTTATAGAGATATTTTCAACAACTTTCTTTATTTTATAAGGAAATCTAATATTACAATAATATATCAACTTAGGAAATATTCTATGTGATATTCTTTACAAAAAGGAACTTATACTAATTAGGAATTTGGAACACTTTCCAACAATCTGCACCTTGGATCAAATTTCATCAAGTCAATCTTCCATTTCTTCATAACAAGGGCTTTTTGTATCATATCCCCATGAGAGAACAATCGACCTCACTTTCAATTAAAATTCCTTTTGTAATCCAAAATATTTATAGAGATATTCCTAATAATTTTTCTTATTCTATAAGGAAATCTAATATTCCAATGACATAGAATATAGGAAATATTCCTTACAAAAAAAGGAATCTATACTAATTAGGAATTTGGGACACTTTCCAACAAGTACTTTGTAAGGATGGCTATTGGGGCTTGCTTTTAACTATTGTACAATGTGGGATTTGGCAGAGGAATGCTTTAAGAAAAGGTTATCAACTTAGAAGAAGTTGCATTTATCAAAGGGGGGAATATTAATTTTTATTAAAAAAGTACACTATTCAATTTGTTGATTTACTTTGTGACCCTATGTATCATGCCCAAGGAAATAAGGATCCATTGGAAAAGATCATGAGGAACTTTCTTTAATGGAATCAACAGAAGGGAACAAATCTTCATGTGGTGAGGTGGCCTTTTGTATGCCCAGATAAAAGAAATGATGGTTTGGAGATCAAAAGCCTTCCTACTGTGAATATAGCTTTGCTAAGGAAAAACGATTACAAAGGTTTGCCACAAAAAGGAATAGTCTTTAGAGAAGGTTTATTAGAGGCAAGCATGGTTAGATAAATGATGTATGGTGCTCTAAAGAGGTAGAGGGGGCTTATGGTGTAGGTCTTTGGATAGCTATAAGACAAGGTTGGGAGGAGATCAAATCAAGAACCTAATCCTTGTTGGTACTGGTGTCAAGATGAAATTTTGGCTACATTGTTGGTGGAGGGAAGCTTCCCTTCCTTTCCTATCCTCTTTCTTCTTGTTTCTAATAGATATGTAAGAATGGCAAATGTTTGGGGGAAAAAGGGCACCAAGAGCATTGGAGTCCTTGTTTCAAAAAGATGACGCACAATTAGTAGATAGAGGTAGTGGGGAGTTTTTTAAGGCAGATCCATTCAATGTCTCTATAGGGAAATATGGAGGATAGGCCATTTGGAAGGGAGCAAAAGATGGGCAGCTTTCAACGAAACCTTGCTATACTTTCCTTTCTACAAAGAGAATGCATTTGCTACCAAAGATGTTTAGGGGTTTTATGCACCTTCCAGGGTATGTCTTTACTCGGGAGAAGATTCTACGGTCTATTTCTTTGCTTGGGAAGCTACTTGTGAAAAGATCTTTACAATTGATCAACTTATGCAAAGAGGATGGAACTCGGTAAATAGGTGCACTTTGTGCAAAGGTCAAGGAGGAGACAACAAACTACATCCTTATTTATTGTGATAGAACTTAGGCTTTATGAGATCACTTGCTCGCTTGATTGAGATGTAATGGGTATTCCTGTACTCCATTAAGGACCTCTTTTAGACTGGTATGGGCATGGTCTAAGAAAACAATGAAGGAAGGTGTGGAGGATGGTTATTTTTGCATGTTCTAGAGTATTTGGAGATAGAGGGATTGCACAATTTTTTATGAAGGGGAGCTTCCTAATTAGAAACTAAAAAAGTCTTTTCTTAGATCCCTAAGGGAATGGACTAGGGTTCTCTCGAGGCTTGTAAATCTCTCCTTGATAGATTTTTGGATGGCTTGGACTTGGATTAGGGAGCTTCTTCTCAGCTCTATCTCTCTTGTTTTCTTTTATTCTCATCTCTTTGGTGTTTTATGTATACTTCTTGTGTACATGAGTTGCACCCTCTTTTGCCAGGCACTCTTTAATCAATTCTGTGTATCAAAATATAAGCTTTGAGTTAAAAGGTGAGTGGTCCCCCTAAGGTGAAGCTCTCATTGTGTTTTCTTTCACATGTAATCACCACCACCAGTCAACATCCAGATTTTTTTTTTTTTCATATTGCTGATTAGCCCAATCATTGTTTCTTTTTTTATGCCTTGCAATTGAAACAACCTCTATCTTGTAGTTAGAGGTTGTTTCAATTCATTGCTACTCTTTCCAGTTTAGTTCATACAGTAGAAGAGAAAAAATACACCAAAATTAGAAGGTGCACAGTAGAAAACCACAAAAAAGTTAAGGGTTTTAACAAAGTCTTTGTGTTACCTCTACTTATATGTCTGGTTGAAGCAAGGGCTGGTTTCAATATTCTTTCATGTAAACAGATAAATAGATAATATATCACAGCACCAATGGAGGGGTGAACCCTAGTACAACAGGAAGTATACAAGGAACTCTCACAAGAAAAGGAGAAAAAAAACATAAAACAAGAAGAAACAAAGGCCAACTCCTCAAACAGTTACCAAACTATCAATAAAGTAACATAAATAAATAAATACAAAACTTCTTTTCCTTAGGCAGGCCCTGGACCATGAAAACAAAAATTTCAGACAAGAATTTCAATTTCAAACTTGACAGGTCCAGCCCCTTAAGCACAGACCTGTTTCTTTCCTTCCAATCACACCAAAATATGCAAAGTGGAGCATTTCTCCAAACTTCCCTCCTCTTTCTCATAAAGCTGCCATGTAAAGAAAACAGGGCACTGCCAATTGAAGATGGCAAAACCCAGGAAGCCCCTAACAGAGAGACCACTAAGGCTCAAGGAGGCAAGGGAAAGTTGAATACTTGAATTAACAAAGGAAAGCATGTTTTATGGCCCAAAATGTGATGAGGCCTAACTTTGTGATATACTACATGATGCCACTTTCAGGTCAAGCCCATGAAAATCTGAAATTTTGTATTTAAGAAACATGTCATCTTGCGAGAAGCACATGATGCCATCTATTTTTCTTAGAGGCATAAGTGACTAGTAAACTTGAATTGTTCTCTCTATCTATGTAGGGTGTTAACAACAGCCCACACCCTGCACCCCGCCTTCCACCAAGTCAACTGCATGTGTGTAGTTCCTGACAAAAGGACTCAATAGGGAGTGTCTGGTTGCATGATTCCCAATCTATTGAAAAAAAAAAGATTGAATAATGATTTCACTGCATTCCTCGGGTTGTCACCGCATCAATTTGAGGAGTGTGGAAGATAAAGGTAATAATGAGTCCATATATGGTGCCATGGTGTACTATCAGTGTAGCAGATCAGTGTAATATTTGGTGAATATTACAGAATGAGTGAATATGCAGACCAGTGTATCAGTGGTCAATAATCAATTCTTACTAATAGTTGTCTATTTAGCTCCTTAGTTTAGGTCTATAATCTGTTTAACCCCTATTTGCATTTGTTGAATATAATGTATTTATAGTGTACAATCTTTCTTTCCTTTCTTAATATAGGTCACATATACGGTAGTTAGTTCAACCTAGCCTTGTATATATATTTCTCTATTGTAAGAAGTTAATCATATGAATGAGAATTAAGGTTTTCTCTCTCTCTCTTTCAAGATGGTATCAAAGCCAAGGGAGAAAACTTTATTCTTTCTGGTTTACCCGTGTAATTCATTTCGGGAATCCGTTCAGTGACCGTGTTTCATTCCGGTCACCTTTTCCATCTCCCAAAGCTTTCCGGTCAGTCATATCATGGTCAGAAAACCCTCATCAGAGTCAACATTTTTCCATTTTTCCGGCGATATTTTCCCGAGACTTTTCCAGCGATATCTTCCGACACCAACCACATCATCAGGAGTGCAAAGAGGAGATCTGCAACTTTTCTCAAAGCACCGGAGCCAAAAACTGATCCACGCACCTCCCACGCGCCGTTTTTCTCCGGCGGCTTGAATCCCATGCGTTGTCGTGTGAGGGCACGTGGCCCACTTTCTGGTGCCGAGCTTTTACCAGCAGGCTTGTCTGGCGCCGTCTTGCACTTCTAAGCCTCCGTCAGTCCTCTCCGAACCCTGTTTCTCCATTTTTTTGGCATTTCAGCCTCCTCCAACCTCCGACGGCAGCTCCCTTCCTTGGTCGAGACCTGTGTGTGCCTTGGGAAGGCCTCTTCTTCATCTCTAGTCACTTTTCTCCTTTGTTTGGGTCCCGACATACCAGGTTCTTCTTCCACAGCTATTATCCGACCTCCCTTTAGGGCTCTCTTCGATCCAAACGTGATTATCCTATTTTTACATCCGTCATCTCTGGATCTCCTACTATCACATCGGAAAAATTGATTGGTAGTGAGAATTATCTCTCCTGGTCAGCGTCCATGGAACTCTGGTTTATGGGACAAGGTTATGAGGATCATCTTGTTACACCTGACAATGCTATACCTGATGTTGACAAAGTGCAATGGAAGAAAATTGATGCACAATTATGCAGCGTATTATGGCAATCTGTTGATCCCAAAATTGTACATCATCTTCGTGCCTACAAAACCTACTTTAAATTTTGACTCAAGCTAAAGGATTATACACGAATGATATTCAACGATTTTATAAGGTGGTTTCTGATATTGTTCATGTGAGATAGTAGGATATAGATCTGTCTACTTATATTGGCCGGATTGCGTCTCTTAAGGAGGAGTTCTTAACTTTGATGCCCTTCACTAATGGTGCTGAAGCTCAACAAATATAGACTAACAAGTTCTTTATGGTGTTTCATTGGCCTTCATCCAGATCTTGAGTCTGTCCAAGATCAGATTCTTGTTAGTCCATCAGTACCATCATTGGATGATGTGTTCGCTCGTCTCTTACGCCTCTCCTCTACTCAAACCTTGTCGACTGATGGTCCTTCAGATTCATCTGTGTTAGCCTCTCAAACTAACTCTCGAGGAGGACGTAGTGGCAATCGGGGTCGAGGACAACGTCCTCAGTGCACCTATTGTAATAAGCTTGGTCACACTCAAGATCGTTGCTATCAGTTACATGGACGGCTTCCTCGCACTGCCCACATTGCTCAATCAACTGATCCTCTGCTATCTCGACTTGCCTCCGCTGCGAGCTCCACATCTCAGAGTATCACCCTTACTAGTAGTGATTATGATGCTTATCTCCGATATAAGGCAGCCACATCAGTTTCTGTTGCTTCTGTTGCCCAGACCGGTAATGTTTCTGTTTGCTCTACTCAAACTCCTTCTCTTGGCCAATGGATTCTAGATTTTGGAGCATCTGATCATATCTTTGGTAATAAACACATTTTCTCCTCTATTACAACTACCTCTGCCTTACCTACTATTACTTTAGCTAATGGTTTCCAAACTATGGCTCATCCTCTCCCTTCCCTACCTCTCCATTTTGTCTTTTATGCCCCTGAGTGTCCTTTTAATCTTATTTCCATCAGCAAAATAACTCGCACTCTTAACTGTTCTATCACTTTTTCTGATAAATCTGTGATCTTACAGGACCGGAGTACGGGGAAGACGATTGGCATAGGGCGTGAGTCTCAAGGCCTCTATCACTTCACATCACCTTCATTTCCTACAACTTGCATTTCCACCGATGCTCCTCTTCTCATTCACAGTCGTCTAGGTCATCCTAGTCTCTCCAAGTTCCAGAAGATGGTCCCTCGTTTTTCCACTTTGTCACCGCTTGCGTGTGAGTCGTGTTAGCTTGGGAAACATACTCATATCTCATTCCCAAAGCGTTTGAATAATCGGGCAAAGTCTCCTTTTGAAATTGTCCACACTGATGTTTAGGGTTCATGTCGGACCGCGTCTACTTTAAGATTTCAGTATTTTGTCACTTTCATTGATGACTATTCAAGATGTACTTGGTTATTTTTAATGAAAAATCAAACTGAGTTATTCTCTATTTTCCAGAAATTTTATGCTGAAATCCAAACACAATTCAATGTTTTTATTCGAGTGTTACGCAGTGACAATGCTCAGGAATATTTTTCTACACCCTTTACTTCTTTTATGTCCCAACATGGGATCCTCCATCAATCATCTTGTGCTCATACTCCTCAACAAAATGGGGTTGCTGAACGTAAAAATTGACATCTTGTTGAGACAATTCGTACCCTCCTTCTCCATAGTCATGTTCCTTTTCGTTTTTGGGGGAATGCTGTTCTTACAGCCTGTCACTTGATTAATCGTATGCCCTCATCTATATTACATGACCAAATCCCTCATTCCCTCCTTTTTCCTACCCAACCTCTTTATTTCCTTCCTCCTCGTGTCTTTGGCTGTACTTGTTTTCTTCATACTCTCACACCTGGACAGGACAAGCTCTCCGCCAAGGCTACGAAATGCATCTTCTTGGGATACTCTCGACTTCAGAAGGGCTATCGTTGTTATTCACCTGACACTCATCGTTATTTTCTCTCCGTTGATGTCACCTTCTTTGAGGACTCTCCATTCTTCTCATTCTCTGAATCTCTTCCCATTTCTGAAGTATTGTCACTTCCCTATATATCTCCCCCTTTAGATGCGCTCTCTCGTTCTCTTCAGGTTTATCATCGTCGACATCGTGTTGTTGCTCCTCCTCTCTCTTCAACTGAGGTACCTGATGACTCACCTCCTGTCCCACCGATTTCTCCTACCCCGGCCCTGTCATCTGCTTACCATTTGCCTATTGCTCTTGGGAAAGGTAATCGATCTACTCGTAATCCTCATCCTATTTATAATTTTTTAAGCTACCATCGATTATCTTCATCCTATTCTGCCTTTGTCTCTACTTTATCCTCTGTTTCTCTTCCTAAGAACACTAGTGCGGCACTTTCTCATCCTGAATGGCGACAAGCAATGGTTGATGAAATGGCTGTTCTGCACTCCAATGGCACATGGGATCTTGTTTCTTTACCTCCTGGTAAATCTACGGTTGGATGTGGGTCTACACTATTAAAGTTGGTCCTGATGGTCAGGTTGATCGCCTTAAGGCCTGCTTGGTTGCTAAAGGTTATACTCAGATTTATAGTTGTGACTATGGTGACACCTTCTCTCTTGTTGCCAAGATTGCTTCTGTTCGCTTATTTCTCTCCATGGCAACTATGTGTCATTGGGCTCTTTATCAGTTGGATATTAAGAATGTTTTTCTTCATGGTGAACTTTTCGAGGAAGTGTATATGGAGCAACCACCTGATTTTGTTGCTCAGGAGGAGTCTGGTTTAGTGTGCAAGTTACGCCGCTCTCTATATGGCTTGAAACAGTCTCCTCAGGCATGGTTTGGGCGTTTAAGTTTAGTTGTTCAAGAGTTTGGAATGCTTCGGAGTGAAGCAGATTATTCAGTTTTCTATCATCATAACTCTTCGATCCAATGCATCTATTTGGTAGTTTATGTGGATGACATTGTCATTACAGGCAGTGATCAGGAGGGTATTCAAAGACTAAAGCAACACCTTTTCAACCACTTTCAAACCAAAGACTTGGGCAAACTCAAGTACTTTTTGGGACTTGAAATAGCTCAATCCAGTTCAGGTGTGGTTATGTCACAAAGGAAGTATGCCTTAGACATCTTGGAAGAAACAGGTATGTTAGAATGTAAACCTGTTGACACTCCTATAGATCCAAATGTCAAACTTGTACCAGGACAGGGGGAGCCTCTAAGAGATCTTGGAAGATATCGACGACTTGTAGGCAAACTGAACTACCTCACTATCACTTGGCCAGACATATCTTTTCCTGTGAGTGTGGTTAGTCAATTTCTACAGTTACCATGTGACAACCATTGGGATGTTGTGATCCACATTCTTCGATATATTAAAGGAACACTAGGCCAAGGTATGTTGTATGAAGACAGAGGTCATACCCAAATTGTTGGTTACACAGATGCAGACTGGGCTGGTTCACCCTCAGATAAGCATTCTTATTAGAGGTAACTTAATATCCTGAAAGAGTAAGAAACAAGATGTAGTGGTCAGATCAAGCGCTAAAGCTGAGTTTCAAGCTATGGCTTTGGCAATATGTGAACTCATATGGTTGAGGCAACTCCTTCAGGAATTGAGATTTGGAAAATATGAACAAATAAAGCTAGTCAATCAGGCTGCATTACATATTGCATCCAATCCAGTCTTTCATGAAAGGACCAAGCATATTGAAGTTGATACAAGTTTCGTTAATTCAAATGATCAACTAATAGACATCTTCACTAAATCTCTCAGAGGTCTTAGGATCAAATACATTTGTAACAAGCTTGGTGCATATGACATATATGCTCCAGCTTGAGGGGGAGTGTTGAATATAATGTATTTATAGTGTTCAATCTTTCTTTCCTTTCTTAATATAGGTCACATATATGGTAGTTAATTCAACCTAGCCTTGTATATATATTTTTCTATTGTAAGAAGTTAAATCATATGAATGAGAATTAAGGTTTTCACTCTCTCTTTTTCAACAGCATTAGTGGAATAGCAATTCCAGTGTTTCCAATTTCCTAACATCTATACAGGATTGGACTTACAAAATATGCAATAGAGTTATATCTAGCTACAAGACATAATATTCATTAACTCAGAACAGTATAGCACAGGAAGTGAAAACAGTAAAAATCAGTAGCCATGATGGACCAAAAAAAGATCCCAAAAGGAGTTACATCTCAACATGGCGAAAAATTCCCTACTCTCCAGCAGTGAGGTGCCCCAGTTAGCCAACTGATTCACTCTCTGGGTAATCCAATGTGAGAGAACAACCAAACCTCTAACAAATCAATGAAATTGCACAACCATTAATCCAGTATCTGAGACCCTAATTTCTCCTGTGAACATTGATACTCAAAATATTAGCTGAAGCAAGCCACTTAATAATGGTAGAATCTCTACCTCAATGCCCAACTGCCCATAGAAGGCTTGGAGAAAATTCTGACTTCTCCACCCCAATGATCTTTACAAATGCCACCAATCCCATCCGTCCCAGGTTTCCCAACGAGCACCTATCAAAGTTTAGCTCAAGGCAACCAAACAGAGGTTTTCACTCTACCACTAACTTCCTCATCCCTTCCGCTGGAACAACAAATTACTCTCTAGCCTGTCATGATTATACTCATTGAAGTGTCCGAAAAATTATTTAAAAACTTGTACCAAAGAACAGTAAGATAGTAGACCACATTCCAAAATGACTACCTTTTCATGTGATTGTCAATATAATGTCAATCCTAATATATCTTTATGGGGTTTTATTGAAGAATTCAGCATTTGTTGATGAGTGGTGTCATGTGAGTGATGCAGTTTTTTCCATATATAGCTCCTTCCATTAGAGTTTGTCTTGTATGTTTCATGCGTTCATGCTTTACTTCATTTTGCACTTCTAATACAATTTCATTACTTATACAAAAAAAATGAAAAAAAAAAAAAAAAAGGAAAAAACCAGTGACTGATGCACAAGATTTTGTCCATGACATACTCTATAGTTTTTGTAGGCTGAGCAAGCTTTCGCATTAAAAGTTGTTGTTTTTCTGGAAGCTTCTTTTGAGCATGGAATTCAGCAAAACTCCTTTTCAACATGTCTTCCACCTACAATCAGGGCCCCAAATCAACATTACCAAAACAAAATTGCATGACATTAAAAGCAGATGAAAGAATATTTTGACCTCAAGTCTTTTACAGAAAAATATAACTGATCTTTTTAGACAAAAAAATAAAATCACTAAAACTTCGCCAAAATGTGTCTTGGTTGGTAAATACTGAATCCATGATACAGAGTAGAAAATTGCCCTTGGCAGCAATATGCACAATACAACATCAATTCACTTGGTTGCACCCCTGAATAGCATCTTATGAAACATTTCAAACAAATCTCAAGCCCAAAAAGGAAAGGATAGACACAGCTATTTTGACATTATTCAAATGGAGAGATCTTATTCATTGAGCTGTAAAACTACTATATATATAGCTAATTTATTTGTGTTTGAGGGAATTAATTATGTAGAACATCTCTATAAAAATCCTAATCTCCAGCATCAAAGTTTTATATATGCTGAAACTAATTATGTACAATTTTTATTTTTTATTTTTTTTATCAGAGGAAGAAGGTTGTACAATTTGCAAAGGAGTTTTGATCAATGGAGTCAAACTTCTTTTTTTAATGACAGAAAATCTACTCTAATAGCCATGCACTTATCCCAACTGCTGGTGAAGCAAACCCAAGGTGATATGGGCCACTCCTCTATGCTAAACCACTTAAATATTAGGAAGGTTCAAACTTGGGACCTCTGGTTCATTGCCAAAAGGACTCTACTGCCAAGCTACACCTCCACAGGCTATTGGAGTCAAACCTTTTACCTCCTTCCTTTCTAAGAAAGAAGTTAAATGAATTTCTTGTTTTTATTCCACTTTTGTTCTTTGATTGAACAAAGTTGAAGGAATCAGACAGATATCTTTTTACTAATCCTTCGCTCTAGGAGTGCAAGTAGTATTTGATTTCTTTCATCAATAAGTTAAAACATCGTGATTATTTGACATTTGTGCACAAAAAAACTTCACTTTTTTTTTCATAAGTCTAAGAGTAATTGAATTTATACCAAAATGAAGGAGGAAAAATCTTCCAGAAAAGAAATTGTACACAAGTGTATATAACAGAGAGACCAAATTCTCTACAGAAGAACCACCTAGGCTTCTCTATACTAAGGATTGATCTACCAAGAGAGGCATGAATCTCCATCCAATTCAAAGACATAGGTAGCTCCTCTCTTTGCCATATATGCATTTCAACAATCAAGAATGCCAAATTTCAAGGAAACACCTACCCTAGTGGAAACTACATTATCGTAATGCCTCTACAAGTTATATACTTCTATTTCTTCTGCCCAAAATCCAATCTTTAAAATACCTTTAATTCTTCAACACGAAGGAGATGCAGGATCATAATATAGGTGAGACGAAATTGAGATGCAAGCCGGGTCGCACTTCCAACTATAACATGCTTCAAATCCCTCTCGTCTGGGATTTCATCACGGCACATTACAACAACTGTACCAATTTTATCAAGTCCTCTTCTGCCAGCACGACCTGCCATTTGAGTGTATTCTCCAGGAAGTAACTGTCTAAATTCTCTGCCATCAAACTTCCTTAAAGAATCAAAAACAACCTGCAAGAAATGTCTAAGCAGATTAAGATTCAAAATGAGATGTCCAAGTGTCAATATTTGCAAGTCGATGTAACATACTACACATAGATATATAATTGTGAAGCACAAATGCTTCTAAAGAAGAGAATTGTCTATGCAGTACATGCCACTCCTCCAAGACAACCAGACATGTTTTGGACATGCATTGGATGTATCTTAAAATTTTAACATAAGTATTTGTATTTCAGATGCATGAATAACATATGGCCAACAAACATGAGCAAAGCTTTTCCTTTAATATAAAAAACGAATATAATTTCTAAAAAATATAAATTAGGAATCTTCTAAAAAATATCAAAAACTTGGTCATTTTCAAATAGAGATCCATTAAATGAGGTCTCAATAAGATGGATGATATACATATGTGTTTAATTGCATATATAAGATATTTGTTTACTCATTGAATACTTCTCATAATGTTCATAATCTGATTTTAAGCCATTTCAGCTTGACAGTACCATTTTGAATCCATCTTCCTGCACCCATGCTCTTGCAACATAAGTAGGAGGATGCCCAAATACTACAGGTAAATACCCTAATTAATAAACTGCTAACTTTTGGAAAAATGCCAGTAAAATTTGCTAACTTTTTATGCTTCTTCCAAACTGTGGAATAAGCACCAACAGACATTTTAGAACCATTACATGACACAAAAGGATGCCTTCAAGCAAATTACTGAATGAGCATGTGCCCATAGACCACCTTTTATTTTTTTTTTCTAGATAAGCTAGAATGGTACCACAATCTCAGATCTACAGTTAACACCAAAAAAAATGGACTCAAAAAGTAGAAAGCTAAAATACTACCATAAACATAAGAACACCTACAATGCCAGATGTTACATGCACCAATAGTAACCTCAGATTAGAACTTTGAACTAAACAGTGAAGGGAGGGTAAAATTTCTGAAACTATCTTTTGCTAAATAATTGAAAATGGTGTCAGCTGCAATCTAATATCAGATATTGTTGAACAACAAACACCACCAAAAAAGGGGATAAACAGTCCTGTCATATCACAAAAGATCTCACACATTATTATCAATGCTCTCTCATAGAGTTCAAGTAGAAGGACATTACAACAATCTAGCATCAACAATAACAGTTCCAGCCATTTGACTGGCAATCAGAGCCACGATTTGAATCATTTGGACCCAACCAAACAGAAAGCTTGAATTGACAACTTGGGCAACCACACCCAACCTGAATCTAACTTATTGCATATTCATATTATCATTTTATTTATATACCATATAAATATAGTGTAAATATGTTAATATACGAAAAAAAATTTCTTTTTGGTAAAAGGCTACAGACACTCTAATTCTAGACAAATTATTTAGCCTCTTTAACAAAATAAACAAGGCAACAATCCTAATTACAATTGTTTCAATAGTTTCTGCTATGGATAAGTTACAAATATATCCATTACCCATTGATCGCAAGTTCTCTCATTCTCACAAGTTATTCTAACTCCTATCCATTAATACATTCTTTTATAAAACATGCTCTGTGATCAATGAATAGTGTAATGAAGTTATTAAAGTATGCAAGTTATATAAGTTTCGCAGATAATTAACTACTCCACTAATCTGATTAACCAAATCAACCCAAGGTTAGGTAGCAAACTTCCAGTCCAAGGTTAGTCTAAGCTGGGTTTAGGTTGATTTTTACCAACCCAACCTTGCAACAGGACTCTTTCTTCAAAGTTTTTCATCAATCAAAAGTTCAAGGATCAAAATAACCACTCAAGTCC
The DNA here is from genome assembly GCF_030704535.1 of Vitis vinifera. NCBI lineage: Eukaryota > Viridiplantae > Streptophyta > Magnoliopsida > Vitales > Vitaceae > Vitis > Vitis vinifera. Next base: position 6,770,537 of record NC_081810.1, read on the forward strand.
AAAACTAAGAGAATAGAAATATAAATTTGTAAACCCATTTAATATCATTTGATACCGTATATATATTTCATGCTATAGAAGTACCATAAAAAAGACTTACTGTTCTGGCTGGGGCATTAACACCCATTGCAAATGTCTCTGTTGAAAACAAAACCTACAACAGAAACAAACAAAAGCATCTTCATAACAAAAAATGGTAAGAATAATAATAGATATAAGCATCAATCAGCAAAAGCCTCCAAAATGACTATTATAACTCAAATCACATGCCAAAACAACATTATTAAATTTCAACCATAATGCATTGAAGAGAGAATGATTACAGAACTTGGTTTTTAAAAAACTACATTGAAAACATTCAGACTGAAAATAGAACTTCACCTTAACCACGCCACGGCAGAAAAGCATTTCAACAACTTCCTTAACAATGGGAAGCAGCCCAGCATGATGCACACCAATCCCTCTACGAAGAAGACTTTGAACCCTGATAACCTGTAGATTGCATTAGCATGGTGTGGCTAAAGCCTAAGCTAGCTCACATTGGTGAAGGAAAAACAAATCTTAAAGCTACAAAACCTGCGGTAGGTTCCTGTCAGACCCCTTTAGTCGTGAAAATGCTCTTTCACAGAAAACATGAATCTCATGTTTCTCAGAACTGCTTGTGAGGTCAATCCCGGTCATTTTATCAGCTGAGATATCACAGCGATTCTTCGAGAAACAAAATATAACCACCTAAGCCAAAAGTCAAGGAAGAATGCACCAATTATAAGAAGTCAAGACAAGGATCTTAAGCTATATTCAGAATTCAGATTACTGATCAAAAAAATATAATCAAATTCTATTGTACAAAGAAACACAAAACATAAAGAAACATGATGAGAGAATTTGATGATGATACAAGCAGTTAAACTATAAAATATCTGCTAACCCATTCAAATATGCTCAAATATAAGCACAAAATTTCTAGTAATAAAAATAAAAGTACCTAGCCTGATATCTAAAATTGTTGACACATAATTTTAACACAAAACAAAGCATACTAATTTGCATGGCACCGCCTATGATTCTCTATCGAAGGAATTTAATTCCACAAATCTTAAAGATATAAGCAATGACATATATTCCACAAAGAATATTCCCACATACAGGTAACAGTGACTTCTTTGAAAGCTTGTTAATGAGCAACAACCACAAGGAAGCTTCTGATCTTCTTGAACCCCAGTTGCTCTGGCTACCGCTGCTGTTTTGGTTCCCCCCACCAGTCCCATAAAAGTTTCCCACTTTCTGAGATCCAGAATACTTATTCTGTTTGCCCCGACCAGGATTTTCACGTCTCTGAGCTCGAGCCCCATCATGGGCTGCTGAAGGAGGCCCAGAATATGTTCCAGAACCACCTCCACCAGTGCTCAAATTCTTTTTCTTGTGCACATCTTTAGCAGTCTTCAACCCTTGAGGCAGAAAAGTTTCACTTTCACATATTTTGTAAAGTTCTCCAGAGTAAAATATGCAGTGCTCCAATGGGACTGGCCTTTTTGTTGTCCTGATAACATACCAGATGGCAGGAAAACTAATGTCAAGAGGCTGACAAAGAAGCAGTATAAATACCCCTAAAAATACAATAAAGGACGAAACTTGACAGAAAAACAATAATATTTTCACAGGTTTCAAAAATTATAAAATGGAATAAAATTTAAGATTCAGTTACCATGAAAAGCTTGCTACTTACCCAGTAACACGAATTTGCTTTTGCTTTGTCCGACCAATCCAGTCAGCAAATTCAATTGTGTTAGGTACCTAAGAAATAATTAAAAAACACATCAACTACTGGATCAGTAATCTCAAGGCTGTAAAAAGAGAAGGGAGCAACTAAAGATTGATAACCCTTTTTTTTTGGAATAGGCAAAGTAAAAGATAAATAATAAGCCACACTCAATAGAAAAAGGGGCTGCAACCCAAGTACACCAGTGGTATATAGAAAGCACAATGAAACAGACCAGAGCAAATGAACAAAAAACAGAGAACAATAAAATATTAGCTCAGATCCAATCCCTCAATGAAGTCCCAAATAGACAAGTCAAGCCCCCCTGAATCCTAACCTAATAAAAAATAAAAAAATAAAAATCTTTAAGAAGACATATTTCAGTGACTGATCTATAGTCTCCTCTGTAAAAATACTGAAGTTGCAGCCCTTCTGGATTTATGAAACTAAACAAAGAGGGGGTCATTCTCCACATACATCTACACCCTACCGTGTCATTCCAAACTAAGAGCACTTCTCTTACCATAGTTTTGGAAGGCACAAGGTAAACTAAAGGCCCACAATCATCTTGGAGCATACGTGCAAGGCATAACCATCAAGCCTTTATCTCTTTCAACCATGCTTTAAATTCCCGAATCTTCATTATCTCTTTCAGCCAACTCTCAGCCTTCACAAAGTTAGGACCTCTGCTAAAGATTGGAGGAAACAATACTTTATATTCTCAATTCAAGTTCGCATTGTGATACTTCAATGATACAAGGGTAGTGTTAGACTCTTTGTCTCGGACGACTTGGCGCCTAGGGCCTCATGCGCGGGTAGGCACACATGAGACCATGAGAGTGAGACAAGGCAAAGGATAATGCAAGCGCAAGTTAAGTAGTGCATGTGGAGCAGCACTCGAGATGGCATGTGGGATTCCACGCAGCATAGTGGCATGCTGCAGTCATCACAACAGCATGCACAACATGCGCAGCAGCATTGCGGTGTGCACAGTAACATACACAACAACGTGTCACTTGTGGCATGGCAGCAGCAACACCTTGATTCGTATGGCACCAAGGCCTCATGGGGCGGCACCTTGGCTCTATGAGTGGCCTATGATCAAAGCAAGGTGAGATGGAGGCTATTGAGGGGTAGCAAGCAGCACATCCTCGACTCGACCAAAATTCAAGGGTTGAATTTTGGCATGGTGATATGTTTCCTTGGAAGAGGAACCTTCGAAAGGGAGAAACCAAGTGGAAGTGGAATTTTCTGGAATTTCTTAAATTAATTAAAATTTATTATGCCTCATCAAGTATAGGTGATGTCTCTTTCACAAACTTCTAAATTGGCTTAAAATGCTCTTTAAGGGGGTGGGGGTAGGTGACTTAAGGGAAGGAAAGGTGGCATGAGTGTGGACATACCTAGGGGCTTCGGCACAAGGCCCCAAACGTGAGCAAGACACATGGGCAAGCCTTGGTAGCACCCACACATGGGCTCCACAACATGTGGTGGTGTGCAACTCATGGTCGTAATGGCACAAGGTGTGATGCGGTCTCCCTTCCCGACGGTGGCACAAGGGCACAAGGGCACAATGCCTTGTGCAATTAAAGGGCTTGATGAACCATGGGCGCAACGCCATGGCCTTTTGCAGCACCAAGACAAGCTTGAATGAGGCATGGGGATGCAACAGCAACGAAGCTGACTTAGACACCATGCCTAATGCTTAGTACAAGGGAGCAATGTCTTGTGCACAGAGATAAGGAGTCACGGGTGCAATGTCATGATTTGTTGCTGCACTTGGGCATAGCACAATGTCGTAGTAGCAACAAGAAGGAGCACGCATGAGCATGTTGCCTCAGCATGGATGCAATCTGGATATGCAAGCCAAGAGAGGGCTTGGCACACACACAAGCCGCATAAAGATGCAAACAGCAGCAACATGAAGAGTTGGATTAAAAGTGAGATCGTAATTTAAGTAAGAGTAAGAGTCTAGATTCCTGCTATAATTGTAGTCTAAGTAAGACTAGGATTGCTTGTCCCTAGTCCAAATAGGAGTGGTCGGTGCCATAGCCTATGAAGATGAGTTTTAGTAGAACTAGGATTGTGTACTCCTAGTCAAATAGGGAGTGGGTGGTGCCCCACCTATAAAAGGAGGACGGGAGAGCCTCCTAGAGAGCATGAGAGGAGTAAGCATGAACTCACCAAAGAGATTGTGGGAGTCTTGCTAAACGGTATCTTGTATTATTATTCAAAGAAGAAATAAAATACAAGTTGGGATAGGAGCCCTATAATTTCGCGTGTCTTTGTTGGGTCTCTTTATTGCAAACTCGAGTAGATGTGAGTAGGTTGGCTTAGAGGGCTTCTAAGCACCGCACAGGCGCGAAAAATTGGTGGGAAAAGTTTATGCCCATGATAGGTAGTATAGTGGAATTAAAGATGGGAGATAGAAGACAAGGAGATGTTATGAGTGTGGTGAGCTGGTCATCTTAGAAGGAAGTACCCATAATTTCAGCAACAAATATCATCTCAACTACCTAGACAAACTTATTAGTAGATGAGAACACCACATCCTATTAACTTTCAACAAACACAAGCTTGGCAACTTCAAGGGACGAATAAAATGAGGAGACCTAAAGAAAAACTTGAGCATGTTTCATTTATGTTAAATAAAATAAATTTTGTTGATTTTCTATTTAAAAGTTTTTATTTCAAGAAACGTATTTTTGTATACAGCTCTCCATATGCTTATTTTACATAAAAATTTACATGAAACTCATCGTTTTCTCTATCTCAAGTTTAAGAGCATTAATTGAGTCTGATATTTATAGGATTTAGTGAATGCCAAAATCAAGGGTGCGACAATATGAGCTTTGGCACAATGGATAAGGATATGATCGGTTGATTTCTCTTTAGCCTAGCATAAATTGCATCAATTGGACAAGGGCTAATTCCTTTTCATAAGTGGATCGACCATAAGGAAATTTTCCCACAACTTTCCCAAGCGGGGAAGCATACCCTTGAAGGGCCCCCCCAATTCCAAATCTCTTTAGTGAAACTTCACTCAAAACTTGAAAGATAAGGATGAGTAAAATCTTCTATAAAAAAACATCCATCTTTTATAAAAAAAAGTGTCCACTCCCCCCTGTAAAGTAATTGCGCGAATATGCTTAGAAAAACTAATCACCACCTCCATCTCCAAATCATGGACGAAATAAAAAGGGTCCCAACAACCAGGCTCCACAAGGCATGATCACTGGATGCAAGAAAAAATGAATATCTTTATCCAAGTTAATGTTTTGATCAGAAAAAAGAAACTCTTATTAATAAAATATTTCAATTAATAAGAAGCATTATAAGGAAAAGAAGAAGAAAAAGAAAATTTGATCATAACATAATTCTCTCATAACATTCGTATGATATTGATAATTTTTATTTTTTTTTATAAGTAAAAAGATATGCATTAATAAAGAGGCAAAAAGCCACAAAACATATAGGGGGTATACAACACGGCTAGGGCCTCAAAAAACAAAGACAAAAAGAATCCCTTCCCCTTAAGTGGAAGCTACCCACTCCAGGAAGCCTATAAGAGAGAAAGCCTCCTCACCTAAGTACAGCTTGGCCCAACTCCACAAATTACAGACAAAAAAATTCTTTAACTTCTAAATATTCAACACACCCCCCCTAAAAGCTAATCTATTCCTCTCCTTCCATACCGTCCAAAAAATACACAACAGAATGGAATCCCAAACCTTTTTCCTTTTCTTCCCCACAAAGGAGCCCCTCCAGCTAATTAAGACCTCCTTTACAGTTTCTGGAAAGACCCATTTAACATCTACTAATCTAAGAACAATATCCCATAAAACTCTAACCACTATACAATGTATAAGAATATGATTTACATTTTCTTCTTCACACCCACACAAAAAACAACAATTCAGAAGTTGCACCCCTCTTCTTTGGAGTCTATCCAGGGTAAGCACCTTCCCCCACGTCGCCTCCCAAGCAAAGAAGGCGACTTTAGTTGGCACCCTAGCCACCCAAATACTTCTTGAAGGAAAGCCGGTATCATTAGGATTGGTTAACAAGCTATAAGATTCCTTGACCCTGAACTGACCATTTCTTCCTTGCCTCCAAATAACTGAGTTTTCCTCCAAAGAAGGCCTATGACCCCTCAGCACATGGAGCAAATCCCCAACCATATCTAGCTCCCAATCATTGAAGTCCCTCAAAAAATTTAAGTTCCAACCTCCTTGACCAGAATTTTGGTCCCACATTTCCTCAACCGTTGAACTCCTTTGAACAACCATGACGAATAGTTGGGGGAAGCAATGGGACAACGCTGTATCAGAACACCAAACATCTGTCCAAAATCTGATCTTGGTGCCCTTCCCAACTCCGAATATCATGTTATCCCAACACCAATCTAATTCTTTCCAAATCTCCTTCCAAACCCCTACTCCAACCACCCCATTAGCCTTCTTTGGCTGCCATCCAAGACCCTCTTGCCCATACTTCACCGTAATCACTTGTTTCCAAAGATTATCTTTGTCACAAGCATACCTCCATATCCACTTGCCAAGCAAGGCTTTGTTCAACATGGCTAGCTTCCTAAGGTCTAGCCCACCCTTTTCCTTGTCTGTACAAACCACCTCCCAATTAACTAGATGAATTTTCCCCTCCAAATTTCCCCCTCCCCACAAGAAGTCCCTTTGCACTTTCTCTAGCCTTCTAGCAACAATCTTGGGCATTCTGAAAATAGACATTTGATAGATTGGCATGGTAGCCAAAGTACTTTTTATTAATGTGATTCTTCTTCCTTTGGAGATATATTGTCGTTTCCAAAGCGCAAGTCTCCTCCTTACTCTCTCTTCCACCCCATCCCACATATAAGGAGCTCTATTAGGAACCCCTAGAGGAAGTCCCAAATATTGAGAGGGTAAACACCCCACCCTGCAGCCTAACTCAGCAGCCAACTCTTCAATCTCCTCCACCTCTCCAACTGGAATAACTTCACTTTTGGCTAAGTTAATCCTTAGACCTGAAACCGCTTCAAACCAGAGTAAAATCCAACTTAAGTGAGTTAGATGCTCCTTACTAGCCTCACAAAACACAATTGTGTCATCAGCAAAAAATAAATGTGAGATGTTCAAAGAGGATTTGCTGCCACCCCTAATGTTACACCCTGATAAAAATCCCCCCTCCACGGCTCTCCTAATAAGAACATCCAGCACTTCCAACCCCATAACAAAGAGATAAGGAGATAGGGGATCTCCTTGTCTAAGGCCCTTAGTGCTAGGGAAGAAGCCAACAGGCACCCCATTAACCAAAACTGAGAATTTGGCTGAAGACAAGCAACTCCACATGCACCCCAACCACTTAGACCCAAAGCCCATCTTTTGCAAAACCTTCAACAAAAACTTCCAATTGATGTTGTCATAAGCTTTTTCTATGTCCAATTTGCAAATAAGGCCTTTTTCTTTTCGTTTCTGCCATATGTCTATCACTTCATTTGCAATTAAGGAAGCATCAAGAATTTGTCTTCTCATCACAAAGGCATTCTGAGAAGTGGAGACCACCTTTCCAACCACTTTCTTAAGCCTGTTAGCTAGCACTTTAGCCAATAACTTATAAAGCCCCCCCAGAAGATTAATAGGTCTAAAATCTCCAAGATCCTCAGCCCCACTTTTCTTGGGAATCAAACCAGAAAAGTATTGTTGAGACTCTTGAGGAAGGAGCTATGCTCGTGGAATTCCTTGAACATTTCTAGGATCTCCTCTTTAACAAAGTCCCAACAACTTTGCCAAAAAGCCATAGAAAAGTCATCTGGACCAAGGGCTTTATCCCCATTCATCTCCATCAAAGCCGTATGAACTTCATCCTCTGTAAAAAGACTCTCCAGATTCTCCACTTCTTGCTGACTGATTTGATCAAGCTGAAGTCTCCCAATGTCCGCCTTCCACCCCGTATCTTCTGAGAGTAGTTGATGAAAAGCATTAGCAATTCCTTCCCTAACCTCCTGCTCCTCTGAAAGCCAATCCCCATTGATCTTAATTATGTCCAAAGAATTGTTTCTACGATGAGCACTTGTCATACGATGGAAGAAACCCGTGTTTCTATCCCCCTCCCTCAACCAGATCTCCCTTGAAAGCTGTCTTCAATGAGTTTCCTCCAAAAGCACCCACTTTTTGTAATTTTATTTTGCTTCTTTTTTTAACTCTGTTTCCTCCACAGTCAGGCTTCTCTCGTTTTCCATCCGGTCCCAGAAATCCACTCACTGCAGGGCTGAGGATTTGTTGCAGTCCAGCCTCCCAAAAACTTCTCTATTCCACACTTTCAGCTTCTGCTTGATTTCCTTCATCTTAGCAGCCAATCTGAAGCTTGCATTGCCCTTGACTTCTATCCCCTGCCACCAGCTATGTATAAGATCTTTGAATCCCTCAACCTTAAGCCACATATTTTCGAATCTAAAAGGAGTCGGGCCTCGTCTTATCCCACCCTCCACTAGAATGATTGGGAAGTGATCGGAAATCGGCCGAGGCAGCCTACTTTGAGTAACCCCATTAAATTGGTCTAACTAGCTAGGGGACACAAGAAATCTATCCAATCTTGCCCAAGCCTGGTTATTGTGGCCCCCATTCCAAGTGAACTCTCCCCCCTGTAAAGGAAGATCCACCAGCCCTAGATCATCCACAATCTCCGCAAATCTCCTCATCGCTGAGCTTATTCTCCTCTGACTGCTCCTTTCCCTTTTGTACAGAGTGATGTTAAAATCCCCCCCTAGGCACTAGGGGTCTTCCCAAAGGCCTCTAATCGCCCCAAACTCTTCCCATAGTTCATCCCTTTCCACTTTGGAGAAAGGGCCATAAACTCCCGTGAACACCCAAACAGCCCCATTTTCTACATTCCTAAATCTGCAAGATAAAGTAAAATGACCCTCCTCCCAATCCAAAATGTCCAGAGACCTCTTGTCCCAACAAATTAGAATTCCTCCCGAAGCCCCCTCCGCATTCAGAGCTTTCCAATCTAAAAATCTCCCAGAGCCTAAACTTCTCACAATACCCTCCGACATAGATTGAATTTTTGTCTCCTGAATACAAAGTAAATCCACCCTCTGGTTCCTTATAAAAGCCTTACTAATTTTTCTTTTGGAGCTATCGTTTGCTCCTCTCACGTTCCAGCTCAGGACTTTTAGCTTCATTGGACAATTATGATTTGACTCCCATTGCCCTGTACCGAGCCTTTCTGCTTACTCCCCCCCTCATTATTTACAGAACACTCCAATCTCTTTAACTCCCTTTCGAACTTTGACTTTTCCAGAAGCTCTTTACTATGTATCTTCTCCCGTCTCTTTCTGATTTTAATCAAAAAACTCAGAATTTCCTTTTCCAAGCCCTCCGTCGGGAATCCTAAGAAATGACTGAATTTTGCCAAACTACTCTCCCCCCATTTTTCCTCAGGCTCATTTCTCACAGCTTGTATTTCAGGTGTGCCAAAGGCTCCCTCTGTCCCCCTGACTTTATCACTGCTTCTCTTAATTTCTCCCGAGTCCCTACAGCCACTGACCTTCTCCTTGTATCCCTCATACACTATTAACCACATTGTTTTATCAACCCGAATTTCTTCCTCTATATCCCCAGAACGATCGTAAAACTCCCCCTCCGGAGCCCGATCAAAATGAAAAGGATTAAGATGAGAAGCCCCCAAAACCCTTTCTCCCCAAGAACAAAACCCTGACCCATACCTCAAGGCTTCCTCTTCGAGCGCCCTGTCTGTCACTGAATAACTAGCAAAAGTTTGTTGCTTCCTTAGATCCTCTGACTCCCATGCGACAAAGGGCTCTGTCTCTGGGGAGTTCCCGTTTCTGGAGGTGATACGCTCCAACAGATAGAGCCCTTCTCCTAAGAGACATTGCTTGAGGCTTGGGCTACTGTTGAGACTAGGCCAGCCCTTACCTTTCCTTCTAATTCAATTAGCTTTTGGCAGCCCATTGAAATAATTGGGTCTTTGCTTGAGGCTTGATCTTTTGACGTGACTGGGCCTTTGCTTGAGGAATGGCAGCCCACCTCCTTGACGATGGGCCTGCTTCTGGTCCATTTTCTCTAGTTGCCACTCCTTTCAGCTTTAAGCCCAATGATCCATTAGCCAGGCCAAGCCCACAAGCCCTCCTCGCCTCTTTTGGGCCCACGATTGGGCCTAAGGAAGACGACCCAGACAATAACTCACCGATTGAGGCCCAACCCCGGATTGTCGGGCTTTGAGATCGGTTTACCGTCACCCGGCCCGACCCGCCCCCTGCTCACCCATCTCTTCATCTGACAAGTTCAGCACCTTGAGCCTCACGCTTACCCGCTCCTCCTCCACGCGCTGCTCTGAGTGTGAAGCAACATCACCCCTAACCTCGTCGCTCTTTCATTCAGCCACTTCGTTGAATTTTTTCCTCAACACCGGTTGAAACTCCCACCACAGTGATAGAGTATAGACATCCTCCTCCACTTCGATTTCCAGTACACTCGGCCTGACATCTCCTCTCGATTTGACCAATATTCTAGCCCACTGAATCTCACCCATCGTCTTCATCTGGTCATCAACTGCAACAAAACCACCACATTCTTCCCCCACTCTTTTCAAGATCATCAAACTCCATAACGAGATTGGAAGCCCAACGATTCTCACCCAGACTTCACTTCCTACATCCGCCTCTACCCAGCAGCCACTTCTAGGGTTCCAATGCTCCAGCCCTACCTGGAGTCCTTCCATCGAACGATTCCTTGAGGATACGACGCGTCTTGCTTCTTCCAGATCTTCAAATTCCAACAAGACTCTATCCTTTTCCAACTTAGCCAACCCTAAATTTCCTCTTAGACCCCAAGACTTTGCCCATAATCTTCCCAAACTTTCGAGATCTTCTCCCTCTGTACTGGCTTTCCAACTCACCACAACGCAATGTTCCAATTTCTGTAGATTTCCTAGTGTTTCCTCCCTTTTAACCTTCACTGCGATTGAGTTTGTATTTCCCCAAATTGGCTTCTTCACTACTGTCGCATATGAGCTTTCCACAACAGGCTTCCCCACGGCCCTTGCTTCCTGGTTATTTGTTTTTCTACCAAGAACTCCTACCAGTTGATGAAGCTTCTCCGCCATAATCACCCATCCCCTTTTGTCCCCTCTGCCTCTCGAGATGAAGATGCAGAAACTCTTCTTTTCCAAATCAGTAACCCTTAGCCGGATAAACCTCCCCACTCTGATTATCCCTCGCGTCATGGAATACAATCTCCCCTTTTCTTTCCATTCCCTTCCCCATCTTACTTCTTTCTCATCCTTGATGCAGTGGGTTAGGCCTTCTATGAAAAACCCTAAGCTTTCCGGTCCCAGTCGGACCCATGACGAAACCCCTCCCTTCTTCTCCACGATGAGAACTTGGGGTTTTCCTTTCCTTTCATCAACAACGATCTCGAACGCCTTGGACTCCACTGCGAAGCTACTTTCCTTCCTTCTTCTGCGAGACGTCGAGCTATTTTCTCCCCCCTCTCCATCGCACTCTCTCTCACTCTCTCTCTCTCGTTCTCTCCCATTATACCACTCAAACAAATGTTAACATTAACCCTGATAATTTCTAACCTTAAGAACATTATAACCAAATAATATAATAATTTTTTTTTTCAAATTTGATTTTTTTTGGGAAATATTCAACATGGTCAAATGTGATGGTGTCATTGTATCATTGCATTGTTTATTGTGTATGCATTGCCAAACACATTCCTGATAATGAGATCTTATTTTACACAAAAATGCATCATATCCTTGTATCATATCGTGTATCATGATCTTTTAACAACTATGGGAAACATTGTTTTAGCAACTTCCACCTCTTATACTTCAACTTTTATAGGGGAAGATAATGGGAGCTACTTTACTTGTTACTCTGATTAACATTAGGAGACTCTTCTAGTCCAACTGAAGAATTTCTGAACTCCTTTATTGATAAATAATCGGTACACACCATACACATATATATACACAAATGACTGAATAAGAAAGAATCAATCTAGCTTAATTCTCTCCTAAAATTAGGAAACTAAATCATAAGGAAATATCCTAAATGATCTCTCCTTTTTTTATTCCTAAATTAAAGTCCTAACTTTGGCATTATTTCAACACTCCCCCTCAAGCTGGAGAATATATATCATATAATCCCAGCTTGCAAGTTAAGTCTTCGAAGTTAGGCCTAGGTAAAGCTTTGGTGAGGATGTCTGCGGTTTGGTGCTTGGTAGGAACATAGTTCAATTTGACCGTCTCACTAGTCACCTTCTCTGTGATAAAGTGTCTGTCAATCTCAACATGTTTGGTCCTGTCATGATGCACGGGGTTCTTTGCTATGCTTATAGCTGCCTGATTATCACACATTATCAGAATTGGAGATGAACTCGTTTGTCCCAGTTCACTAAGAACCCTTTTTATCCAAATCCCTTCACAGATTCCCTGTGCAAGAGATCTGTACTCAGCTTCTGCACTACTTCTGGCTACAACTGATTGCTTCTTACTCCTCCAGGTAACAAGATTTCCCCAGACAAAAGAACAATATCCAGAAGTGGACCGCCTGTCAATGATGTTTCCTGCCCAATCCGCATCTGAGTATACTTCAGTGTCACGGTTCTCTGTCTTTCTGAAGAATAGGCCTTTCCCTGGTGTCATTTTTAAATATCTAAGAATCCTGTAGACTGCTTCCATGTGTTCCTCAGTGGGGCTGTGCATGAATTGACTTACAGCACTCACTGCAAAGCCAATATCTGACCGAGTGTGTGAGAGATAAATCAAGCGCCCGACAAGCCGCTGATATCTCCCCCTGTCTACAGGTGTACTTTCTTTCTCGATACCAAGTTTCTTCTGACTATCCATAGGAGTATCAATTGGTTTGCATCCAAGCATACCGGTCTCCTTAAGAAGATCGAGTATGTATTTTCTTTGAGAGACTACGATTCCCTTCCTTGATCTAGCCACTTCCATACCAAGGAAATATTTCAAATTTCCAAGGTCTTTAACTTCAAACTCTTCTGACAAATATTTCTTCAAATTCTGTAACTCCCCCATATCATTCCCAGATAGAATAATATCATCGACATAGACTATCAATATGGCCAATTTCCCGGCATGAGACTTCTTGACAAATAGAGTATGATCAGCCTGACCTTGTTTGTAGCCCAGCTTCAGGACTGCTTTTGTGAATCTATCAAACCAGGCTCGAGGAGATTGTTTAAGGCCGTACAAGGATTTTTGGAGTTTGCAAACCTGATTCTTTGCCATACTTTCTTCGAAACCAAGTGGTATTTCCATGTAGACTTCCTCTTCCAGGTCCCCATTTAGAAACGCATTTTTTATGTCCAGTTGTTGCAAGCACCAATCTTGATTGACAGCCAATGAGAGAAGGATCCTGATAGTGTTCAGTTTTGCAACAGGAGCAAAATTTTCCTGATAGTCTATCCCATAGGATTGTGTAAACCCTCTAGCTACCAAACGAGCCTTGAATCTTTCGACTGATCCATCTGCTTTGTATTTTATGGTGAAAATCCACTTGCACCCCACAGGCCTCTTCCCAACCGGCAAATCTGTGATAGTCCACGTCCCATTCTTCTCAAGTGCATCAATCTCATCTTGTACTGCCTTCTTCCATTCTGAAATTTTTAATGCCTCTTGTATTGTGTTGGGAACCTGAGTATCATCAAGAGAAGTAGCAAATGCTCTGTAAGATGGTGATAACCCTTCATACGTAACATAATTCCCAATTGGATGATCTGTACATCTCCTAACACCCTTCCTCAATGCAATTGGCAAAGTAGAATCATCAATGCTGGGAATTAACACCTCTCCATCCCTATCCTCACCTATGTTCTCTTCAGGAAGACTTGAATTGGAGTCAATATATTGGCCACATGTTGACTGTGATCCGTGCTCTAATTCCTGTCTTTTCCTCCTCCTGATGTAAACTTGTAAGTTCTCATTAGCAAGTTGTGGGGCTATAGGTTGAATAGGCATGGGAGACTGGATGGTCACGAGAGAAGGAACATTTGTGTGCTGGGCTGGCTGAACTGATGGCGGCATGGGTGTGGACAACTCAGTGGGCGCGAATTGGGAAGGATTTGGTGACTCTGAGTGAAAAGAAGGTACACCCTCAAGAAAAGACTCCCAAACTTGATGTTCATTCATGTTCTCCCCCTGAACATGAGATTTGGGATAGAAGAAGACATGTTCAAAGAAAGAGACGTCCATGGTGGTGTAAAATCTTTTGTTGGTTGGAGAATAGCATTTGTACCCTTTTTTGGTTGGAGAATACCCTAGAAAAATGCATTTATTTGCTCGAGGAGCAAATTTGCTACGATTTTGAGGATACACATGAACGAATGCTGTGCAACCAAATACTTTGAGTGGTAAATCAGAAGAGGCGGCATGGGTGTGAGGAAACTGTTTTAAGAAAAGTTGACGTGGGGATTGAAAGGTAAGCACTCTGGATGGCATACGGTTAATCAAATAGGTAGCTGTGAGAATAGCTTCCCCCCAGAAATAGTTTGGAACATTAGAGGAAAACATAAGGCACCGGGCAACCTCCAAGAGATGTCTATTCTTGCGTTCAGCCACCCCATTTTGTTGTGGGGTGTCAACGCAAGAACTTATGTGGATAATGCCATGATTTTGAAGATAAGTACTGAGACTACTAGTAAAGTATTCCTTTGCATTATCTGACTTGAGGACTTGTATTTTGGAATTGAATTGATTTTGAACCATAAGATTGAAGGTTTGAAAAATGTGCCCGACCTCTGACTTTTCTTTCATAAGGAAAACCCATGTTACCCGAGTATGATCATCAACGAATGTCACAAACCATCAAGTGCCAGAAATATTTTTTATCCGGGAGGGACCCCACACATCACTATGTACTAGAGATAAAACAGTTGAAGGTTTGTATGGAATTTGAGGATATACTGTTCGAGTATGCTTTGCAAACTGACAAATTTCACAGTGATAAGATGCTGGATTTTTATTGATAAATAATTTGGGAAACAATTTCGCAAGGTAAACAAAGCTAGGATGACCAAGGCGATAGTGTAACATTATAATCTCACTATCTTTATTGACCTTAGAATTTGACACAGAATTGAAAGACTCTGACATACTCTGAGACTGTACGCAACTTGCTTGAGGGACTTGGTTTGAGAATTGGCCACATGAAAGGAGGTAGAGCCCGGAACACAGTTCAGCACTGCCAATCATCTTCCCCGATTTCAAGTCCTGAAAAACACACAAGTTTGGATAGAATTTAGTAACACATTGGAGATCACGAGCCAATTTGCTAATGGACAAAAGATTACAATCCAAGTTTGGAACATGGAGGACAGAGTCAAGATATAAGTCTTTAGTAAGTTTTATAGAACCTGTCCCGGCAATTTTTGACTTTGAACCATCAGCAATATGGACGGATGAATGACCATTACTTGGCTTGTAATTTTGAAGAATGGCAGCATCTCCTGTCATGTGATCAGAAGCACCTGTGTCTACTATCCACGGCCTCATTCCTCCTCGATTAGCAGTGAAGGCTACACCGGTAGTACTGCCACTGCCAACTTGGCTTAATAATTTCTGTAGCATCTCCATTTGCTCTTTGTTGAATGGACTCGGCTCGGGAACAGATGTGCTCTCAGAGTTGGCAGCCACGTGTGCTCTGCCATCTCTGTCAACCCGTGGCTTTGGTTTCCAATCAGCCGGTTTGCCATGAAGCTTCCAGCAAGTCTCCTTATAATGGCCTGGTTTCTTACAATAATCACACCAAGGCCTATCCCGTTTCTGACGATCTCCACCACTACTATTAAATGACCGAGCAGCAAGGGCAGAGGCATCCAATGTTGGGGCAGGTTGCTCTTTTGATCCCATCATCACTTTCTTTCTACTTTCTTCACGCCTAACCTCTGAAAAAGCCTCCCTGAGACTTGGCAGGGGTTTAATGCCCATGATTCGGCCTCTAACATCATCCAATTCCCTGTTTAGTCCTAGGAAGAACTTGAACAGTCTCTTTTGTTCCACAATTTGCCTGTATGTTGCTGCATCATCCGAACATTTCCATGAGTGAGTCTCAAATAAGTCAAGTTGCTGCCAATACCTTGTGAGTGTGTTGTAATACTGAGTAACTGACTGCTCTCCTTGGCGGAAGTCATGTAGAGCTGATTCAACCTGAAACAGTTCTGAAGTATTTTCAGAACTTGAGTAAGTTTCTTTGGTTGCATCCCATATGTCCTTTGCAGTCCCAAACAGCAAGAAATTTTCGCCTATGTCATTGTTCATGGAATTGATAAGCCATGACATGATCATGCTGTTTTCAATCTTCCACTTCCTGAAACCCGGTTCTGTAGTTTCTGGCATGACTGCTTCTCCAGTGAGGTACTCATCCTTTCCTTTACCGCAAATGAACAGCAACACAGATTGTGACCACTATAAATAGTTATGGCCATTTAATTTGTGTCCTGTGATGAGAATAGGAGAGGAATCATTGCCACCAAGGTTTGGAATTTCAGATCTGCCCCCTGATTCTGGTGACGTGACGCTGGATACTTGTGATGATGCCATTCCGTATTTTGTCATGGACCGGAAAGGTAGAAGAACACTTCCCAAGGCACGTGCAGGGACTGGAGTTGAGAAAAAATAGCCGGAGGACGCCGGAAAATCTGATCAGAGGGCCCGCGGAAGCAAAAGAACCCCAAAAGAGGCACGTGCAGGGCTTGGATTGCACAAACAGGAAGGAAGGGTGGCTGGTCGGCGTCAGGCGAGCCTGGAGGAGGAAGCGCGTCGCCGGAAAGTGGCTCACGTGCCCTCACGCGCCGGCGCGTGAGATGCAGTCGCCGGACGGAAAAACGCGCGTGGGCGGCGCGTGGATGGGTTTCTGGTTCCGGTGCTTTGGGACAAATTGGAGATCTCCTCTAGGCGCTCCTTGCGGTGTAGAAAAAACCGTCGCCGGAAAGTTCGCCGGAAAATTTTGCCGGCGATGAGTGTTTTCTGACGACGATTCGACTGATCGAAAAGCGTTTTCTCCTTTGGCTCTGAGAACAGGGACTGATGACCGGAATGAGAGAGAGAGATGATCGGATTGAGATATGGCCAGAGAGATTTGGCCGGAATGAGTGATGGCCTGAATAAGAGGTGGCCAGAAGGGATTAGGGTTTCAGAAAACTGGCTCTGATACCATGAAGAATTTCTGAACTCCTTTATTGATAAATAATCGGTACACACCATACACATATATATACACAAATGACTGAATAAGAAAGAATCAATCTAGCTTAATTCTCTCCTAAAATTAGGAAACTAAATCATAAGGAAATATCCTAAATGATCTCTCCTTTTTTTATTCCTAAATTAAAGTCCTAACTTTGGCATTATTTCAACACCAACCATAAAGTTACAATAAAAAAAACAATGTAAATTCAAATAGCCTCTTTAAGAACTTACAGAAAGCAAACAAAGGAATTTTAGAACTCAAGATAGCTTTGGGAGTTTGCCAAATCTTAATGCAGATAATAAAAAGAAAACTTTTACTAATACACCAAGCAAGATACATTTAAGATAAGATTCCTAATAGTGACATAGTATTTTACATAAAAATGCATCATATCCTTGTATCATACCATGTATCATGGTCTTTTAACAAATATGGAAAACATTGTTTTCGCAACTTCCGCCTCTTATACTTCTACTTTTATAGGGGTAGGTAATGGAAGCTACTTCACTTGTTACTCGGATTAACATTAGGAGACTCTTCCATTCCAACCATTAAAGTTACAACAAAAAAGTAATGTAAATTTGAACAGCCTTTTTAAGAACTTACAGAAAGCAAACAAAGGAATTTTAGAACTCAAGATAGCTTTGGGAGTTTGCCAAATCTTATTGCAGATAATAGAAAGAAAAATTTATTGACATGCCAAGAGTAACAAGCTGCTATTTCACATGGATTCTTAGATTGCCTGATCAAATAGTTGAAAATTTAGCCAAGCATGGGGCTTTATGCCTTCTTGAGACATTCTATCGATGTCCTCTATGATCCCTTGTTCGCTTCCTAGCTAGCGATGCCATTATTGCAATTTTCCATCTTATTTTTCGTTTAGCATAGTACATAGAATGATTCATCCTTCTTTGTATCTTGTTATTTCTTTGATGCAACCTCCTCCTCCAAAATAAAATAAATGAATGAATACCTTCTCCTCCAAGTCATCATCAACAAATTTGGGTTAGATGAAGGAGGGTGGTGTTCGAGAGTAGAAAGGGGAGGCTACAGTGTGGGGGTGTGGAAAGTCATTAGAAAAGAATGGGAAGGTATTTGTTGAAGATCTCGCTTTATTATTGGGAATGGGAGAAAGGTTAAGTTTTGGAAGGACTTGTGGTGTGAAGACCAAACGTTGAAAAAAGCTTTCCCTAACTATACCAATTGGCGGTTAACAAAGATGAGTAGGTGTCAAGTGCTTGGGAAGGGAGTGGGGAGTCGGGTAGTTGGAATCCTCACTTCAAGGCATTTTAATGATTGGGAATTGGAAGGGGTGGAGGGCTTGTTTCAAAAACTGCATCCTTTGGTAGTGAGAAGAGAAGTGGAGGATGTTTGGAGTTGGAAAGAAAGTAGGGATGGCATTTTCTCTGTTAGATCCCTCTACCGCTTCTTCACGAGGGCCTATAGTGATCCTTTTCCTTGGGGTATTATTTGGAGGTCTTGGGCTCCTATGAGGGTGAGCTTTTTTGCTTAGGAATCGTCTTGGAACAAAATTTCGACCATCAATCAACTCAAAAAGAGGGGATGGAATATGCCAAATAGGTGCTACTTGTGTAAAGAGAAAGAGGAAACTAGTGATCATTTAATCTTGTTTTGTAAAAATGCTACAATGCTTTAGAGTTTGATTTTCTCCCTTTTTGGTGTGAAATGGGTTTTGCATTATTTGATTAAAAGGAATTTGCTTGGTTGGCATGGTGTTTTTGTGGGTAAGAGGAGGGAGAAGGCTTGGAGAACTGCTCCTTTATGCTTAATGTGGACCTTATGGAAGGAAAGAAATAAAAGAGCGTTCAATGATATTGAATAGCCGAACCAAGCTTTAAAGCATTCCTTTTTATTTACTCTTGTAAATTGGGCTAAGGTGTTTATAGAGGATCATACTTTATTTATGATTGACTTTATAGAATGGTTATATGTCCAATTAGGGGAAAGGTTTTTTGTCTTCTTTGCCTAGTTTATTGCACGTCCTATTTGTATACTTCGTGTGTACTGTTTTCACCGTTTCTAGGCGCTTCTAATACGAGCTCTATTTACCAATCAAAAAATAAATAAATAAATAAATAAAAGTAAATTTTAAATGTTTATCATCATGCAATATGAACTGACAGACAATGGTATAAAAATGCAAAGGACATCTTCACCACTTAGGATCATTAATTGTCATCAAAGCACATTATTCCAAATACAGTTTAAGTCAGAATATAGATACTGAGAAGTGGATACCGTTGCTGAGAGGAGAACAATATTAATATGTCTTGGAAGCATGATAATAACTTCTTCCCAAACGACACCTCTTTCAACATCATTGACATAGTGCACTTCATCAAATATAACCTATTTCCTCATGCACAGCAAAAGACAAATCTCAGGAACTCATGATAAAACATAGGAAATTGGGAAAACAGAAGTAATGACAGAACCTAATGTGTGCGCGTGTATGGAGAGAGAGAGAAAGAGGGAAAATTTACTGTTCAATAAAATATGATAAAGAAACAGCCCCTTTACCCATTCAATGTCACGTATTATATCAGCACCCTTGTAGAGCATTGACCTTAAAATTTCAGTGGTCATGATGAGACAGGAAGCCTCAGGTCTCAAGCTAACATCCCCAGTGAGAAGGCCAACATCAAACTTTCCACAGAAATCTCGATATTTTTGGTTGCTGATAGTTTTAATTGGAGCAGTATAGACAGCTCTAGTGCAGTGCTGCAAGACACAAAGATCCATAAAAAAGATTTGAATACAAAATGATTGATAGAAAAACACTAAAGCCTTGGACGTGCAAACAATGACATTTGAGAGGAGTCTGACATAAAAGGAGGAGGTCCAACCTAGGTCCTATTCCATGTCCTAGATTCAACTACTCTATTAATATAAAATAACCAAAATTTGAGGAATCAAATGGTCATACCTTCGAGGCCAAAGCAAATGCATATTCTGCAACAACTGTCTTGCCAGCTGATGTATGAGCAGCCACAAAAACAGAATCCCCCTTTTCAAGATAATAGATAGCCTGTAATTGTCACCAAAAAGGCTCAGTTCAGCTGCACAAAACAGAATTACCATAGTTTCTCTTGCAAGATAATTATAGCCCATGTATTATCACAAAGAAAAAGCTGGCATTAAAAACGTCCATGGATGAAACCATATTGAGTTAGAAATTATGGCTTTATCAAAAAATATTAATAGTAAGTGCCTATCAAAAAATTAACTTGTGTACTACTGTTATCACAAAGTTGAGCAAAGATTTAAAGCACCTTAAGTTTTCAAACAGCAATGGTACAAGCAGAACATACTTCTAAAGAAGAACAAAACAAAATCTCCAACTACCATCCTATCTGTTGCACAGACAAAATAACTGCTGGTACAAATTCTGATTCACCATTTAAGAATTATTTTATACAGGATGATAAATATGCTAAATATAGAGTGAGTGGACTGCTTAAGCTTCTCAAGTACATCAAAATTTCTGTAATCATCCTCAGTTGTCCAGCTTGTATGGCTTCTCTTTAAGGAGTTTCTTCTCTTGTTTTGATCAGATTTATATAGTGGAAGGATGTCTTGTCCTTCTTGGTCTATGTAATTATAGAAAAGATTTAGTGTATTTCTAATAAAAACAAAAAGGTAAGTCAAAATTAGAAAAAAAAAAAAACACTGAAAATAAAATAATAGATTGTCTTGCAATTTTTTTTCATTTTTGTTTATTTATTTATTTATTTATTTTTCTGTCACATGGAGTTGAACCTAGAATCCTCCACACTTACTCAACTCTTTTATGCTTGAGCCAGCCTCAACAGCCTGGTTAATTTCATGTAAATGAATAAGTGAATTGTAAAGCTGTTTGGAAGGCTTAACAATAAGTGATACTGAACGGATTTGTCATTCAGTGCACCATCTGCTTGAGAAGGTCTGCAAAGTTCTCCCTCAGCATCAAGAAGTTAAGACATCTCTTGACACTTCTCCACAGGGATTGAGACCTCTCCTTGGTCAATATCCCTTTTCTGATCATTCTCTACTTAGAGATATATGAACCTTTCTGAAACTTCATTGGGTATTTTTATTTTCTTATGCTTTAATGTGTAACTAGGTTGTGCTTTGAAAATTTCATGATATTTAGAAGTTTAAACTACTTAATATAGCATCAATTGGAACTACGTGTATGTGCGTGTGCATATACATATGCCTTTGTATATACTTCTGATACCCAAGCCCTAACACATGCTTATAATTCTTGCATCTAGAAAAATGAAAAAATGAAAAAAAAAAAAAAAAAAAAAAAAAACAATTGAAGGATGAATGTCCAAAGTTAACTTAACAAAGTTTCATTATGAATTTTCATGCTTTCCTACTACTTGCAATTATTTTTCCAAATTGTTATTGATATAAAAAGTTACAGATATCTGCTTTGGTATTTCCATGCAAACCCTTGCTATCTCCTAATCAAACTTTAAGACTGTCTACTATTTTGACTACCTAGTAAAATAAACTTGCACCAATGAATACCTCCTTTTGGAATGTATCCAATTCAAAAGGAAAATCAAGCGCCATGTCAGGGACAAGTTCATGAAAGTGATCAGCAATCCCTTCATTACCTCCACTGACAGCCCAGGCCTGTAGATAAATACGGTCATTAACCATAAGCACTATATTGAAGCAGTAGGAGAGCCAGACTGTAAAACAATGACAATGATATCATTCAACTATGAGAAAGTTGCTGTAATTGGCAACTCTGTAGATTGTACCTCTTTCTTCTGTCGTCCACCATCATCACTAGTTCCATCCAATCCTGGCTTTGATCCTGATTCCACAGACAAAATCTCATCCAACACTGACGATTCAAGATCACCAACATTGCTGGATGCTTCAACCTCATCCAATTGAACTTCCAACTTAATGGAATCTGATTCTGGTGAATGACCTTTACAAAAACATTATATCAGTGTATGCTCACAAACAAATAACCATATATATATATATATATATATATCATCGTGAATGAGCAGTTTATTTCAACCCAAATTCGCATGCCAATCTTGCCATGTGATACAATGGCAATAACAAGTCATATCTTTCCTTTAATAGTTTTAATTTAAACAAATAACTCATATATACTATGAATGATTATGGAAGAGCAATTTTTCCAACCCAACCTTGCATGCCAATGTTGTCATGTGATAAGATGCCAATGACCAGTCATGTCTTTCCATAATAGTTTTAACTTATCCAGATAGTCAAGCTTTGCATCTTTGAATACTGCTTCACTATGCTGTTAATGTTTGTTTCTTCCTCTTCTCTCTCTCTCTCTCTCTGTTAATTAGATCTCTGTCCCATTAATGTTGGCTATGATTATTGAAAAATACTTTAGGAAGAATGGTTGGAAACTAGAAATATTGACAGAAGAGAATGGTTTCTCTGGGTCTGTTTGGCAATATTTTCAAAAATAGTTCTCAAAAATAAGTTTTTGAGAACGATTCTTAAAAACAATTCTCAATTGTTTTAAGGAACAAAATTCTATTTGGGAAGTCAAATATGAAAAAGAGTTTTCTCAGCATATTCTCCATGAAGGTATTATACACTTATATACAATGCAACAGTTCTGAAGGTATTCTCCATATTTCCAATTATTTCTTAAAACACTGTACAAAAAACAACAGAAAACACCCTGTTTTTATAAGAAATTCTTAAAAAACTATTTTTAGTATGGAAAATCATTTTCAAGAACAGTTTCCATTTAGGCCTTTCATGTCTCTTTTTTTCCAAATAAATAATAATAATAATAATAACAACAACAGAATAGAGAAGAAGATGCGAAGCAGTAGTAGAAGGTACATGTTCTGGACTTCATCTCCATCCCTACAAACATTACCAAAATAGAGAAGAAGATGCAAAGTATTGTATAGAAGATATGCTTTGTAGACTTCACTTCCCTCCCTACCTAAAAACATTAACAGAATGGAGAAGAAGATACAAATTATTAAGAGAAGGCACTCTTGTGGACTTTACCTCCTTCCCTTCCTCCACACACACATGCACATGCACATACGTGCCCAGAGTTTCTTCATGTCTCTTCATTGGTTCAAACAAAAAAAAAAAAAACATACAAGAAGATAGAATGGTTTCTTTGTCTCTCTTTTTTAGTTCAAACTAAAAAACACACACACACATTAATAGAACAGAGAAGGAAGTTGCAAATATGAAAGACATTTGAACACCATCCTCATTTCTCAATTCCATACCACCCTTCTTCATAAATCATATGGAATCCATACAACCCAACAATTATTCACACATAATCTCAATCATCGGTGAAATTCCAAAATCCTCTAGGTATTTCCATGATAACAAAAAATATTTCTATTTCTGTACTGCACTACTTTTTGTAACTAAATTCATTCTTGAACTTTTTGCTACTTATTGAGAATCCATGCAATTTGGCTCACTGTCTAAGGTCACATCCTCCATTACATCATATGTTACCATGTTTACTAACAAAAACCATGTATTTTTTGTTATATAGCTAGAATGACCCTCACAAATTGCGAATACTAATTTATTAAGAATTGTCTTCCTCTTGTCTTGTTTTTGTTAATAAGAGAAAATCTTCATGACAATGAAAAAAGGTATTATGGAAAGAAAAGGTATTTTTCAATCCAATTAAAAAAGAGGAAGGGGGACCCTAAAAGGACGAAGAAGGAACACAGAGGGATTTTAAGAAGAACCCACTACCAACAAAAATCTCTTTCACCAAAGCTCCACACTTGGCCAATCGTCTACAACCTAGTTACCTGCTCTAATAATGCAAGTGAAAGAACAGCCCAAACCTCTAGAAAGATCAATAATTTTGTGAATTCAAGCATCCCATCTTGTGGGTTAAGAAATCCAAGTTAGTACAAAGAACAAATATTCCTCCACCAAAAGATCCTTACTGCCCAAATAAAGCTATGGTTTAGTGGCTAAGCCATAGCCAACTTGTTTAGTATAAGCTCTTACATGGTCTCTAAAGACTCCACCTATCTCATTTGCCCTAAACTTCCCAAAGAACTTGCATGAAACTGAAGCTTAAAATAACATAGGTGAGGAGATTTCCATTCAGCCAAGTCATTTCCTCACTCGTACTACCCTTAAATATCTCACCAACCTAACATAATGAAACTAATAGAATACCCTAAAAATTCTGCATGACCGATAGCTACAATGAAATGAGAGTGTATGGAATCCCAAAGCACTCACAGAGATTTCTGCTTGTCTTAAAAAGTTCTAGAGTTCCCTTCTAGCTTAATGAGCTAGATGATTGCAAGCATTGCTTCCTATCATATCACTGTGCCCTATAATTTTTAACCAAACCATTAACGGCATTAATTATCAAATGTAACACACATCGCCATGGAATGTTCTAATACTTGTTGAAATTAGCCCACCATAACCCTAAAGAGATGAGAAAGTGAAGAAAGAATGTCCACTAGCTCGATAGTGCTTGAACATAGAATAAGACGCTTTGCAAAACACTCTGCACACAGGACTGAATATTGTTAAGCTACCAATTTGACCTAAAAACTCAAGTTATTAGGTGATGACCCAACAATGTAAACTAGGCTAACAGCCTTTCTGATGTGTGACTATAGCCCATAGATGAAAGGTAAACATTGAAGCACCAAACAAATTGAATAAACAAATGGGGGAAATAAAAGAACATAGAGGCTTAAATTCAAGACCTCTAGTAAACCAAAACTTTTATATCATATTAAGACCTCTAGTGCACATGCAAGTATGGGGCTGCATGTGAGGGGAGTGCGTTGGAGTATGATATACATTATGGGCCCAAATTCTAACAACTTAAGCTTTTAGGAAAATTGGCAATGCAACAATTGGCAATTCCATCCCACTTCAATTTTGAGCTCACCATCCAATCCAACTTTTATCAACTTAGGAAGATGAGAGATTTTCTTTATCCCATGCTGAGATTTTAGAAAAAGGTGGTCTTAGACATCTTTATCACAATATTTTCAGAGTTAAGGTGACTAAAACATTTTACAAAGATTTCTATGCACTAAAGTTATAAAATAAACTTTTGGAAAGTTGCATATTTTCATTTTTTTTTTTTTTTTTTGGGAAAAAAAATCATGTTTTTGATGTCTCTATATTATCCTTTTATAAGAAAATGTACATCAGTTCTAGGTTGTTTGTGGATCCATCTTGAATGGTTTAAAATCTATATCAATCCATAATAGGGTTTGTACTGATCCAAGTAGTTTTTAAAAATTGGATTGCTCCTAGGTACACATTGAATTGATCTAAAGTTGTGATTGTTTTAAATGGAAAGATTTTTATTACATTTAGGCAAAGAGATTTCACTGAAAGAGCTCAACAAAATCGGGGTGCAAACTAAGTACATAAGAAGCATATGAAGGCATCACAAGGCAAAAGACAAAAGACCAAGGAAAAAAGACTACTATATACAATTAAGGATAAAAGACTACTCTATACATAAGAAGCATAACAAGGATAAAAAATCAATGCCCAAAAACTTGCTAGTCTAAAGATAACAAAACACTCCATTAGAGATTGAACATGTGTTCTAGGCCTTCAAAAGTTTTACAACTGTGCTGCTACCAAATGGTCCAAAACAAACACAAAAGGACCACTTTCCACACCTCCGTACCATAATCTAGAAGTGTTAGTTTCCAAAGCATCTACCCATCATTTAGAATGAAACCTTACTCTCACTTCAGTAACTAAACTACATCCCTCGTAAACAAAAATACATCATTGGACCTGTTCTTGAAAGATGCATAATAAGTTCAACCATGACTAAAGCAAAAGGATAAATGCTCAATGTTGACTCTTGACACCATTTGTGATTGGCAATCCACTTCTCTCCTCAAAATGTTCTCCCACTGGTTTCCACTTATAAAATTTGTCCTTGATCATAATTCACAACAATGTATCTAATTAATATCTTTTTCTTTTCTAAAACTCTCCACAACGCCAACCTCCGAATCCAGTCACATGCTTTTCCAAGGTAGTACATATCCTGTTTATAGAATACATAAGAAATATCATATATAAGTGCTTCTTTCTAACCTTTTATAGATTACCAAATAAAGTACCTTCCATAGTTTAGCTTCCTGCCATAAAGTCAAACAAATTTTCTAATACCCTTATTTCATGTATCAATCATAACTTAGTCACTTTCTATCAAAGTTACATACACAGGTAACTTTGGTACCACAACTATTATTGTGATTTTGATTAGATAGCACCCTACCCCCTACCCCCTTCCAAGCTTTTGATGCTGTAAATTCTCCTATCTCTATCTTCTCTAGAACCTTTTTTCCTTTAAATAATTTATTAGGTTAACTGGTTTTTAAATCATTAAGTTGTCATTTGTCATGTTTCTCCTTAACTTAAATCTACGAAATTATTTTCCAAGTTAACTTATCCCCATCCTTCACTATGCACCTCTGTCCTTCACCATTAATGCACTTGACATGATCCTTCACTATCCGTGCACATCTGTTTAACATGATAACACAACTTTTTCTTTCCCTTTTCTTAGCATTTTTGTATGCCTCCATGTTCCATACATTTTTCCTAAAACAATCAAACCATCATAAAAAATGTAAATTTTGCCCCACTGCCTTCTTTTTCTTCTTTTTCCATAAAAAACAAACATGTTATAACCATCAGATTAAAACAAATAAGGATGAGAAATCCTCCCCCCAAGGATAATCATTAAATAACTCTTAATTAAAAGCAACAAAAATTATCTACTCTAGATATTGATACAAAAGCACAAGTGAAGGTTACAACCATGAACTCAAATACTTAAGAGGATAGAAAATCTCCTACAAAATAGATCAATTGGCTCCCCATTTTACTAACATATCTACCTCATGATTTAGCTGGCCAAGGAATCCATAAGGAGCATCCTAACTCTAAAGCAATATAAAAAATTTGGTGTAGCCATCCATCTAACCTCCACGAGCTTCTCTCCTTATTTATCCAATATAGGACTATCATAGAATCCCCCTCCACTAGAAGGTTCGATAAAGCCTCAGTTTTAGCAAACTTTAGGCCCTTTAACAAGGATAACACCTTTGCCTCAATGACTAGACCTACTCCAACATTTTTAGAGAATGTTTCAAGCCTTCAACTAATGTTCCATGATTATCAGTGATCATTCCTCCATTTCCTAGCTGTCCTAGGTTACCCAAAGAGCACCCACCAAAATTCAACTTAACACTACTCATTGAAGAAGACCCCACTATCCTCTTAACTCCCTTTTTTCTAATTTCTGCCCTTCAAACCTTCTTTTTTCCTATATGAAAGTGAATTTTAGATTCCTGAAACTATAGAATGGGATGCATTAGTTCGACTTTTATGGTCCAATTTCAATTTCCTAATTCCTTAAGCTTCCAATTATTAATTCAATTTCAAAAGAATCTAAGAACATGAAATTTTACTTACTCATAAATTTAACTTTATAAGATATTATTAAGCTCAATTTGTTCAAAATTTATAATCAAGAGTATAGAAGAATTAATCACAATAATCAAGACACAATATATATATATATATATATATGAAAACCACCTATACAATTCTAGTTGAAACCTTTGTAAATATAAAACCGAGAGTCTAGTCCACCGCAAAACAAATTCACTAATTTTGAAAAGGAAGAACACATATTTACTTGGACTTAGGAACTACCTTTTCCCAAGGAGTTTACCATGCCAAAACCTATGTCATATTTTTATGACCTTGACGCAACACCTTGAAATCCCTAATAGACACCTCAACTCTTTGTTGAGAAAATGCAATCAGCCCTCTAACGCCTATCTACCAAAAAGTCTTTCAAGTTTCCAATTTGAAAGACGTTTTAAAGTTTAGGATCAATGCTGAAGTAATGGCAAAATAATATTTTTCTATTGGTATGCGTCCTCAGTATGAAAAACAGTTTTCTTTTTCCCAAGTTAAAATAGAATATGAAGTATAATAAAGTTGGAAAATGAAAACAAATAAGGAAACAAGATTTTAAGCTTCCGTAAATTTCTTAAATTTCATTTTACATTATCTTTTTTTTTATTAGAAACAAAAGATGTATTAATTATGAAAAAAAAATTACATGAGAAGGATGAGGGTTTTCTCCCGACAAAACACAAAAAACTAATCAAAGTAAAACTAAACTCCTCCACCATACAAGGAAAACTCTACACAAAGGTTAAGTCTACTTAAGAATAAACAAAGATAGCATCCCCTCAAAACTGGACTCAACTCCTCTCATGGTTATATAGCCAATTTGATTTATAAATTGAATGCCAAATGAATTAAATAACATTAAATGGAATTGTTGTACAGGCTTCTGTACAAGAAGCCCACAAGGAGGAATAAAAGTGAAGTAGATCTGATGTAGGACAACCCTAAGATGGTTGCCTACACTCAAGGGTAGGTGGACTAGGGTTTTATTTTTTAGGGTGTAAGGAGAGGAACAAGGAATAAATTTTATGGTAGAGAAAATTATAAGATAAGAAATAGAGAGAAAGAAGAAACAATGAAGAAAATATATTTTTTTTTTTTATAAATAGAAACAATGAAGAAAATATGGAAAACCTTAAAATCTCACTAAGGCCTTCTAGGAGTCTCACCTAAAAGAAAATCAATGGAATCTCACCATTGAGGGTTGCAACCTTACAATGAAAAAAAATATAATATTATTCATATCAATTCATCCCTTTGATTTACATTGATTAGTCTATTTATAGGCTTCTCTAAGAAATCCAAAGTCTACTAGGACTCTAATAACCTATTATGATTCTAATTCTAATTATAACATCCAAAGTCTACTAGGATTCTAATAACCTATCATGACTCAAATTCTAATTATATTATAACTCAACTAGCTAATCCTAATTAGACTCCAACAAATACCAATCCCAATTCAATTCTAATTAATATTAATCCTACTTAAAGTTTACTTAGGTCTTCCCTTTCTTCCTTGAATAAACTTTAAAAGGCTTTCCCCCATCAAGAACCCACATCATCTCTTCCATTCTCTAATTTTCATCAATGATTCTAGCATTTCTCTTTTACCACACAATCCAATGCGGCACTTTGAGACAAGTGATTTTCCAAAGAGTCTTGCCTCTGATGGAACTCCATAAACCTCTAAATTAAATGGTAATCATATCACATATACACTTAGATAGAACCCAATCCATCTTAGCTAGATTGAATAACTTGTGTCAAAGCCTCAATATTAACAAGTACCATAGAAAGAGATGGTCAACTGATTTTCCACTTCCCAAGGAATTTGTAAGGTCTTCTCAACTGTAGCATGTCATTAGTGTTTACCTTTTTATGTGCCATTAACTAAGCAAAGGCCTTGACTTTAGAAGGGGCTTTTGAGTTCCATTAAAATTTGGTTGGAAAAAATGAAATTGGATTTGATAAATTGGACAAGGCAAAAAAAAAATGTTTTTGCTATAAAAAAAAATGCTCTTGTATTTATGGAGGATGAATATTATTTCACAAGAGCAAGTGAGGACATGAGTCTTTCAAGGTTCTTGAATTCCAAATTGATGAGATTGAGATGGAAGTTAAGGTTCCAAGAAAAGTGAAAAGGAGTTACCAAGGATGGTAAATATGGTGAGATTTTTCACTGTGATAACTCTATAAAAACCTAAAAATTTTGAACACAATGGTTGATTTCCCCACTATAAATCTTCCCAAAAATGAATTTTCACCCTGCCACCCACCACAAAGCGAGCACGTGGAAAAGTCCTAGAATACATGTGCAACAGCCTTTCAAGGACATCTATTGTCAAAGGACAGCTTTGCTGTCCCTTCTTTCCTTATTTTAGCCCAAAAGTTGTCCACACTTCCTTCCTTATTTTAGCCCACACTTGCTGTCCACATCTTTCCTTATTTTAGCCCACAAGCTATCCACACTTCTTTCCTTAATTTAGCCCACCCTTCTTTCCTTATTTTAGCCCACAATTGTTTCCTTATTTCTCCATTTATTATTTTATACAATTAGCATATATTATTTGACAGATTATAGTTTACATGTATAGGGCTAGAATCATGTTGGAATTTATTTGCTTTTATTTGCTTTCCATGTAAAGCATCCTTGTAAAGTCTATATATAATATACAAAACTCAAGGTCAAGGTATTCGGTCATTCACACAATATTTTGACATGGTATCAGAGCAAGGTTGCTAATTTTTCTTCCCTCAAATTCTTTTCTGTCTTTTCGGTTTCGGAAGTGCCTCTCGTGTCTTTCGGTCAAGTCTGTGTTGATCACGTCGTGGGTCAGTTTTCTTCTGGGATTTTTTTGGTCAATCCTTTTGTCTCGGGTTCTATTTATTTTCTATGGATTCCGCACCTCTGTGTGTTAAGTTTACAGGCACAAATTATTCTACCTGGGCATTTCAGTTTGAACTTTTTCTCAAGGGAAAAGACCTTTGGGGTCATATTGATGGCACGGATGTTGAAAAACCATCCACTTTTGAAAAATCTCAGGATGTTGGGTTTTCTCCTTCATGGGATGTGCTTGATGCACGCATCATGTCTTGGCTTCTTGGTTCAGTGGAGCCTCATATTGTCACCCACTTGCGGCCCCATCGCTCCGCTCAATCTATGTGGGCTTATTTGAAGAAAGTTTATCATCAGGATAACGATGCTCGTCGCTTTCAATTAGAACATGCGATTGTCATGTTTCAACATGGTAGTCTTTCCATCCAGGACTACTACTCGGCATTTCTGACTCTTTGGCATGAATATGCTGATTTGGTTACAGCGGATGTTCCTATTGCCGCTCTCTCAACTATTCAGACTATTCACGCGACTACCCGGCGTGATCAGTTTCTTATGAAACTACGTCCGGAACATGAATCTGTCCGCTCCTCTTTACTGAATAGATCTCCTGTTCCCTCTCTTGATATTTGTTTTGGTGAGTTACTTCGCGAAGAGCAACGCCTTAGTACTCAAGCTATTTTGGAGCAATCTCATGGCAGTTCCGGGACGGCAACTGTAGCTTATGCTACCCAAGGACGCGGACCACCTATGCATTCTAAAAACTTGCAGTGTTTTTGCTGCAAGGAATATGGGCATATTGCTGCCACTTGCCCTAAGAAGTTTTGTTCTTATTGCAAGAAGAAGGGTCACATTATCAAAGAATGTCGTATTCGCCCCCAGAATCGTCAAGTCCAAGCATTTCAGACTTCGGTTATTGTCCCTCTTATAGCAACTTCTGCAACACACGACTCTCCTTCAACTGCGTGCTCTGTTCCTGCACCTCCTGCACCAGATTACTGCACCCCAGAAATGGTGCAACAGATGTTAATTTCAGCATTATCAGCAATGGGGTTTCAAGGTAACAATTCTACTAAACTCTGGTACGTGGACTCGGGGGCCTCTAATCACATGACTAATAATCCCACCGCTTTGTGTCATGTTCGGCCCTACACTGGTCAATTTTCCATTCAAACTGCCAATGGCAACTCTTTGCCCATAGCTGCTATTGGCGATGCCTCTTCTAAGTTCACTGATGTGTTTCTTGCTCCTCAGCTTTCCACGAATCTTATTTCAGTTGGCCAATTAGTTGATAACAATTGTGCTGTTAATTTTTCTGGTAATGGTTGTGTTGTGCAGGACCAGGTAACGGGGAAGCCGATCGCAAAGGGACCTAAAGTGGGGCGCTTTTTTCCACTATTTTTACCTGTTCCAAATTTTTCTCCACTTTCTTCTATTAAGTCTTTTGCTTGTAATAATGTTTCAGATCTTAGTATGGTGTGGCATCGTCGTTTAGGTCATCCCAATACTCAGATCTTATCTCATGTATTGAACTCTGATTTACCTGGTAATAAGGATGGTTATTCTTTATCTCTTGAGTGTGATTCTTGCAAACTTGGTAAAAGTAAAACTCTTCCCTTCCCTTTGCATGCAAGTAGAGCATCTCACTGCTTTGATCTTATCCATAGTGATGTTTGGGGACCTTCCCCGATTAGTTCATATGAGAAATTTAAATATTATGTGACTTTCATTGATGATCATAGCAGATTTACTTGGGTCTACTTTCTTCGCTCTAAATCTGAGGTCTTTCATACTTTCACTGAGTTTTTAGCGTATGTTGACAATCAATTTTCTACTTCTATTAAGACATTACGCACAGATTCCGGTGGTGAGTATTTTTTATTTTTTTTTTTATTGGAAACGCCACACAGATATATTAATATAAAAAGAAGTACAAGAAGAAGGATGAGAAATCCTCCCACCAAAGACAACTAAAATACAAGAAAATACACTTAAAACAAACGACCTCCCACTAAGGACCAATTCCGGTGGTGAGTATTTGTCTACTGAGTTTCAAGCATTCTTGGCTTCTAAGGGTATTATTCATCAACGTTCATGTCCCTCTACTCCTCAACAAAATGGAGTTGTCGAACGCAAAAATCGTCATCTTTTAGATGTGGTACGTACTCTCTTATTAGAATCTTCTGTTCCATCCATGTTTTGGGTAGAGGCTCTAAAAACTGCTACTCACTTGATTAATCGTTTACCTTCTCAAGTCCTATATATGGAGTCTCCCTATTTCCGCTTATTTGCTAAGCAACCTAGTTATGATCACCTTTGTATTTTTGGTTATGTATGCTTTGTTCATTTACCTCCTCATGAGCGACATAAATTATCTGCTTAATTTGTTCGATGTGCTTTCTTAGGATATAATATGTGTCAAAAGGGATTTGTTTGCTATGATCCTACATTACATCATACACGTATTTCTAGGAATGTTATTTTCTTTGAAAATCAACATTTCTTTCCTGTATCCTCTTCTACTGTGTCATCCTCTTCTACTGTGGTCCTTCCCTCCTTTGAGCAACAGTTCTCAGATCTTCATCCAGTCAACTCTCGCTTTCAACCAGGTATTGTGTATACAAGACGCTCCCGCCCACAGTCTCTTTCGGTGGCTCACCCGATATCTGATCCTACCACGCTCCAGATGCAGTCAGTTGCAGCACCTTCAGTACGTCGCTCTTCTCGAGTGTCTGTACCTCCGAATAGGTATGGATTTCCCTCTTCCAGTTCTAGCAATTCTATTTCAGCCCTTACTGCTGCATTGTCCAAATTTGATATTCCCACATGCTACTCACATGCTGCTAAGCATGATTGTTGGCGACAAGCTATGCAGGAAGAAATTACTGCTCTAGAGGCCAATCACACTTGGGACATTGAGCCCTGTCCTCCCACTATTGTTCCTCTGGGTTGCAAATGGGTTTACTCAGTCAAGGTCCGATCTGATGGAAGTTTGGATCGTTACAAAGCTCGGCTTGTTGCACTTGGGAATAATCAGGAATATGGTGTCAATTATGAAGAAACCTTTGCTCCTGTGGCTAAAATGACTACCGTTCGTACGATTCTAGCTCTTGCTGCTTCCAGTGATTGGCCACTACATCAGATGGATGTAAAAAATGTTTTTCTTCATGGGGATCTTAAAGAGTATATTTATATGAAGCCACCCCCGGGATTGTTTCCCTCTCCGACTTCACATGTGTGTAAGCTTCGTCGCTCTCTTTATGGTCTCAAACAGGCTCCGAGGGCCTGGTTTGATAAATTCCGCACCACTTTATTACAATTTTCATTCAGGCAGAGCAAGTACGACACTTCCTTGTTTCTTCGGAAATCAGACATGGGTATTGTTGTTCTTTTGGTTTATGTTGAAGATATTATGATCACTGGTTCCGATTCTGCTTTACTTGGTCAGCTCAAAACTCATCTCTCCGAGTCCTTTCATATGAAAGATCTTGGGTCTCTCACATATTTTCTTGGTCTTGAGGTGCATCATAGTCCCTCTGGTATTTCCCTCAATCAACATAAGTATGCGAGTGACTTGGTGGCTACAGTTGGTCTACAAGGGGCTACTTCTGTTGATACTCCCATGGAATTAAATGTCAAGCTTCGCAAAGAGGAGGGCGACTTACTTGCTGATCCCAGTTTATACATGAAGTTGGTGGGTAGCCTTGTTTATCTCACCATTACTAGACCGGACATTTCTTTTGTTGTACAGCAAGTCAGCCAGTTCCTTCAGACTCCTCGTCATCTTCATTTGGCTGCTGTTCGTAGGATCATACGTTATGTTCAAGGCACTTCTACTCGTGGCTTGTTCTTCCCTGCAGGCAATTCTACTCGCCTTGCTGCTTATAGTGATGCTGATTGGGCTGGTTGTGCGGATACCCGTCGCTCCATCACTGGTTGGTGTGTGTTCTTAGGTGATGTATTGATATCTTGGAAAAGTAAGAAGCAAGACAGAATCTCTAAGTCATCTACGAAATCTGAGTATCGGGCGATGTCTCTTACTTGTTCTGAAATCATTTGGCTTCGAGGTTTGCTTGCGGAGTTAGATTTTTCTGAGACCGATCCTACACCTCTACATGCCGATAATACAAGCGCTATTCAGATCACAGCCAATCCTGTCTATCATGAGCGCACAAAGCATATTGAAGTGGACTGTCACTCTATCCGTGAAGCCTTTGAAGCTCGTGTTATCACTCTTCCACATATTTCCACTGACTTACAAATTGCTGATATCTTCACCAAGGCTCTCCCTCGTCATCGACATTGCTTGCTAAGTAGCAAATTGATGCTTGTTGATCAACCTGCATCAATTTGAGGGGGGCTGTCAAAGGACAGCTTTGCTGTCCCTTCTTTCCTTATTTTAGCCCACAATTGTTTCCTTATTTCTCCATTTATTATTCTGTACAATTAGCATATATTATTTGACAGATTATAGTTTACATGTATAGGACTAGAATCATGTTGGAATTTATTTGCTTTTATTTGCTTTCCATGTAAAGCATCCTTGTAAAGTCTATATATAATATACAAAACTCAAGGCCAAGGTATTCGGTCATTCACACAATATTTTGACATCTATGTGACCATCTATCTAGAATGTTGGTGTCTTATCCATTAGTATGTATCCCATAAATGCTCAAAATGACCTAATGGCAAAAGACAAAAGTTTCCTTAGGAAACCTCTAGAGCCACTTCCCCAAGAGAGCACAATTTCTCAGAGAAGTTTCCCCAATCCCCGAACCTCCAAACTCCTTTGGCCTACACACTATGTCCTAATTGATAAGATGATTTTTTTTAGCCTCCCCAATCTCGACCAAAGAAAATCCCTTTGCAATTTTCTCGATCCTTAAAACTACTAATGCCCAGATCTTAAAAAGAGATAAGAAATAGCTAAAGATACAAGACAAGCATGACTAAATTAGAGTTATTCTCCCTTCCAAAGACAAAAAGGCATTTTTCTACTCATCCAAATCCCTAAAGATTCTATCAACCACTGGATCCTAAAATCTACTTGCCTTCGGATTTCCTCCTAATGGAAGACCTAGAAAAGATAGAGGTCATTCTGAAACTTTACAATCAAGCATCAAGGCAAACCTGGATACGAAATCCTGACTTATATTGATACCAAAGAGAGTATCTTCTTTAAATTAAATTAATAATTTTACATTAAATTCAATTAATAATTTTATCATTACTTAACCAGATCCAAAATTACATACTTATTTTAATTTATTTCACTTTCTTAAGCCTTCAATCTTGCTCTTGAAGCCAATAAGTCCTTAAGAACTAGTAGCATTGGATGAAGTGCTTTTAAAACAAAATTACCACCCTAATCTAGCTATGCTAGCTCGCCAATACTATGTATACCTCAATATTTAAACATGCTCTTTTTGCTTTAATCACTTTTTCAACCTCCTCATTCCACCAGTACATTTTTTAGTTGATGCCTCAATTTTTTGTTCAATACCAAGAACCAATTTTGCTCCTCTGATAATAAAAAACCTGCAATTAAGGGTTCAAGCTTACGCATGATCACTTCCTGTACAAATGTTGAACCATAGCCAATTATCAGCCACCCTCCTAGAAGTCCAGTAGAGGGACCTGCACCAGGTTACAACCTTTTAGTGCAAGTTTCCCCCTTTGAAGTCTCATTACCAAGTTCTTTGATGACTATTTCCTTTTTTTTTTTTCTATCCCATCTCCTGAGGCATACAT
The DNA here is from genome assembly GCF_030704535.1 of Vitis vinifera. Lineage (NCBI taxonomy): Eukaryota > Viridiplantae > Streptophyta > Magnoliopsida > Vitales > Vitaceae > Vitis > Vitis vinifera. The sequence goes on from NC_081810.1 coordinate 6,806,642, forward strand.
CTGATACTAACCAATATCAGGTGATCAAAATTTCTGTTAATATAACTTTAATCCTTGAAGCTTGCTCTATCTGTCCCTCTATTAAGAAAACCCTGAAGGTTTGCTCGCAAGGTTATTTTTTTTCACTCTTTAACCATTAGAAGTTGAGAAATTGTGCAAAACTGAGATTATTCCACACTTCTTCAAACCCACACTTGTTTCCTTGAATCATGTTGAGTTCACACTTTAAGTTGGATTCAAAGTGGGGCAGCCTCCCCCGTACTAGTCAAATTTGATGCAAGACAAAATGAACCTAGTTGAGTTGAGGCAAGCAAATCCAAGCCTCAGCCCACCAAATAATTAAGCCAATTCCACCCTGGCTTGATTTTTGTGAGCCTGAATAAGCTTGGAAAAGCTCACTGTACTGAGCTTGTTTACAGCTCTTTGCCCATGAGTCAGTAACTTTACAAACATTAGTACCAAGAGCCAAAATGTAAAAAGTGCAGATGATACCATCTTCCTTGGATTCTGCAACATCATCCTCTTCCCAAGCTTTCTTGAGTAAGTCATCAAATTGTATGGACAGCTTGTTCTGCAGATATCAGAAATACATAAAAACATTGCTCAAATATGATATAAGAGACAACTATTAAGATTTGTTCTTAAAGAAGACTACATAGGCACATGCATATGCATGCACACTAGCAAACGCCAAGGTAACATATAGCCCAAATGTTGAAAAAGGATATATAGTTTATATGAGAAAACTGTATTGCAACAACTGACCAGATTTTCCTCTGATTTTCCCTTGAGTGCACTCTGGCCCTTGTAGACTTTCCATGAGTGAGAATAAGCCTACAAAAAAAGGCAACATATAAGAATATGGATATTTATGAAATAAAATACAAGATTTTAATAAATAAACAAAAAAAATTTGCCTGGGATTTTATAAAATCGAGTTCACCTTGAGATCACCAAGATCTAACCCTTGCTTAAAGCTTGGAGGAACAACCAGAGCAGGCCCACCATTAAGAACCTCCTGTACCCATTCACCATTAGAAGCACCAAGAGGAGGAATCCTGTCCAGAGATTGAGAATCATCCAAACCACCCGGACGGAAAGGGCGATTATTGATGCTTCCTCGTATGAAATCCTTTGCTGGTCCAACCATGCGGGGCAGAGGACCAGTATCCTGAGCCCCTACCATTAGATCTGATACCTCAACCTAAACAATTAAATAAGCAACTTCCAAAATGAAGTTAGAAACAGGAAGGTAACAACAACAGCAATGACAACAATGAAGAGACTGCCATAACCCTCTTTGTATTTTATTTAAAATATATATATATGCAATCAACGTGATCTTGATTTCTTGTGTTAAGTTAATAGAAGTGTCTGTGTAAGAGAACAAGCACAATAAGCAGCCAGCATACCTCTTCTGATATGGGTTCCCATTTTCCTGAAGCTGATTCTTTCTTTGAACGTCTGAAGGGTAATTCCCATTTCTGGACCACCACTGACCGTGGCAATGATGGCTCTAGAGGTACTTTTGCCCTATCAAACCAGTCAAAATCCCACTGTCTTCCAACCTTTTCTGGAGAAAACTCATCAGGGTCCAATCTTGGCAAGAGATACGTGTCCTCTATATACTCTTTTATAGTTTCAGGTGTTTCCCTAGCAAATGCAGGTGGCTGAAACAAAAGTAAACATAATTACCAGGAAGAATAAAATAATTGGCACTTTGATATGGAAATTCTATTCACAAAATATAGTTCAACTTTTTTCATTAAAGAACATTTGCATTAACCTCTGGCTACATATACTGTTGCCATATACTTCACGAATGTCACCCTTAATTTCCCCAAAGATTTTTAGTGCTACTGCTATGAAGTCTTTATAGTTTTACCTGATAGTTTGAGAATGGACTATAAATCTGATAAAAATGGGAGCTTATGCAAAGCTGCAAGGGGAGAAAGAATCAACACCTTCAATTTATAAAAACCCCTTTCTAAAGGACCAAACAGAGCCCAACAAAGTATTTTTGCTCTTCTTTATAATCTTAATAACTGCAAGTTACAAATAACTTCCAAATTGTGATCCATATACTCCTTTTTTGTAATTATTTTCCACAAGCTCCAAAAGATTATTCATGAATGCCTGTTTATGAATTCAGTGATTCCCTAATGAAACTTTTTGGAGATCTCATCACTGGATTTTTTTCTGCAAGTATAAACATTTTCTTTTCTTCCACTCAGAGGTTCAACCATGTGAATGCTCTAGTGCTTGGACTATTAAGGCTGAGATTTTTTCCTAATTTAAACTCATAAAAACAGCAGTTAAGGATAGATTCAGGATTAAGAAAATAAGGAAATTCTTTAATGTAATTTCCGTATATTACTACTGATTTCTAGGATTTCCTGTTATACACGTTTTTTTTTTCTTTTTCTCATACATGCATACTGTATCTGTTCATATTGTAAAGTATCAGAAAAATTCTTTCTCAATAGAATAAAAAATGTTTTATTCAGTTTTCTTCATGGCGGAACACATGATATCAAAGCTTTCAGGGTTCAAAGGGAGGAGGAAGATAGAGTGATATGGACAGCTTCAAATAATGGGGCTTTCTTTGTCAGATCCCTTTATTCTATGATGGAGCCGGGGGGCCTTTCTTTGTTCCCTAGTGAAAGAATTTGGAGGGCAAGAGTGCCTCCCAAGGTAGCTTTCTTTGCTTGGGAGGCTTCTTGGGGTAAAGTTTTAACACAGGAGCAACTTCAAAGGAGGGGGTTCTCTTTGGCAAACAGGTGCTTCCTCTGTCTATCTAAAGAAGAAACAGTGGATCATCTTTTACTGCATTGTGTCAAGACGCAGGTCCTATGGAACCTCCTTTTCTCTCTTTTTGGAATATCTTGGACTCTTTCGTGTACAGTGAAGACAACCCTTCTTGGGTGGAATGGAGGGTTTGTGGGAAAAAGACGCAAGAAGGCTTGGCAGATGGCGCCTTTATGTATTTTTTGGTCAGTTTGGAAGGAGAGAAATAGGTTAGCATTTGGGGATGAGGACCTTTCGCTTCAAAGGTTGAAATATTCTTTTGTATGTAATCTTTGGTTTTGGGTCAGGGGTTCCCTAGCAGAGAGTCATTCTTCTCTTGTAAGTTTTGTAGACTGGTTGGCTCCTAGTTAGGGAAGGTGGTGTGTATACTCCCTGTATACCTAGAGGGCACCGGTTTTTGGTGTTTCCTCTTTTCGTTTAATATACTTCTTTTACTTATCAAAAAAAAAAAACACATGATATCAAAGCAGGTTCCTTACAGATTTTTCTTTTTTTTCTCTGTTCTCCTTTGCTTTCATCCACAAAATAGATACTGCCAACAGTATTATATTTCTCTCTATTTTTCATCATCGGAAACAAAGATTGCACTATACCGGTCATCAGGTGTTTGTTTTATTGGCCATACTTGATGCTGCCCCTTCATATCAGCCTTTCACTCATTGTTTTTTCCCCTTCCATTGAGAAAGTATTACAGTTTGTTTCTGCCCTGTTTTTCATGTCATTTTGCTGATCACTTTTTCCTCTTCTATTGAGGAGTATTACAAACTGATTCTAGCCCATCATTCACGCCTTTCATTTTTCATTCTATAGCCTAAAAACCAGGTTAACCCCATTCATATTACCTTATTATTAGATTCTTTCTTTTAATCCAGTCCGACTTCATCCTGTCCTGCTTCTATAAACATGACAGAACCTTCAAAACCCAGCACCACAAACCCTCAAACTCCTTCACATAATGATAATCTTACCCTTCAAATCTCCACTATGATATTGAATGGAAAAATTTTTATGGAGTGGTCTCAATCAGCCAAAATCTCTTTGATGGGAAAAGGGAAATTTAAGTATGTTAATGGTGCCTTACCTACCCCAGTAGTCACAGACCCGATTTATGAGGCTTGGGAAATTGAGAATTCCCTTGTTATTCTTCTCCCTACAGTGCATAATATCTGGACGGCAGCGAGCAAGACGTATTCGAAGGTGGGATCTGCTTCCCAAATCTTTCAGATTAAGAGACAAATCCAGAAAACCAAGCAGGGAGCTTCAAGTGTAACTAAATCTTTTAATATTCTCAAGGGATTGTTAATTGAAGTGAATTTGTACACCAACCTAGAAATGGAGTCACCAACTCATGCAAGGTGGGTAAAAGAGATGCTTGAATAGGAAAGAGTTTAGCAGTTTCTTTTGGGACTAAATCCTCAATACAATTAGGCCTGTGATCATGTGTTGGGAAAGGAAGTTTCCCCTGATCTAGATGAAGCATTCATCCTTATACAAGGTGAAGAAAGTCATAGGAAGTTAATGGGAAAAAGGATGAGGATTCCAGCCTGACTACTGAGACTTCTGTCCTAAAAATCAACGACACTGAAAAAGCTCTTACTGCTGAACAACCCAGGAATTTCAGGAGGAATAACCAGCATGATAATATGTGGTGTGACTTATGTAAAAAGTCACACCACACTAGAGAAACTTGTCGGTAGCTTCACGAGAGACCTGGGAATGCGCCAAGTCAAAAAAGGCAAAATGGAGGTGCTACCCATGCCTTTAATGTTAGACCTACTGAACAGAAAATTGTGAACCATGGAGGCCAAGAGGCCAAGCCTTTCACAAAGGAGCAATGGGATTTACCACACCGTGCCATCAACCAATCTAAGAGTCAATCAAATCCTTCCCCTACTTGTGTTTTAGCCCAGCAAGGTAATTTCAAAATGCTCTCAATGTCATTCTAAGTAATAAAGTCTCTTGGATCATTGACTTAGGGGCTTCTAAGCATATGATCAGTTGTTCTAATTTATTTACTTCATATTTTCCATGTTTTAGGAGACAAAGAGTATAAATTGCTAATGGAACATCATCATCAATTGCTCAGAAAGGGTCTATACCTATTTCAAAAAACTTGGCTTTAAATTTTGTTTTTCATGTTCCTAATTTGTCTTGTAATTTGTTTTCAATCGGTAAATTTACTAAAGATAGTCATTGTGTTGCTAAATTCTTACCTCATTGTTGTGAATTCTAGGACTTGGATTCAAGAAGGATGATTGGTAGTGCTAGAGAGATAAATGGGCTGTACTACTTTGAGGGTGAAAATCTCTCGGAGAGACAAGCTCAAGTGGCAAATCAATCTTCGACTAAACAAAATTTGTTATGGTATTTTAGATTAGGGCATCTCAACCTTTCTTATTTCGAGCGTTTGTTTTCCAAAATTGTTCAAAAACAAGTTTCAAAACTTCAGTGTGTTTTGTGAACTTTCCAAACATCAAAGGGCTCAATTCTGCCACAACCATATGAAAAACATGTTCCTTTTGTCCTTGTGCACAGTGATATATGGGGACCCTAGAAAGTGAACAACATTGCACAAACACAATGGTTTATCAATTTCATTGATGATTACACACATTTGTATTGGGTATACTTGTTAAAGGAAAAATCCGACATTGAGTGTTCAAAAACTTCCATGAGATAATGCAAAACCAATTTGGAACAAAAATAAAAGTGTTATGGACTGAAAATGGGAAATAATACTATTCCTCTATCCTTGGCACATACCTTTCAACAAATGGTATGTTCACCAATCTTCTTGTATCAAAATATCCTTACAAAATGGAATAGCAGAAAGAAAAAATAGTTACCTTCTTAAGGTAGCTTAATCGCTCATGTTCACAAATCGTGTCCCAAAACAATAGGATGCCTTCTCGAGTCCTCAGTTTTGCAACACCTATGTCTACTTTCACTCACTCAATTTTACCTTGCCACAAAATTATTCACTTTTCTTCCTCCAAAAATCTTTGGCTACACAACATTCGTTTATGACCATGATCCTCATCATAGCAAACTTAACCCTAAAGCCATTAAATGTCTCTTCCAGGATACTCCCCAACCCGAGAACGGGTACAAGTGTTATGATACTATCACCAAAAAGATGTTTGTCAATATCGATGTCACCTTTCTGAAAACCAACCATATTATGCCCACACTCACCTTCAAGTGGAGAATTCTAGTGAAGCCTCGTTATGGGAAACCATTCCTTTACCCGCCTCATCACTCGAGAGAATGCCTTCTATTTTTGTTCAATGACCTATCCATTCTCCTACCCCTTCCTCACCTTTGTCGTCTCCCTTGTCCAGAATGCCAACACAACAACTAAGGGGAGAAGATTTGCAGCAACAAAAGCTTCATGTCTACTCTAGGAGAACTGATCCGAGGAGGACTATTCAATCATCAGTGCACTACCAAGAACCCAAACCAATATCCATTGATCTAGAATGCACAAGAAATTTTTATTCTTCTCCTGTTGTTGATGATCTTGATTTACCCATCACTCTTGGAACAGGAACTAGATCCTATACGCTTCATCCAATTTCAAATTTTGTGTCCTATCATCGTCTCCCACATTCATATAAAGCTTTTTTGTCCAATATGTCCAATGTAGTTGTTCCTAAGTTAGTGTAGGAAGCCCTCATTACTCCTGAATGGAAGAATCTGATCATAGATGAAATTAGGGCACTTAAAAAAAATGGAACTTAGGATTTGATGAAGCTACCACAAGGAAAGCCTCACGTTGGATGTAAATGGGTTTTTAAGGTGAAGCATAAACTAGATGGGACTGTTGATCGATTCAAGGCAAGATTGGTGACAAAGGGATATACCCGAACATATGGAATTTACTATCAATAGACATTTGCACCAATTGCCAAGATGAATACTATGAGAGTTTTACTATCCCTCACAACAAATTAAGGCCGAGATTTTTTTCTAATTTAAACTCATAATATCTGGTAGTTAAGGATAGGATTAGGATTAGGAAAATAAAGATTATTCATTAATGTAATTTTCATATATTACTATTGATTTCTAAGAGTCCCTGTTGTGCATTTTTTTTTTCTTTTTCCTATATATATTTTGCATCTATTCATATTGTAAAGTATTAGAAAAAATCTTTCTCAATAGAATAAAAAATACTTTATTCAATTTTTTCCATGGTTGTACACACAATTTATTTATTTATCCATTTTTTATTTATTTATTGGATAGGCAAATGGTTATTGCATTGATGGAAAGTGTTTAATAGAAAGAAGGAGCGCACCTTAGGTACATAAAGGGCATACCATACAAAATGAGCCAAAGTGGTAAAAAACCAAAGGGTAAATTACAAAAATCACCCATGTACTTTCACTCAAGTATCAATTTATCCATTAAACTTTTTTATAGCAATGTCAACCTTAAATTATGTCAAATGTCAAATAGGCTCTTCTGTTTGGATTTTCCGTTAGAAATTGATGAAAAAAAAAAAAAAACTCATGTAACAAGTGCGTAGACAAAATGGACATATCCAAACATATCACAAAAAAAAGAAAAAAAATTATGTCAATACCCACATAATTGTTGTACGAGCTTTCCATCTGTCAAAGGACAGTTTTGCTGTCCACACTTCTTTCTTTATTTTAGCCCACACTTCTTTCCTTATTTTAGCCCACAATTGTTTCCTTATTTCTCCATTTATTATTCTATACAGTTAGCATACATTATTTGACAGATTATAGTTTACATGTATAGGGCTAGAATCATGCAGGAATTTATTTGCTTTTATTTGCTTTCCATGTATAGCATCATTGTAAAGTCTATATATAATATACAAAACTCAAGGCCAAGGTATTCGGCCATTCACACAATATTTTGACACCATCAACATTTAATGAAAATCTTAATGGAAAAATACATTATACATTTAGGCATGTGCTAGGCACTTTTACATAATTATTTTTTCCTATCAAAAAAAATATCACACATTTAGGCATAATTTAAGGTTGGTATTGCTTAAAACAAATAATAGGATGACTTTTATAATTTACCCAAAAACAAAAACAAACATCCTCAAGTAAAAATAGCTATCTAGACCCTAACCACTCAATGAAGTTCAACAAGAACAAAGAACCATTAAAAAGACATTGATGGGACCATTAGAAGAGGATGTACACAAAAAATTTACTAAGTGATCCAATCACTTCACACCATCAAAGGATAGCTATTGCCTTCATGTTAGCCAACCGATCTAAAACAAGCATAGAGGGTTGTTCTCCAAACTTTCCTCTTCTTTTTCCCCACAAAACACCCATTTCAACCTTGAACAATTTCTCTCACTAAGGTAGGGAGAGTCAAAGAGCAAAAACAAGCAAACAAAAGATACCATGGTCCTCTTATTATCTTGTTGTGGATGAGGATATGGATAGTCGGTTCAACTTCTCTCTTACACATATAGCAATGATTAACAAGAAGTCGTCATCTTTTTTTTTTAGGATCTAAGGTTAAATGCTTCCCCAAACTACCTTCCAAGCACCCAAAAAAAACCCCGCCTTGGAAAGGGACAACAAGCTCTAAACCTCCTTTCAGCGGAAAACCTCTCCTCTCTCCTCATAGGACTTCCTAAACAAACATCCAACATTATCCAACTCTTAATCTTGGAATGGCCTTAAGAAACATCAATTTCAGAGCCCTTGCTCACTTAAAGCCTCCCAAACATCAACAGCAACCACACCAATCATCTTGTCAAAACTTTAACTCTTCTCCTATTGCATATCTCTAACTTAGTTTTGACATGGAACACCCCCTACCCTCTTTTAATTATCTTTTTTTTTATATAGGTAAATAAGAATCGAATAAAACGAAATAAAGTATACACGTCGTATACAAAGAAAACAAAAGACAAAGAAGGCATGAAGACACAAAAACCCGCTACCAAACCACAAAGTCTACCAAACCAATGTCATAGCCCTCTTTTAATTATCTTCCACAAACCAATGTCATAGCCTCCCTTCCAACCTATCAAAAAAAAATGTCATAGCCTCTCTTCGTTTGTGAGAATACCAACCTCTTGACTCTTTGCCATACTTTTCCCTCTATCTGCCTCCATAGAAAGTCCATTTTGGAAGCAAAACTCTAACACCATTTTCAACACAAGACTTTGATGAAGATGGATAAGGCTCTAATTCCTAGATCACCTTCTTGTAATCCTTACAAATGGACAACCACTTTACTATGTGGGATTTCTACTCGAAGGCACCAGCCACCCCCCAACCCCACCCCCCAAGGGAAAAAAAAAGGGAATTCAATTGGATCTTTTGAAGTATCAAGCTCGTGACTCTACGGGCAATGAAGAGGGGCATGAATAAAAAAAGTAAACTGGAAACAATATTTCTAAATAAAGCAAGCCTCCCACCCTTAGAGAGGTATTACCGCTACCACCTTGACAACTTTGTGTAAAACCTTTCCTCTAGCACATCCCAAACCACATATCATTTAAATGGGGCTCCAAGAGTAGACCTAAATATATGGTAAGCAACTTCCCTACCCTACAACCTATCAAGAATGCTAGAGTCCCTATATTCGGTACCTCCCCAATGGAAACTAATTCATTTTCTCCATGTTAACTCTCAAACCCCGAGGAAATCTCAAACCAATCCAACACAAGTAAGTTAATTTTTCTTTGCAGGGATTGCAAAAATGGAAAGCATCATCCACAAAGAAGGGATAGGAAACCTCCACACCCTCTCCTTCCCTACCTCCCAGCCTTCAGCCTTGTATAAAATCACCCTCCTCAAAAGAAAAGTAACAGCCTCCACTACCAAAACAAACAAATAAGAAGAGGGGGGCTCCCCCCTCCCAGCTTGCCATAAAACAATAATTTGATCATTTGCTTTGAGATCATTGTGAAAAGCCCTGGAATAACCCCCTACCTTCCCAATTGATTGTTGAGAGAGCAAATAGAAACTAATAGTTGTATTAGATTCAGTTCAGCGAAGGTTTTGTTTCCTCGTTTCACGGTTAATAAAAATCCACCATTCAAAACTGCAATTCCTTTTCTTTCCCTTGGTTTTCTGAGCCGCCAAACACTAAAATAAGGATTAAAATGAAACCCAAACTACTGTTGTAATAACACCCCCAACCAGCCCCAACCTCCAGACAGTGAAAAAAAATAAAAGGGCAAGCATTAACCTCGCCTGGCTGCTGAGGAAAAAAAAACACAAAATAATATAACCAAATTTCTCTTTCATCATCTGAGCCCAATAAATAAAAAATCTGCACACAACTCAGCACAGTTTTTCATTTCAGAACAAAAACCAACCCAGATATAAAACACAATATAATTAATTTTCTCCTCTTTCACTCATTTTTTCCTCAAAAACCAAGCAAAGGTTCTGCAAGATACGAAACCCTAAAACCACAAAAAAAAAAAAAAAAAACTCATTCAATCCATACAACTACAATTCATTCCAAACTTTCAGGCAATAAAAATTGCAAAACACAAACTTGACAAAAACAAAGTAATGCACGAAAAAAGGTTTGAAACGAACACTGACCGAGATGAAATCTGGAAGCGAGCTCAGAGGGTTGGGGCGTTCGACCGGCGGGAGAGGCTCCAGCCGGAGATGGCCGCTGTGACCGGAGAATCCGACCCGGAAAGAGGCATCGTGGCCCACTTGGATCCGATTCATTTGGTGTAACGGATACTTTTACTGTCGCCAACAAATTGATCCTCCGGCTTTTTGGCTTTCAATAGAAGTGGAGCATTTGAGTGAGAAGCAAGGAAAGGACATAGTTCATCTGCGCTAGAACAGCGATGCGGACTTTTTGGGTGATTTGACGGCCGTGGACGGGTTTTAAGGTTTTACTTGACCTCGCCGGTAACTTGGCTGCTGACGTGGTGGTGCCATGTCATTCATTGCCACGTCGTTATAACGAGTCTCTCCAATCCATGCAATTTGTCTTCCTTTCTTACTCTTTTTTTTTTTTTTGCCAGCCTAATCAGGGCAAGATGTGTTGGGCTTTTTTAACTTCTGTAGCAGTTTTAAAAAATAATTTTTAAAAAATGGTAGTTGAGAAAATATTGATAGATCTACGGCAGTTTTTGTCACGTGGAAAGTGTCTTTTGAAGAGACACCTTCCATAATTTTTATGGAAGAAGTAAATTTAAGTTAAAGGTGTCTCTTGAATAAACATCTTCTACAATTTCAGAAATTTTGATTTATATTAAAGGTGTCTCTTGAAAAGACACTTTCCACGTGGTAAAAAATTTGACAAATTTGAATGTCTCGTAATTTTGAAGCTAAAGATGTTGCTTGAAGAGACAACTTCTACAATTCTTAAAAATTTTAATTTATACAAAAGGTGTCACTCTAAGAAACACTTTCCACAATTCCACAAATTCCAATCTATATATACTAAAGGTGTCTCTTCAAAAGACACCTTCTACAATTCAAAAAAATTGGATTTATACTAAAGGTGTCTCTTAAAGAGACACTTTAGTATAAACCTAATTTTTTAAAAATTATGGAAGGTGTCTCTTCAAGAGACACCTTCAGTATAATTCTATTTTTTGGGAATTGTGAAAGGTGACTCTTGACACCTTCCACAATTTAAAAAAAATTTTGAAGAGACTTTCCACAATTTTCATTCAAACACAGGAAAATTTCAAATTTATGCTGAAGGTGTCTCTTGAAGAGACACCTTTCACAATTCATAAAAAAATGGAATTATACTTAGATGTCTTTCATAATTTTTTAAAAATTGGGTTTTTACTGAAAATGTCTCTTCAAGAGACATTTTTCACAATTTCCATTCAAACAGTGAAAAATTTCGAATTTATGCTGAAGATGTCTCTTGAAGAGACATGATCCACAATTTCCAAAAAAAAAATAGAATTATACTTAGACGTCTTTCATAATTTTTAAAAAATTAGGTTTATACTGAAAGTGTAAGAGACACTTTCCATAATTTTCATACTGAAGATGTTCTACGGGCCTTTTTGCTTTTGTGCCATTGGATCTAAATTTCAAGAATGCAAAACCCCCAATGAAAAAAAAAAAAATGCCTTTGTTTTTTTGCTCCTTGTGCTTTCTGGAGATGTTCTACAGGTCTCTTTGCTTTTGTGCCATTGGATTTAAATTTCATAAACCCTAAATCCACAATTTTTGAGCCAAGCTGAAAAACACAACCTTTCCCCGCAAATCATGATCAAATTACCAAATACAATCTTATGTTTTTTTATAAAAAAAAAATAAAAATTGGACTGACGAATATTGTGTCGGAACCGGAGGAAAAAAGAATGGAAACAAAATTCTCAATTTTCCTACACTTTCTAGGCAACCAAACAGAATCACAACAAGCCGAATTGTAAAAAAAATTAAAACTTTCTCCATAATTTTTATCATACTCGATTTCATTGTTAAAAAAAAACGAAAACTTTAATTTTTTTCAACTTTTCCACATTTTCTTGGCAGCCAAACAGAATAACAACAAGCCAAACCATAAAAAAAATATGAAAACTTTTACAGAAAAAACCGGGGGCAATGGTCTCTCAAATCTACACTTCACTTCCTTCCTATTGGTATTGAGGCAAGGATCTCCACTTTGTAATTGGCATGCGGGAAAATGGGTTTTGGGGCAGACTACAAAATGATTTTTGAAGCAGAGAATAAAGGAAGAAAACGGGCTGGGGAAATGGGTTCATCCTACGTGTTAAAAACTGCCACAGAATTGGAATTATTTTCCAATCTATGGTATTTTAAAAATTATTTTTTCCAATTGCTGTATATTTATCAAGAATCTAAGATGTGTTCTATGATTGGTGAGTGTACGGTCATTTGGCCCATGTGAGACAAAATTGCGGTTCCTTAGTGATTAAGAAATTGCCACTCAGTTTATTTTTTGGAAGCCAAAAACTATATATACTCCACCTCATGTGTATTTTCTAAGTTAATTACCTTACTAATCATATTTGATTACTTTTAAATTTTTTTTAATTCATTTCAACATCTTGAATTTTCAATTTGCTTATCCTTGTTAATGACATTTTACTACATGCATCATGGGTTCTAAAAACCTCTTTGAAAATAGATTTTCATTTTATTTTTGTGTACTTTTAAGAGTTATTAAAAATAGTAATAGACATGGTCAGCAATGGCATAAAAGACTATTAAAACATGAAAATTAAAATTGTGAAAAAAAAAATATTTGAAAGGAGCAAACATTGGGGTAGGAAATAACTTATTCATCTCTTGCATTCGAGGAAGTTAAATTGGTCGAATATGTCTAAGTGCACTTAATTAATATAACATTGATTCACCGAATACCAATAAAGAATACCCAATTAAGGCCCTAAAGTGGGTCACTTCGTCGCAAAGTCGGTTTAATTATAGGTGTCTACCTAGGTGGCAGTAATGATGTGTCATATCGTAAAGAAAGGTGAGTTATGTTGCACTTATCTTCATGATAACATCAAATGACAAAATCTACTTGGCATGTTCAACGACAACACCTCTAAACTCATTAGTTAATACGATGTCAAGGTATACAAATGATCGACATTCAATAATGACTCAATTTCCTCTTATAAAAGTTATGAGTTGCTCTATCATATATATATTAAATTAGGGATTAGAATGTCAAAATAATGGGATACTTAACAAGCCGTTACCTAGCCACTTGTTGCTCAAATAGAGTAATGAATTGCAAAAAAACATATGTTTTAAAAAGACTACTCTACACTTATTGGATACATACAAAAAAAAAAAAAAGTGTTTTTTTAGAAGTTTATTGACCAACTCAATCACGAGAGGAATCCCCAAGGGATACTTGAAATTTTCTCACTTGTAGATGACTTGAGTTATCCACCTTATTCCACCATTACCAAGCCATAATGGATATAAGCAATTATAAGATTATTATAAATCATTGTGTATATTCTTTAGTGTACTTTCAATTTTTATATTATTATGTTTTTGTAATTTACATTATTTTCATACACATCGGCTTATAAGATATTTACATCATGATCGGATATTAGAATGGTTAACAAACATTAAATACAACAAAAAAATAATAATAATATTCAATCATTACTTATCATGCAAGCGGTAGAAAAATCTGCCACTCAATTTATCCTATTTGTTTATATTGTAGGTGTATGTCTACGTATTTGATGACATCAAAGGGTGAAATAGTTATATACCATCTGCATCACTTTTGCTTCATCCTTTCCTTTTCCTTTTTTAATCATGAAATTGTCTAAGAAAAAAAATATATTGGGTTGCATGGTTAGTACTCATGACTGCTCGATAGTCATGGGCCATGTTGCCAAATTTATTAGTTTGTTTTTTGATCTCTTTTGTTTTGTTTTAATTTAATTTTGAAATATGAGAAGCGATATGAGATTATAAATCGGTATGAAAGAAAAAAAAGAAACAAGCTCATTGAGAGAAAAGGAAAATGAATCGAGAATATAGTTTTGGACATAATAAAAGAAAAATGGCGAAGGGGATAATATAGTATTTGGCATACCTATTTTATTTTTTACTTTCTATTTTTCTCCCTTAGATGGGATGTATGTGTGTTCAAATGGGAATACATCTACAACTCCCTATACCCTCCGGAGCCAAAAAAGTTGAGAACTCATTGAGTTCAAGGATACGTTGGTGTCAAAAAAAGGGTTATGGTTTTTGAAAATAAAAACTATTTAAAGTTTGTTGGGTTATATAATTTAAAAACAGTTTTTTATTTTTAAAAATAAAAAACTGTTTTTAAAAGTTTTTAACATTGTTTGGTCTTTATTTTCTCTGAAAACAAAATTTAAAAACAAAAGAAATACAAAACTATATTTAAAAAATATATAAGAGCTGTTTTCATCAAAATTTTAAAATAAAAGGAAAAATATGAGTCTATTTGGTTATGCTATCTAAACCTGTTTAAAAAAATTGTTTTAAAGTTAAATAATAAAAAACAATTTTTTAAAAAATAAGTTTTTGAAAACAAGGTCAAACAATTCTTGTTTTTTTTTTTTTAAAAAAAAGTGTGTATTGGATATAAAAGTTAGGGAAAATAGAAATTTAATTCAAAACACTAATTATAATATTAATATTATAAAAAAATCCATTAAAAGTTCATTTGATAGTATTTTTAAAAAACAGTTTCAATTTAAAAGGTATTTTCGAAGAAAAATTGAAGGTGTTTGTTTTTTTAGTTTTTTGTTAAAAATAATTTGCTTTTAAATTTTATGTTGTTTATTTTTTTATTTTGTCATTATTTATTATAAAGAAAAAACTAAAATATTTGATAAAATATTGATTTTTCTTTACTTTTTAATATTTAATAAAAATAAAATATTAATAAAACAAACAATATAATACTTAATACTATTAAATATTATTTAATTTTAAGTTCTACTTAAATTTAACACCACCTATTGACAAAATTTAAAAAATGTTTTTAAAAATTTTTAAAATCACTTATAATATTTTCTATAAAATTATTTGATAGGTGATTCTCCTACATTTATTTTTAGAACAAATGCTCTCACTAAAAAGCATTTTGTAAAATACTCTCAAATCAAATATGCATCGATTTTTTTTTTTTACCTTTTTCTAAGAAGTAATAGTTTTTTAACTCCATCCTAGGTGATATTTTTTAACCAAAATCACTCTTTAATGAGAAATTTTTAACTTAGTTGAAGTTAGAACTTAAAATTTAGATGGTAAGAAAACTCTTTTATTATGACATTTTTCCATTTTAAGATGCATCGATGTATATTCCCATTAGAGTTTTGAGTTAAAACAACGATTTTATGATAATAAATAAATAAATTTAACTATTTTATCAAACTTATGTTTAAAATAATTATTTTATTGTCACATATGAGATATATATTTAAAAAATAATTTATATTGAAACCCCGATTGTCAATCAGATTTCAGTTAAAAAATAAACCTTTAATTGTCGATTACGGCTTTATATATATTTTTTTGTATGAAATCTTAATTATAAATTAAGAATTTATTTTTGAATCGGAGGTTCAATTATCAAGCTTCATCGATGGAGACAAATATAAATTTTGAAAAAGACCTGTAAGGTAAATTTTTGAGGTGACACGTCACCGCTTGACGGCCCAATTGATACTGGAGAAATATTGAATAAAAGAAAAGGGAGTGCCATTACTATAAATGCGGGAACCATTAGGGACTACACGATAAAACCATACTTGAACCAAATCATTCTAGCGTCCACCCGATTCATTCACGAATCCAAAACCCTATATTTGACGGAGCGAGACCAAAAGGCTTAGGGCAGAAGCAGAGAAGATGGCTCATAGGCTGCTGAGAGATCTCGAAGCAGATGGATGGGAGCGCTCAGACTTCCCAATCATATGCGAATCGTGCCTCGGCGACAACCCATACGTTCGAATGGTAAGTTTTTTTTCGATATCCAGGAACCCTAAATTCTAAAAATTCAAGAAGCCAAGCTCTAAATTGTCAAGTTCTCTGCATAGAAGAATCCTTTAATTTTCAGTGTTTCGAACGGCTATGCGATGCGTGAGATATTCCTATCTTACCGACTTATTCAGATTCATACTCGTACATTGAAAAGTGAAGTCCTGGTGTTTGGATTTTTTTTCCCTTGAAATTTGATGCCAAAATGACATTTTTTCTTCAAAAGGGAAGAGCCGATGATTTAGGGCATCGATTTGTGCTGTAAAAATTATGGCGTCTTATTTGTATTTTAAAAGTCTTACCTCAGAAAAAAAAAAAAAAGGCGTTGCATCTAAAATTTCTTTCACAGAAGCATCATTCTATTTGTAGTGTTTAGCTTGTGTGGAGTTTGAGATTGTCAAATCTCGTTGATTTATTTAGACACATAAGACTACAAAAAGGGGAAACCCTGGTTTAAGTCATTTATTTATTTATTTTTAAAAAATGTGATTTGCAAGTGGTTCTTGCTGATGATTTTGAACATCATCTTGTGCTGTAGTGATCCATAGTTTTTTACTCTGGTGTGATAGAAACTAGAAAAGTATGTGAAGTAACACGAAGAATTTAGATATGGGAATGGGTGAAAGTGTCGAGGAAAACGTGTCAAAGAGTTTTGTTACATTTATACGATAGTAGTATAATTTTCATGCTTCTTTTAGTTATTTTCTGCAAAAAGGGGATTGATTCAGTGTAGAAATAGTGAAATTAGTAATTTGTTTTTTCGAAGTGTATTGATATTTTTAATATGGCTTAATGCAGACAAAGGCGGATTATGATAAGGAGTGTAAAATTTGTACACGACCCTTCACAGTTTTTAGGTGGAGGCCAGGCCGTGATGCAAGATTTAAAAAAACTGAGGTTTGCCAGACATGCAGTAAGTTAAAAAATGTTTGTCAAGTTTGTCTTCTCGATCTCGAATATGGCTTGCCAGTTCAGGTTCGAGACACTGCTCTTTCAATCAATTCCAATGATGCCATTCCAAAGAGTGATGTGAATAGGGAATACTTCGCAGAAGAGCATGACCGTAGAGTATGGTTGCAATTTTTTCATATTCTCTACTTATCTCTCTTGGCAATTTCATCTTCCTTTTGGGCTGTTATGCTAATTTAATATCAATTTTTGCTGTATGCAGGCAAGAGCTGGTATAGATTATGAATCTTCATTTGGAAAAGTACGCCCAAATGATACTATTTTGAAGCTCCAGAGAACGACACCATATTACAAGAGGAACCGAGCACATGTTTGCAGTTTCTATGTTCGGGGTGAATGCACAAGAGGTGCTGAGTGCCCCTATAGACATGAGATGCCCATTACTGGGGAGTTATCACAGCAGAATATAAAAGACCGTTACTATGGGTATGTGCAATGGTTGATGGTTTCTTTTATGATAAGGCATAGCTAAGCCAAATACTACATGATCCTATTCTTTGGCTTCACATTCAGTTATATCTTAACTATCATGAATGTTTGTGTTTTATGGATGCACACAAACACAAATTTGGTTTCTTCACACACACTGTCACAACGATCCATTTGATGAATTTGCCTTGTCCTGTTTGATTCTTTTTGTTGGATTATGTTGATTATGAAGGATTTAGCTCCCTTGTTCCCATCCATCGGATAGAAGTGTAAGGCATAAAGTGTTAAATGTTAAAGCCAAGCAACATTGTAAGCTTACCCATCAGTGGAGTGTGCATATTTTTTTCTATCATATTTTGATAAACAAGGATGATTGGTCACACATAGCACCCCACTTTCCTTTCTCTCTCTCAGGAAAAAGGCAGAGTAGACAGAGAAATTATTATACTTTTATGTTGACCTCACAACCTGACATGAAACAGCTAGAATAAGGATGCCGTTGGTCCAGAAATCTATTACCTTCATAGATTTTTCAACTTCATGAGCAGTTCATTATGAGGGGATTAAGGATTCAGGGTATAGAGGAAAACCAGGATTAAAATGCCACTTTAAATACTTAAGCTTTTTATTTGTTGTTGCCTTGTTGGTTTGGAGAGAACACAAGCATATCTAAGGCAACCCTGAGTAGTATCACCAATATTTTTTTGTTGGTGATGGTTCAAACGATAATTTTATAGGTTCTTGATGTCTTTGAATTTCAAGTAATTAAGAAATTTCTAGTACTTGAGTTTGGTGGTATTTGATTGGCTGTCCTTGGATTCATGTTGTATGTAGTTGGGATACATTGTGCGTCAAGTGGACTTGTGCACAATTAAAACAAAAGTCTTCTTGGTGATCTCTATCATTATTTAACACTGAAAACTTGCCATAGCACATTGGATGACAAAATTTGAGAACTTTAATAAAGGAGATGAAACCCTTTTTTTAGGCAGCCTCCGCCGTTGATGATATTATTTACTGTATTTTCTTGCAAACTTCATTTTTTTTTTATAGGAAACCACGCATGAATATATTGAAAAGATAAAATAGTACATAAGGAGGATGAGAAGTCCTTCCGCCAGAATTAAAACTAAACAACACAAGAAAATAACATGACATTACACCGTCTCATTGGAACTACACATTGCTAGCCAATCTAGTTGTAAAATGTTAAGGGGAATGCCCTTAAAACCTACTGAGCAAAAAGCCCAAAACGAAGCGATGAAATGAATGGAGTCCAAAAGATTCTCTGAATTCCTAGCTTTGTCCTCAAATATCCTAGCATTTCTTTCCTGCCACACAACCCAAATTAAAGTTATGCACGCATTTTGCCACAAAACCAACCCTCTCTTGGACTTGCCAAAACCTTTATAATTGATGAACATCATGTCTGAAATGCTTTTTGGAGGGACCTAATCCATCTTGGCTAGCTGGAATAGTCTGTGCCACAACCTCAATGTCACAGAACAATGAAGGAATAGGTGATCTGCTGATTCTCCTTGCCCCATACACAACTTACAAATGTTAGGGCTAAGAGCTTTGTGGGATCTCCTCAATTATAGCAAGTCATTGATATTTACCTTCTTGTGTGCCACAAGCCAGACAAAGACCTTAACTTTGAAGGGAACTTGAGATTTCCATACAAACTTAGAAGGGAACAAAGGAGATGAATTAGACATTTGGGACAAGGCTGTAAAAAAGGATTTGACTGTAAATAGTCCTGAAGACAATAAGGACCAAGATCTCGCATTTGAAGCGGAGGTGGATAAATTCATACAATTAATAGAGCGTATGAGGCGTTCTAGATCTTCTATCTCATAATTGGTTGGATTACGACGAAAATTAAAGTTCCATGAGAAAGGGCGAGCCAAACCAAGAATTGAATATATGGGAAAACTTTTATCCATTACTACTCGAAATAGTCTTGGATATTGGTCTTTGAAGATTTGGTCCCCCCACCATAAATCTTCCCAAAAGCGAATTCTTTCCCTGTTTCCTATAACCAACCGAGTATACTTGGAAAAATCCTGAAAGACTTGTGCAATGGTCTTCCAAGGACAACGATGTGACCACCTGACTAAAGTGTTGGCATCCCAACCATTTGAGTGTGTCCCGTATATGCTAAGAATAACCTGATGCCATAGAGCTGTACTCTCCCTAGGATACCTCCACAACCATTTCCCTAAAAGAGCGTGATTCCTTAAAGGAATCTTCCCAATCCCCAAACCCCCTTTTACCCTCGGCTTACACACAACATCCCAACTAACAAGATGATCTCTTTTGCCTTCCCCAACCCCTGACCAAAGAAAGTTCCTTTGCATCCTCTCAACTTTTGCAGCCACTGAAGCAGGAATCTTAAATAGAGAAAGAAAGTAGCTAGGGATATGGGATAGACATGAGTGTAGGAGAGTCATCCTACTGCCGAAAGATAAGTAAGCCTTTTGCCACCCGTCTAATCTCCTAGAGATTCTCTCAATCACTGGGTCCCAGAATCCACAAGCAGTTGGATTCCCTCCCAAAGGAAGACCCAGATAAAGTATAGGCTAATCTGAAGCCTTGCAGTCAAGCAACAATGCTAACCTAGAAAGATGATTCTGATCAAGGTTGATACCAAAAAGATTACTCTTTTCAAGATTGACAAGCCTAGAAACTTGACCAAACACTAACAATAAACTCTTAAGAGTTTGCAATTCTTCCTCACTAGAGCTAGCAAAGAGGATGGTATCGTCTGCGAATTGCAGATGGGACACCCTACACCTATTTCTACTTACCCTGAAGCCCTCCAGCAAACTTCTTTCTTTAGCTTTCAACAACATTCTACTCAACACATCTGCAACAATAGTGAACAGGAAAGGGGATAAAGGGTCACCTTGCCTTAAACCTCTAGATGCCTTGACCCACCCTTTAGCATTACCATTCACTAGAATAGCATAAGAGACCACCCTTTAGCATTACCATTCACTAGAATAGCATAAGAGACCGACGACAGACAACCTCTCATCCATTTCCTCCATTTAGGACTAAATCCCTTCTTCTCCAACACATGATCCAAAAAATCCCATTTAACATGGTCATAAGCCTTTTCGAAGTCTATCTTGAATACAACTCCTTCCTCCCCTGATCGCCTTTTCTCATCCACAATCTTATTGGCTATAAGAACTGCATCCAGAATTTGTCTCTCTTTAACAAAAGCACCTTGAGTGGAGTGGATGGTCTCCTGTGGTACTCCTCTTAGACGCCATGACAAGACTTTTGCTATTACCTTATAGAGATAAGTGATCAGGCTAATAGGTCTAAAATTCGAGATCTTCTTTGACTGACTCTTTTTGGGCAAAAGAACTATTATGAAGGATGCATTGGTGTTTTGATTAATAATCCCGCTATTGTGAAACTCTGCAAACACCCTCACTAAATCATCCTTGATCATATCCCAACAATCCTGAAACACTGCTATGGTGAAACCATCTTGCCCTGACGCCTTATCCCTATCTAACTGAAAGATGGCATTATAGATCTCTACTTCGGAGAAAGGGAGAAGGGGGTGGGTTGTTGGGGGCTGGGGTTTGGTGGTGGTGGTGGTGGTGTTAGGAATGTGCTTCATACTTTTTCATTTGCTTCTAGTAAAATTTATTAAATGAAAATTGTCTTATTTTATTTCTCGTCTGTTCATATCCGCACTTTTGGATGGGTGTTTTCATTTGCCATTCACTATTGTTTAGACTTTTCTTTTCCCCGCGTGCACACGCATTTGTCAATATACTGGACATTTATTAACCAGGGTGAGCTTATAGGGTGCACTTGTAGGACCGAATTTGTAGCTAATGGAAGGGTAAAATTAACACTGGCATCTTATATTGCATTAACAATCTGAATCTGGTATCCTTTTTCTAAGTTTGGTCTATTACTTCAAGGGATGCACTTGAGTGGATAGGAAATGAAATTTCAAACTTGTTAGCTGCCTACTTTTAGATGTTACTCTTGCTTCAACTTCTCGTGGCTATAATTTCCTGATAGGTATGTAATCAATCGCCTTTAAATAACTACTGGGTTTAACACACCTCCTTTATGCAGCTGCACACATATATGACTATTTGATGACATTCATATGTTTGATGCAAGAATCCTACAAGTCGTGATATATATTTTGATTTTGGTTCATATGTGTGATGCATGGATCTTACTGATCTTGATATTTGTGTCTGATTTTTCTTACTAGTTATTGATTTATTTTAATTTTTACAGAGTGAATGATCCAGTGGCATTAAAGCTACTTAACAAGGCTGGTGAAATGCCCTCATTGGAACCTCCTGAGGATGAGAGTATTAAAACTCTCTATGTGGGTGGACTTGATGCTAGAGTCACCGAGCAGGACCTAAGGGACCACTTTTATGCCCATGGTGAAATAGAATCAGTAAGAATGGTGCTCCAACGAGCATGTGCCTTCGTAACGTACACAACCAGGGAAGGTGCTGAGAAGGCAGCAGAAGAGCTTTCAAACAAACTGGTCATAAAAGGGTTGAGGCTGAAATTAATGTGGGGTAGACCACAGGCACCAAAACCTGAAGGAGAAAGCTCTGAAGAAGCAAGGCAGCAGGCAGCACTGGCTCATGGCGGGATGTTGCCAAGGGCTGTTATCTCCCAGCAGCAGAACCAGGTAATTCAACCCCCAGGCACTCAGGACCAACCTCCACCACCCATGCACTACTTCAACATTCCGCCTCCACCACAGCAGGAGAGGACCTTCTATCCATCGATGGATCCTCAAAGAATGGGTGCTCTTGTTCCCTCCCAGGAGGGGGCTCCTAGTGGGTCTGCAGGGCCAAGCGAGAACAAAGCTGGTTCAGACAAGCAGCAACAGGGGCAGCATTATGCTTACCCGGCCATGCCTCCACCACAAGGTCAATTTCACCAGCAGTTTTATCCACCATACGGCTATATGCCACCCCCTCCACCTTACCAGCAGTACCCTCCGCCATACCCCTCTGCAATGCCACCACCACCTCCTCCGCCACCACAGGCATCCCAACAGTTTCAACATTCTGCTCCACCAGGGCCATCCCAGCAGTGAAAATGCTCATATTTTTGTTTTACATGCTGGTTACTCTTATGTACTTGTTCGGTAAACTCATAACTAGCCTTGTAATTTGGATTTGAAAATTTTCTTATTCAACCTCTTGGCTTAAATCTTTTATGTGATACCTCCATTTGTGTCACACAATGGCCTCTTATTTTATTTTTTTTCCCATTGTGTGTATTTCCATTTCTTAGTTCTGAGTCTGTAGACCCGGGCTCTCAGCTTCTCAGCTTCTCAGCTTTTCTCGGCCCTGAGAGTTTACAGGCGATTGATGTCTTACGGACCATAATTGCTTGATACCTTCTTAGCGAATTGATTCAGGGCAAGATTGTCAAGATTGACATAATAAGCAGAACATCTTTTGGAGGTGCGAAATTATTTCGATATATTTTCTATCTTTTTATTCTCCATTGAAACCACAATTTACCCTTTTTTTTCAACTCTTGTTTTGGTTTTGGGTAAAGCACATTTGACTATGCAATGGATATGCTCAAGGTGGCATCATAATTGGGCAGATCAACAAAGGCATCATAATTGCGCACATCCACATATGCCTGTCAGTCCGGTATCTTATCTCCAAAGTGAACCGTCCATAAAACATCACATAATAATTTAATAATTTTTAAAAATTATTGTCAAAAATAACTTTTTGGAAATGTTTCCGAAAACACCTTCCAAACAAATCTCCATAATTGTTTTTAACAACAGTTTTGCTTTCCGGTCCAAAGACTATTTTTTAGTTCTTAGAAATAAAATTTTCAGTTGTTTTTTCTTGTTTTTAACGATTATTTTTAAAAATAATTATATAAATATGAAAAATTATTAATAATATGAGATGATTGTGTTTTGAACCTAATTAGACCCAAAAATTAAGTTTTGATCCATATAAGTTCACCATGTAAGATCAAAACCTAGAGAAAACGTGAAAATTAAGAAGAAGGATATGAATTTTTTATCTTTCTAAAAATGACTTTTATGGACTATGAA
The DNA here is from genome assembly GCF_030704535.1 of Vitis vinifera. Taxonomy (NCBI): domain Eukaryota; kingdom Viridiplantae; phylum Streptophyta; class Magnoliopsida; order Vitales; family Vitaceae; genus Vitis; species Vitis vinifera. The sequence continues at coordinate 6,830,420 of NC_081810.1, forward strand.
AAAAAGAGTAGAAAAATATTAATTTAAATTTTATTCATTTTATAAACCTCAATAAAATTTAATTTAATTTAGTGATTTAAAAAAAAAAACATCATTTTCCAAAAAAAATAAAAATAAATTATTATTATTATTATTTAAAAATCAAACATCTTAAAAAGTATATATATTTAAAATTATGCATGTAAAAAATAACTAAAAACATGTCAAAATTATTCTTTTAAATGATATATTTTTAGAATATATTTTTTTAAAAATTAGTTTTCTAAAAATAATAAATTTTTAGAATAATTATTAAAAAAAAATTAAGATAAAAAAGTTTATTTGTAATAGAAAATATTTAAAATAGTTTTGAAAGGTATATAAATCTTTTTATATTTTATATCATTTCCCTCGATTATGCAATTTTTATGAGTCAAATCTTAATTTTTGGGTCCAAGTAGGTCCAAAATGTAATTATCCATAATAATATTAAGGTTTGTTTGATAATCATTTTTTAAAATAATTTTAAAAACATTTATTAAAAATAATTTTTGAATTATTTTATGATGTTATAAAATAAAAGTTTGTTTGAAAATTTAAAATATTTTTAACATATTTTTTATATTTTTAAAATAACTTTTATATCTAATAATTTATTTTTAATTATTTTCACATATTTATATAATTATTTTTTAAACCAGATCTTAAAAAACAATTTAAAATATTTTGAAAAAACACTATATTATTTAATAAATCAAAACATTTTTTTTTCTAATTGAATGTATTTTTTTATTTTATCTATTTTAAAAAACAAAAATTTATTTTTTAAGACGGTCACCAAACATGTCTTTAGGTTCTAAACAAATTTAAACATGTTCAATAGTATAAAAATAAAAATATAATGTTTTAAGATAATATATTTTAGTTATTATTTGATGTTGTTTTAAAAAATAATTATAAGGAGAATAATTAAAAAATAATTTATTTTATATAAAAATTATTTTTAAAATGTTAGAAACATTTTAGGTTACAAATAAGCATTTGTTTTGTTACACATAAGTAAAAAGTTTTAAAAATTTATTTCCGAGTTGGTGCCATTGGTCTCTCCGGTTCCGTTCTCTCCGATTCATTCCGTCATTTCACGCTTAAAAACTTCTCCTTCTACTAAAACACCGAACCGTAGAGGAACCGATCCAATCAATAGGTACCACGAATCATCACGGACTTATTCGAATTTAATTGCATTTCAAGTCCGCTTATCCAGAAACTTCTACCGCTTTCTGTCTATATATACCGCTCGTCCTATGGTTCACATAAGATATCGAGGAGCGGGGAGGAGAGAAAATTTTCGAGATAGTCTGAGCAATATTGTGTTCGATCTGCCTCTTGTTCACGGTGAGTTTTTGCTAATTCTAGGGTTTAGATTTTTATGGATTTGATTCTTAGGTTGCCTTAGATTTTAATTTTACGGTTTTTTTTTTCTTTAAATTATTGTGGTTATTGAATGTTTCTGCTTTACCAAGTGATCGAACTTGTCGTGGATCTTGATTTCTACCAAACGATTTTATTTTTCTTTTATTCTTTTTACTTCCTTTTTTTTTTTTTTTTAGTTTTTTTATGGCATGGGTTATGGCGAGTTTATAAGCGTATCTAGAGATTGTTCGATTATTGATCTGTTCTCGTTGTAATATCTTCAGAAGAAAACCTTAAAAGGAGACTTTTATCTTTTTTCTCGAGAAACTTTCGTTCGAAATGTAGGGAGTGCTTGTTTGGAATTTTTTTTTTCGGTAACGTTTTTGTTTGAAGATTAATTTAGAAGAATGGCAAGATAGTGCTTCTCATGTTTTAGAAAGATGCAAACACTTAAGACAATTGAAATCCATCTAAAACCAAAATGTTATTCACTTCAGAAAGTATTTTCCAGTTGTTTCCATTGCCCTACACCAAGAAAGTACGCATTTTCTTGACATAGGAAGTAATGTATGTAGTACTGAATTGAATTATGTAACTAAGTTATTTATTTATTTATTTTTGATAAGTAGACACAGATAAAATATGTAGAAAAAAGGGCACCTTAAGGCTGACCCAAAAGCATCCAGGGGTATACAAGAGGCACCAAAAAGCAAGAACAAAAAGAAGAGGGGATACATAAAATCGCCAGCCCTCAACTATAACCCAACCAATAAAAAAACTGATTAAAGGAAGGGGTCCTTCATTTTCAACCAACTTAGTCCAAAACCAAATATTACTTAGTCCAAAACCAAATATTACGTACAAAAGAATTCTTCAACCTATGAATTGAAAGTTCCTCATTTTCAAATGCAATCCTATTTCTTTTCTTCCAAACCATCTAAAAGAGACACAAAGGGGTTGCCTTCCACACCTTACTACGCATCTTACCCTATTAATACCATGCCAACCAAGAAGGGTATCTCTAATCAAATAAGGAAGGACCCAAATTACGCTCAAAAGAGCAAACGGTAACTCCCATAAAACTCTTGCCTTGGTGCAATGAATTAGAATATGATCAATAGACTCTTCTTACGCACAACGAAGGAAGCATATATTAGCTAAAGTCCACCCCCTCTTTTTAAGTTGATCCAAAGTTAACACCTTACTCCAAGAGGCTTTCCAAGCAATAAAAACCCACTTTAGTAGGAACACAAGGGCTCCAAATGATGCTATTAGGAAACTGAACAACATTTCTTGAAACTAAAGCTCTATAAAGAGATTTAACTGAGAAAATCCCATCCTTAGTCTCTTTCCACAACACTCTTATCTTCCAAAATTGGATTAAGCCTCCTTCCTTGGATTGTCAAAAGTAATCTCTCCACCTCCTCCACCTCCCAGTCATTAAAGGGCCTAGAGAACCTAGGGCTCCAACCCCCTTTCTCTCCCGAAGAGTCCCACAACTCCGCTAACCAAGCCTCTTTAAAAGCTGCAAAGGCATACAAAGTGGGGAAAGAATTACAAAGAGTGAAGTTCCCACACCATTTAACTAAGTTATCTCTTTCTGGATTTCTTTCTTCTTGGGACCGGTTGTTCAATAAAATGCTTTTCTGCTTGGTGTATATGATTTTTAGGTTCTAAATATGGAAAAGACATGAACAAGAGTAATCCAAGATTTTAATGTGTCTTAGACTCCATTAGGTTTTATAAAAAAACAAATGGAATACATATGTGGCTAAGTATTGAATTGAAATGTTCACATATCTTATCCTTCTTTGCATTGACCATCAAATTGCAAGGTGTCATCTTGAAAGAATGTCAATTATCAAGCAGCAAAAAAATGTTCATAGTTTTTTTTTGTGTCAAATGCTTTTCTGAATAATGTCCACAATTATTTGGGAATAGCTGTTGTATGATTTTGCATTTGGAGACCAGTTCCTTTTCTTGATGACATGTCTTTGGATGGGAGTTTTTTCTTGTTTTGTTTGAGAGAAATGTTATTGTTTGGAATTCTGACTGTTTGGTTTGGTTTGATGTTCTTCCAGATGTCATACTCCAAAAGATCAAGGTGAGCCTGATATTCGATTTTCCTCTAAAATCTTTAGAATCCGTGTATCTTTCCAATCTATTTATTGTGTATGTTGCTGCATTTGTTTAGGTATTCTCGCTCACCTTCCCCATATAGAAGATATGGTAGGTCAATGTCAAGGTCTTTGTCAAGTCCAAGGTCAAGGAGCAGGTCAAGGTACTTGTCTTTTACCAAGCTGCTTCTCTTTTTTTTTTTTTTATTACGAACTTGGTCTTCTTTCATGGATTTATGACTGATTTATCCTTATGTGCTTCAAATGATTAACAGGAGTCGTGAATCAAGTGAGGTTGAGAATCCAGGAAACAACTTGTATGTTACAGGATTGTCAACTCGGGTCACCAAGCGGGAACTTGAGAAGCATTTCGCAAGTGAGGGATCGGTATGCCAAACCATATTTTAATTGTTGCAATCAATACTTGGTTCATTTGCTTTGCTGTGCTTCCATTATGCTTGTTAATGTATACCAATTTTTACATGGAGGTGGAGCTAGCTAGAATTGTTCGGCCTATTAGGTTAGGCTATTATAGAAGTTTTTTATTGTTGAGATTATTTTAGTTCCATGCTGTGTCTTGGTTGAGCTACTTTTTCCCCTTGGTATGAAGTTATTGTATGTGGCAATTTATTATGTTCTCGAGACTCACCCATGCGCACTGATCTAGGTGGCGGATGTTCACCTTGTGACTGATCCATGGACAAGGGAATCACGAGGATTTGGTTTTGTGACAATGTCAACTGTTGAGGAGGCCAATCGCTGCATTAAGTACTTGGACCGCTCTGTACTTGAAGGCCGTGTGATCACAGTGGAGAAGGTAAATTGATCACTTTGCTTTTATGATCTACGTACCAGTTGCTTTGTTCTATATCATTTTCTTATGGTTCTCCAAACCCTAAACTGTACCAAGAATATAAACAAACTGTTATTAGTTCTTTGAATTTGAGAGTATAAATGGACTGTTATTAGTTCCTTCGAATTTGAAGATTGTTTGCTTCTTTTCGCCTGAAGTTTTTGTGCAGCAGGTAGCTGTTTGTAGCAGCTCTTCACCAGACTTCAAAAGTCTTACAACTAAACCATCAAATCAAACACATCAAGCAAATATCAGATTAGGGTTGTATGCCCTGCATTTCTCTTTCTCTAGCTGGTTTAACCTTTACGCTATTTCAATTACATGTTAATTTGCTGATATGTTCTTTTAATGCAGAGGTGTTTTTGGGCACTTTTTCATTATTTATTTATTTGTTTTTTTAAATTTCTTGCCTACCACAGAAAGGAAAAAAAATCCTAAATTCCTTTTTCACTGATGTAATTTAAAGTTGATTTTAGTGAATCTCTGGAAGAGTTAGCTATGTTCTCATGCTGTGCTTTTGTTTTTCCTATTTACTTTTTGCAGGCCAGGAGGAGGAGAGGGCGAACACCTACTCCAGGGAAGTATCTTGGTCTGAGAACAGTCCGCGGTGAGATGATCTTCTTGTTTAGCTATGTGGGTTATTTCCTTATGTTTATATTGTTTTCTCTTTCTAATTTTAAGCACCAATTTTAATTGCAGTGCGGCGTCGGTCCCCGAGCTATTCTCCTTATCATAGGAGCCGTTCCTCCAGATATTCATCTGAACGAGACAGGAGCCGGAGCAGATCATACTCCCCTTACTATGGCCGTGGGCGGAGGTCATACTCACGATCTCACTCACCATACAGCAGATCACCTGTTGGCAGGCGGAACGGCTCCTACTCTCCTTATGACAACAGGTATTACTCACCAGATGTTGGCTATTATAGAAGGCGGCATTACCGATCCATCTCCCGCAGCCTTTCCCCACGTGAAAGGAGGCGGTTAAGGAGTTATTCCCCACGTGAAAGGAGGCGCTTAAGGAGTTATTCCCCAAGTGTCTCCCCCAGGCCAAGGAGGAGTTCAAGGAGGAGTTCCTCTCGCAGCATTTCGCCAAGGCCAAGGAGAACGTCTAGGAGGAGCTATTCTCGCAGCATTTCACCTCGACCTAGGAGATTGAAAAGGAGCCCATACCGAGAAGCTTACTCAGGCAGCAGCGGAAGCGCCAGTTCCAGATCGGTATCAAGGTCTCTCACTCCTGGGTCAGCTTCACCATGAGCATGAAGTATATGCATAGTTATAATTGTCAAGTCTCTTGGGCTTTGGTACAGGCTTAGTGTATATGGTGTCATAGTTTCAGACCATGAGCATATGAGTATGATTTACTGTTGACTTTATTAAGCCATGGTTGCAGTTGCTCTTTGCTGCTTATCAAGTTATCGAGTAGATGAATCAGACCTATTGTGCCATTAATCATTAGCGATTTTGAATATCTGATGGGTTAATATGAGAGATAAGGTTATGTTTGGTTTTTATGATACGTCCAATCAATCTTATCATTTATTATATTTTATATTTAATTAAATATGAAGTGGGACAAATGATATATAAATATATTTAAGTTATAAAATTATACTTTGTATTTGTTTTTATATGCACTGTAACATAGTATAAAATAGCTTTATATGTTAACAATATAATCCTGGTTATGGGTGGTCGCCGGGACCATCAATAAAAATTATCCAAAGCTAACCTAAAGATGATTAAGCACCAGCGTATATCCAGAATTTTAATATTTTTATTTACAAATTTTGAATCTGGATTAGGCTACTAGTGCTGTTCCAAAAACTTGTATTTTTAGAATAATAATGTTAATATAAAAGAAGAAGAAGCAAATAAGGAAGTCACACGTTTAATAAAATAATAACCAGACAGGATGATGGTGGAAATTATCAAGCAGTGTCAGCCTTCCTTTTCCCCCGAACTTTCTTATTGGAATGTGTGATATATGTAACATTATTATATAAAAGATGGGTGATCGTAGAAATGCGGCATTGAAGAGGTGTTGGGAAAGAGTTACGGAACGGGACACTCCTCTATGTTCCAAATTTCCTTGGCGTATTGAGCTATGGTTCGATCACTGCTGAATTTGCCACTCCCAGCAGTGCTCAATATAGACATCTTTAGCCATCTTTTCCTATCCCTGCAGGCAAAATATGTTTTAGAAATTCAGAACAAATGTTGAAGTTGAGAAACACGATATTGCAAGGCCATTGCCTTCAGCTAGGGGCATAAAAAGAACCTCTGAGAAGGACTCCTGACTTAGGCATTTAGCTTTCATTTGACCAAACATGGTCAAAGCTCAGGCCAAGCTTTTATCATTAGTGCTCCATATTCAAAAGCTTCTATCCAAGCTTACTTGCATCTGGTCATTTTGATTGAAGCGCAACCCAGGTCCAATACTAATGTTTGAAGAGCCCCTAAGCCAGTTCTGAGGTCAACTCTTGTGAGATTCCGTCCTTAAATTCTTTGAAGAAAGTGCAATTTTGGATCGTATAGGAAATATTTTTTCCTCTGCTTGAGTTTTTCTAGGTGTTTTGGATCATATAGGAGATATTCTTTATCTATTGAAGTTTTTCTAGAAATCAATCTTAAGGCTATACCTATATTAAGTGGGTGTTTGATAGTAATTCTAAGAAGTGTTTTTGACATTTTTAGTACATGAAAAATAAAAATTTTAAAATGTTAAAAAGGTTAAAAACATTTCCTAAAATCATTACCAAACGCACTCTAAGACTTTATAGCTTTCCTTTCCTTGCTTCCTTTTAATATAAAGTAAAATCTGATGTACAGAGCGTTGTTATATTTAAAGATTAGGAGAGCGTTAGTTTCTTACTTGTAGGCTTCATCCACTCTTGCCTGAGCATCCATGTAGCCAGGGAAGTCGTGACCAACAAGAAAGTAATCGCCACGACCATAACCAGAATTTCCCTCTAGAGACTCGAGGAGTGGATTATAATCATAGCTTCCAAATGCTCCAGTTCTTATGAATTGCATGGCCTCTTCAAACCGGGGATCTGGCTTGAACTGTAGGGGATCAGCAAGGAGTAATGTCAGACCAGAATGAAAATGGTGAATCACTAGTACGTACACCAAAATATTTTAGGCCAAAAAAAGCAGCATTGGTAACAATGTTTCAAAATAAAAACAAAAAATCAAATTATTTAGACAAAAAATTCACTATAACATAGGTGAAAAGATAGGAAACTTCTAGTTGCAGGTACAGAAAATCTGAAGCATTGAAAACCCTAGCAGCCATGAAGGTTTTATGATCACTAAGCTAACAGACAACCGTGTGGTACTTAATTTGGTTCTGGTAGTAGCATATTTGGCTTCTGGCTTTGGTTCTGGTAGTGGGATATTTTGCTTTTGGCTTTATTCAATCTAAACCCCTAACCCCCTTAACCAATTTATATGTTGAGAAGGCAAATCATGTCTTTAAAACATAAATCAAAATTTTCAGCACCAACATCATTTCTCAAATGGGATAAGAAGTCATCTGCCAATTATAGGAACCTAAAGATTCAGAGTATCAGGAGTCATTTAATGCAAAAGCAAATATTTTTTTTGCTGAACATAAGGATATCACAGTTTTACCAGTCCAGCCTCTCTTTTCTTGCGCAACTTAGGGACTTCATCTGCTGTGGCACCAAAGAGAAAAAAGTTCTCCTCCCCGATTTCCTCCCTGATTTCCACGTTAGCCCCATCCAATGTTCCTATTATGAGGCAACCGTTGAGTGCAAATTTCATGTTGCTTGTCCCACTGGCTTCCATGCCAGCTGTGCTGATGTGCTGTGACAACTCACTTCCTGGAATAAGCACCTCTGCCACAGACACATTATAATTTGGAACAAAAACAACCTGAAATTTTTTTACAGTTATGGATGCATCAGCAAGTGTAGCATATACTAAAAAAAAAAGATTGCTGAATATAAAAAAGCTTAAAAAGCCAAAACATACAAAGCACACTCTGAAGAATATAGTAATAGAAATATTAAGGAAGACATAGCATACTACACATTCTAATATTTTTAGATCTTAAAATGTCGATCAAGTTTTATCAAAAACTACTACTATTTGAATTTTTTTGGTAGTCAAATTCCATTACACAATGTCTTAAATGAAAAAAGACAGGTGCCAACAATAGCCACATACTATAGAAGTGCAAAATGAAAATAAAAATAAACAAATTAAAAATCTGGTTTGGAATAATAGAAAATGCATCTATTGAAGAATGTTAGCTGTATATATCTGTACATACCATAATTTGGTTGTTTCCTTAGGGATAATACCTTCCTAATTCAGGACTCTCAATTGTATATATAAACAAGTATTATTCATCTAATAAATAACAAGGAATTGAGAATTACCTTGATTCGGTTACATGGTATCAGAGCTGATCCCTGACCCCGGTGTGGGGGTTTGTTTGGCTCCGTAAGGGGGTGTTTGTCTGTTTGGTCCCGTAATCCCATGGGACACAACGAGGACGTTGTGTCTGCATGGGGGGGTGTTTGTGATGTCCCACATCGGATAGGGGAGAATGTTCCTGACGCTATATATGTAGAGACTCCTCTTAACCAAGTAGACGCGTTTTAAAGCCGTGAGGGCCCTCTTGGGCCCAAAGCGGACAATATCTACATGGTTGGGTGCGGGTCGTTACAAATGGTATCAGAGCCACGTTTGGTTCAAGGGAATTTTCTGGGTTTTGGGTTTTGTTCCTAACAATCTGGAACAGTAACCTGTTACGTGTTTGGTCTGGATTGCGTCACCGCCGACCCAGGGAGGAGCGCATTCTTGTTTCCGGAGCGTGGGAGTGCTTGAGGCCGCCGTTTCTTCACCTATTTGACGTCCCGACGTTGCTTGAGGCCGCCGTTTCTTCACCGATTTGACGTCCCATCTCTCGATCTGACTTTCCGACGTGTTCGATCAACTGTCGAGGGATCGCAAAGATTCATCGACGACTGTGGAATCGCTGTCGCCTTCTTCTCAGATCCCGCCGCCCTCTCTTCGCCCCGTTCTCCGTCAACGCGGTCTTCACCTCGGCCGGAACCCTAAGCCCCCCCACCGAAAACTCAGCACGACGCCTTTCCTCATCGGCAGCACCGTGTTTGCGCTCAAATCCAGGCCAGAAATCAAACAGTCGGCGTCGTCCGAGATCATTGAAAGCCCCGGCCTCCATTCTTCTCGGGCCCGACACACGACCCACGTTTGTCAGCAGCCCTGCTCTGTCTCCGGCTCGTGCTGCCGGACCGATCTGAGTTTCTTCGCCCGCCTTGGTCGCCACGACTCACGACTTTCAGGGTGAGAAAGAGAGGGAGTCAAGGGTTTGACGCACGCTTTTGACCCTTTTACCCTTTTGTCACCTTGTAAGAGAGGTATTTGTCTTTTTCTTCTTGGAGTGGTAAATTGCAATTTCTGGTCTGGCTGATTGCTTTGAAGATTAAATTTATTGTCATGGAAGAGAGTAAGAATTCTGTTGCTGATATAGTGCCTATTGTGTCAAAAATAACTGAACACAAATTAAATGGGTCTAATTATATTGAATGGAGCAAGACTATCAAAATTTATTTGAGAAGTGTTGCTAAAGATGACCACTTGACTGAGGAACCTCCTAATGATCACACTAGAAAACTTTGGATGCAAGATGATGCACGGTTATTTCTGCAGATGAAAAACTCTATTAATAGTGATATCGTTGGTCTGCTGAGTCATTGTGAATTTGTTAAAGAGCTAATGGATTATCTTGATTTTCTGTACTCTGGAAAAGGAAATGTATCTCGGATGTATGATGTATGGAATGCTTTTCATTGTCCTGAGAAGGGAGCTAAATCCCTCACTGCATATTTTATGGACTTCAAGAAGGTATATGAGGAATTGAATGCACTTATGCCTTTCAGTCCGGATGTTAGAGTACAACAGGCTCAACGGGAACAGATGGCTGTTATGAGTTTCTTATCCGGTCTCCCATCTGAGTTTGAGACTGCAAAATCTCAGATTCTTTCTGGTTCTGACATTGGTTCCCTTCAGGAAGTTTTCAGTAGAGTTCTACGAACTGAGAATGTCTCATCTTCTCAGCACACCAATGTTCTCGTTGCAAAAGGAGAAAATGCAGAAAATGCAAGAAGGGTGAATAACAGGGGCGGAAACAGGGCATTTGAAAATCGGGGCAATGATTCAAGTACAACAATTGTGTGTTTTTACTGCCATGAGGCTGGCCATACCAAGAAGAACTGCAGGAAATTGCAAAATCGAAATCGGAGAATTCAAACTGCCAATGTTGCTACATCTGATACTGCTACATTTTCAGACTCCTCAAACAAGATCGTCACAATGACAGCAGAGGAGTTTTCTAAATATTCACAGTATCAAGACGCACTGAAAGCATCTACTCCTGTTAGTGCTCTGGCAGAGTCAGGTAAAACATGTCTTGTCTCCTCCTCAAACAAATGGATAATTGATTCAGGTGCCACAGATCATATGACAGGTAATCATAAAACCTTCTCTACCTTCAGAACACATTCTGCTCCTCCTGTTACTGTTGCTGATGGTTCTACCTATGAGATTAAAGGGTCTGGGACTGTGAAACCAACATCTTCTATTACGTTATCTTCTGTGTTAAACTTACCAAATTTGGCCTTTAACCTAATCTCTGTCAGTAAACTTACCAAAAATCTGAATTGTAGTGTCTCATTTTTCCCTGATCATTGTGTGTTTCAGGATCTTATGACGAAACGGACATTTGGTAAAGGACATGTATCTGATGGGCTCTATATTCTTGACGAGTGGGTACCTCGACCAGTTGCGTGTGTCAGTACTGCCTCTCCTGTTGAAGCTCATTGTCGGTTAGGACATCCTTCTCTACCGGTGTTGAAGAAATTATGCCCTCAGTTTGATACTTTACCTTCATTAGATTGTGAGTCGTGTCATTTTGCGAAGCATCATCGTAGTTCTTTAGGCCCAAGGCTTAATAAACGGGCTGAGTCTTTGTTTGAACTAGTACATTCTGATGTTTGGGGTCCGTGTCCTGTTACTTCTCAAACTGGGTTTCGATATTTTGTTACCTTTGTGGATGATTTTTCTCGAATGACTTGGATTTATTTTATGAAGAATCGTTCAAAAGTATTTTCTCATTTTTGTGCCTTCTCTGCTGAGATTAAAACCCAATATGATGTGTCTGTGAAAATATTAAGAAGCGATAATGGAAAAGAATATGTTTCTAACTCATTTCAGAATTACATGAGTCACAATGGGATTCTTCATCAAACATCTTGTGTTGATACTCCTTCTCAGAATGGGGTTGCTGAAAGAAAGAACAGGCATTTACTTGAGACAGCTCGTGCCCTCATGTTCCAGATGAAGGTTCCGAAACAGTTTTGGGCTGATGCAGTTTCCACAGCTTGCTTTCTGATCAACCGTATGCCCACTGTAGTGCTTAAAGGTGATATTCCGTACAAAGTAATACATCCACAGAAATCACTTTTTCCATTGGCCCCAAGAATTTTTGGATGTACATGCTATGTTAGAGATACAAGGCCTTTTGTTACTAAACTTGATCCTAAGGCGTTACAGTGTGTTTTCTTGGGGTACTCAAGACTGCAAAAGGGCTATAGATGTTTCTCGCCTGATCTCAATAAGTATCTAGTATCAACGGATGTTGGGTTTTCAGAAGACACATCATTTTTCTCTTCACCCACGAGTTCTGCAAGTGCGGAGGATGAAGAATGGCTTGTGTATCAAGTGGTTAATTCAAAACCAACTGTTGGGCAATCAAGTGTGGTCGATTCTGATGCATCTCTTGCTCCTTCGGGTCCTGTTGTTCATATTCCTCCTGCTCCAGCCAAACCACCAATTGTTCAGGTGTACTCTCGGCGCCCAGTGACAACCGATACATGTCCTGCACCAGCTCCTTCGTCATCTGATCCTTCCAGTGATCTCGACCTTCCTATTAGCCTTCGGAAAGGTAAACGACACTGCAAATCTATCTATTCCATTGCTAACTTTGTGTCTTATGATCACCTGTCATCTTCCTCCAATGTCCTTGTAGCCTCTATAGATTCTATTTCCGTACCTAAAACTGTTACAGAGGCCCTGAATCATCCTGGTTGGAAGAATGCAATGCTTGCAGAAATCTGTGCATTGGAGGATAATCATACATGGAAACTTGTCGATTTGCCTCAAGGAAAGAAAGTTGTTGGCTGCAAGTGGGTCTTTGCGGTAAAAGTTAATCCTGATGGCTCTGTGGTACGATTGAAAGCCAGGCTTGTAGCTAGAGGATATGCTCAGACATATGGAGTAGACTATTCTGATACTTTCTCTCCAGTTGCCAAACTCAATTCAGTTCGACTATTTATTTCTATTGCTGCTTCCCAACAGTGGATGATACATCAGTTAGACATCAAGAATGCTTTTCTTCATGGTGATCTAGAGGAAGAGGTCTATCTGGAGCAACCTCCTGGGTTTGTTGCTCAGGGGGAGTATGGGAAGGTTTGTCGTCTGAAAAAAGCTCTCTATGGATTGAAGCAGAGTCCCCGTGCTTGGTTTGGAAAATTCAGTAAGGAGATTCAAGCATTTGGCATGAACAAGAGCGAGAAAGATCACTCCGTTTTCTACAAGAAATCAGCTGCTGGTATCATACTTCTTGTGGTCTATGTCGATGATATAGTTATTACAGGAAATGATCATGCAGGAATCTCTGATCTTAAGACATTCATGCATTCCAAGTTTCATACAAAGGACTTGGGTGAACTGAAGTATTTCCTGGGAATAGAAGTATCAAGGAGCAAGAAAGGGATGTTCTTATCACAAAGGAAGTATGTGCTTGATCTGCTTAAAGAGACCGGTAAGATAGAAGCAAAGCCATGTACTACCCCGATGGTTCCTAATGTACAACTTATGCCAGATGATGGAGATCCCTTCTACAACCCTGAAAGGTATCGGAGAGTGGTTGGGAAGCTGAATTATCTCACCGTGACGCGACCAGATATTGCATATGCAGTAAGTGTTGTTAGTCAGTTCACATCTGCGCCTACAATAAAGCATTGGGCGGCTTTAGAGCAGATTTTGTGCTACCTAAAGAAGGCTCCTGGTCTAGGCATACTATATAGTAGTCAAGGACACACTCGCATTGAGTGTTTTTCTGATGCGGATTGGGCAGGTTCTAAGTTTGATAGAAGATCCACTACAGGTTATTGTGTGTTCTTTGGCGGGAATCTAGTGGCTTGGAAAAGTAAGAAGCAGAGTGTTGTATCCCGTTCGAGTGCAGAATCTGAGTACAGGGCCATGTCACAGGCTACTTGTGAAATCATATGGATACATCAACTCTTATGTGAAGTGGGAATGAAGTGCACAATGCCAGCAAAGCTTTGGTGTGACAATCAAGCCGCTCTTCATATTGCTGCGAACCCAGTCTATCATGAAAGAACCAAACACATTGAGGTCGATTGTCACTTCATTCGTGAAAAGATTGAGGAAAATCTAGTCTCTACTGGCTATGTGAAGACTGGAGAGCAACTTGGGGATATTTTTACAAAAGCTCTAAATGGAACTCGAGTTGAGTACTTTTGTAACAAGCTGGGCATGATCAACATCTATGCTCCAGCTTGAGGGGGAGTGTTAGCTGTATATATCTGTACATACCATAATTTGGTTGTTTCCTTAGGGATAATACCTTCCTAATTCAGGACTCTCAATTGTATATATAAACAAGTATTATTCATCTAATAAATAACAAGGAATTGAGAATTACCTTGATTCGGTTACAAAGAACATCAACAACTCGGAAAAATAAATAACCTGAAGCAAGTTGGATTACCATAACAGTCTTAACAACTCAGAAAAATTTCCATGTTCCTCTATTGGTAGGAAAACCACACAATGTTGAAAAGGATGAAATATCAAGAAAACGGCAAACTTACTCATTAGACATTTCAACTGTAATTGTGGCCACACAAGTGCGAGCAAACAAAATTATATTGCACCATCTGGAAAGTTAATTAAAGATATTTTACCTTCAAATACTCATTGACTTCAGGATCAGTGTTGACAACAGCACCAACATCATTCACCAGCTTGACTATCCTTTTAGCATTGGTGTATGTAGCGAATGCTTTTCCTCCAATCATGATCGTGCGTGGTGTTGTATTCTTTCGTTCTTCAGGGCTCATCTCCTGCCATGATCATATTTTTTTTTGAAAAAAAAAAAATCAATTACAGCTGTGCTTAAAATACATCTAGTGAAATATTTTCTCTGAAGTTCAACATTGAAGTGCTTTTGAACTAAATGCTTCTACAAAATCTGTACTGAACTTTATTTTACTCAAAATACAGTTTGGATCATATCAAACGCCTATGATGGCATCTGGCACCCCAAAGTGTCTGGGTAATAGCCATGAACAGAAGGATTTAAATAAACTTATTTTTTTTCCCTGTTCTTTTAATTCCAGAACAAGAATTGAAATCCTAAAGTCAGTGAACTAGAAAAAAAGATGGATAGCATAAAGTTGTGGGATCATAAAAAATGACAGAAACTAGGGAAGTTGGGAATAAACAGAGACAGATAATAGCAATACTGACAGTAAATTCACTATTTGACTACATATTTTTCTTGGTATTCATTGTAATCAGGAACAAACTAATCAAAATGACATCCAACTTTTTGTGAGCATGACTACCGCAAAACAATAGACATTGTTGGAAGTGTACCTTTAACTTCTTGTACCTATAGATTGCACCCAGAATATTTAGCAGCTGTCTCTTATATTCGTGGATGCGCTTGACTTGAATGTCAAATAAACTATTTGGGTCAATGCTTTCACCTGTTACTTGCAGTATGTACTGTGCCAAACGCTGCTTGTTAGCCATCTTTGCAGATGCCCATTCAGCCTGGAATTCTTCATTGTCGGAAAACTATTGTAGAAGGGATTAGTATTGAATTGATATTATTACAATAACAGGAAGCATTTACTTTGAGGAAAATGATAACTACATATGTTTAAGTTAGCTTTATACGTACTTTCCGTAGATTTGCAAGTTTGTCAAGGTTGGTAACCCATTCATCAGTTTTTAACCATTTGCTTATTATGTTACTAAGCTCAGGACTGCAAAACCGGAGCCACCGGCGAGGGGTAATGCCATTGGTTTTATTCTGGAACTTGGTGGGCCATATAGAGACATAGTCTGCAAATAACTCGGCTTTTAAAATATCACTGTGTAACTGAGCAACACCATTTACCTGCACAAGGGTGGTCGAGAAAGTTGCTTTTCAAATTTGTACGTGCAAAAAAAATGGAGACAGAGAGAGAAGAGAGGAAGAGAGAAATTAAAGGAAGAAAGGATGATTGAAACAATGCATATATGGTTTTAAATAGTGTAATTAAGTCATGACAGCAAGACCCATTTGGCCAAATCTGAGAAATACATATGCAGTTTTTGTTACTATGATCAACTTGTAATTGAAACTAGGGAAAAAGCTTAATAACAATTAAATAGGTCCATATTTACAGAGGAGATGTCCTCACAAATGATAACTTTTAAGCAATCATTTGCCTACTATAGCCATGCTATCAGAACTGGAATGAGAAAATGGTTTATGTTTATCATGTGAGAGCAGCTATTTAGCTTTCTTGAAACCATCTAAGATTTGATTTTGGGGAAAGCTTAAAAGAGTATGTGCATTTTTAGTTCTCCAAAAAATAAACCTCTTACCGAATGTGCAGATACCACACACAGATTTGCCATCCGCACCACTGGCTTTTGGGGATTATTATCTAAGATACACATATTGGGAATTTTACTCTCAAGATCAGTTCGACTGGAGCGTATCATAGTGATGAACTGCAAAAAGTCTGTGGTTCAGTAATCAAATAATTTAAAATAACATATGCAGACATAGGAGAAATAAGAAATGGGTAGCCAGTTTACCCGCTTATCAATTTCTTCTATGATTTCCATATGGCGTGGAAGAAGCTTCCACATTACAACTTGTGACCATTTCTCAAGTGCTTCAGGAAGGACAGTGTGATTTGTATAGGCAATTGTTCTGATTCAATATTTTTGCCATAAAGTTGTATTAACATAAGAAAAAGCAACAGACAAAGAAGGTCATGCTGGAAAACCCATGAGCGAGTGTTCTATCAAACAAAAAACATAGTGAACCTTGATGTCACATCCCAAGCTTCATCCCATGCAAGTCCTTCGTCATCCATCAGTAATCGCATCAATTCTGGAATTGCAAGAGTAGGATGTGTATCATTCAACTGCACTGCTACCTTACTGGGAAATTCAGACCATTGCCATGAGCCCCCATCTTTCCTCTCCTTGAATCTGAAAATAATGTCCTGTAACTCTTACCAAGATTAGAGATGATTCACAAAATTTGGAATGGAAACTAATAGCTGCAAATGCCATCATTATAACCTAGGGATTGATAATGCATTGAATCTTCCATGGATGCACAGAAATTGTCCTTAAGACGAAGACCTAGTGTAACGTGAGCATGAACATCTCCTTTAACTAATACCTGAAACAGGGTTTAAGCATATAGGTATACCTTTATAAAAGCACCAAAACCTCAGATTATGTTTAAAGAAGTGTCTTTGGAGCTTGATGAGCTCTTGTTTCTATTTTGGGGGTATTGTACAGGGCTTGAGTTATAAGCCCTACCATCATAAACAGAGCACTACAAGAGTCCCACATACAAAATTTCAATGGAAACCATCTTGTGAGTCAATTACATGAGCCAATCAAGGTCTGGTGCTCTCTCCCGTTCAATGGAACTCTGATGGGCAAATGTTGTTTATTTTATTGTATGTTGGGGCTAAATAAAAGAAATATGATGATATGGTACATTGTTTAATTGCATGTTTAAAATATTTGAATAGAATGGAGAGACCATAGGAAGAACGGCACTCTTTTTTTTTTTTTGATAGGCACATGAAAAATAATAATATAAATTAGAGGAGAAAATACAAGAAGGATGAAGCTAAGGCACACTAAAGTATTTAGGGAAGGGCACTCTCATCCTAAACAAATGTAATGGTTGATACTTGCCATAAGCAATGTGGGCATGATTATGCAGGAATGCAAGTCCTCTGTCCATTTGCAATTTTGGCCAACCATATCACCACCACCCAGATGCATGAATATAATAAATAAAAGTGTAGGATAGTAAGAAGTATTTTTTCAAGAAGATAATTAATTTGAATCTCAAAGTAGTACAAATCCATCTTGAAATGCATGGATAACATGAGGATGTGTAGGATGCAAAGTCAACAAACTCCTATTGAGAAAAACAATAGAAATCATAAACATAATAATAACGGATCACAAAGAAGAGAAGGAACCAACCTGAAGTGAGGCACTGCATAGGAAAAATTGTTGCTTTAGTCGCAAAAGCTTTCCACTTTCTGTAGCATCTCCAGGATATAGAACAGCACAAATCTGAAAAATGTCAATACATTGTCAGTATGCTTCAGGAAAACAACTGAAATACATGAATTTGATGATAAATGATTAAATAAAAAAAGCTCATCAAATAATCATTAGCTTAGAGAGTAAAATGAGTTCATATGCTAGAGGACACCAACATCTCAAACAGAATGAGGGAGAGGGAAAGGGCCTACACTAGCACAAAACATTAAACTTCATAAAGAGGACAATGAATAAATGCTTGATGCACCCTCCTTTCACAGGGGGGCAATGAATAACCAACCTGCTGAGCTTGAGAATGAAGCTGTGCAGCAACTTCATATTGTCCATCATTAAACTGAAATAAGTTAAAATCCTCAGCACCAGCTTTTGCTTCCCAGAGACGAAGGCTTATAGTGTTTTTGGTTTTGTATCCTGGAATTGGCACATCATAGGCTAGAGCCTTCATGACCTCTCCCCCAATCCATTTACGGCTGCAATACATTAAAAGCAGGAAGAATCACATAATGAATGTGCAAATGTTGATCTAAATTAGATTAAGACTTAAAGATAAGAAAGCCTTTGAAAGCTATTAATGGTCCCCATAGCTGTTAACTCATAAGATGTATCGTGTATCTTTTTTCTATTTTTCTATATTGTGTATTGTATCGTATCATGTACCATCGGTTTTTTTATATGGTGAAAAAGAAAAAAAAATTGTATATCTATGCATATATTTTGAAAGCATGATATATAGACTAATATATAACCAATTTTATGAAAAAACATTAAGATTTAAAGAGTTAAACTATATTATATCATATGAAAACATTGAATATTATACCAAGTCCTCTAGGATTTGGGATGGGGTGGAAGAGAGATTTCAAAAAAGATTAGCATTGTGGAAGAGGCAGTATCTTTCAAAAGGTGGAAGGTTGACCTTGGTGAAGAGCACTTTGTCCAGTATGTCTATTTACTTTATGTCTCTCTTTGTCATTCCAAGGAGAGTAGCCGCTAGACTAGAGAAGATTCAAATAGACTTTTTGTGGGGAGGAGGTGCTTTAGAACAAAAGCCACACTTGGTGAGATGGGCTATTGTTTGGTTGGACAAACAACAAGAAGGCTTGGGTATCAGAGATTTAACCTTCCTCAATGAGGCTCTCTTAGGCAAGTGGTCTTGGAGATTTGCAAGTGAAAGGGACCCTCTTTGGAAACGGATGATTGTCGGCAAGTATGGGCAAGTTGAGGGGGGTTGGTGTTCTAAAGTTGTTAGGGAAGGACATGGTGTGGGGGTGTGGAAGGCTATTAGAGGCAAATGGGAGATGTTCAAAACAAGAACTGGGTTTACAATTGGGTTTGGAAATAGGGTGAAGTTCTAGAAGGACAAGTGGTGTGGGGATTCATCCTTGAGGGAGTCCTTTCTTGAGCTTTATTCCATAGTCTCCTTTAAAGATGCTTGGGTGAGTGACCTTTGGGAGGATGGTGATTGGAGTCCTAGGTTTACGAGGCAACTGCATGGTTGAGAGCTAAAGGAGGTGCAAGCCTTTTTGGGAAGATTGTCAGCACACCCCTTGTTTGTGGAGACCAATGATGCCATGGTATGATTGCCTACAAAGGATGATGCTTTCTCTGTTAAGTCCTTCTACTCCTCCTTGGCCGATAGGAGAGTGGAACCGTTCCCCCATGGTATTGTTTGGAATTTTTGGGTGCCCTTGAGAATTAGCTTCTTTGCTTGGGAAGCAACTTGGGCCAAGATTTTGACTTTGGATCAACTCAAAAAGAGGGGTTGGAGGATTTCTAATAGATGTTACTTGTGTAAGGAAGAATAAGAAACTAGCGACCATATTCTCATCCATTGTTCAAAAGCTCGTTTGTTATGGCAGTTGATCTTTGCACTTTCTGGCATTCAATAGGTGTTGAGTCGTTCAGTTAGAGAGGTCCTTCTGAGTTGGCATGGATCTTTTGTGGGTAAAAAGAGGAAGAATGCTTGGAAAACTACTCTGTTGTGTATGCTTTAGGCTTTAAGGCGGGAGAGAAATAAGAGGGCTTTTGACAACTTTGAAAGCACGGATCAAACAATTAAAAATTCTTTTTTGTATCTATATTGGGATTGGTTGGATTGTGCATTGAGGGTGGATCTTTATCATTGTTAGACTTTGTGGATTGGGTAGGCTCACAATAGGGTGCGGTAACGAGTTTTTGTGTCTTCGCGCCTTTTTGTCATTTTTTCTTTGTATATGACGTGTATACTTTCTTTCTTTTAATACAATTCTCATTTACCTATCAAAAAAAAAAAAAAAAAAACAACATTGAATATTAGAATTTTGAAAAGTTCAAATTAACAAGATATGACTTTAATGTATAGATTCATCACATAATCTACAAAAATAAACTTCTTGAATTTTTAGTCGTGATTTTTAGTTCCAAATTCTAACTGGACATATGCATTTATGTGTGTTGATTGATATATAAAGACATATATATAACATTTGACAACAAGAATGTAGTTCTCATATAAAATTATTTTAACTATTTCTCCTTTTATGATCAATTTTTAATCTTTTAATAATTTTTAAACAATTAATATAATATATTCTTTTAACAAAAAAAAATTGAATTTGATTTTTTTTTTAAATAATAAAAAATGGTTGAAGATGCATATATCGTTGTATCATTATATCACATACCATATCATGTATCGTATATGTACTGTAGACTTTAAGATAAGATACGGATTGCAAAATATAGCAATTTCCATAAAAGTTCCATTGTATCATTGTATTGTAAGTTTTTAACAACTATGATGGTCCCTCATAAGTGATAACACGACATTCTTGAACTAAATTGGTTCAAAGACAAACTAAGCCTTGAAACTACACTTACGATCCAGAGGGACTGACTGCAACGTGACCAAAGAATCTGACAGGAAATACAACATCATGCCTGACAACTTCCCAAGGACTGAACTTCTGCATAAAACCACCATAATTACACATCATGAGAACCTCATAAAATAAACAATTTTAGACACAGATTTGAGATGAAATCAAACCTCAAGCCAATCTTCGGCAATTTCTTCTTGGCCCTCCTTCGTGATCTTTTGCTTGAACAGCCCATATCTGTATCTCAAACCATATCCCCACGCAGGCAAATTTAATGTTGCCATGGAGTCAAGAAAGCATGAAGCAAGCCTTCCCAGTCCACCATTTCCTAGTGCCGCATCTTTTTCCTATAAGATATCATTTCTTATAATCATCAAAGTTCAAAAGTTGAGACCAAACGCAGAGATATCATTATTTCAAATAAACTACAATCGAAGAATGCAGACTACGGCATTTTGTTCAGAACTGGAAATTGAAATGGTGGACCTAGATTCATATTGTAGGACAGAAAGTTGAGATGAAGACTTGTTGATTATTGACAACAACTGCCCACAAAGCAAAATAAAGTTTAATTACATGGACTATTGTTGATATGATATTCAACTGAACCTACATCTTGCATGTCATAGCTATACTCTTCAATAACTGCTACAGACTTCCACAAGCTTTTGCAGCCTATAATTATCTATAACTTAACACATGTAATCAAGAAAAAAGGCAAATCTAATAAATGGTGAAATGATTAAAAAATTAAGGATCTCAATGATACAGTGTCTTGACATGATAACATGGACAAAATCTTTGAAAAACAAAGTTTTATATATAAAAAATTGTAAGAGATGGGGCAACCTGCTCAGCAATTTCCTCAAGTCCATGCCCCAGCTTATTTAAAGCATCAGCATATGCATCTTGGATGTTAAGGTTTCCAATTGCATTTGTCAAGGCACGCCCTTGAAGATACTCCATGGATAAGTAGTATGTTTGCTTTGGATCAGTCTTGTGATAGTGAACATATGTATCATTCCATTGCTGCAAAGTGATCAACACATTAGCAGAGGCATCATTAATCCAGCTGCATTTTGTGAATAAGAAAGAGAAAACAACCTAATTTATCCATAATCTCAGAGCTAAGATTCATTGTACAAAGTAAAAAAAAAAAAGCACAGTTAATTAAAATATTTTCATGAGTGAATTTGATTACACATATCCCAATGTTTAGTTCTATGGAAAAATTTAAGTTGTTATTTCCTTTTTGTGCAGCGGAAAGCTTTAAATCAACATTTCCTTCACTATATTATATCTCATTAATATCAGATATTAAGCATTTAAGCCTCACAAGCACACTTTAATTTTGTTATATATCTTTTTAAGAAAATAACGTAAAAAAATCATGGTGAAAACCAGATCTACAATATTCCATATCTGAAGAGGATTAAGTAATTAACAAGGCTGAAGTTAGTAAGCAACGTATTTTTCTTCACCAGGGAGGGACAAAATCACTCATTTTACATTTAGTTCGTATGGAATTTTAGCAGAAACATTCCAATCTAAAATACATCTACAAGATATCAATATTTAGAAAAATGAATAAAATTGCAGATGTAAAATAATGACATCACTTCCCTACCCCAATTTTATGAATAAAATAGCATTATTTCAAACTATGCCAAATTTGAAAAGCATCAATAAAGTACAAACTCCTGAATGTGTCCTTTTAATTCCTTAACTTCCAGATCTAACATGTCTTACTTGTATCAGACGATCGCGGACACTCTCAGCTGTTGCATAATAAGCTTGCTCTGGCTCAAACTTGAAAGGAGAAAAATGAGGACTGTATTGCACATGGTAATTGATATTAGATGCAATCTCAGCAGGTTCTTCAGCCAAGGGGTGAGCAATAGCCGGAATTTCAGCAGGGATGCCAGGCGCAGCACTACCATTATTAGCTTTCTTGGTTGCCATGACCAATTTTTTTCACCAACTTCTAGGAAATACTCTGAAGGACAGAAGACAAAAGATCACCATCAAATAGCAAATGCAAAGATACAAAAGTGAATCTTTTTATTTCTTTTCCCTTTTTTGGGGGGTAATTATAGGTGTATAAATAGAATTTTATTAAATAGTGGCTGACTGTTTATTTTGATAGGAAAACAGTTCCAAAAGTAGAACATAGAAAAAAAGCATGCTCAAATATTCCAAATTAATCAAATCAAAGAGAAAATAATTCAATTTCCTCGGATAGTTATAGAAGAAATCCAATCATAATTTCCAATTATAGACGGTTCAAAATTTAGAGTGGCTTGTTTCTATTCAAAATGTTTTTAGTTGAAGTGTATTTTAAAGATCACCTATCAAGATTTTCTTTAGAAAACATTACAAGTGAATTTTCAACATTACAAGTAATTTTAAAAAACCCTTTTTTTTTTTTTTTTTTCAAAAACACTTTTTAGGCTAAAAGCCCTTCTAAAATCATGGTCAAATGGAATCTAAGTATTAGTACCATTTTATGGCAACAATAGCCCTTCTTCTTTTTTTTTTTTTTTTCCTTTTTACAGAAACTAAAATTGTAATTTAAAGTCTCTGAATTATTGCACCATCCTTTCAATAAAAAGTAAGTTGCAACAATGGAATCCATGAGAAACAGGGAAACAAAAAAAAAGGGAAAAACTCTGCAGAAATCAAAAGGAAAATATACAGGTTCTCAAGTAAAAAGCAGTTTTAAAACTATGGAATATCTTCAGCTCAACTTTGGTTGCTAAGATAATGAACCAAAGGAAAATAAACTGAAATTGTGAATTCAACTATTTACTAAAATCTTAACACCACAAAGCCTAATTCAACTATTCGGTTCAATCAGCTTCTCATCTTCTATTTTTCTGGTTCATAATTCTATTTCCTTTACATTTCCTCCATTTCTCTCAGCAACCAAACGGAAATTAAAACCAAACCATTAGAAAATCTATTCTACATTCATAAGGGAAAATGATGAAAAAAAAGGGTAAACGCAACACTACACGGAGGGAATTCAAATTTCAACTATAACCTCCAGTCAAATGAGCACAAGTCAACTGCTCGGCCAACTTCTCACTTCTATTTTTCAGAAACCAAAAACTAAATTAATTTTTTTTTAAAAAAAAACAAGGATTAGAAATTCTATTTCCTTTTCATTTCCACCATTTCTCAGCAACCTAACAGACTTTAAAAAAAAAAAAAAAAAACCGAGAAACCAATCCTCAACTAAGCAGTAACACAACACCGGTACCAAATCTCGACAATCGAAACAAGAGAATTATATATACATACACAAGTAAATTTGAACACTACATATAGGAGAAAAATTACTTGAGCGAAAACGCCTTAGCTCCGATGCTCAGATTGAGAAGCTCAAAGCTGCCCGAATCATGCTAAGAAAATTCAAAATCGTAAAAATCTCCGGAGTCTTTATACACAGAGAGACAGCGCTTTGAATGGAGCAAGTTGCGGAAAAAACAAAAAAAAAATGGAAATAAAAATCTCAGAGGCAGAAGGAAACAGCGAGAGAGAAGATATTTGTAGAGGAAAAGGGAATATGCGGAGCGCTAGGGCAATGAGTAAAAAGGTGGAGAAAAAAAATGGATTTGGCGTGTCTGGAGGAAAATATCGGAGAATGAAGAAGAAGAAGACGGAAGAGTAGTAATCAGACAGCATGGGAGAGGAAGAGAGAGTATGGCGCTTTTTGGTATTCGGAAGCCATGCTTTGATATTTCTGAGGCGGACGACACGTGCACGTATTCAATTAAAAGCTCAAGGCACGAGAGTGAGAGAGCACCTCAGTCTACGGATCACGGACATAGGATCGCGATGAGGTTAAGTGGATCTCACTCCAGTGAAATGCAGCCGTCCATTGCCGTAAATCTAGAAACTCTTTTTGCCTCTATATTATTTTAATCTAAGTGGATCTCACTGGATAGAAACTCTTTTTGCCTCTATATTATTTTAATCTAAGTGGATCTCACTCCAGTGAAATGCAGCCGTCCATTGCCGTAAATCTAGAAACTCTTTTTGTTTCTATATTATTTTAATCAAAATATCAAGAACAGTATAGTTAGTTCTACTTCTATTTTTAATCTATCCTGAATGGATTGGATCCTGTGAACCTGTTTGGATGCTCTTGTTAAAACTGTTTATTAGTTTCAAAAATATATTTAATAAATTCTCAAAGCAGTTTTTCAAGTTTTTTTAAATAAGTTAATTTTTAAAATAAATATGAAGTGTTTTTTAGTTTTTAAAAATTGTTTTGAGGAATGATTAAAAAGGAATTTCATATTTGAATTATCAAATGGAATTTTATTTTTGAAAATTTAAAATCACTCAGACTATAAATATGAAAAAGATACTGTCAATGAGCTGACTCCACGTGTGCAACTCAGTCCAATCATTCCTTAGTCTCATCTTATGTATCTTTATACCGTATATTTATACAACAATATAGATTTTATCTGATCTAATAATCTAGATTTTATCATATACCCAGATTTTATTAATGCCATATGAAGATGAGATGTGACAAGCCATGGCAACCACATTGGTTCCATGTGGTTTTACATCTATGATGCACCACTAAATAAAGGTTGATGTATGCTTGTAGAATTGGAATGGTGTCAGCTGCAACCGGTTTTTAGTAAGGGTTGTCATGTGCTGAATGCCTAACATAATTTCATTAAGCCCAATAATTGAAGCTGTTTCTGTTTCCTTGTTTCATCAAGATGTAGCATCCAAATGATTGGTTCTCCTTCTCCCTTTTCCATCATTTTCTCAGCAACCAAACATAGCAGGGAAAGAGTTAGGCATCTTCATTGTGAGTCTGTGACTTGTGATGATAGTGTTGTTTCTTCCAAAAAATCCCAGACCCTACTTCCTGCTCTTAACACTTCTACATAAAAGTGGAAGAACATCCAGGATGATCAAGAATTCAATCACTTTCTCTTCTCTCTCCAACTTTAGATCTCAATCTCATGCTTATTTGAACTTGAATTCAGGCTCCTGAGATGAGTTAAACTACAAGAAGAAAATGCAGGAATCTGATCTGGAGAACAGACCGTGGTTGTGATTGAAGCACCCAAAAATTATGTATAAATTTGAGATTTATACATTAATACGGATATGGACAAATGCCATAATCAAACACTCATGCAGAAACAAATTTGTAGTTGTCACAATCTTCTAGGCCGAAAGCATGGTGGCGATTCTTTCTCGCGTCTTTATTGAGAAAATTATCAGAACGGTGAGAGCTAGGACAAGGAGAATAAGAGAAAGCTTTCTCTCTGAAATCCTTTCGGATTCCCCACAAAACTTCAGCACATTTCCTCATGGAGGGTCTTGATTGTCTGAGAGGAGCAAGGCATTGGCGAGCGAGTTTCAGGACTCTCTCAACTGCCTGGTTTGATGCTGGATTCCTTCGCAGTTTTGGATCCATAGCAAGTACTGCATCCCCTTCTTTCAGTCTCTCCATTGCCTGCATAGAAAAAAGAAATTATGTTAATAATCAAAGAACTATTGTTTTCGAATATCTCCTTGTGTATAGAGGCAGATGAAGAGGGTAACTGGTTATGTGCCTAGTATGCAACAGTAGAACAATGCTTGATGCTGGTACTCTTGAATGTACTCGACCTTAATTATTTACAAAGAATCAAGATTTTTGGTTGCAGGAGAGGGAAATTTGAGTGAGTTACTATTCTTCTTGTTTGGCCCTTTTGGGAGTCTTGGAATACTTACCCATCTTGTGGTCACTCTCTCACTGAGCGGTCTCTTTGATTCAATGGGGTGTCTTCCTGTCACCATTTCTACAAGCAACACCCCAAAGGAGTAAACATCGCTCTTCTCAGTAAGTTGATATGTCCTGAGGTATTCCGGGTCCAAATAGCCTGCTGTTCCTTTGATCTGAGTTGAAATGTGAGTGGCACCTGGATCCTCTGCTGCCAACCGTGCAAACCCGAAGTCTGCTACTTTGGCACGTAGTTTCTCTGTGATAAGGATGTTTGATGCTTTGATGTCTCTATGGATTATGGGAGTATCTGTTATTACAATCAGCTAAATTCAGTATACTCCGAATGATCTATTATCTGAAATGGGCTCAGAAAGAATCATGCTATGGACTACGGAAATTATTAGGAGAAATGACTTTAAATTGAATTGCGAATAGAGGTGAACACCTGTGTACATGTGTAGATATGCAACTGCATGAGCTACATCAATTGCAATGTCCAGACGCTCTGCAATTTCAAGCCCTTGAGTACCTGGTTCACATATCATCAATCTTATTAAGCTGACTTGCACCATCTGCTGAACTTTAGAGACTGTTCTAGGGATCATCTACTACAAGAACCAAGAAAAAGCTTCTGAAATGGAGTTCTTTAAACTAGCCAAACCATCCAGAGGACTGGGTCCTGATGCTGGACTAAATCTCAATGACAAACTCTGAGATCTGTCTATTGTGAAAATTGACGATCTGGGTGCTTTTTCATGTGCTTATTCCTAGTTTATTACATAGTTTCTACTCTTAATTACTTTCATTTTTTGGATTTCAGTGTATTAACTGTCAACTGACTTACCATCCAGATGTTCCCTTAGTGTTCCATTGCCAATATATTCAATTATGATAATCCTTTCATCTTTATGCTCCAGATATCCCAATAACTTCACCAAATTCAGATGCTCGATCCTCGACAATGTAAGGATTTCATTCTTGAACTCTTGTGATAAGCGCTTGTCATACATGTTCTGCCACAACATTAGAAACTGTCATGCACACCAATTTAAATCGTTCTGCATCTATATTTCTAATACCACTTTTGCTTACTTCTGTACCCCATTGAAGTGTAAAATCATAGGCTTAACAGTATGTAACTTCTGCAGACTTTTGATACAAAATTGTTTACCTTCTTTGCACGCTTTATAGCAACGAGGGATCCATTCCCGAGCCTCCCTTTATACACCGTTCCAAACCCGCCTTCTCCAATTTTATTTGCCTGGGAGAAATTTTGGGTTGCTTTGTTGATCTCTTCAATGGAGAAATTCTCTGTAACCAGCTGCCCACTTGCAGCATTGGAAGAGCCATAGGAGTCAGAGTACTTGAACCTTGATGATCTCTTATTGTTACTGCCTGTAGAAATATCCATAAATCCAGGAATTCAAAGACAAATTTCATTAGTGCATACACATATGCATATGTTGCAAAGAGAAATTTCCTGAAATCTAAAGAAAAATCAAAATGAATATCCTTAGATAAGTTAGATTCTATAGATGCTATGACTTCTGTACAGAATGATGTTAAGATCTTGGGAGGCCCCATGAATCAGCACCCTATATTTTTCAACTAATCAGTTTGGATTCGTGAACTTACAGGAAATCCCAGGAGGTTGGCCATAGTTTCTGCTGCCATCAGGTGTGGCAGGAGCTCCCTTAGAGGCGGTCTTCGTTGGGCGGGTGAGAAAAGCCAAGGTTGAGAAAACTCCTGCCAATTTCTTGGCTGCAGCTTTGATATAGTTCAAGGCAGACTGATTCTTCTGATGGTACTTATGTGGCGTTGATGGTCGCTCCATCTCGGAGATGTGCTTCATGTTTCCTTTGGTTTGGCCGGCTGAGATGTGGACTTGGTGTCTTCTTCATTTGCAGGGGCTTGTGGCCCTTTTGGTGGCCAGGCTTGATGCATACTTGAATGAAGTTCAACGCTATATCGTGTTTGTTGTTTCTAACTGTATTGTTTATTGATGGAGTGAGAAGGAGACCAATTCAATAACCTGATGGAATGAGAGGCAATTCCTTTGAGGATGATTACGATTTAAATAACCCAGTCAACGACCAAGGAAACATTTTGTATTATTATCTCCAGAAACTTCGGGCCTTGACCAGTTACGCTGTGCAAATCCACCAGAACTCGGTTGCCGGCCATCACTAATTCTTCTTAAGTCATTACTATTATTATTATTATTATAATAGTTATTTAACTTATTTTGTTCCTTTCTTCTTTGAGTTATTTGGAAAGATGATGCACCTTGAAAAATTCAACGGATCACTCGAGCACCTTGAAAAAAAATACAGGAGTGAGTTTTTTTTTTTTTCTCTCTCAGAGAGAGCATTTTCTAGGACTGTTCTGTAAGTTTTATGGTGCAAGGAGAGGATCCAAAGCCGAAACTGGAGACCAATTTAGAAAATGACCAGAACTGCAGTTCTACCAGATTAAATCGATACAGTTCTGTGATAAAAGAAGAGCAATTTTTCCATGATGAGAGAGGGGGTGGTTGTCATGTACCACTGCCAAGCATCTTCATAAGAATAGAGCTGGTTCCAGGATAAGAAGCAGAACTTAACAAGATCTTGCATGTTGGGTTTGAGTCAAAAACTGTGAAGCACCAAAACACATGAACACTTTTGTGCTTTCCAGAAAGGGAGGAAAAAAGAAGGGCAATCCTTATTGTATTGGGGATGGAAGCTCTAAATACCCAAAATTAGTTTCAGCTCTTCAACCAGACTGCATTAATCAGAACGGTTGAGTGCCTATAATCCATCATCAACTGGCGGTATGTAGCACACAACCTTGGAATCTTGTTCAGGGAACTGTTGCACAAAAGAATAACACGGTTCATTAGGAAGTGAAAGGCTGCATCTGATTGCTTGAGTGAAATACGAGAATGAGAGAGAGAGAGAGAGAGAGAGAGAGGCCAGTTCCCATATGACGCAAGCCACATTAATGATCATGTACAGTTAATTATGTAATTCTGCACAAACTATGATCATATGTATTTGCAGCATATTATTACATTATAACCCTCGATCCAAATAGACAGCTATTAACATAAAAAAAAAAAAGGGGGAGTAGATGATACTAACCAGTTCGATCAAAATTGATTCTTTCTCCAGTAGAAAAGATGTCAAAGAAAAGAGCAGAAAGAATATACAGGAATGATGTGAGTAACAGAAATCCTTGGAAAGAACCCACAATAGAAAGCTATTAACATAAAAAAAGGGAGTAGATGATACTAACCAATTCAATCAAAATTGACTCTTTCTCCAGTAGCAAAGATGTCAAAGAAAAGAGCAGAAAGAATATACAGGAATGATGTGAGTAACAGAAATCCTTGGAAAGAACCCACAAGTTCAACAAAGAAACCAGCTCCAATTGTTCCTACAATGGCAGCAAATGTTCCAGCCGTATTTGACAATCCTGTCAGCACGAATACAAATTTAGCAACTTGGAAATTACTAGTCATTGTCTGATGGTTTCAGTAGGGTTCTGGAAATAAGAACAGCCATCATATACTAAGGATATATAAGATTGTTTAGCAGGAAACTATTAAAATAATGCAGAGCACAAAAAGCAAGGCTTGTAGGAACTACTTCCAGAGTGCAAAATAAGGAGGTCGAATTCACTGAAAGACTAGATAATGCCAAATACGTTATCATACTTGACACACAGAAAGGTTTTTCCTTTTTTCATTTTTTAATCAAATAACTGGGCTGCCATAATGTAGCTCTAGAAGTAAGGCAATCAGGAGAAATGATATTTAAATTAATGACTCAAATTAAATACAGTAGATTTATGATGAAATAGATAATAAAGGTACCATGTAGAACACCAGAATACTGTGGTGCAATCTCCTGGAAACACAAAAGAATAAGAAAAATGTTAGAAGAAAGTGAAAAATCTCTACTAGGTTCTGATTTAACTCAGGGTTTTGTGGGTATGCCAACCTGAAGGTTCACAAGAAAACCAGAGTGACTGAATGATTTAAGCCCAACGGCTAGAGTAAGCCAAGCAGATGCAATTAATGGGCTTTTTGCTGCAGTTAGACCAATAAGAGCAATTCCAGGACCAACAAATCCAATTGACTGCAGAGAAGCAGCAGATTTATTGCTTAATAAATAGACTCAATTAGCAGTAAGGAATCCAGGATTAGAACAAGGGTAGTAAAAAGATGGAAAAAGGTTGAGCATGAAGAGGTATATAATTAAGTTTTAGTGACTTAGTTCCCAGGTTATTTCAAAAATTGAAAAAAAAAAAAAAGAAAAATTAAAAAGGAAGAAATATAAAAGAAGAAAGTAAAAAGCTGGAAAAGGGTTGAGCACGAAGAGGTATATAATTAAGTTTTAGTGACTTAGTTCCCAGGTTATTTCAAAAATTGAAAAAAAAAATTAAAATGGAAGAAATACAAAAGAAGAAAATTCAAATGACATGTTACACAACATTACCAAGCAAGCAAGACACTGATATTACACTGTCAACCAAGACTGCCCAATCGATTTTATACAAAACAAAAAAGGATATGCAGGAAGCTTTTCTTTAATAAGAGACTTTAGTTTGATAAAAGTAGTGATACGGATATCAGCATAATTTTTAGAACTCACAAAATAAACATAAGGTAATCTCAAAAGACCAATCAACCTTAACACCATTCCTTCTTTTAGTATGCTTTATTTGTTTGCCCAGAATTACAGGACGTGTAATGTGTGTATGATCTACATGTTAATGTTTTTCAATGGTCCCATTAATTTGTCAAAACTAGTAGATGGGATTTATCCATGGGTTTTTCTTTGTCCAAAAAACAGAAGAAAATCATGTGGAAGATGCCACATGTATAAAGTGGGTTTTCCAACTCCAGATTAAAACTGACAATATACACAAAAGGCAAACCTGCATGATTTTGCGAGTCATAGTGACACTTAAGCCCCTCTGTATCAAAATATCTGACCAAGCACCACCAAAGTATCCTACAATTGCCATCATACTCCATGGAACAGCACTGAACCAGGCTGCTTGTGTGAGGTCAACACGATGTATCTGCAGCAGAAAAGCAGCATTTATGATTTCTTATAAAAAGATTAAGCTCATGTAGACAGTAATAGTACAACAAAAATGTGTGTTTCATGGCAAAGTAATTGGGCCTTACCGTGTTAAAGTAAATGGGCATCCATGAAAGAATAACAAAGAATCCCTGAGCAAAAAATTAAAAGATGAGTTAACATAGATACATGTAATTTATGAAACAATTTTTTTTGCCCAATTAATTTAATACTTTATTATTAATTAAGGTAATTTCAGCTTTCTACTGCCCTTGATCATGCTAAAGGAATGGAGCATTCAAACTGTCGTATTTATTAATTCAGATTACTATTAACGCAATTCTAGAATAAACTAGAGGGAGATAAGTATGCAATACCCAGCTGTGCATGGCATTTGCAACAATTAGGGACCATGTTGGTGGTTTAGAAAGCAAGCGTCTGAAAGGAGGGATCACTTTGGTCCTCTTAGCTTGATTCTCCACCCTGAAGGACTTCCGTCCATTGTTGAGTATGTAATCCAACTCAGATTTTGATATTTGAGGGTTTTGATCAGGAGTACTAGACGTAGCAGATATCCATACCAAAACCCACAGAAAACCAGACAATCCAAATATTACAAATGGTCCAAATATACCACCCTGTGACATGAGGATTGGAGCAAGCGTAAGCCCAATTGCACTGCCAAGCTGAAATCCAGCCATTGCAATTCCAACAGCCCTGGATCGTTCTGTTTGAGGAAACCATCTAAAAGAAAAAGTTCAAAAAGTTTCTTCAACATCTTTTAACACAAGAACAACACTGTGACCATGATATGATGTAAATCGCGGATCTATCATACATCAAACAACAATTTTCTACAACTTTGGTAATTGGTACCTTGCTACCATGTTGTTCATGCAAGGAAGAGCCACCCCTTCAGCAACTCCAAGCAAAGCCCGCATAGTGAGTAGAGCCCAAATTGAGGTTTCTGCAGCCCATGGAGTGAGAAAGGTAGCTAGTGACCATAGAGCCACACCCCATGCCATGACTACCTTACCACCATAATAGTCCACTAGAGCCCCTCCAGCTATTGGCGAAATCAAGTATCCCCATAGGAAAGATGACTGCCATTAGTCGCTATTAATGAATCAGAGATACAAAAAAGCCAATATTTTCATAGCATAAATAATTTCTAAAATAGCAATTATTTTCATAAGCTTAACAAAGTGTGTATAATCAGAACACTTCACTAGCAGCCCGACTGATATGTGAATTGAACATTCAAGCAGAATAAATAAGCTATATCCACGCAGTAGCAAGAATTTTAAAGAAATCCATCATAGCAATGTCCTAGAAAGTTTGAATCATAGCCTAACCACGCTTGTATTCCAACACAATGCTACTGGAGTTAGAGTTAAAGTCCCTTAATGTCAGAGAAATTATGAAACCAATCTCTAAACAACAAATCAAATCCCTTGTCAAGCAAATTTTCAATTGGAACAGAGTGCATTACAATATGTCATCCAAAGGAATTCAAAATTTGATAATTAATGTTTGGATAGCATTTTCAACTACTTTCCTTGCTTCTCTTTTTTCTTCCTTGAGCAAAAACCATAGAAAATTTTGCTTC
The DNA here is from genome assembly GCF_030704535.1 of Vitis vinifera. Taxonomy (NCBI): domain Eukaryota; kingdom Viridiplantae; phylum Streptophyta; class Magnoliopsida; order Vitales; family Vitaceae; genus Vitis; species Vitis vinifera. The sequence goes on from NC_081810.1 coordinate 6,863,533, forward strand.
TAAAATCACTGAAATGAACCTCCAAAATGCCGGCCAAACTGTTCCTATTCATAGAGAGAAAGAAACACCTGAACAACGCCGCCAAACGATCGGCTCCATCCGTGCGAAAGCGACAAAGGCACGATCGCCACAGACATGACAACTCGATCGGCATTACAGAGAGCCAAAGCAAGAGCAAGCATCGCCACCACTTTGACCCTCTCGGAAGTGATGAACTCAACGAAACTCGGCGCCTGCAGTTCCTTTTCCTCCTGCAACTCACCGCCGGTAAAGGAATCACCGCCATCCGAAGAAACCCTAGCTCGCAGTCCGCGCTCAACAGAGTCATACCGAAGTCGAAGCCTCAGAGAAGTGGCAGAAGAAACGATCCTGAAGCTATTTTGCTTGGTTGACTCGATCAAACGAAAAGGAAACAGAATTTTGGAAGAATCGTGGGTTGGAAATTTAGGGTTTTGAGAAGTTGGAAGGGAGGAGAAGTGAATGGACTTACCAAACATGAGCGGTGAGTTCATGGTGTGACCGAAGAAAGCGAGAGGGATGAACCAGCCTCAACTGACTCCAGGACTCTGTAATAAAATATTATAGTGCGGAAATTTATGGGTGTACTAATACGGTGATTTTAAGGATAAGTTAATGCCATTTTGGTTGACGATATGTATTTTAGGTTAATTTCACTCTTTTCTTTTAAACTTTAGACTCAATATATTTAGTCCTTATTAATTTAAAATTTTGTCAAATTACTTGTATAAGATAAGTGAATTTAACCATATTTATTTTCTTATAGTTATAAAATATTTTTTTATTAAAAAATTAAATTTATGTTTAAAAAAGAATTAAAAAAATATTTATAAATATGTTGTAAAATAATACTATTATAAAAATCATTTGTATGTATTAAATAATATATATATATATATATATATACATTTAAATATTTTTTATTTATAAATTTATAAATATTTTAATTATGAATATTATTAAACATAAGAGAAATTTCATTTTTTAATAATAGATATTGGAATACATTATAATTTTTATTTTAAATAAACATTAAATTTAAAAATAATAATATATGCTTTATTTATTTATTTACAGATTAAACATAAACATACTTTATGTGACATCCCACATTGGATACGAAAAAGTTCCTAATGCTATATAAATATGAATTGCTCTTAACCATGTAAACGCATTTTAAAGTCGTTAGGATGCCTTTGGGTTCAAAGCGAACAATATTTACATGATTGAAAACTGGTCATTACAAAATGGTATTAGAGTCGATCCCACACCTCGGTGTGAGGTTTGTTTGGCCCCATAAGGATGTTTGTCTGTTTGGCCCCACAATCCCGTGGACACAACGTACCACAATCCCTAAATATTACTTGAACTTTTCAAGTGTCGCATTTATTCAAAATTTATCAATAACACACCTGGAGCTCTTCAAAACCAAGTATAAGTGCTTTCAATCCGAACCGAGCCTCAGGTGCTTTCAACCCAAGATTAAGCATTCAAGTTCTTGCATTAGTACTATTCCTTTTCAAAAGACAAAAATCTCATTATTAAATCAATAAATTTTCAATTCAGCCAAAATTTTACTTTTTTTGCTAGAAATTTTGAAAAATGTCTCTCTAAGAAAAAAATGTGGCCCAATTGAAATTTTACTGATTTGAGGAATGTACACAAACCTCTATTTTGTTTTCTATGCAGAAAGAAACAATGCTGATATGAGGATTTGAAACGATTAATCCCAACTCGAAGTGCTTGAGACTGGTTTAGAAGTTGGTAAACTTTGAACATGAATTTGAATAGCAAAACCCTCCCTACATACATATTTACAAATCTCTTGCTAAAAAGCTATAAGCAAAAATTTTGAATCTTTGAATCCATTAGATGGACAAAAATCAAATAGGAATGATTTTGATTTCAATTTCCCAACATAAGCACATGACCAATCAATCACAGACCAACACAAAGTCTCTGCGAAGAAGCCACATTTATTTAATAGTGAAGTAATATGAAGATCAAGTCTTGCTTCATTTTCCAGAATTACCAAACAATATCTACTAAAGTGTTTACATATCCTAGTAGTATTGAACTTAATCCTCCATGAAAGACACAAGATCACAATAAAATAGCAAATATATGCAATGAAGTTCACAACATACATCTGTGGCTCCCTGAGACCATAGTTTCCTGTTGTTGCTCCAATTCAAATTCACCAAACAAAGAGGAATGAAATAAGATTAGAGTTTGCTAGCGTGTTTCTTGAACAGTGAATGCCGACCTTCGGCAACTATTTCTCCAGTTGCTTTGTTCTTGAGAAGCACAAGTGTTCCAAAATAACCTCCTTTTTGTCCTAAAAATTTCGAGGTAATCTCCAACTCATCCTGCCAGTTTTTCCATTTAGAGAAATGAGCTATTGTAAATAACAAGGTACTTATGTTGTCCTTATGAAACTAGAACACGATGACCGAACCCCAATCGTTAAAATCTTTACAAGTCATTCTGTGATAAAGGGTGTACAGAACCTAGTGCTATCCACTGAAATGGTTTTGAAAAACCATAATGACCCAAGAAAATACTTGTGAATTCATCAGGAAGTGGATCATACAGGCACAACTTAGACAGAATTTCAAGAGCAATGTGGGATTAATCCAACAATGAATTCACATGAAATGAAGTCAATGGAATGCCAGAAAAATAGAGAAGCATTTGCTGCTTTAATCTGATATTCCGGTAGAATTCTATGAATTTTGCAAATGATCTTCACAAGAGCCTGTGGAAGGATCATACAGACTAAAACTCGAATATTTAGGTCTTTCTTGAAAATATTTTTTTTAACTTAGAAAACATGCTTGCCAAACTTTTGACAAAAAATAGTTTTTTTGAGAATTTGTTTTGAAATTAGGTCGGTTTAGAACTAATTTGATGTGTTTTCAGAACAAATTTGATGATGAGTAACAATTCAAAAATATGAATCGAACTACAGAAATTTTTGTAGTGTACATAAATGTATAAGCCAAGAAAACTGTTTTTCAATAATGTGTTTGAAAACTTTGACAAACATACCCTGGATATGCTTAGCTACAAAGTCACACCCAATGTTTAGCCATTTAAACAGCCACAAGAAAACACGATTAGGTTCTAAGTGACTGATGAATTGCTTACTTCGGCCTTGGCATTTGAAAGATAAGAGATTGACATGTCCACTGAAACATCCATGGGGGAGCCCACAACAAACATCAGGGCAGCACCAATTTCATCAACTAGGTTCGCAATTGCACCCGAAGACAAATATCCATTCCTATCCTGCAAATACCATTAAAAAATGAACTAGGATCTAGAAGATTCTAATCACAAATATAACCAAAATCTTCCATTTTCTCAACATAATTTCCTAGAAACCATCTTGAATGATTTAGTCTACATAACTTGTTAATTGCATAACCAAATCGGGCTTAACAACTTGTGCGTACGGTTTATTCGGTTTTTCACAACCTTCTTCATTTCAAATTGAAGCCAATCCGCTCAAAAGAAATGAATTTCAACAAAATTTACTCTCCGTTTAGTTACCGGGAAAATTTTGGGGAAAAGAAAATAAATATTTTTAATCACCTCAACAAAGCCAAATTAGTTGTATGGGGACACTATTGTTCCTTATATCCCAAGTAGGATTCAAAAATTTCAGCTTCTTTTCTTTTTCTTTTCCTACATTAATTTTCTCAGGAACCAAACATAGCACTAGGCTCTCAAATCCGACTCAAATGGAACTAAATTTCACACATGAACATAGATTACGTGGTGTCCGCTTAAAGAATAACAAGTGAGAGATGGAGAATCCTTACGATGAGTCGAGCAGGAACCTTGAAGGTACAGGTGATTAGACCGGGTTCCACTCGGTCGACTCGGATACCTCTGATGGAAAATTCTTCGTAGAAACTGGATTCGAGGTTGGGTCGGTGAGGGGGAACGCTGAGCTGCGAGACGATTCGCGATTCATCGACGGTTAATTTCAAGAGCTCTATTGTTTTCCCCATTTGAGCTCATTTCTCCATGTTCTGCAGACGGTCTACAATTTATACTGTGTTAAGAGGGGAGTTGTAAGGTGTGCTGCCTTCTCATGTGCCTTCAGTGAACCAACTCCTTTGGTATTATGTACACCGTCGGATTTTCAATTAATAGCAATTTTAATAATAATAATATAAAACGGGTTATAAAGGAAAATAAAATGAAATGGAAACTATCTATTTTGGAAAACCTAAAATCCCATTGCCTAATGTCATTTTTAAGAAAAAAAATAGTATAATATTCTTTCGAAAAAGGAATACAATATAGTAAGATTTTTATTAATTTATTCTTTCTCAAGGACAAGGAGACTTGAATATGCTTTATTAAGTAATTTGGCTTGGAATTCTTTGAATCATTGCATTATAATTGTATGTAGGAAATTCTTAAATGTTACCACAGGGAAAACATTTGCGAATAAGTCCATTAAATTATTATTTAATTTTTTTTCATTGAATATCGATTTCATCACTTTTCTAAAGTTTATATGTATATAAGAATTTTGATAAAATATGTTTAGTTTGATCACTGCTATTATGAATCTTTTTATTTCTGTAATGCATGTTATGCTATTTTCGTATAATATTGTTTAGTTGCTATTCATCAAGAATAGTCCACATGATTCCTTAATATATTGGATCATAAATTTGAGTCACTTCATGTTTTGTATCATGAATTGTAAATATTTTCAAATAATTTGAAGGTGTATATTCTATTATTTGATTGATAGATGATCTTTTTGAAACAATAGTACCATTATAGGTAAACACATACCTTTTTTTAGTCGAAGTTGTGATAGGTATCCTACATCCTCAAGTTCAAACAATTGTAACTGTGATTTTTTTTAAAAAAAATAAAATAAAATAAAATAGATTCATATAAGTCGTTTCATGAAAATAATACAATTGTGTTTGATATCATTTCAATGTTTTCGAATTAATGAAGATTTATATTTTACCACAATTGTGTTTATAGTACTAAGATATGACATTTCAAGACCAAGTGATAATTGTTAATAAGATTATTGTCCAAACTAATAAGTGGATGGGCTTCTATTTTTTTTTATAAATATTAATAGAAAATAAAATAAAATTCACAAATAATAAGTTAATTGAGGCTAGAGATTTTTACTATATTCATCAAAACAATTCAAGTGTTTTAGGGGCTGTTCTATATGCCATTATATATTTCTTTTTCTATTATTAGTGTAACTATTAATTAATTACTAAAATGTGAAAATTTCCTCTACTTATTTATTAGAAATCATATCTATTTGGAACTAGAGGAGTGTTAAGGGAAATTGTTGTATTTGATCCCCTACCTATTCATAGTTTAAAGGAATCACTTTTCCCTTTATGCGGACATACAAAGTTTTATTTTTTATTTTAGTTTTCTCAAAAAGTATATTAAAATAAATGATGACTATGTTATATCTTTTTTTTATTGGAAAACGAGTCTCAAGTGATATTTGTTTTTTTGTTGAATAGAAACAAAAAAAAAAAAAAAAAAACTTTTTCTATTTAGTTAAAAGTAATGTGTTGATATCAACCAATATGATTAAACTAAATTGTTATTAATATAACCAGTTTAGTTATATTGGTTGATATCAATATATTACTTTTAAATGAATAGAAAAAGTCAAATAATATTTTGATTATTTTTATTTGATAAAAAAATCAAACAACACCTTAATCGTTACGAAAAAATACAAATCCAAAAAATGTAAAATTAAAAATTTTGTATTTTATTTTTCTATTTGATCATTTTCTTTTATTTTTCTTTTTTTATTTGCATTCAATATTCTAAATTGAGCCTTTATTTGGTTTTATTTTTGAAAAAAAATTATATTACATTATAGGGGTACCATACTAAAATTTTAATATATCAGAGATGTTGGTGATGAAAAGAAGTATGATTTGGATATGGTATATTGACTTATGTTTTTCAAACCAAAAAAATCACATTTTTAGGGCATGAACTCATCTTCCATACCTTATTATATATTTATATTTTTTTCTTGCCATATGTTTTTTTATTTTTTTTTTATCTTCGAGATGTATTTTTATTTCATGGTTATATTATTTCTAACACTACTTACATTTTTACTTTATATGAATCCAAATGAGATTAGAGATTAGAGGCCATTATTGTGACATTGAAAAGTATTATTACATTTCAAGCAATCACTTTCCTTCTTATTCTTTTGTTTACAGATTATGTAAATTACTTTTGTCTCACCATTTCCTACTTAATTTATAATCAATGGCATGAATTATTGCCCTGTCCTAGCAATAAAAAGAGAAAATATTTGTGGAGGTATGAGTTGATGGCAAAATTCCCCTCCTGCAATAGTAATCACCAGCAATAGAATCTCGATCAATGCGTTGTAGTAATTCCTCCTTCCTCCTTCCTCCTGCAAAAAGGATGTTCGGATGGGTTGTTCGGACACACCCTTCGATGATTATGTTAATCTTTTAAAAAGCAAAAGTATTTTTTTTAATAATTAAAAAAATTAAAAGTATTTATTTGAATACATTTTTTCATAATTAAAATAATAATAATAATTTTTATAACAGATATAAGAATTCTTAGATCTTGTTGTGATATTAATATTACTCTTAAAAAATTATGAATTTGGTAATAATTTTAACTTTTAGTTGAAACAAAAGAGAAAAAGTTATCCCAAATGAGACTTTAAAATTTTATATTGAAAAATAATGATTTAAAAAATTATTTAAAAAATTGAAGTATAAAAATATATTTTATTACTTTAAATTTTAAATTTTTTTAAAGTGATTTTTAATGATAGAAGATAAATCTATATTTATATATAAGAAGTTCTACTTTTTATATAAAACTTATTTTTACTTTCCAATTTTATTTGTCTATTATGCATTATTTTATTTTAAAAAATATTTTATATAAAATCATTCTCATTTATCTAGTCAAATTTATATAAAAATAATCATCCAAAAAAATTAATTCTTTTTTTTTTAAAAAACTTTTATCAAGTCTCCAATTATCAAAATCTACTAGTTTGTTTGACACAGTAACTCTAAAAAAAAGTGTTTTTAGCCTAAAAATATTTTAAAAATAAAATCAAAAGTGTGTTTAATATTGTTTTAAAAAAATATTTTTATCTTTTTTTATACTTAAATAATAAAAGTTTTTAAATATTAGAAATGTTAGAAGTACTTATAGAATCACTATCAAATAAATCCTAAAAAATTGATAAAATTTAGAAAATGCTATTAAAAATCTAAAAAATTATTTTTAGTGTTAGAAAATCGTTTATAATATTTTTTTAGATAAACGCTTTATAGTTAAAAGAAATTGAAATATGAAAAATATAATTTCAAATAAATAAAATGGCCAAAAAATATAACCAAAATAACAATAAATAAGTAGTAGACACATAACTATAATCGTGGGATTTCTTTACTATAGAATTTCTCTTTATTAAAAATGAAAAAAAAAAAATCCTTATGAAAATACAAAAATAAAGCACATACAAACTTAAGACATTTGTAAAGAATTTCCTTCTCCTTGGGAATAACAATCGCATTGGCATTGTCAAAAAAATTAAAAACTAAAGCCAAAATAAAACCCCATTTGAGAAAATGGTGGAGGCCCCATTTCTAAAAGAAAATTTCAAACTCAAGCAAAGTGAAAATTACAAAGGAAAAGATTTAATTGTATGAAACACTCATTCCCACTCACAACTTTTAGTCTTCCTGCCTTTCTTTGTAAGCAACACATACAATATCCGCCACTCCACCACCATCTAAAAGAGAGAAAAAGTTGGAAACAAAGCCTACTCCATCTCCACCCTCCTATTCCCAAAATTCCCAAGCAATGGTATAAAGGGAAAAAAAAATCATAAATTGGCCTTAATAAAGCCATCAACCATAATAATTTTTTAGCTGTAATCAACAACTTTTATTAACGCAATTTGGTTAGCCCCCATAATAGCTCTGAGGTCTTCTCACCTATTTTTAATAATGACACACACCCACAACCCCTCTTGCTCAATCAAGAAAGTGTCATTCATGACCAATTCGGCTTGCCGACTTCCAACTGGTTATATTTATAGATCAATCATAAAAGAAGTTACTTAAAAGATTTTACTAGAGGGAGGGATAGAGAAGAATGATAGATAGGGAAGTAAGTAACCTTCGATATGAAAGGCATGGAATCAAATTGATCATCTCATTTATACTTGGAATCATGATTATAGGTGGTATTGTGTATATATTCTTATATTAAAAGCTAATTTATTTTAGTGGATTAATTGATTAGACCTTTTTATGTTATGTTGCTGGTTTAAAATAGAATATAAATAATAAATAAACGTAATTTCTTTATAAATATTATAAATAAAAAATAATATTATAATTATTATTCTTTACATGGTTATGTTCAATTTACTAATTTTTGAAAACAGATTTTTTTTTAAAAAAAAACTTTAGAAAATAAATAAAAATAATTTTAAAGACGAATATAGGGAAAAAAAAAATTGGGCAGATTAAAGAAGAAGGGGGTTTATCAAGGGTTTTTGGCCCACTCTGTTGTCCTGAGCATACTTTCTATCTATATTATCCATATTCAGTGTTTACTCTATCTTCTCTCCAGTTTCACCTTCCTAGGCACCTCAGACACACACAAAGCTTCACTCCCAGGTGTACACCCCCTTCTAAAATGTGCCCAGTGTGCATTGTACACCTCCATCTATGACTCTTGAACCGCACCCCCACCACCGCCGTCTCTCCACTTGCCACCGCCACCCGGCGGAGCCCTTCACCGGCGTCTGCGCCTCATGTCTCCGCGACCGCCTCGCCGGCTTCGACCCCGCCACTCGCCTCGAAATCTCCGTTTCCCCTCGCGTCAATGACTCCGGGGGCGTTCCGTTGCAGCGAGTCGCTAACCGGGCTTCCTGTCCGCTGGAGTTCCGCCGCTGCAAGTCTCTTTCCGCTGGAAAATGCGAGGCTTTGCCCGGCTCGTCCGAGCAGCGCCGAAAATCCTGCGATGTTGGGGTTCGGAGTACTCTGTGTGATCTATTCACTCTCGACGACGAGAGGAACGGGTCGAACAGAGAAAAATTCCAGGTGGAATCGAGGAATTTAGGGTTTCAGCGAATTACAGCTCCGGTACTTGAATCGAGAGAAGAGGAGGAAAATGAAGAAGAAATTAGGGGTTTTGAGGAGGTTTTGGCATCAGATGTGAACGTTATCGATAAGGGAATCGAAGAGTTTGAAGATAATGAAGAAGTAAAGACAATGAAAGAGCACATAGATCTTGAATGGAAGAATAGAAAACCTAATGTCAGAGATTTCAAGGACATCGCAGGCAGTTTTTGGCTGGCGGCTTCGGTTTTCAGCAAGAAGTTGCGAAAATGGAGGCAAAAGCAGAAGATGAAGAAGCCCAGTGGAAGTGGCCACAGTTTAGAGGCAATGGAAGTGGAGAAGCCGATTGGGAAACAGATAAGGGAGACGCAATCGGAGATTGCAGACTATGGACTCGGACGGAGATCTTGTGATACTGATCCAAGGTTCTCCATGGATGCTGGGAGGATCTCAGTTGATGCTCCACGCTATTCGTTTGATGAAGCTAGGGCCTCATGGGATGGTTATTTGATGGGGAGAATGGCTCCAAGGCTTCCCCCCATGGTTTCCGTGGTTGAAGATGTGAACATGGAGGCTTGCAGGTCTGGGAACAGGGGAATGGTTGTGGAAGAGCAGATGAATTCGATAAACGAGGATGAGATGACATCTGGCGGATCAGCTCAGACTAGGGATTGTTCCGATTCTTCTTCCTCACAGAGTCGTAGGAGGAGCTTTGATTGTTCTAGTTCTAGCAGGAAAGGGGCAGGAGCTGAGGCGGATGAGATGAAATCGGTGCCGGATGCAAAGGTCTCTCCTGCCACTGTTGATGTCTTCCATGGGCTTAGGTTGCTACTTACGGAAAGAGGTTTGAGAGACTCACACTTGAATTCTCTCAAAGATGATCAGTCAGAGGTCATTGAATCTGTCTCCAAGAATGCTGCTTCTGCCTCTGTTGCCGGCACTTGTAGCCGAAATGGGTTCAGGAAATCTAGACAGTGGTGCAAGGTGTGGAACATTTGGAGTTCGGTGCACAGGCGTGGTGATGGCAAATGTGAAGATAAAAGTGGGTATTTTAGGGGAACTGTAGCTGACCAACCAGTTGTGGAGACTTGGGAAAGGATGGGAAGAGAGGTCAATGGAGCAGCAAACCATAAGCTGACTCGTAGCCATAGCAGCAGTAGCTCAAAGAGTTCATTCAACATGGCAGGATCCTTCCAGGGCATGAAGGGTGGTGCTGAGTCCAAAGGCCATGTGAGTAAGAGAAGAGAAGAATTTGTGCTAGAGCGAAACCGGAGTGCCAGGTATTCTCCAAACAATCTTGATAATGGTCTATTACGGTTCTATTTGACACCATTGAGGACCAGTAGGAGAAGTAAATCCGGACAAAGTAGGCTAAAGAACTCCCCCTCTATAGCAGGGAGTGTCTTGAAGTTATACTGAATTGAAGGTTTGGTGGGGTGGCCTTCAATGGAGTATTACTTTGTAAAGACGTATTAAGATGTTATATTGTTGTCTTTAGATAAAATCTCATCATATTGTTGTCTTTGCTCTTCTTAACATGCTTATTAATAATGCAGTAATGAAATTTTTTGGCATTTCTTTGTTGCTGTTGTTGATAATTCCTACTGTTTTTGCATGTAGTGTTTATTTGGCTAGTAAGGTAGATGGATTAAAAGGCACGAAAGGGGAAAAGCCCAAGTACGTGAGGGTATACACGGAAGAGGAGGGAATAAAAGAAAGCAACAAAACCACACACACAACTAATAAAAGTGGGAATGTGAATGTTCATATATGGTAATGATCAAGTGCGGTTATCAGATGAAATCATTGAAAAGGGGGTCCATATGGTAGCTTAAACTTTTAAGGGACAGTGAGAGTTACTCCATAAGACCTTGACCAATATAAATGTCATGGTGGGTCTTCCAAGGCAAAACTAGTTTCTTTTTGGTTATCTTCAAGTGAGATAAAGCCAGGATTTTATTTATTTATTTTTCTTGACAGGCAAGATAGAACCGGGATATTTCTATGTTTTCTCCATTTTTCTTCAAAGGGGAGGGGCATTGAAGGTTTGGTTGGTTTCCAACTATGAATATTTTTTCTGGAGTGAGTCAGGAATTCAAGGGTTAATGGTTTGGATGAAGCTATGTAACTGGGTAGTGATGATCTATCTCCAAGATGTTTTGCTAATCCAAGATTCTAACTAATCGGTAATTCAATCCATGACTTTTAAGGGCTTTAGCATGGGCTTTCCATCTTTCTATTTCTTTATTTATTTTGATAGGTAAATAAAGTAAAAGATAAATAAAATGTCAAATAGAGGATACGAAAGTACATAGGTCCTATACAATAGACACCAAAAGGCACATCCAAAAATAAGGGGTTCTTCAAAAAATTACTCCATCCCTTAGTAAGAACCTTACCAATCAACAAAATGAATTAAGGACATTGGACCTTCATCAATACAATATACAACTTAGCCCACAACAAAAGATTACTAAGAAAAGTGCTTTTCGATCTTTGATCAAATACCTTCTCGTTTTCAAATGATCTTTTATTCTTTTTCCTTCAAGTTGTAAAAATAAAAAAAATAAAAAAATAAAAAGCACAAAGGAGCAATTGGCCACATAGTTTTTTGTTTTTTACCCATTAAGGAGCTATGGCATCCTAATAGAGTCTTCCCTAACTAAGGAGGATATCATCTAAAATATGCCAAATAGAGAAAAGTGCACAAAGGAGGCAGTTGGCCCCACAGTTTTTTGTTTTTCTCCCCATGGAGTCCTGCAATCCTAATGAAGTTTCCCTAACTAAGGAGGATATCATCTAAAATATGCCAAATAGAGAAAATAATGTGTCATAAAACCTTTGTTTTGACATAGTAAAGGACGATGTGATCAATGGATCATATCTCATTTTGACAAAGAAACATTTGTTTGCTAGCGACCATGTCCTCCGAAGTTGATCCAAAGTCAATGCTTTCTCTAGGTTGCCTCCCAAACAAAAAAACTCACCTTAGAACCGATGAATTCCAAATAGCACCCAATGGGAAAGGGACTTATATCCCTGACTTCAGGACATAGTTTGACACAATAAAAGAGGATGTGATCAATGGATTATTTCTCATTTTGACAAAGAAACATTTTTGCTGGTGATCACCTCCTCTAAAGTTGATCCAAAGTCAATACTTTCCCTAGGTTGCCTCTCAAGCAGAGAAACTTGCATTAGATAGAACCAATGAATTCCAAATAACACCCACTGGGAAAGGAACTTATCTCCCTGACTTCAGGACAGAGTAAAGAGCTTTGACAGAGATGGTTCCACTCATCGCCTCCATCTAACTCAGCCTGTCCTCACCTTCCCTATTCACCTCCTTCCCTTGCCATCTCAAAAAGAATTGCTCCACATTTTTCACCTCTAAATTGTTTAAATGTCTATAGGCTTTCCTTCTTACCCAGCTATCTAGTTAAATAAGGTGATAGCTTAGTGTAGGATATATGACTTGAATTCCAAAGTCAAAGCATGCCCGGGCCTTGTTCAAGATTGTCTCTCATGTGTTGCACCTTGGATTGCATTGAAAGTGTAAGGTTTGAATTGAATGCATGGAAGTCAACTAAGATTGTATCCAAGGCCCAAGGTGATCGCATCAAAGTCGATTAGTCAACAATGATTGAGGAAGTTGGTAACCGGAGACTATATCTAGGGTCTGATGGAGGTCAATCAAGACTACGTCTGAGGATCAAGGTGATTGCATGAAAATCAACTAGTCAACAATGAGAGAGGAAGTTGACGGATTCATTGAGCGTGGAAAGCATGATTCTAGTTTGTAATAAATTAGTTTTTAAGTAGTTGGTAGAGTGCATCTGGAATCTCACTAAGTTTGGAAGGATACTTAATAACGTGATCAACTATAAGAGCATCTACTTGGGATTGTAGGACAGATTCAGTTATTGAGCCACTTATGGCTCCTCATGAATCCTCTCCAATTTCATTCTCCCTTATCAAAGTTTAACCTTGGTGATTGTACCGGACTTTATCCTGTGTGCTTTGCCTATTTTTTTACACTTCATGTCTTTATTTCCCCTTCCAGCACAAACCCAAGATAAGATATGTATCTCTAAGGCCACAATTCTTAACGAGAGGAAGGAAAATATAGTAGGGCCTGAACCTATCTATCAGATATCCCCTTCTGTTGCTTTTTTTTATAATATCCTTAGCACCTTTTTAGCAATTTGGGAATCTTCTCAAGGGCTGAGTTTCCATTTCTTTTCCTTCATTTCTATGAGTTGTAGTGTGTAAATGAATTTCTTCTTCTTAAGAACTTGACTAGAATTCTACCAAGCAGTCTGCCTCGGTTGTCTTCCTAATGTCTTGAATCTCCTCCCATTCACAGTTTATGCTACTGTCATGCCATATGTTCTATCCATCCGTGTCCCTATAATCACGGTTTGTGGTACTTGAAGTTGAAGGAAATGTTCCTTGCCATTGAATTGTGGGGTTGTCCTTCCCTGAGTTTATATCAGGTGGTTTGTCCATTTCTCATAGAGCTCTTTTGGTCCTTCATGTTTGGAATATAATATTTAAGAACAGAGTTCAGCTATGCAGGGGAATCTCTCTTACCATACTGAACACGCAAGGAAAGCCCAAAGAAATAGAAACCAAAAGGAAACACTATGCCTCAAAGTACACACATCATCAATAAAATCCAAAAATGTCCTCCATAAACCCAAAATTCAGGATCCAAGAAATAAACCATCAAGCACTTCTTCAATCTTCATTAAAGAAGCTTCTAACCCTTCAGAAGCCTATACCTCTCTTCCCACGTAGGTCCAAAGCAAGCGTAAATGAACCGTCCTTCATGCAACCTGCTTACTCTTACTCAGGAACAAACCGTATTCATGGTAATTTACGAAAATCAGTTGCTTACCTTCAAATATCCTCTCTAATGTATCTACAACACATGTCCAAAGGCCAAAAACAGGACATATCCAACAAGGAGAATAGGAATGCCATTAAGAAAACTTATTAGGAAATAATTATAGAAAAAAAAAAAACCCAAAAGTTGACTTAGAAAATGGCGAGCACTTGTGCAACCTGAATGATGAGAGACTTGAATAGATAAACATTTGGGGAATTCTATTCCACATTCTAGGTTAAAATCTCTGTTGCGGATTTTTTTAAGCACATTGTAAAAAATCACCCTTTTGTATTCCTGTGAAAAAATTGATGAGTTATTCTTTCTTTTCTCTTTAGAAGATATCAGAAGTAACTTCATTTAAGAACCATCTACAAAGACAGAAGTGTTCTACAATCTCTTCAGAAAGAATTGCATTTTGAGTTGCCACAAAATTTGTATCATACTATTCAGGTTAATATGAAAATGCAAGAAATAGGGCCAAGTTGCCATGTACTGATCAGGGCATGCGAGTAAAGCTGTTATATGTATGATACAAGAAACTAGAAAGGAACCTTTTAAGCTCAACCAAGACCTGCAATGAATTTTGAAAGGAGTTATAGGCTAGCAGCATTACCGGTGTCCACGCAAGAAGGGAGTCTTCACTTGCTTAGAGCTGGATGAGGTACTATCAGCTTGACACCTTTTCCGAGAAGTTTTAGAGTTAATGATCTCACTAGGCTCATCGTCATCACTGTCAATAGTTTTGCAACCTGCCCTGGTCAGCTTGCTGATCCTCCTAGGTACAAACACATTACAATAGTAACTCACAATGTCTTTTCTGCTCTTGGATGGGAAAGCCTCTATAGCGGGCTTAAGAAAACTTTTATGTTGCGATGGGGGATGTCCTTTAACAAGAGTCTCAAATTTCCTCTGCTCCTTTGCGGTCCACGATCTCAAAACAGCCTCTTCTCCCATTGTATGAAAGTTCCAGTCCCTAAAGGCAGGCCCCAGATCTTGCTGGAGCTCAGCACTTTTCTCTTGTATATGGAATTTGACGCATTTTGCAGACCCAGGAGATGTACAGGAGCAAGAGTCAGGCCTCCCATTCCCGATCTTGTCAGCATCGCTATTTGTAATACTACTGCCCTCAATTGGCCAGCTCTTGGTGCCTAGCCACCTTGAAGTATCCGAAGCATCATCCTTATCACAAGGGTGATGTTTATTGGGCACGCCAATCCACTCTGGCACTTCAGCCTGAAATAGGGAGCCAATTGGAATCGCCAGTTGGGCACTGTCAGTTAAGAATTTCACCCGGTCTGCTTCCTTTTTAGGTAACTCAGCATTCTTTTGCTTCCCCATCTGTACGTTTGATGGCTGCTGCTAGATGAATTTTGAACCACAGACTGTTTTCTTTCCCAGAATAAATCCAAACAAACACTTCCTCCACAAAACTACTCAAGTTCAGTGCACGATGTAGAGTAGGGATTCATGGATGCTGTCTCCATCGCTTTAGAATGCTTATATCTCTCTTGCCTATATCACCCAAGAAAGCAATGTATATATTTACTACACTTAAATATGGTAATGCAAGATTATTGGTTGGGGAGAAACTGATTCGGTGTAAATTTGGTTTATACTATTATTTTCTAAGAAAATTTTATAAGAAGAATGAACAGTATGAAATTGCAACAAAATTTTGGAAGTGATCAATCTTTAAACTAATCAAGTATCTTGTGATAGAAAAGTGTCTGAAATGGCAGCCAATTTCACTGCATTTGGCTTCAATGCTAAGAGGCTGCCATGGCAAAGTAATTTTGATTTTTCTCTGAGGCAATGTAGTTGTAGCTTTAGTTGAAGTCATAACAAAGATGCTATGGGCTTGTTGGGTAATTGTTTTTAAAAATGATTTTTTATTTTTAACAACAATTTTTTATTTTCTAAAACAAAAAAATAAGAAAAATTTTAAAAATTATTTTTTATTTTCTGTTTTTAAATCCAATGCTTTTTAAGAACACCATTTAATTGTTTTCATTTGTTTTCTAAAAATTATTTTAAAAAATAATTATACTAACATTGAATAATTAAAAATAAAGTATTAGATATAAAAATTATTTTTAAGAGTTATTTTAAAAAATAATTATACTAATGTATCAAAAAGTTCTAAATATAAAAATTATTTTTAAAAATATAAAAAAATAGATTAAAAATATTTAAGGTTTTCAAATAAATTTCTATTTTATAAAATATTAAAAAAATGTTACAAAAAACTGTCGTTTTAAGAATTATTTTGAAAAATAATTATCAAATAGGAAATAAGGCATCTTTTTAACATATTTAACTAATGAATAAGGTTTCGAAACTAGCAGGGAGAAAGAAAAAAATTGTATTTCCAAAGTGGTAGCAGTTAACAACCTGGGCAAATTTATGCACGTGTTAGCGGGGCGCTGTCCAATGCCTACAGTCAGATCGCAATGCAGAATAAATAGAATACCTATTTGCTGAATATGACAAAAAAAAAAAATATACATAATAAAAATTATTTAAAAATTTTGTATATTCTTAAAAGATTTAATAAAATTTACTTTAATTTAATAAAAAATGCCTACGCTCCTCTAATATTTTTTTTTTCCTTTTCACTAAGTTCTATTTTCAAATCCAGGGAGAAAGTTGAGTGTTTTGTAAGAACCGTAGATATAAAAAATTGCAAGAAAAAGAAAATTGGAGAGTTGGAAATTTTGATAAAATTGTTAGAGGATATATATTTCTAACTCTTTTACTTTTTTTTTAAAAAAAGGAAAATAATAATTGTTAAAACTTTTTTTTTTTTTTCCCCTCATTTTCCTTGCCGGATCGTTTCAACCCACACATTTTCCTCGTCCAAATTCCAAATGAAATGAAAGGCAAAAGTAACCCGTACCACTACTACTCACAACTGAGATTGTCAATAATTTTCTTCTTTTTTCCCTCCAAGTTCCCATTAAAACCCCAGATTTTCTCCTCTGTCCCCGAGAGCCAAACACGACCGCAGCAGCATTTGAATATCCGGAACCAACAAAACTCGCCTTCGAATCAACTCCTACCCGTTAATCCATTTTTCGTTCAAGAAATTTCCCTACTGAGACTCGATCTAACAAAACCTTCACTGAAAAAAAACGGTTTCCTTCACAGCGGTTAGTTAACAGTTGTTCTGTCGTCCTCATGCGGTTAAAAAAAAAAAAAAAAAAAATCCCTTAAGATCTGACTTCCTCTGGATTCAGGACTCAAATGGATGATGCAGTTTTGGATTCATTCACAATACCTACAGCGATTTTATCCTAAAGAAAAATAAATACGCATAGTAATAATCACAGAAGGCTAGATCGATCATATATATGTGAAAAATAATATATGCAATTATTTTAAAAATTATGATTGAATCAATAAATGAGATGGAAAATGTCGTACCAGTCAGCAGTCACCTCCTCCAATTGATAATTCGGACCACTTCTTGTATGAGCAACCTGTTGGGGAAAAAAATAAAATGAAATGATTAAAAATATATCTTTATAAGTGTCTTTATATTTACACTTTTTTTTTTTTTTCATTTTTCTATAACAAAGTTTATTTCAGTAATAACATCATCTAGAATTAACGATTATAAAGAGCAGTTAATAAAAGATTATGGTCACGTTTGAATAAATCTTTTATTTTTTATTTTTTAAAATAAAACTTTTATACAAAATATAAAACTTATATATATATATATATATATAAAATCTATGCAATCTTAAAAAAATTTAAAAAAAAAATATTTTATTTTCTTAATACTATGTTGTTTGTTCCCGAAAAGTATTTATAAAAAAAATAATTAAATGAAGTTAAGGAAGATGGATAAAAAACTTATATCATTTACTTGGGGGTTAAATGGTCCTTGGCAGTTCGATGGTCCAAATCAAGGCTTATAAAAAAATCTTAAAAAAGAGACTTTCACACCAGGATCCAAATACAACCACACTTTCCCATCTGCGCCTCTCCTTTTTCCCCGACAACCAAACACACCCATGATAGAATTTCAACTCGCTTCACCTTTTCAGCAAATAAATCAACGCCCTATATATTTGTAAGAATTTTCTTAAGAGTCCTAATCCAAAAACAGATCCCTTGTTTAATTTTTTTTAAGGAGAAAAATTCTAGGTGTCAGTGATCCTAATCCCTGAAGACTCAGACCGGAATTTCTTTAAATTCAAGGCCCATATTTATGATGCGATTAATTCTCATAAAGTCAAAAATAAATAAACATATCAATCATCTAATAATGACAGATAGTTTTGGTATTTAAATCATGAAGATTATTGATTGTTTTTAATAATATTTCCTTTTTTCGAGACAAAAAAAATTGATAATATTTTGAAATTAAAGATCTGGAGTGATTTCAACCATTTATCGTCCCAAAATTTTTAGATGTCTTGTTTTCTTTTCCCTCGTGGTTTCCAAGAATCTAGCAATCATGAAATCCATTTTTGGATTTCTGAACAAATTTAGAAATATCAAAAAGAAACATTGAAAATAAAATTTAACTTCGTCTAGTTCTAATCAGATCAGACAGATCCAACATTTTCCCTCTATTTTCTCGAGAACCAAACAGAAAACGTCACAAATCCACAAGCACACTAGCACTAGACACTCTTATTTCAGAAAATTCCCATCATGATTCTTCCTCACATCATCATATTTTTCAATCTTGCACTCAACGAATCAACTCTCTGTAATCTCACAATCTTCGTACGAACAATTGCCTCACAAAACCGTTAGTTTCAGTTTCTTCCGTTTATACGAATTTTCCGAGGAAAAAATAAAAAGTTAGTTTCGCTAACCCTAACCCTAGAAGAACAGAAACAACCAATCTAGAGATCTGAAATCTTCTGCTTACTGTTTCGAATTCGAAACCCTAAGGATGGGTGCAGTCTTGGAAATGATTCACAGAAAATCTAGTAATTTTATCATCCAAGAAAAGAAAAAGAAAATAAGCAAATTAATCATGTGAAAAAAAAAGACTAAATAAGATAAATGCAAATTACTATATATAATCATTTATATGATTAAAGATTATTATGTCTGAATCTAAATATTTGTACGGTGAGAAGTGAGAAACTGTACCGTTTGGCAACGAGGAAAAATAAAAATTGAAGCTTCCACGTTGGAAAATCGGGCACCAATCACGACCTTGACCTCGTACCGATAGTTCCAACTATTTCTCCAGTAGTAATCTGTCGAAAGGAAAATGAAATTATTAGGATATAAATATATACATTTGAGAAATAAAAAAGAAAAATCCCTCTTTTACCTATTTTTTAAATAAAAAAAATGAGAGAATATTTGACACAAAGGTGAAAGAAGCCTACTTTGGCTTCGCTCGACTTGGAAGCATGATAAGAATTGCCTTTTTCCAGAGGGGATTGCCTTATATATGATTCGGGTTTTTATTTGTTGTTATAAATTGAGTTTTATTTAATTGATTAGACGTATAAAATAAATTTTAATCATATTTTGGATAGTTAATTTCGATATCAAATTTGAAGAAAAAAATATAAATTTATTTTAACTGATATTCGACTCATTTTTAAGTTAAAGAAAAATCTTTCATAGGTTTTGCATAATTTTATAAAATTTTATGATTTGAAAATAAGATTAATATGAAAGTTAAAAAAATATTATCTTATCGAGCAAAAATCATGATGAGATACGATTCTCAGACAAGAAAACAAAATATTAGCCCAAATCGATTTTTTTAAAGAGTTTAGTTTATTCTTCGCATGCCAAGAAATCTTACTAAATACCAGAAGTGAAGTTATAGGGCAAGATTCAATTCAATGCAAGCAATGAAAAGAACAAAATGTATATGGTGGGTCAAAGACTCAAAGGCATTGACATATAATATACAAGTCAGTGGGAGAAATGAACATTGTGACTTTATCCATCTGTCTTGATTTATAAGACTTTTTTCTACTACCATCGGAAGCATTCACACAAGCATTTTTTCAAACACCTTGTGAACTCTAAATGAGCCAATAACAAGAGCAAATGGGGGGAGGAGATGGCAAGTTTTGTAATCTCTTACATTTCCCAATTTCTATTTTTTCATTTTATTTTATTTTATTTTGGTCACTACTATATGTTTTGGGTTTTTATCAATAATACAATCCAAAGATTTTTCTTTTTTTGAAAGATGGTTTATATAGTTCACTCATTTTGGGGCTTTTGGTGTATCAATAAAGATTCATAATATTTGGGTATAACACTAGAGATCTCAAGTTCAAGTCTTAAAAGAACAACATACCATCATTAAGGATTCAAGGAATAGGACTACTTAGAAGAGGTAATTTAAAGTAAAAAGTGAATGGGATCAAGGAAAAATGATAATTCAAACTAGAGCAAAATTTTCCAAATGTGGAAAGAGATTGAGAAAATGGATTATGGGAACATGATCATTTGGGCTATTCTTCAAAAGGGTTTGATTTGTTTTGTTCCATTAATCTCAAGTAGATGATCAAATTTTCACTAGACAAGTACTTTCACTAGACATGGAATTGAGGGCTTGTGCAAAGGTTTGAGAGAGAAGTGATCTTCCTCAGCTCAACCCCTTTAAGGTAAAAGCCCTAATTTTATTCATTGGCTACAATTCTTTTACTTCAGGGTCATCAATTTTGGGGGTTAGGTTTTGTTTATAACCCAAGAGGTTGGCAAAAGGCAAGTTAAGAATGGTTTTAGACAAGGGCATAATCACAATAATCTTCTATTGAATAGTAGAAAAGCAATTTAGAAAAAAATAAAAAGAAGGGATATGAAAATAACCTTTGGTAAAGGGTGTGCCTTGATTTTCCACAGGTGGGTTTCTTGATCTTCAGACCTAAAATGTCACAAGTTTCATGTGAAACTATTTTAGGTTAAAAGGATGATCTAGAGCAAAATCCATATTGATACGCTCTTGTGAAACTCAATTTAAAGATTTTTAGCCCCTCCACAATGAGAGGGTTGGTGTGGATATACTAAAGGGAGGCAGGTTTTTCAAATTTGTTTTGTGCCATCTTTTTGCTAATATGATATTGTCATGTTTATGGGTTATGAGCTTTTTCTGTTGTGCTGTAAAATTCATATAATTGACTGAGCGATCTAAATACGATCATATTATGTTGTTAAATGTATAAGTGATAAAAGAGTTTATAAGAATTGCTTTATTGTGCTTTTATCTTATAAATCAATCGACAAAATGTATAATAATAAAGTTCTATTTGAATCGGATTTAAAAGATTAATCATTCTTTTTTAAACTCCATAAGAGTTTTTATATTTATTTTTTCTTAAAAAAATCTTATAACTTTAAAAAAAATAAAAGTTAATAAGTACATCTTTCAGAATTTAATGAGGATGCAAATCTTAAGCAATAATAGTACAAAGGAAAACCATAAGAAGTTTAGGGTAAAATGAAGATCGATAGCATTTTTATCTTAATTCTTTACCCACGAGGGCTTAGATTTATTCCAACGAGATATAATAAATTTGTAAATGTTTAGCTTGAATATATAAAAAGATAAAAAAGAAATAATGATATTTAGATAATTATTTTTAATTTTAAAATATTAATATTTTAATTATAAATTTATATTTTTCTAGTGTTTAAATTAGTATATAAAATATAATAAAATTAATTAATTTATAATAATTTTGTTTTAATTAATTTATAAAATATATTTATAATTATAATTTATAAAAACAAATGTTATAATAATCAACATCAAACCCATGTGCCGTGGTTCGAGCCCTGCTGGCAACCTCCACTGCCGTAGCTGATGACGTGGGCCTGACAGTACTGGGCCAGGCCAGCTAAAGCATTAAGTTTGCAACGTGCCACTGCCGTTGCTGATGATGTGGTGTGGGCCTGGGAGTGATTGGATAATTTCCAGGCCCCAAAACATCCGCATATCGTCGACTTTTCCTCATTTTACGCCATACATTGGCACATTTCAATCCTCGGTGCATATTTTCTTTTTTAATTAATTTTCATTTCTACTTTTTCTTATTTTCTTAGATGTTGATTTCAAGTCCTACAAACAAACAAGAAACATTATTCAGAAGCGTCTTCACATACAATATAGAATAAATGAAAAAAGAACTTAATATATACGTTCATATCATTGACACCAGTTCTTCTTAAAGGCTCTTGAACTCTAAATTCATGCTTGATCCGGTTGGTTTTGACTCCATGAATGTTAAGGCCAATGGTTAACTTGTAAATAGTTGGCTTAGTTGTTAGTTTGAATAATTATCTATTAGAACAAACCTAAAAGTTAAGAAGGTAGTTTCACAGTTTGTTATAAGCTTCTATTTAAAGAAGTTCTTGTGATCAATTTCAATAGTCTATGTGAATAATAGGTCCTTCGTTTTTCTTCAATCCAAAATCTCATATTTTCCTTTGTTTTCTTAAATCCTAATATGGTATTAGAGCTTTGAAATGCCAACAATGGAGAGCTCTTCAATTTCCACCATGGGTGGAGCCTCATCATCTGCTCCAAGGTTCATCCTTGTTTCCTTTAGTTACTCTGTTTTAGTTTGATTGGATAACAACAACTTCTTTCTTTGGCGAAAGCAAGTTCTTGCAACAATTCGAGGGCATAAATTACATAATTTTGTGTTTAGGACAAAACCCCCATCATTGAAGTTTCTTACGCTAAGAGATGGAGAAGTGGAAAATGTCAATATAGAATTTCTTGATTGGGAACAACAAGATCAGTTGTTGTTGTCTTGGCTTATTTCTTCAATGTCTGAAGGGATTCTTGCAAGTATGGTAAACTGTGAGAACTTTGCTCAGGTATGGAAAACTTTGGAAAGATATTTTGTTGTTCAAATTCGAGCACAAATGTCTCAGTTTAAAACATAATTGAGAAACACTAGGAAAGACTCTTTGACTATGAATGAATATTTGTTAAAGATCAGAGGCTGTATTGATTTGCTAGGATTAGTAGGTCATTCAATATCTGAAAAAGAACACATTGATGCCATCTTTGAGGGTTTATCAACAGATAATGACACCTTTATTCTTTCAATTGAATCACTCATAGACCCTTATACAGTTGATGATATAGAATCCTTGTTGTTAGCTCAAGAAGCTAGGATAAAGAAGAAGAATAAGAAGTTAGGTTCTGCACAACCTAGCTTAGCAAATATTGTTGTTACTGGTCAAAACTCTAAGCAAAGCACAAAAAGGTATATTAATGGTTTTACACAAAATTCCAATTCCAGCTTTGGTGGTCTAAACACCTTTGGTGGTCAGTCTTTTTATGGTAAACAACGCAATTTTCAGAACAATGCTAGAGGAGGTTTTGGTTTTGCCAATTGGGGAAGAGGTTGTGGAGGCCAATTTAATGGTCAATTTGGTAGGAGAGATTTTTGGTCTCAAAACAAACCTTAATGTCAACTTTGTGGGAAGATTGGGCATGTGGTGATGAACTGTTATTATCGTTTTGATCAGAGTTTCGTAGGACCATCTCAATTCCAAAATCAACAGTCTTATGTTCAAAGCCAATTACAAGGTGCAAAAGGCCAAATGACAGCCATGTTTGCTACACCAAAAGTTGTCAATGATACCAATTGGTATCCTGACTCAAGAGCCTCTAACCATGTTACTTCTGATGCTACAAACCTAATGACTAAGGCTGAATATTATGGATTAGATCAAGTTCATATTGGAAATGGTATGGGTTTATCCATTAAGCATGTTGGTCAGTTTGTCTTTTTATCTCCTTATACTTCTAAAATTCTTTCTCTTAAACAACTCTCACATGTCCTACCTATAACAAAAAATTTACTTAGCGTTTCGAAGTTTGCCCATGATAATGATGTTTTCTATGAATTTCACTCATGTTCTTGTTTTATGAAAGATTGGACTTCTAAAACTGTGCTACTGGAGGGAAAACTTAAAAATGGATTATATGTCTTTGACCACACTCAAATTCATCTCAACCAGCAGTTGCAGCCTCTGTTGTCTTCCTCAAAGGTCCCAATTCTAGCACCATCTATTCAAATTCATCTCAATCAGCAGTTGCAACCTCCGTTGTTTTCCTCAAAGGTCCCAATTCCAACACCATCTGACATTGCCTTACATGTACCTATTCTCTCTCATTCCTATTCATTGTATGATTTGTGGCATGATAGATTAGGCCACCCTTCTGAGAAAGTTGTAAAAGTTGTACTCACAAATTGCAAAATACCTTTTCCTGATTTAAATTCTCATTCTTTTTGTTTAGTTTGTTGCCTTGGTAAAATTCATAAGTTTCCTTTTAGATTGTCTGATACAACCTACACAAAACCTTTACAATTGGTTCACTTTGACTTATGGGGACCCTTTCCAATGTTGCCATCCAATGGCTATAGATATTACATCAGCTTTATAGATGCATTTTCTTGTTTCATTTGGATTTTTTTGTTAAAGCATAAGTCAGATGCTCTTCAAACTTTCTCAAATTTTAAGACACAAGTTGAGTTGCAACTTGGTTATAAAATAAAGGCTATTCAAACTGATTGGGAAAGAGAATATAGAGTTTTTAGTAATCTTTTAATGTCTCATGGTATAATTCATAGAAATTCTTATCCTCATACTCATGAACAAAATGGGGTTGAGAAGAGAAAACATCGTCATATAGTAGAAAATGGTCTTACTTTATTAGCTAAAGCTTCTATGCCTTTAAAATATTGGGATGAGACTTTTAGAGCTACTGTTTTTCTATACAACAAGTTGCCTACTTCAGTTTTCCATTGGAAAACTCATTTGGAAGTCTTGTTTCACTCATTTTTGAGCTACTCTATGCTTAGAGTGTTTGGATGTGCATGTTATCCAAATACTAGACCTTACAATAGGCATAAACTCAATTTTAGATCAACTAAATGTACTTTTCTTGGTTACAGCTTGAATCATAAAGTCTATAAGTGCTTAGACAAAAATGACAAGATTTTTATCTCTAGAGATGTTATTTTTTACGAACACTCCTTCTCATTCTCTTCTTCAAATTCATCACAAACATATCTACCCTCACAAGCATCAAACTCATCTACTTAATCGATCCCAAACACATGCTGAAACACATATTGGTCAGAAAATTCCTCTTGTTGACAATGGTTGCAATTTGTCAACTTCTTTGGAAAAGACAATTGAACCTATTGTTGAACAGATTTTGGTGGGCTCTTCTATTCCAGCACAGGTTCAAGTTAGTGGAAACACTCATAGTATGGTAACCAGGTCAAAAAATGGGATTTCCAAGCTAAAGGTTTATGCTACAACACTAGAACCTAGCTCAGTTGTTGATGCTTTGCAACAAGAACAATGGAAAACAACTATGACAGATGAATTCTTAGCACTTATAAGAAACAAAACATGGTCCTTAGTGTCTCTACCAAATGGAAGAAAAACAATTGGATGCAAATGGGTATTCAAGGTCAAAGAAAATTATAATGAGACAATTAACAAGTATAAAACCAGGTTAGTAGATAAAGGCTTTCATCAAGTGGATGGTTTCGACTTCAATGAAACATTTAGCCTTGTAGTTAAGCCAACAACTATTAGAGTGGTGTTAACTATTGCCTCAGCAAAGAACTGAGTTGTTAGGCAATTGGATATTAACAATGCATTTTTAAATGGAAACTTACAAGAAGAGGTATTCATGGAACATTCTCCTGGATTTGTTCATCCTAAGCAACCTCATTTGGTATGCAAATTACACAAATCCTTATATGGATTAAAGCAAGCCCCTAGAGCTTGGTTTGAGAAACTACGTAATGCTCTCATTGCCTTTGGATTCATCACAACTGGATCTAACCAATCATTGTTTATTCGGATTACTAATACTCATACTATATTTGTTCTAGTCTATGTTGATGACATATTAGTTACTGGATGCAACAATGAAGAAGTTCAAACTATCATCAATCAATTGAATAAGAGCTTTACCTTAAAGGATCTTGGTGAAGTAAACTATTTTCTAGGCATTCAAGTAAGGCATACAACTGAAGGACTTCATCTCTCTCAAACTAAGTACATCAAGGATTTACTTTGCAAAGCCAAGATGCAGTTTGCCAAGAGTAGCAGTACACCAATGACTAGTGGACTCAAATTATCTGCTTATGGAAGTGATCCTATAGAGAATGGACAGTTGTATAAAAGCACAGTTGGAGCCTTGCAATATGTAACCATTACTAGACCAGAGATCTCCTATTATGTTAACAGGGTGTGTCAATTCATGCAAAATCCACTTGAATTTCACTGGAAGATAGTCAAGAGGATACTAAGATACTTGAATGGAACTTTGGATTATGGCCTACATCTTAGAAGATCATCTCAGCTGAACTTGGTGGGATTTTGTGATGTTGATTGGGCCACAAATCCAGATGATAGGAGGTCTACATCAGGTTATTGCGTATTTCTTGGTGGAAAACTTGGTGTCATGGTCCTCTAAGAAGTAATATACTATTTCTCATTCATCTACAGAAGCTGAATATAGAAGTCTTGCAATCATTGTGGGAGAATTAACTTGGTTAACTTCTTTACTTGAGGAGTTAAGGGTAACTACAACTAAAATACCTATAATTTGGTGTGATAATTTAAGTACAGTGCAGCTTGCAACAAATCCTATATTACATGCTAGGACAAAGCATGTTGAATTAGATCTATACTTTGTTAGAGAGAAAGTTCTATAGAAGAAGGTGTTGGTTCAACAAGTTCCTTTAATAGATCAAACAATAGACGTTTTGACAAAGCCCATTTCCAACTCTTAAGTTTCCTTTGTTAAGAAACATACTCAAAGTAGAAGACTTAGCTACTTTGAGTTTGAGGGGGGCTGTTAAGGCCAATGGTTAACTTGTAAATAGTTGGCTTAGTTGTTAGTTTGAGTAGTTAGTATGTTAAAACAAATCTAGAAGTTAAGAAGACAGTTTCACATTTCTTAAGTCCTAATAGTGAGCAGCGCTTCCTCGGTAGAAAACTAAAACCTTCCGGTGATCTCTTTATCAGCAGATTAGCTCTTGTGGCCTTCCAATATCCATCTCCTACTGACCTATTGGGACGTTGCCCATTCCGATATTTCCTGTCCCTTGGAGTGAAGTAGAACCATTCATCTTTCCCCAGCTGTTCGTATCTCGCTAAGTAAAATCAATTCATATATGCAAATAATACTGAAGAGAAGTAAAACTCTACTAAAGCCCTAGTTCAAAACATCTCTGCAAACCATTCAAACTTAGACAAAAACAAACTACTGCCCATATTACATCTCATTCAATATTCAGTCACAAGATATTATAATCAAAAGAGCAAGAGAAAAGAATATAAAAAAAGAGTTGAACTTGAATACAGAAAGATTCACTTCTATTATCTTGTTCGGTGGCAATGGCTGATGCTCAACCTTCTTCCTCAAGTAGAAAACTATTATCTCTGCATCTGTGGGATTAAATCTATACCCTGGTGGTAAAGAATTAAAATTAAAAAGCTTTCCATCTTCACTACCATTAGTCTGCACTTCTTCTGCTTTTCCCTCTGCTGCTGGAATTTGTAGACTAATATTCTCTCCAAGTTCTGAAAGATTGATTTTCTTTGAGACTGCGTTTTCTCTTCTCTGTCGGAAAGATACAACGCAATATTTTTGGCAACGGGAATTGAAAAGCAATAGCAATATAAGCCTTGTTTCGTAGAAAGGTTAACATCTAAATTTAGTAGTAGAAAATAGGGTTATTTGATTAAAACGGCTTTCAAAACCCACATTTTAAAATTTAACCTCCGACCCTTTTTTGGCATCGTTTGACAAAAATATTCTTATTATTTTCTTGTAAAAATAACAATTTCTTTTAAAACCTACATGTAAATACTTAAAATAAAAAAGAGTATTTATGTCAAAAATTGATTAAAAACGTGAGAACGGTTAAATTTCCGAATTTGGGGATTATTTCTTCCATTTTAACTAAATATTTCTAGAAAATATAGAAAAATAAATACAAGTTAACAATATAGATTCAATGTCTACCTTAGCCATTGAAAACATATGGCAAAATAGGTCCTTAGATGAGGCTACAAATTTCGGACAAACTTCGGTATGTTACAATCTATCCAAATTATGGGTACAAATCTAGATATGGTATTGTTAGTCAAATTATGGATGGATGGTTATGTTTTCTGCATAATCCGTCATTATTCATCGGGTGATTGTTTTATAGGAACCCTTCAATTTTATGTCTAAGAAATGTTTTTTAAATTCATTTTTATTAAAAATAATTATAATATTTTTAAAATTTTTAATTAACTAAAAGTTCAAAATTACATCCCTCACAGCTTCTTCAAAACTTGAATAAATTTAAACATTTTGAAAACTTGTGTTTGTAATCTTCAAAGATAATTTTTAGTGTTTGAGAATTCTCAAACAGAGCCAGTAACATTATGTAAGCAAGAGGCTCTTGGCTCTAATCCCACAAGATCTTGATCTTAAACCCTAATTTTTTTTTCACCCGCTCTCCGTCCGGCCCTGCGTTCTCCCGAGAGCGTGAAAAGCCAAGTCGAAGGAGTGACTCAAATTTTCTGGCATCATTCATGGCTAAGCCCGTATTGCCCATATTACGTCTTGGTATATAGTCTGGGTTCAAATCCATAGGTGAGACGAACACGGCATTGCCAATATTGCTGCTGCGAAACTCTCTGTCCCATGAATGATCGGAATATGTGAAGTCCATGGATTGCATCAAGTTGTTGTTCTGGCCATGGAAAGAAACATCAGTTCCAGCCGGATGAAGAACTTGAAGGTTGTCCTGGGGAAACACAGCATTTGCAAATTCAGGAATTTGAATGATGGGCTGCTGCGGTGCTGTTGATTTTGGAGAGCCTGGTGACTATTAATATACGGATTATATTGGTGATTAATCCTCTCTTGTACAGATTCCATTCCACCACCAACTGTGATCTGATTATTGGCCTTGTTGGGGTTAAGCTCAAGTCTAGAAATCTTGGAGCTTGAGCTTGATTCATCAATCACAGACTTATCTCGTGATCTTTTGCAGTCTCTATCTCTACTATCATCTTTCCTATAGACCCTGCATAGAACACAGTCATCCGACTGCAACAAACAAACAAGAAACATCATGATATATATTAATCTGCAGGAGCTTCCTTACATACAATATAGAATAAATAAAAAAAGGGCTTAATATATACCCTCATTTCATTGACACCAGTTCTTCTTAGAGGCTCTGGAGGTTCAGCAACTTTGAATTCATGCATCATCCAGTTGGTTTTGACTCCGCGAGGAGGGTTTCGTCGATGGAAGGCTAAAGGCTTCCGGTACCCCACTTTTCGATCCTCAAATATGATTTCTTTATCAGCTCCAGTGGCCTTCCAATATCCATTATTTCCGGCTGACCTATTGGGACGTTGCCCATTTTGATATTTCCTGTCCCTTGGAGTGAAGTAGAACCATTCATCCTTCCCGGACGGCTCGTATCTCGCTGAGTAAAATCAATTCATATCTGCAAATAATACTAAAAGAGAAGTAAAACTCTACTAAAACCCTAGTTCTAAACATCTTTGCAGGCCATTTAAACTTGAAAATAAAAAGCAATTCATATCCGCAAATAATACTAAAGAGAAGAAGAACCTGCAAGTTCCTCAGGATCATAAGCATAGAGATTTAACTTCTATTATCTTGTTCGGTGGCAATGGCTGATGATCAACCTTCTTCCTCAAGTAATAAACTATTATCTCTGCATCTGTTGGATTAAATCTATACCCTGGTGGCAAAGAATTAAGATAAAAAAACTCTGCATCTTTACCATGATTGTTGTGCACTTCTTCTACTTTTCCTTCTACTGTAGACTTATATTCTCACCAGGTACTGAAAGATACATTTTCTTGAGACTGAGGTTGAGTTTGAGTTTGAGTTTTCTCTTCTTCTCTTGAGTTTTCTCTTCTCTGTCGTCTCCTTCTTTGAAAGATACAATATCATACGAGTATGACTCGAGGCAAGGAGTAGTCTAATTTGAAACCAACTGATATTCCTTGTAATATAGAATTTTTATTTTTCTGGTTATTTTTGTGATTGGTTGGAATTTTAATTTCATTTAATTGTATTGATATTAATTTTCATCCTGAAGTGACGCAATTAAATTGGTTGAGAAATATTACCATGATTCCAAGCATTTTGGGACAAAAATTAATCTCAAAATTAAACTTTATAATTCTTCTCTCTATTTTACCAAAAAAAAAAAAAAATTGTGACAAAACTAGATTAAGTAACGAATTATAAGGTTAATAATTATTTATCAGAAAAATCTCAAATCTTATATGTATTTTTTGAATTAAACACTAATTTAAAATAAAATCATATACCCTAATGTAAAATAAAAATACTTATCAACAAAAACGTAGGACCGAAATCTAGATATTAGAGAGTAACTTTATTTTTTTATTCTATTTTTTTAATAATGGTTTTAAATTAATTTAATAAATAATATTTCAATTAAAAAAATTTTAAATTCCTTTGTTTGTTTGTAAAATTGAGTTGAGAAAATGATCCAAGGGCCGAACCATGCCCAAGCTCAGTTGCTTTCTCTCAGGGTATTCTTGGGCCTATAAGGAGGTAATCGGGCTGATACGGGGATAGTTGAGGCCGGGCCAGGTTGGCTTGGGGCAGGAAGTTGTAATATATTTGGAAATTCCCTATGGCCTTGTTTGTTATTTGCATTATTATTGGAATATCTCAAGTCATGAGAAAATAAAGGATGAAAGTTTAAATTTTGAGCATAAAAAAGGACTATGTAGATCTTTAGAAACATGTTCTCATTGAATTTTTTTTTAGTGTTTTATAACTTTCTTTTTTTTTTTAATTGTTTGAAAGCTCAAAGGTAACAAACAATTTTCTCCTCCATATAGAGTAATTTAAAATATATATATATATATATATATATATACTTTTTTAATCACTTTTTAAAATATTCTAAAAATAATTGAAAATGCCTCCAATTTGCACTAAAAAAAAATTAAGACTTTTTTTT
Organism: Vitis vinifera; assembly: GCF_030704535.1. Classification (NCBI taxonomy): domain Eukaryota; kingdom Viridiplantae; phylum Streptophyta; class Magnoliopsida; order Vitales; family Vitaceae; genus Vitis; species Vitis vinifera. The sequence continues at coordinate 6,894,642 of NC_081810.1, forward strand.
TCTTCAGAAAAATGAAAACATGTTTTTGAAGTTAAAAAATTGTTTTCAATTTGCTAGATTTCGATATTTTAACGATTTAAAATAATTAAGATTAAAAATATAAAAAATAAGGACATTATTAAGAAACGTTTGTTTAGATTTTCTTATAGATATTTTATTAAAAGATTTAAATACAAGAGAATGAGTACCCTTCCTTACTTGAATACTTATTTTAAATATTTTCATCCTTCTTTTATTTCCTTCCTGATTTATTTCTCTTAATTTTAATGCTTTTTCTAATTAAATGAAAATTAAGTTCTTGATATATGAATCGTTATAAATAAAACTTAATTATAATATAATTATTATTATTATTATTATTATTAAAAACTAATTCAAGATTTTTTTTTAATAGTAATTATAGAAAATGCTTTTAATATTTTTAATGTTAGATGATTTTTATTATTCAAGTGTTAATAATACTAAAAATGCTTTTTAAAATCACTCCCAACCGTACTCAAAGTACTCTAAAGACGGGAGTCCAAAGTGGGTGGTTTTCCGATGAAATTAAAGGAGTGATTAATTTTACAATTTGATAGAGAATTGGATGTCTAAATAACCTATTTCCTTGTCAAACAAAATTTTGAACAGTACGAACATGAGTTTGCCTATTTTCACGAAAATCACTGGGCAATTTGTTAGAAACAGTATCATAAAAATATAAGGTTCAGAAGTTTCTTTCCCTTATTTTCCTAAGCTTTCTCAACGACCAAACGAAACCCAAACTCCATCAAACAACAAAATTAATGCAACAACATTCACTCAACATCGTACCCTTTCTCCTGAAGCTCCGAGATGACTTCGTTCCTCATCCTCATCCACAGCTTCAGTGCCTCTTGTCCCAACTTCTGCCTCTGCAACTGCGCATGATAATCATCCGAACCTTTATCGGATTCAATATCACCTTTGGGACCAATCGTCGTGCCGATCATGCCTCCTTTGGCAATGAACTCTTCCATGGCTTCTTTGTCGCCCGGGTATGGAAACTGCCTTCGCTCATAGAGGTGGGCCAGCTCTTTCTCTTCTTTCGGCCGATGCCTTAATTGAAACCAACCGAGCGGGGACGTCTCGTTGTAGAGCCACACGAGGCCGCACACCGTGTAGGCATATAGCAAACATTTCCCAACGTGCTTCCACAGGACGTAATCTTCTTTTACCAATCCCACTTTCGCGAGAAACTTCTGAGCCTTGGCCCATTGGAAGCCTTAAGACGATGAAAAGACAGAAGGTTGGAAAAAAATAAGTAAAAGAAAAGTGAAGAAATTGGTTCAATGAAACATTTTATCGAACACTTGGAAGGCTTCCCCAACCTAAACGTTACATCCATTCCTTTCGTCAGAAAATTTCACCAAGTGGCTGAGATTTTTTTTTTGGGGGCCAAAATTTTCCCATTGAGAGAACGAAAATATAGGCCCCGATTAGGGTTCAGAAATTCGTTTCTATCTGAAGCGAAAAAAAAAAAAGAGGAAGAAGAAAAAGAAAACTGCTAAAATAGTTTGAGGCATTAATTGGGAAGAAATTTTTTTTTTTTTCATCCTTTCCTTTGTTTCTGGGAAAATTCCAGAGCAAGAGGTTGAGGTTTCAGAAAATACCTTTGGCTACTTGTTGGCTTTTGCGAACCATCGAGAGAAAGAAGGTGCGAACCCGCGGTGACCTTTGAAAGGTCAGACAAAAATGAAATGGTATGTGAGTGGTGACTGGTGATCAGCTCGTGTGGCGATATCTAATTGCTTTTTCTAATTTAGTGTATGCAAGTTTTTATTTTATTTAAATTAATGATTAAATAATGTGAACAATAAATTATATGAAAATTAAAGTTTGGATTCAATTTATTAAAAATTGAGAAAAAAAAATGAAAAACAGAGTTAAACTAGATTTTGATTTTAAAAAATAAAAATAATCCCTAAATTAAAAAAAAAAGAAAAAAAAAAAAGACCTTTTCAGTCCGAGGTAATTGTTTACAATAAAAAATAAATTTTAAGCTTTTTTTAATTAATTTTTGTAAAATCTAACCATCAATTAAAAAAAATATAAAAAATATTTAACAAACTTTTATATTATAAATTTTTAGATAATATCTTTTAATTGTTTCACTAATAATACAAACATGAAAAATTATTAGAAATAAACTCCACTTCTTTCAAACAGAGTCCCATTAAACAACAGTTTTTAAAAATTGATCTCAAAATAATTATTTAAAGCTGTTTTGAAAAAACAGTTACCAAAACAATCTATTTTTTAATCACGGTTCCGGTTCCTTTTCCAAACATAAACTTAGCTTCCACCAAACTTTCGTTCACTTTCATTTCACCCAATTTGATTCTCTGTTACATTATTCAAGAACACAAAATACAAAGACTCCATCTTTTTCACCTCTAACTGTATTGCATTTGCTGTACTGCATTCCTAGATATGAGGAGACGCCATTATTGCAGCATACCAAATTTACAGCTTCTTGGAACCACCACAAATGGTAGAAGCTGAAACCACTGCTATATACTCTCAATTAGCGGAGAGTCCCCACCGCCCTCTTATACGTGTACCACTTGGCCACGAAGAGAAAAGCTACCAAGTTCAGAACACTGAGGATGGCCAAGAGGAAGAAGAAGTAATGGAGGTGACCACGATTCAAATTGTCTGGTATCCATCCAAGCTTCCCACCTCTAGTACTCACATCTGTAACTATGGTCACAAGCAGTGAGCTCAAGTAATTTCCAAGGGCCACAGTGGCGAGCGAGAGGGCCGAGCAGAAGCTCCTCATGGCGTCCGGAGCCTGCTCATAGAAGAACTCTAGCTGCCCAATGAATGTGAAGACTTCCGCACATCCTATGATGAAGTACTGCGGAACTTGATAAAAGATGGACAAGGGAATTCTATCATGATCATAGTAGTTGTGTCTTTTAACTATGCCGAGCCTAACTACCTCCAAGATGCCTGCAGAGAGCATAGCAAAAATGGATATGAAGAGGCCGATGCCCATGCGCTGGAGCTGCGTGATTCCATTGCTGTGGCCTGTGAATTTTCTGGCTACCGGGACGATGATTCGATCGTAAATGGGCACCCAGAAAATGACACTGATGGTGTCGAAGATTGATAATGATGCTGACGGGATCTCAAAGTGTCTACCCATGTGGGGATCCATGGACTCGCCTTGCACCACAAACAATGAGCCCATCTGACTGTACACAGCGGAGAAGATGATGCCAGTGGCCCATACAGGAAGCAAGCGGATGATAGCTTTGAGCTCCTCAACTTGGGTGACTGTACAAATCTTCCATGGGTCTGGTGAGTCCTTTATATGATCTGATTGTATCTCCACTGCTGCCTTGTCAAAGAAACTGGAAATCACAATATTTGGTGAAAGGGAATCCACAGAAAATGAAGACTGGGAAAAGATCAGCTAGCCCAGTTGAGAAGCTCACCTTAAATCTTTTGTGTGATCAAGCTTTCGGCTTCCTTGGATGCCAGACTCTCCATCTGCAATCTCATACAAAAGAGACTTGTCAGCAGGCACTTGGACTCTATATTTCTTCAAGGATGCCACCACCACCTGAGACATTCGCGTCAAGGGGCTGCCGCCAGGCTTCTGGTTCCTGTACAACCGAGTGCCCGAAAAGAAACTGACTACAGCAATGGCCATTGCTGCTGCAGGGATGCCAAAACCCACTCCCCAGCCAATATTTTCTTGTATCCAGACCAGGATAGAACCAGCAATGAGAGCGCCAACATTGATTGAAAGATAGAACCAATTGAAAAAAGAGCTTTTGTGCGTCTTTTCATGCTCATCAGTATCATCAAACTGGTCTGCTCCGTAAGATGAGACACAAGGCTTAATTCCTCCGGTGCCTAGAGCTACAAGGTAAAGTGCCAAAAAGCACACTGCAGTTTGTGTCTCTGTTGGGTCACAAACTCCACTGGGAGAACAGTTCGGCTTTAGTCCAGGAACTGATGCTGTAACTGTCAACAGAGTCATCCCCTGCATAAAATTAAGGCCTCTCAGTTTCCCAATCAAAGCCAAAATATTTCAAATAAAATCATGTTTCTGAAATGGGTCAAGCATTGGGAGAACTTGGGTTGAGTTCATGAGTCAAGGTACAAACTGCAGCTCCCATAGAAGTTGCCTCATAATGGATCTAATTGGATTCAATCCACAATTAACCCAGATGATTTCTAGCAAGATAAACTTCAGAGTATACAGAGTATAAGATTTCTTGGAGAACAGAACTTACAATGACGTAGATAATTGAGAAACTGGCAATTGTCCAGTATCGTCCTAAGTAGGCATCAGCCAGAAATGCTCCGATGAATGGTGTGAGGTAGCAGGTTCCAGACCAATTCAACACATTTTTAGAAGCTGTGGCGCTATCCTGGTGGAGTTTATACTTGAAATAAAGCACCAGATTGGAGCTCATCCCATAGTATGCCAATCTTTCACAGAATTCATTTCCTGTGTTCAAAAAGGCCAAAAAAGAAAAGGCTATCAGTTTCATCCCTCCACAAACAGATCCCATCATCTGGGATAGAGATTGGGAAAAAAAGTACCCAGGATATAAGGGCAGGCTGTCCAAGTTCCAGTTTTCTTCTTGTTGGCGGGATTTCCCTGGTAATTTATTGTCCCATCTTTTGTATAATTATCTTCTTCTGCCATGGTTGTCCCATCTTTTGTATAATTATCTTCTTCTGCCATGGATTCGTGGAGGTTGGTATTTGCTTAGTTTACTCAAATGTTTGATGATTGGCTCAGAGGCCGAAGAACACAGAACTTGAGGATGTGCTGAAACTGCAACAAACAGAAAAGCATAGAAGCATGAAATTACTTTATATAGATGAGAAATACGGAACTACCATCAGTAGTGAGATGAGGAATTAAAGCCAGTCCACGATAGAAAGGTATATTAGGCATTTGATTCATGGGAAAGAAAATTCTGTTCTGTACATAGGAGACTGACGACACATGGATTATCAATGCATCATGAGTACTCTGCTGCTGGAATTCCAATATACAAATCGCAATGAAACAATGAAGAAAATAACTAGAGATCTTGGTGCCATTTGATTGCTGAGAGAAGTTTATAGTCACTGAGAAAATTTTCCAAGATTTTCTTTCCTTTTCCTCTTCAGAAACCAAATGTTCTCAAACACAAAACAACAACCCAAGAAGCTTATTTCAAAGATCTGGGCTTAGGAACAATGTTGACAGCATTACCCCAAAGACAGAATGCTCATAAGCAAAAACAATCATCTCAGAGGGTCAGGGAAATCAAACCGTTCAAGGAAACTAGAACTGAAAGAGAGGAAAAAAAAAAAAGATCCAAACCTGATAATCCACAAATCTATTCATTACCCGGAAGAACAGTGTGCCTTTGCGGATTTGAGAATTGACCCATGCATACAACCCTAATCCAGAAGAGTAGTCAAGCAGCACAAGCTGCTCAAAAGATAGTATCTAAATGATGATGGCCTGATCCTATATAAAAATACAAGGCACATATGATTCTTTGACTATGCACCGATAATTATGAGATAAGAGTGTGTGGGTGGGCGCCTATGCTCTCAATATACTAAAAGAATCTCAAGCAAAGACTTTGAAGTACTGTCGAAGTCAACAAAACTATGGGCCACAGGGCACCAAGAGGGTTACTTTTCTAAGACAGTTCACACTTTCTATGGAAACATGCTTACTTCAAAAAATTCTAACTATAGAAATTAGAATATCAGGAGATAAAGATATAGTCAAAAGTAAGCAAACGGGTCGAACTTTTTTTTTTGTTTCTTTGACTGGATTGCTGGATTTTCAGTCTTTCACAAGAAAAAACCCCAGCGAACAAGGTCAAATATTGTGTCTCCGGATTTGGATTCCCACCTCCACATTTGAGAAACTTGATTCCCAACCCCGAACGGAAAGTAGAAAAAACAGATTTTTCAACAAACACTTCTACTATGATCATCAACTTCTATATCCAAAACAACCCCAACAAATCACATAGGTTACATTTATGAATCCTCACTTGCAGAAGTTCCTGAAAAACTAAAGGTGTGAAGAGGTAAGTCTTTTTTCTTTTTCCTTGGTCCCTTTTTTCCTCCTACAACAAACAAATATACCAAAGTTAAAGTTGAAAATACGAAGATAAGGGCAAAGAGGAAAAAGGGTTTCCATCGTAGCCACCCAAAATTTGTGCGGAAAGGTCAACAAAAGTGAGAATCAAGAATCCAACAGTATGAAAAGGAGATGCAATACAAAACAGAGTGTCTAATCTAGCGTACTTCTGGTATGAAAAAATGTTTGGCAAAAAGGAAAAGATAGAAGTATGAGAAAAGCAAGAAACTTCAAAAGCCCAAAAAGGGTGTGTAAAAATCCGAAAATTCCCACCTCAAATCCATTGGGAGAAGTGCTGGGAGAAGGCTTGCTTCTGAATTGAAATCTCTGGTTCTGAGGGAAGCCAAACTAGCAGTCTTTATCTATCCATATGGACGGAGAGAGTAGAGCAGGTTATGTTTGGGTTCCAAAATCTGAGGACGTCGAGTTCAAGGGTGGTTTCTTTGTTGTTATATACATGCTTTGGAGCTTAGAGTGGCCCGCGGGAAGCGCTCAAGAGATGCTCATGAGTTATTGGTTATTACATCTTGGTGGCGTTGGCTTTCGGTCATTGCTGTCCTTTCCAAAGCCCCGAGGATCCAACTCTACATCAAAAATACAGTCAGAGGGATGGTGATAAATGTATGAATTTTTTTTATTTTGTAATTAATTTAAAATCATATTTTAAAAATATTAAAACTATAATTTCAAAACTAAGAGAAGAGATTCACCTTGCACATGAAATCATGGAAGCAGATCGTGACATGTGACGCCTGCCGACCTCTTCTTATATTAAAATCTTGGAATATTCTGAAGCAAGAAGAGAAAATAAATAAATATTTTCATCTCTTTGTCTTTTGTCAATTATTAATTAAACAATATAAACCCCTGATTCTGACTTTCATAATGTTTTAAAATTATAAACAAAATAAAAGTTCAACATAAGGTCGTTTTCGTTAAAAAAATTAAAACTTTTTTCAGTAATAAAATATTCAATATTTTTTTATTTTTAAAAATAAAAAATAAATTTTAAAATCTATTTAAAAAATTAATGTATTAACAAAAATAAAACAAATGTGAAATTAAGTATAAAATTATTCGAAGATTCAATAAATAAATAATCTGTTTGGTAGTGTTGTTAATAGAAGTGTTTTTTTGTAATACTTTTGTGAAAAACTCATAATTTGAAAAAGTAATTTTAATAGTATTTTTTATTAAGTATAAAATTATTTTTAATATTAATAAATTACTAAAAAGGACATTCATTACAAAATAAAAATATTATAATAAATCAAAAACTTTTATTAAAAAAATATATAAACATTTATATTATTTAAAAAAAGCTCAAAAAATATATTTTTATGATTATAAAAATAGAAACAATATCAATATAGAGTACACGGAAAATTAGAAATTGATATCATTGAGCTTATTACATGATAAGCTTATAGTGAGATTTCCAATGAAATTGTACAAAGTCTTAAAATTATTTTCTGAATATTAGTTTTTTGGTTGTTAGTGAATTTTCATAAAAAAAATTGAAGAGAGTGGAAGGGAAAAAAAGGGTAGCAAGCAATGAAAGAAGGGTAGTGGGAAACACTTTAGGCATTTTTAAAATATTTGATAATTTTGAAGTTTTATTTAAAAAAAAAAAAAAAACCATTTCCCAAGTGCTTCCCTAAAAAAACACTTAAAGTGAAATGTAGGAACTCTTTCAAACTTATCTTTAAAAAAATAATAACTTTTAAAAAACTGCTCAAAAATTGAGGTATTAAAAAAAAATTATCTTCTAATTTTAAAATTTTAAAAATCATTTTTAAGATATAAAGTAAGTCTATACTTTTTTTATTGAATAAGTGTTATATATTATATACAACTTATTGTTATTTTATATTTTAAAAAATAAAAATAGAAATTTTATCCAATCCAATGCTTTGTGACTTTTTGGATAATTTTTCTTTTCTTGTTTTTAAAATAAAAAATAGTAATAAATTTTATATAAGATACAAGAATTCTTAGTAATTATTTTTAAAGCTATTTAAAAAATAAAAGTATACAAAAAATGTTTTATCGTCTTAAATTTAAAATTTTAAAAAAATATAAAATAAATCTATATTTTTTTTTTATATAAAATCTTCTATTTTTATATAAAAAAATTATTTTGAAAGAAAAAGAAAATGGAGATTATATTCAATCATAACTAAATGATTTATAGAATTTTTTTTAGTAAAAATAAATAAATAAAAAATCCCTATCATGGGGAGAAACCGGTTGGGCCAATGGGAAGTGTGAACACGCTTGGAGGCACTAGCGTGGACGTTATGATCACAGCGTGGAAGTGTGAACAAAAATAATGCCAGCTAGTCACCTTGAAATCTTTTCCAATAGGACAATTTTTTTAAAATTTTTAATTTTTTCTTGAAAGTGGGGAGAATCTTATTTAATAATATATTTTATTTTATTTTAATTTTTCCCCACTAAAGTTTTGATTTGGGAAAAGTGCGCTAAGGACATGAGGTGGCTTTTCTCTACCGGTCTCTTTCAACCCTAACGTAGAAGCTCGGCAATGATAGCCATCATTCCACTTTCCCCTCCACTCGTGACCAGTTGTATATTTTAAATCCACATGGGCGGTTGTTCTCAATCATTATTACGAGGAAGGAGTAAAAAATAAGGGTAGTGTTATAACAATACTTCCACAAATATGTCGTTGTCTAATACAAAATTACGAAACCAAACAAATAAATATCTATTATAAATTAAATCCCGACGTCCAGAATCGTGTAAATATTATTTTTTATTAGCTCAAAAGATTTTTAAACTTTTCTTTTATTCGATGATCGTATCATCTTATATATAATATAATTTTTTTATATTTTTAATTATTTTTAAAATATTAATTTTAGTTAAAATTTATAACATATTGTTGAGCTTATAAGACAATTTTAAAAATCAATTCCTAAATATTTTCATTTTTTCTTAAAAAAAAATAGAAAATAGAAGAGAAAAACCTTTTAGTATGGTATACAAATGAAAGAAGGTTTAAGAATGCATTTCAAATATTTCCCCTTAAAAGCACTCCGGCCCAAATCCTTAATTAACCACGAGTTAGAGGATAAAATAATTATTATATCTATATTATTTTTTTGAATCAATAAAAATCTAATTTTATCACTAAAATTAAATAAGATTAAAATTTTCAAACACCAGATTCATACAATGTTATACTGATACATGCATTGATGCATACTCCTAAGCTTGTGACATGTGATGAAACGGACACATCAGATGAGACAAAGAGTCAAATTTTATGGGGCTGGTAACAATAGGATATGGATTTCTGGGCTTTCAACACTGATTAATAAATTATTGAACATCAATTGCCGCCTTCTTTAAAAGTTAAGTATTATCTAAATGTTGTCATTAGATTTGTCCTGTACGGACAGTTGTGCCTCCCATTTGGATACTGGATAGTGACCCACGAGTACCCTCTTATGTCTTGTTTGTTTGTTTTTCTTTTTTTAATCTTTTATTGATTTATTATTTATTTTAAAAATTTTTAAATTTAATAAAAAAAATTTCAAAATATTTAGGCTTGTTTGGTAACTATTTTTTAAAATAATTCTAAAAAATAATTCTTACAAATAATTTTTGAAAATTATTTTTTATCTTTTATATAACAAAAATCTATTTGAAAACTTAAAATATTTTTAACATATTTTTAATATTTTCAATATGTTTTAAAAATAAATTTTATATTTAGTGTTTTATTTTTAATTTTCTATATGCCTGTATAATTATTTTTTTAAATAGTCCTAAAAAAACAAGTTAAAGCAAAAGAAAACAATTAAATATTATCTGAAAGTATCATGTTCGAATTTTTAGTTATCAAACATATTTTCCAATTTTTTTTGTTATAGATAATACAAAGTTATTTTAAAAAACAATTACTAAATAGACCTATAACTTTTTCTAAATACCAAAAATAATATATTGATTTTTTTTAATATTTAATAAAAATAAAATATTAAAAAAAAACAATCATTTTAATACTTGACACTATTCAGCACTGCTTTAGTTTTAGGTTCTATTTAAACTTAAGTATAAAAAATAAACATCACTTGGAAACATAGTCTTTCAAAATGTTTTTATCAGAATCGTATATATATGTTTTTAAAAAAAGTATTATAAGTGATTTTTAGATTTTTAAATTGTTTTTAAAATTTTGCTAAAATGTTTAATTTCTTTCAAAAACATTTTTAAAACTATAACAAAAAAACTCTAACTAATTGGAAAAAATATATTTTGGTACATATTTTTAAAAAGAAAAAAGATAATTATATTTTGGACCTAGTTGGGCCCAAAAATTAAGCTTTGGTCCATATAAGTTCACTATTTAAGTCAAGACTTAGAGGAAGTGTGAAAATTGAGAAGAATGATATAAATTTTTTATCTTTCCAAAAATGACCTTTATTGATTGTGAAAAAAAAAGAGTAAAAAAAAAATAATTTAAATTTTATTCATTTTGTAAACTTCAATAAAATTTAATTTAATTTAGTGATTTGGAAAAAAAATACACCTTTTTCCAAAAAAATAAAAATAAATTATTATTATTATTATTTAAAAATCAAACATCTTGAAAAATATATATATTTAAAATTATGTATAGAAAAAGTAACTAAAAATATGTCAAAATTATTTTTTTTAAATAACATAATTTTAGAATATATTTTTTTAAAAAAAAATTAGCTTTTTAAAAATAATAAATTTTCAGAATAATTATTAAAAAAAATTAAGATAAAAAAGTTTGTCAAATATTATAGTAGAAAATACTCAAAATAGTTTTAAAGGGTATATTAGTCTTTTTACATTTTATATCATTCTTATCAATTATGTAATTTTTATGGGTCAAATCTTAATTTTTAGATCTAATCGGGTCCAAAACACAATTATCCTAAAGAAAAATTCAAAGTTATAAATTTATACACTTTTAGGTCATGGGAAGCACTGAAAATATTACCTTTAAATGATATCAATATCAATCTTGACTCGAAATAATGCTATTTTTAAGCTCATAATCGTATAAAACTTAAGAGTTTTTTCCTATTTTTTTTAAGTAAATACCAAAACATACTTTTTCTCTAATATTTTCTAAGATTACTAATATATAGTGACTCCTTATCTAACAATTTGATAAGAGTTTGCAACAATCCAATGTCCTTTTCTAAGTTACAAGAAGAATAGCCATGAAGGCCAATTAACATCTTAACCCTTTTAATGGGTGAACGAAAAAAGCGCCATGCATGTCCTGATCATCATAAGACCAACAACAGTTTGGATGGAGCCTGAAGTCGCCTCCGCTTGTTCTTTTCTACTTTTCCACTTTTCAAAACAAAAAAATAAAAATAAAAATATACATTTGACATTTAAAAAACTATATTCTATTTTATGATTTTAAGCATAAAGAGTTTGACTTTACTTGTTTTCACTTTTTTTTTTGATTTATTTAAAAAATAATTATAGAAATGATTAAAAATAAAACATTATATATAAAAATTATTTTAAAAATAATTCTTTAAAACTATATTTTTAGAACTGTTTATAAAAATAGTTATCAAACATGGTCATACATTTTAATTATTTTTTAAAACAATTTCTGTTTTATAATTATAAAAAGTAAGGAAATAGTTTGACAACTAAAAAATAAAAAACTTTTTTAGATAAATTTTTGGGTTATTTTCACTCATTTTCTAGGTATTATTTCAAAAAGTAATTATAGAATTACAGGACATGATTAAAAATATAACACTTCGTATAAAAATATATTTAAAAACATAAAAAATAGATTAAGAAAATTAGAGCACAAATTTCAAAAACTGATTTTCAAAATTATTTTCGTAAACAATGCTTCCTTCTTGAGTTCGTATTGTCACCTAACAGGGGTTGCTGCCGCCATGAGGAAGAAAATACACCCATAATAAAAATGGGCTAATTGGGAGATGTCTTGTGCCGTAACCCACGCCATGAAAAGCATCCCTCAACTACAAGGTTTCATTCGGTCAACATCCTCTGTATATACCATCTACCCACCGTATCTGCTCGATACATACTCTTCTGGAAGGATCATTCTCCATGCAAGAAATATAAATACAAAAACGAAAAAAAGAAACAAATCCCACATCACTGATGAAGAAAACAATTAACGCATACCCTTGTTTTGGCATAAAAAATCTAATCCACATATTGCTTGATTGAGGGTCTACAATGGCAGTCAAACAACTTGGATTTGTAACCATGAAGTCCCCTGTTTGGTGCAGCCTAAAATTTTGAAGGCATAAATTAAAACCCTTTTCCTTAACCATTAAAAGAGCCTTAAAGTGAAGGTCTTTCCAATGAAACTGAGACCAGAAGGCCCATACACTAAATGAAAATTTCCTTTGCAACCAACTACTACTCAAGTGCTTGATACTAATCCCAATTGCAATAAATTATGAGTAAAGTGAGGATGGGTGGTTCTGTTTCACTAACTGCAGATGAATGTGTGTATGTCATCTTCTTGACCTTAACCGGGTGGGAAAACTATCCACTGTGTTGGTCATGTTAGCTCGGGTTCGTTGTAGCTTTAACTGGTACGGTTGGACCAACCCTGGTCTGAAATGGGGCTAGTAAATTGAAAGTGGGTTGAACGGGCTTCGGTTGATAGATAACTACTTTATGTAATATACAAGAAAACCCAGGAGTTTTTCTTTTGATTTTATACGTAGATCTTGCCTCTCAAGTATCCTTCAATTCCACCACCTAACCAATTACACCGACATGGCAGCAGAGACCCCTGTTGTTTATTTAAGCTCGACTTGGTCCGTCATACCTCAGTACACAGAAAAGAAGTAGCTAGACCAGATTTTCTGGGACGGAGACACAGAGAGATGACGCAGTGGATTCGGGTCTTGCTTCTGGTGGCTTCTCTGTTTCCGATTTTAGTCGATTGCCGGACTCGTCACTACAAGTTCAATGTAAGTACAACATTTTTCTTGATCATTAGTCCCTTGTTGCTAGCTAATATTTGTTGAAGTTGCAGTATAAGAGAACAGCTTCATTCATCATTTTATTGATAAACCGATACGGGAAACATGGCCTTAAGGCCTGCACAGCAGTTAGAACCAGATCTGCAGACTATTAGGAGCCGTTCATGACCAAAAAAATTCCTTGTATATGATTTCTGCATTGAGTTTTTTCTCAACCTTTCAGGTTCCAAAAGCCAGTTCTGGGCTGCAATCTTAGGATAGAAAAAACCTGGTTTCTGGCTCTGAAGTTGGCATGCTGCAGCTGCTACTCAGTTACTTCTACTAGAAGAATGATTTGCCTTTTTTGAAATCCTTATTAGGATTGCTTTTCATAGACTCAGAAGAAGCATTTGGGAGAAGTAACCAGACTACTTAGTTGATTGGTTTCAGCTAGAAAATTTCCCTAGTGGAAGTCAGTTGGCCTTCCATACATATAATTTTGGTAAATGGTTGCTATCAGCTTATTAATTTCTTCCAATAGCTGGAATCCCAAATTGTTGGGCCATGCATGCACGCGTCGCTTTCTCCATTTTTGCTGCTGCTGCTTTGTCCTGGCGGTTGTGCTTGCTGTACTTGGCAAGAAAAGTGCAGATATATTATATGATGGAGTCTTCGGATGTATATGGTGACTGCCCAACTGAAAATCTTCTCCAAGACAACAACAGCTTTCATATTGAAAACTAAAAACCATCTACTATTACCATCATTCTTGCTTAATCTTGAAGTCATTGTGGGATACAATTTTTGTGGGTTTTTATTAAGAAAGTGGTTGGAGTTAAATAATGAAAAGAAAATATGAAGTTGGATTTCTTGCAATGAATGCAGGTGGTTTTGAGAAAGGCCACAAGGTTATGTTCAAGTAAACCTATAGTCACTGTGAATGGGAACTTCCCTGGGCCTACCATTCATGCTAGGGAGGATGATACAGTGCTGATCAAGGTTGTGAACCATGTCAAGTATAATGTCAGCATTCACTGGTGAGTTCAGCACTTTTGCGAATTGGCCCCATTTTCAGCATACCCCATTGTTAGAATGGAGGTTTTTTGAGGGGGTACTTAAATTTTGGTGTGCAGGCATGGGATCAGGCAGCTTAGGACAGGTTGGGCGGATGGGCCGGCATATATAACACAGTGTCCGATTCAGCCGGGGCAAAGCTATATATACAATTTCACCATTACAGGCCAAAGGGGAACACTTCTATGGCATGCGCACATCCTCTGGCTCAGGGCTACCGTCCATGGCGCCCTCGTCATCTTGCCCAAGCTTGGTGTTCCTTATCCATTTCCCACTCCCTATAAGGAAGCTGTTGTTATTTTGGGTGAGAATATTCAAGTTCATAAGCATGAAAAATGATGATCCAAGTCTCATGTTTGGTCATTTTTCATCTGAAGGAATTAAGCTACCTTTGGTTGAATTCTTTGCAGGTGAATGGTGGAAATCAGATGTGGAAGCAGTGATCAATGAAGCTATGAAGTCTGGCCTGGCCCCAAATGTGTCCGATGCTCACACCATTAATGGCCATCCTGGGCCATTCTCAAGCTGCTCCTTACAGGGTAAAAGCACATCACAAACATGAAATTACGCTACTTTTTTTGCAGAGTTGGATTGATTGTTCTTGTTTTCGGGTTTTTGTCCAGGTGGGTTTACACTGCCAGTAGACCCAGGCAAGACATACATGCTGAGAATCATCAACGCTGCGCTGAATGAAGAGCTCTTCTTAAAGATTGCAGGCCATCATCTGACTGTGGTTGAGGTCGACGCCACTTACACTAAACCCTTTTCAACTGACACCGTCCTCATCGCTCCGGGGCAGACCACCAATGTACTCCTAACAGCAGGACTCGGCGCTGGAAAGTACTTGGTTACAGCGTCTTCTTTCATGGATTCCCCCATTGCAGTCGACAACATGACTGCAACAGCCACCGTTCAATACTCCGGCACCCTTTCCAGTACTCCGACTACTATCACCAACCCACCTCCCCAAAACGCCACCTCAGTGGCCACAAAGTTCACAGATTCCCTCAGAAGCCTGAACTCGAAAAAGTACCCAGCCAGAGTTCCATTGGCCACCGATCACTCCCTTCTGTTCACTGTTGGACTTGGGATTAACCCCTGTGCTACTTGCGTTAATGGCGGTAAAGTGGTGGCTAATATCAACAATGTCACTTTTGTAATGCCTACTACTGCTCTTCTTCAAGCCCATTACTTCAAAATGAAGGGAGTTTACACTGATGATTTCCCTGGAAACCCCCCAATTGCATTCAACTATACAGGCACACAGCCTACAAACTTCCAGACCATGAATGGGACAAGGCTTTATAGACTGGCATACAACTCTACCGTTCAGTTAGTCCTACAAGACACCGGTATGATAGCGCCCGAAAGACATCCAGTCCATCTCCATGGCTTCAATTTCTTCGTCATTGGAAGGGGTTTAGGGAACTATAACCCAAAGAAGGACCCAAAAAAATTCAACCTGGTTGACCCTGTTGAGAGGAACACAGTTGGAGTCCCCTCTGGTGGATGGACTGCCATCAGATTCAGAGCAGATAACCCAGGTAAATCCCGAAAAAGCCCGATTATCACTGAACTTTCATACAAGTTTATAGCTTAATTCACATGCCTAAACTTGATTCACTTTGTGTTTTGTAGGGGTCTGGTTCATGCACTGCCATTTGGAAGTCCACACAACATGGGGTCTGAAAATGGCTTTTGTGGTTGACAATGGAAAAGGCCCCAATGAATCAGTTCTACCACCTCCAAGTGACCTTCCCAAATGCTAATAAAAAGACTTCAAAACAAGAAGCTTAACATCAGAGGAAAAAAGAGAATAGAAAGAAAGAAAGAAAGAAAGAGAAATCTAGATAATAAACAGAGTTTATTTTTTAGCAAGCCAAGCTCTGCTCAGAGTTGGATAAAACAGACCAAGCTTCTTTTTAGTTTATACAGTGTTGCTCTTTTCATGGGCTGGTATCATGTACGTTTGGGGACATCTAATTATGCATATAATGCCCATTAAAATTCCAATGTATTGAACTTCAATTGCGGTTATTTTGCAGTGTATGAGCACGAGTTTTAGCTGAAATTTTTGCCTTGGTGTAAATTGGGTGTAGGAAAAATAACGGGCCATTCTCTTTTGAAGTGCTTCTCCAACTTTGGTGAAGAATTTATTTACTTGATAATTTATTTAAGTCATTAAATAAATTAAGCATGTTCGTTAAAATAACTTAATACCATAATATTAAATATTAAATATTAAATATTAAATTAAAATGATTAATTTATTATTAATTATAAATCTCTTTTATTTTATTTATCCACATTTAATTTTTACCGTAAATATTTTGTAGTATTTTATATGTTTGCAATATTTTTAATATAAATATTTAATAAACAAGTTTATAATTAAAGAGTAATAAAGGTAAATATAAATAAATATGTTAATTTGATAATTTAAAAAAATTAAATTAATTTTAACAAATAACCTTATACTTAAAATAAAAATTAAGTAATACTTAGTAAGTTTTAATTCAACAACTTAAAAGAATAATTTAAACTTCAATCATTAAATAATTAATATTAAGTTTTATCAAAAGCCCTCTCAATATTTGCTACTTAAAAGTGTTTTATGGTAATATATTGAGAGTTTATTTGACAATTTTTTTAGAAACTACTTGTAACATAAACAAAAAAACGTTTTTTTTATAATAAAAAAAACGTTTCGCATATCTATAAATGGCCAAATGGGTACATTTTCTCCTAATCTAGTAGCAACTTGTGCCTTTTTAGGCCCAAAGTTCAGGGCTGGGCCCAAATGAATTAGCCAATATTCAAGTTGCAGAGAATATGGCCAATTTGCAGCAAGTCAACATTTTGAAAATTTATGTTCTATTTATCTCAAATTTCACAAACAATATTTTTTTTCTTTTTTTTTTCTTTTTTTTTTTTGCTAGGAGTTGAAAAGGAAAAAAAAAAGTCTAAAAAAAAAAAGAGTTTTAAAAAATTCCATGATTATTAGTGCTGCAACTTGAACTAGTTGGTCTAGTTGATTATTAGTTTGAGCCTAACTCAAATTAAGAAATAATCAACCTCAACTCTAACCTAAGATACTCAACTCAACTCAAGTACAACTCAATCTCATTTTTCTAAACTCGGGTTGTTCAAATTAGATTGGTGTTGGTCGGATTGTATAATTCAAAATCTATTTATGATATTATTTTATGAAAATTTAAATAATAAATAAGACAAATTTTCAAAATAACAACAAAAAAATAAACATAAATTTATATATTTTCTAAAAATAATGAAAAACATATTATATAATATAATTTAATATTTTTTTCTTAAAACTAGAAAAATAAAATAAACATTATTAAATACGATAAAATGCATTATAAATATTATAAAAATATTAAATCAAGTTTGAGCTAAACACAATTATTGAAAATTTAACCCAGGTCCAACTTAAATTGAACTCATGTTGAAAAAACCTAATTCAAGTCCAACCTAAATTGAGTTTAAGTTGAAAAAATCTAACTTTAAATCCAACCCAAGTATTGAAAATGGTCTACCCAAATATCGGGTTGGGTTGAAGTTGGATGGGTCAATTCATCCGAATTACACCCTTAATAATGTCTGATATTAAAACCCCATATTGTAAAATTTCCCTTTTCTTTTAGGGCTAAATGTTAGCTTAATGATGCCTTGAATGCTAATATAAAAAAATATATAAACCTTGTATCCTCATTTTAGTATAATCATTATTAAACAAATAATTTTAAAAATAAATAAATATAATCACATATCATGATCCTCACTAAGGAATGTATAATTCAACTTAAAAAGGACTAAAAATGAACTTATTAGCAACTCATGATTGTGTTCCCTAAATTTAATCTTAAATAATTAAACAAAGTCAATCTCCATTTTACTAATCCAATGATAAATTTTGTCCTTTTAACATTACATATTTATTTCTACTTTTAAAAATTAATTATTTACCAATAATAAGTCAAACAAATCTCCAAAAATTTATTTTAAATTTTTAACAACCAAAAATACTAATAAAATGGAGCCAATCATGACCCTTTTTCCTCTTCTTACGTGGCCATTTTTTTTGTTTTTTTATTAGACATGATAGCTGGAAGAGGAGGAGAATCTCGCCCATTTACATAAAAATAATAAAAAAATATTTTTTTAATAAAAAAAAAAGTGGTATTTATTTTTGTGGGTGACGACATGTAATGAGAAAATGCACGCCCGCACATGAGTTGATGCACACGCTTATCGGAGTGCCCGCAAATCAAAATCAAACAATTGCCTGACTTTTTGACCTTTTGATAAAGAAAGAACCAAATTAAAGGAATCTTTCCTTTAATGGAAATAAATCGGTGGTAGTGCCACTCCCCTTTCTACTATTAGCTTTCATGCTTCTAATTTTTTAATTTTTAATTTTTTTTTATATTTTTTTATGATTAATGTGCAGTCACCATCATTCCCAACAACACCACCTCCACTCCTAGCCCCTTAGATGCACCAAGAGTCAATACACCCATCCAAGAAAGTACCGTTAATGGCCATTGCCCACCTTCTTCTACGTTTATATATAGAAGGAAATAAAA
The DNA here is from genome assembly GCF_030704535.1 of Vitis vinifera. Taxonomy (NCBI): domain Eukaryota; kingdom Viridiplantae; phylum Streptophyta; class Magnoliopsida; order Vitales; family Vitaceae; genus Vitis; species Vitis vinifera. Next base: position 6,913,442 of record NC_081810.1, read on the forward strand.
ATAGAATTTTGACAAAATTATAGAAAAAGACAAAGAAAACAATGGGCATAGTTTGAAATTTGATTTCAATTTGTTTTTTTTCCACGACAGAATCCTTGCATGGAAAACAGTAACAAACAAATCAATCATTCTTAAAAACAAATTTTAATTATTTTTAACCATAGGGTTTGATAGTATTTTCTAAAATTTATTTTTAAAAAATATTTTTAATTCTTTACTTAAAATTAGTAAAAACAACTTCTTTTTATTATCTAAAAATTGTTATCTATTTTATTTTTTATTTTTAAAAATTCTTTTCAATGAACAATCGTTTAAATTTTCAAAAACAATTTTTTATTTTTTAAAAATAAAAAATTATTTTTCAACTAGAATCAAATTCTAACTTATTTAAAAACTTAAACATTAAAAACATTTTGTTTCACTAATTACCTATGAGGTATGATATAAAAATTTCTAATTTTTTTTATGTCTAAATTAAAAATCATTTATAATAACGGTTTTCAAATATGACTTAAACTTATTTAACTTTGACCTCTCTACATACCTACTTCCATTTTTTAAAATTTTAATTTTTTCTTTCTTTCTCTCTCCCTGAGGTGTGTATTCAACTTAGAAAAAACATTATTTAAATAAATTAAATAATATTCCCTCTATTATATCTATATTTAAATGCCTTTTTAAAACTTTAAATTCCCGATGTGGGATCACACGTTGGAAACATTGAGACATGTTCTTAAATAACCAATATCCTAAATCATTGATCCACCTATCCTTTTAAGTCTTAAGTACAATCACCAATGATAGAACTTTTATCTTAAAGTTAATAAATAACATGCCCTTATAAATTTCTATGTCACTTAGGGCTTTTAAATAAATTTTTTTCACTTTAATTAATTACATAAAAAAATCTTGACCTTTGAAGAATGACATGCGCAGTGCATTAAAAACAAAGGCTTTGTTTGTTTCTTTCCGAGAAATATTTTGGTCGTACTACCTTAAATCCTTTTCCTTAAAATATCGATTTCATTAATTTTTTTGCGTTACGATTAAATTTGATAAATAAAAACCAAATCCCCTTAATGCATTAAATTAATGTTATATTTAATTCCCAAATGAGTATCAAAGAAATAAAAAAAAATGTTAAAATATCATAAAAAAATCAAATATAATTAAGATTAATAAAATTTTTATATATTTTAAAAATATTTAATATTTATATAAAAGGTTAAAACAAGTTAAATGAGTTTGAAATAGTATATAAAAATAATTTATTAAGTTTTATTGGCAAATCGGAGGTTAATCATGTCCATCAACTCTTTTATATTCGAATGTTGTGGATATTTGAGTGAATGTATTATAAAGTATGCGTTTGAATGAATGCATTATAAAGTTAAAGTATACGTTTTTCTTAATATCAATTATTTTTAAGAAAGTTGATAGCATCTTATGTCCTATAATTTTAAATTTTTTTATTTTATTTTTCTTCACTTTTTTACCTTTCATGTATTTTTCTATACTATCATTCTCTCACACTTTCCCTCAAATTCCTGAAACCAAATATAGCATAAAGGTTTTCCATAAGTTTTGATAATTTTAAAAGAACTTATGACATGTTTGGTAGGAATGAAAATGAAAATTTTCTTTATATTCTTATTTCTCCTTGAATGATAATGAATTTGGTGATTTTAATTATTATATTTTGATGCATATAATGATGCAAGATTGAAATAAATTATTTATTTATATTTCAATGTTAACTAATAACGGAAAAAAAAAGAAATAAATTAACAATATTCATTCTTAAAATTTAAACTAATATTTTATTTTTATTTTTTTTTAATCTCAGTTTAAATAATTTTTATTTTCATTTAAGAAAAGAAAAACGTCTTTGAAATGTTTCATTTTTATTTTTATTTTTTTAGCTAAAGAATAAAAGACTATTCGGGCTTATGATTTAAAAATAAAATTATTATTGTTTGGTTGTTAAATGGTTTTTAAGAACAAAGTAATAAGTTTAATGATTTTAAAAAAAAAATATTAGTAATTATTAATTATTTTTAACAAAATAAATCAATTATACGTTTATAAGATGTTAATATTCATATTTTTATAATATTTATAAAAAAATATATAATTTATGATTTTATTATAATATTACTATTCATATTTTATTAAAAACTATTTATATTTTTAATTTATTTATAATTACAAAATTATTTTATGTTTAATAATACTTGAATTAAATTTATTTGTATTATTTAAATTGAATTTACAATTTTCTTTTTACAAAATCAAAATAAAAAATTGTTTTTAAAAATAACTTCTCCACTTTTTTTTTTAAATGTTTAAAGATGTTTTTTAAAAATAAGTTGTTCTAAGAAATCTAAATATTAAATTATAAACAGGATTTCATTTCCAATGAAATCATTCATTATTTCATTCTTATCGTCACTTCAATTATTCAAATACCAAAATAAATGAAAAAATAAATTAAATGTCTATTCTTAATCCTCATTTTTAGCTATCAAATATGACTTAAATTTTATTCAAAAGTTATTCCTGTTATTTATCTTTGATCTCCATTATCACCAAAACACATGCAGGATACATTTATCAATTCATTTTGAACATGCATTTATTCACATGGAACATACCCGAATCTATTTTTAAATTTTGGTTGAAGATATATGGATCTTCTAAGACTAAGGGGGGGAACCATCGTCACTGGATTCTCTCTGGCAATGGGAAGCAAGAGAGATTAGGGTTCTGTTTTATTCAAAGATGTGATATTACAAAATGAATAGACTCTTGACCTTTTATATCCTCATGCCTTAGGGACCATACCCATTGGGCTATTGGGCCTCACGAGTCTTAGGTCCATCATCTAAGGCTCGTGATGGCGTTTGGGCTCTACACATAGGTGACCCATACTATTGAACGAATAGAAAACAAATACAAGAGGTGAATAGCTTAGTCATGAATTATTGTTAGATATGTGAGTCCATATCTTAACAATCTCGCACTTGGACCGCATATATTACAAAACAATGTTCATTATAGTACTTTATTGAGCTTATCTTGCTATTCTATCTTAATATCCTTAAACAATCCGGTCTACTAATTATGTTAACATAGGATTAAAATGGTCTTCGTTAATCATAATTTAACTAGACCCATCAATAATCACAACATTAACAAAAATTAGTAACATGGATCAAGTATGGATGTGTAGCATAGAAATTACATAAAATATGATATTTAATATGTCTATTTCCAATTGGTCCTACTTTATGACTAAAAATAGTCAAATTTCACTTTCAACACTTGATGCTAAACTGCTTATG